>NC_064619.1:682028291-682653291 GCF_023898315.1 Schistocerca nitens | reverse complement strand
AGATGGAATTCGAGTTTCTTGGGTATTCACGGGGTTGGCCGATAGTAGCTGCTGAATGACAGTAGAGCAATACCTTCTTGATTTCCTTTATATCTCTCCAAGTTTTTCTGATTTCACTGATATGTAAACAATCACCCCGAGAATGAAGTGGTTATGTTTACACAGTACACTCTTTTGTTACAAATTTCCACGAGAAACTTAACCATATGACGTAAAGACTCGCACAGCCAACGACGCTTTTCCGGTCCAGCCCGCTGTCCACACCGCAATTGTTTCTACAACATACAGGGTGATTCAAAAAGAGTACCACAACTTTAAAAATGTGTATTTAATGAAAGAAACATAATATAACCTTCTGTTATACATCATTACAAAGAGTATTCAAAAAGGTTTTTTTTCACTCAAAAACAAGTTCAGAGATGTTCAATATGGCCCCCTCCAGACACACGAGCAATATCAACCCGATACTCCAACTCGTTCCACACTCTCTGTAGCATATCAGGCGTAACAGTTTGGATAGCTGCTGTTATTTCTCGTTTCAAATCATCAATGGTGGCTGGGAGAGGTGGCCGAAACACCATATCCTTAACATACCCCCATAAGAAAAAATCGCAGGGGGTAAGATCAAGGCTTCTTGGAGGCTAGTGATGAAGTGCTCTGTCACGGGCTGCCTGGCGGCCGATCCATCGCTTCGGGTAGTTGACGTTCAGGTTTCATAACTAACCTTTTTCGTAGGACTCTCCATACAGTTGATTGTGGAATTTGCAGCTCTCTGCTAGCTCTGCGAGTCGATTTTCCTGGGCTGTGAACAAATGCTTGCTGGATGCGTGCTACATTTTCATCACTCGTTCTCGGCCGTCCAGAACTTTTCCCTTTGCACAAACATCCATTCTCTGTAAACTGTTTATACCAACGTTTAATACACCACCTATCAGGAGGTTTAACACCATACTTCGTTCGAAATGCACGCTTAACAACTGTCGTCGATTCACTTCTGCCGTACTCAATAACACAAAAAGCGGTCGCCATCAACTGACACTGACGCCTAGTCAACAGCGCCTCAAGCGAACAAATGTACAACTAGATGAAACTTTATAGCTCCCTTAATTCGCCGACAGATAGTGCTTAGCTCTGCCTTTTGTCGTTGCAGAGTTTTAAATTCCTAAACTTGTGGTATTCTTTTTGAATCACCCTGTATATTGACAGCCAAAAGTTCGTTGTTGCGTAGTGAGGGCTACTGGCTAAATGTAACATTATTAATCAAAATTAAAATCCGAAATTGGTCTTAAGAACTCGAGTGAGGAGAAAAGAGCATGATGATCTTATCTGGATCTTGGGATTTGGTGTCAACTGATCGGTGAACCACACATAAAGGTAACTAGCACAAAGAAAACTATAACAAAAGGAAATTGCTTTCATGTTCTAAAAACAGAGAGCATTGCGAGGTCGCACGACTGCTGTTTACGATATGCTGTAGCAATACGAGATAAGAAACGTTTCGGACCAGTGTCTCCTCCTCAGCCTTTGCTGCCCGCTGCTGCTGCTTCCGCCTTCGCAGAGTCTATGGCATCTCTCGGCTAATTTGCTACCTGCGCTCTTGTTTGCTCTGTAGCGGTAGATACGCCGCTGTAGGCACCGGAAGCTTCGTCAAAGACTACAGCTATAACACGAAGTGTTTGCAATTCCTTGTATTAATTAGTGGTGGGACTTGGTGTTGAGGTCTTCATTATAGTATTACTACTCTTGAAGTAGACGTATGTTACACTACATTACACTACATTAAATTATGTTTCGCGCTAATTTGAAGCTTTTCGCTGCAGGGAGAGTGTCAGGCACATTTTGTGACAAGCTGCCATTTCAGTTGACGATACTATGTAAAAAGGTACCGCATGTAACTAGTCTTAATTCATATCTGTCTTCTTCCATTAGCACAATGTGGGCCTGAGCACACAGAAATCTGGAAAACGATGGGACTTAACTGCAGTCCGAGTTATCCTTAAAGTCTTGATGTTGCTATATAGTGCTGATAGAATTTAAAATTCCGTCAACAACGGGGTCGGAAAGTAAAGAGCAACATGGAGGCTGCAATTTCTGCAATGTAAACGTGAAGATAGTGAACCGTACGCACTTTCCATACATCAAAGAACTGGGTAATTTCTTAGGCGCCAGCCTCGCGACCTCTGGCTCGAGATGGCGTGCGAAGGCCTTTCTAAGTTGGTTGAAGGGATTCCGTGCTTAATTCGAACACAGGGGAGACCACGGCGTGCCAAAATTCTCGCGGGCCGGGTGTGCTGGCCGTTCCTTTTAGGAAGTGCTGGGTACAGCGCGACACTTCACTTGGTATTGCGGTGTCCTATTGTTTGATCGACACAAGTCCCTCCAGTTCGCCAGGAACGTGGTGTTAGCGCTGTTTACCTTTCGCTATTTGCTCGTGGTATGACGGACGTCCAAAGGCTGAGTGGATGTTTGCACGGTAAGAGCTAGTGTAGCTTTCTATAGTCACAAGACTTTAAAACTGAATGAGAAATCCGGAAGAAAGGAATGAGAATTCTCCGTGTCTATTCTACAGTCGCATAAGCGACGGTGCTGCAAATTTTCTATGAAACGATATTGCGGCATCATGTAGAAAGAATTTAAAGATTTAATTGTCAATGAAAGAGGAGAAAACAGGATTCACTCTTAATTACATCAAAAGCACTTAGTTCTAAGCCGGCCGCGGTGGCCGAGCGGTTCTAGCCGCTTCAGTCCGGAACCGCACGACTGCTACGGTCGCAGGTTCGAATCCTGCCTCGGGCATGCATTATTGCATTGTCATTTGCAACAGTTGTCGCTGGAATTAAAGGAAGACGATGCAGAGTTCATGTATTACTGCCAAATAAGTTGGTTAAGTCAAGCGGCACGCCTGGACCGATTTCTCGATTTAAAACTTGGTATGGTTTAATTTATGAAGGAAGAAAGAGTGCAGGAACGAAAATTAGAACATTCAAAATTAATTGCAGACCTCGCATTTTAAGTGGTTTTCACGGCACAATTTCCACAGTAAGACATTGGAAGCTGAGAAGCAGCCTGTTTCATATTTGATTGGGATGCATTTAGAATGGAAATCGCGTAATAAAAGGGACGCACTCTGACAAACGCAGTCAACTTCACCAAGCTCACTACCGTTCAAAAAACGCGAGATTCGAAGAATCCGTTGTGGCACTGAGATAATTACAAGGTTAGTTTTCTTAAGGTTTTGAGGACACTGCCAACTTTATATCTGTTTTCGAGTTGTTTCGAGACCATTTGCCTTTTCAGTTGAAAGCTTCCCTGTGCATGTCTGGCTGTAATTGATTGACTTGCATGGTATTTACAATTTTAATGACAAATCTTTTTTACGTTGAAACTGTACAGGGCGCCTACATTGCTTTCCTCAGGTAGACTTTCCACGTCTCAATAATGAGGCTGCAAAAGGACTACAATATTTCGTTCCACCCCTTTTCGACTACGTAACTACATAGGTCAAGATTACATGGCACCTTAAGCGTGAAAATGTGTGTATGCCGGCACTTAGTACCAGATAAAAATGATGTCTTCAGCGCCCCAAATATAATTCAGTAATATTGAAAATATGTTGTTTTTTGTGATCTATGCTGTTGAGAAATGTGAAATATAAAGCCAGGTCGTATGCAGTGCAACTGAACTGCCTTTGAATGCAGCGCGCCTGCAGTTTTCCCCTCCTCCCGCTTCATGCGTGACTTGCCGCTGGGGCAAATGTGCAGCATATGTGAGCGCTGTACCATTCGGGCCCTCGCACGGCTTGCGAGCCAAGATCTTGAATCGCGCGCCGTGTAAAAGGACACAGTAGCTCTAAGAGCAGCGGTTTGGTGGTGAAGTGTGGCTGTGAGTCACCAATGCTTTCCGGGTCCGGACCGCGTCCAGACTGCTAGTCCTGGTTGCGGAACTTGACCTATAAAGACACTGGCAGTACCGCATGGCTGTTTTCCTTGCCCGTGTGGGCAGTTACCTGCAGCAACACCGAGTGTTTGCAGCTGTTCAAACACGAGGACGTATCTGGCCAGCATCCCATTCAATAGTGCGGAGCTGATTGTAACCCACGGTGCAAGTCCCGTGTGACGAGACGGGTTTTTGCCCGTGACTACATTATTGAATTTGAATTCAGCCTGCGATTATACACTCCTGGAAATTGAAATAAGAACACCGTGAATTCATTGTCCCAGGAAGGGGAAACTTTATTGACACATTCCTGGGGTCAGATACATCACATGATCACACTGACAGAACCACAGGCACATAGACACAGGCAACAGAGCATGCACAATGTCGGCACTAGTACAGTGTATATCCACCTTTCGCAGCAATGCAGGCTGCTATTCTCCCATGGAGACGATCGTAGAGATGCTGGATGTAGTCCTGTGGAACGGCTTGCCATGCCATTTCCACCTGGCGCCTCAGTTGGACCAGCGTTCGTGCTGGACGTGCAGACCGCGTGAGACGACGCTTCATCCAGTCCCAAACATGCTCAATGGGGGACAGATCCGGAGATCTTGCTGGCCAGGGTAGTTGACTTACACCTTCTAGAGCACGTTGGGTGGCACGGGATACATGCGGACGTGCATTGTCCTGTTGGAACAGCAAGATCCCTTGCCGGTCTAGGAATGGTAGAACGATGGGTTCGATGACGGTTTGGATGTACCGTGCACTATTCAGTGTCCCCTCGACGATCACCAGTGGTGTACGGCCAGTGTAGGAGATCGCTCCCCACACCATGATGCCGGGTGTTGGCCCTGTGTGCCTCGGTCGTATGCAGTCCTGATTGTGGCGCTCACCTGCACGGCGCCAAACACGCATACGACCATCATTGGCACCAAGGCAGAAGCGACTCTCATCGCTGAAGACGACACGTCTCCATTCGTCCCTCCATTCACGCCAGTCGCGACACCACTGGAGGCGGGCTGCACGATGTTGGGGCGTGAGCGGAAGACGGCCTAACGGTGTGCGGGACCGTAGCCCAGCTTCATGGAGACGGTTGCGAATGGTCCTCGCCGATACCCCCAGGAGCAACAGTGTCCCTAATTTGCTGGGAAGTGGCGGTGCGGTCCCCTACGGCACTGCGTAGGATCCTACGGTCTTGGCGTGCATCCGTGCGTCGCTGCGGTCCGGTCCCAGGTCGACGGGCACGTGCACCTTCCGCCGACCACTGGCGACAACATCGATGTACTGTGGAGACCTCACGCCCCACGTGTTGAGCAATTCGGCGGTACGTCCACCCGGCCTCCCGCATGCCCACTATACGCCCTCGCTCAAAGTCCGTCAACTGCACATACGGTTCACGTCCACGCTGTCGGGGCTGCTACCAGTGTTAAAGACTGCGATGGAGCTCCGTATGCCACGGCAAACTGGCTGACACTGACGGCGGCGGTGCACAAATGCTGCGCAGCTAGCGCCATTCGACGGCCAACACCGCGGTTCCTGGTGTGTCCGCTGTGCCGTGCGTGTGATCATTGCTTGTACAGCCCTCTCGCAGTGTCCGGAGCAAGTATGGTGGGTCTGACACACCGGTGTCAATGTGTTCTTTTTTCCATTTCCAGGAGTGTATATATATATATATATATATATATATATATATATATATATATATATATAATGACTTTTGAACACATTTCCAGGAGTGTAGAATGATGGTGGATGTGAGCCCATGCGTTATGCATAAATCACGATTATTAATGAGTCTTCTTGGGGCAGGAACTCATTCCCTCTTAACTGTGTTAATTGAGCACATGGGTGTGTTTTGTTTAGTTTGAATCAAGTACATAGACTTGAAGACCCTTTTCTCCTAGGCTACTGGTTGGAAAGTTAAGACATGGCACAGGACTGGTTGTTGAGGTGTGCGTATGTGAAATTTTGAGCCTATTAATCACTAGTGCCAAATAATTTAATCTTAAATCCCCTACTCCACGCACCGTGTGGATTGCGGAGTATGTATGTAGATGTGAATGTAGATGTAAATCGTTACTGCCCATTATATGCATAGTTCAATTAAGAGGGCATCGTTGTTTGATTGTGATCTATATGTGTTGGTTTTGACCACTGTTCTCATGATCTATAATTACCCAATCTAACCTAATCGTTAGGTTTCCAGCTAGACCAGTTGTGTTCAATTCAAAAGGTTCAGAGTGAAAAATATGTTTTGGGCTTATGTCTACTGTTACAGTTCTTAAGTGTTTCTACAATTCATATAACTGAGGCATCTTTTGAGTTTGCTATAAACTGGTACAATTGAATTTCTTATAATTGTTTAAGGCATTGTTTATAAAAAATGAGGTATTTTGACCTTCAAAGAAAGTATTTTCTGGCACAAACATTAACTACATCTTCTAGTAGAGAAGTACTTCCAGTTCATTGACAGCTGCTCCATTTCACATTTGAGTGATGTCCCATATAGGGACAGATGCAAATCAGAATAAAGCGTTCTCGGTTTTCCAGCCGCGTCAGAATAAAATCCTCGAGCTTTCGCTGGCCATCACCGCCATCGTCGTTAGGAGTTCACTGACAGCCGGGGCTGCACTACGCAGATTCACGGAGCTTTGTACTCCGGTGTGTTGTAGGGTGAGCGGATCGCGCCTTTCCTACTTCTTCCTGGGTGTGTTGGAAGTTGTCCTCTCGTCGGAACCTTTCTCACGGTTGCGTGGCTTCTTTTAGTTCATCTGGCTCAGGTTGCGGTGTGCCTTTACTCCAGCAACAGGTCTGGCCACCTTGTGGTCGGGCGCCAGTGCACTTGGTTTCCCAAGTTGCGTACAAGGTCGTTCTCCGACATCCGGGCGGCCGTGTAAAAACAACGTGCCGCCTTGCGGAATCCGTGTTTGACTGCCGGGGCTGCTACGGTTTCTCGCTTATAAAGGCATGATGACATCATCAGCAGCCAATCAGATCGACCCAATGTGGTGCGCGCGTTTAATTCGACTCGGGCAGCTAGCGGAGCTATGGCCCGTGGCAGCACCGGTGACGTCAGGTGGTGCCAGGGGCAGGGGCCACGTTTGAAACTGCCGCTCCCGCGTCGCGCATCTGTCTTTGCTTTCTTTCGACTACCAACGAGAAACCGTAGCAGCCCCGGCCGTCAGAGAACTCCTGACGACAATGGCGGAGATGGCCATCGAAAGCTCGAGCATTTTATTCTAATTGACAGGGCTGAAAAATCGAGAACGTTTTATTCATGTATGCCGTCGCGAAAGACCTGCGAGGACACATGCAAATCAGTATTACTGTTCACATTCATGTGGTGTACTAGCCAAAAGCATTTAAGGAACTACTACCATAACCACTTATCCTACACACGGTATTGCGGTAGCGTTCTCGCTTCTGGCGCACAGGGTCACGGGTTCGATTCTCGGAGGGATGAGAGATTTTTTTTTTGCCTCGTGATGACTAGGTGTTGTGTGTTCATCATCATTTCGTCATCATTGACTTGCAAGTCGCCGAAGTGGCGTCAACTAAAAAGGACTTGCAATACGGCGGCCGAACTTCCCCGCATGGGGTCTCCCGGCCAACAACGCCATACGATCATTTCATTTCATGTTCACATTCATGTGGTGTACTAACAAAAAGTATTTAAGGAAATACTGCCATACACATTTATGCTACACATAACTTTGAGTTTGCTGTAACGTACATATGCTTTGAGATACAAAGGAAATACAGACGTTGGCTGTGAGCGGCTACAGATTGAGAGTTGAAACTTGAAATTTTGTGACATACCGGGATCCTAATCCGGTTCTCCTGCTTACTAGGCAAATGCTCTGACACTAAGCCATCCAAATGCAGTGGTTATTGCAACTGCACGGGCTACCCTTGCACGCCTCCTGTCAGACTCAAATTCTCAAGTTATCCACACACTACTGCTTTTTTTCTTTATTGTGATTTTAATACCCGTATAACAGGTAGGCTGGCAGCAGCACAATACGCCGCTCTTCAGCCAAAGATAGTACAATGATAAAACAGAGAAGACACATGAGTTGGAACAAAACGGCGGGGAAAATACAGTAGACACATGAACATAAAAAACATGAAGCCGTTCACGCTCGATGACAATGCACACTACAAACTGTTGACACGAGGCACAAACACTGAAGATGTCGATGGCACTGGTGAACGATGGAGTGTGACGGTGAACACTGAACACTAAACACGACGGCACACGAGACACTGATGGCCATGATCTCCGGCGCGCGAATGTTCACTTAGCGTATGCAAATCCGGGGACCTGCCAAGAGGGGAAGAAGGCTGAGGTGGGGGAGAGGGAGAACAAGGATGCCAATGGCTGTGGAGAGGGGGAGAGGAGGAGAGAGGAAGGGAGGGGAATCCCGGGTGAAGAGTGGGGAGGAATGGAGGAGGGTGGGAAGAGGGAGGGAATGGAGGGAGGGTGCTCAAAGGAGCAAACACAGGAAGAGGGAGGGAGGATCAAAGTTGGTAGGAGGGGTAGGTGGAGGGGAGGAGGGCATCATCAGTGAGAGGGAGCTGGTGGAAGCCACCTTGGGAGAGGGTAAGGAGGGTGGAGAGATGGAGACCGGGTGGGACTTGGGAATACTGGCGCGGCAGCGGGCGGGGGCGGGAGAGGATGGGCGAGACAAGCGGGTGAGGAGGATCGAGTTTGCGGGAAGTCTACAGGATCAGTATCCTTTCAAGGAAAAGTAGGAGGTGGGGGAACGGAATGAGATCGTACAGGATCCTCGTGGGGGAGGGTAGACGGATGCGATAGGCGAGGCGGAGAGCATGGCGTTCAAGGATTTGAAGGGATTTATAAAAGGTAGGGGGGGCGGAGATCCAGGCCAGATGGGCGTAACAAATGATAGGGTGGATGAGGGATTTATAGGTGTGGTGGATGGTGGAGCGGTCCAGACCCCATGTACGGCTGGAAAGGAGCTTGAGGAGACGGAGCTGGGAACGTGCCTTGGCTTGGATTGTCCGGAGATGGGGGGGTACAGGAGAGTCGACGGTCGAGGGTGACGCCAAGGTACTTAACGGCGGGGGTGAGGGTGATAGGACGGCCATAGATGGTGAGATAGAAATCAAGGAGGCGGAAGGAAGGAGTGGTTTTGCCTACAATGATCGCCTGGGTTTTGGAGGGATTGACCTTTAGCAACCACTGGTTGCACCAAGCAGTGAACTGGTCAAGATGGGATTGGAGAAGGTGTTGGGAGCGCTGCAGGGTGGGAGCAAGGGCAAGGAAGGCAGTGTCATCGGCAAACTGGAGAAGGTGGACGGGGGGTGACGGCGGCGGCATGTCCGCACTATATAAACGGTACAGAAGGGGGGAGAGGACGGAGCCTTGGGGCACACCGGCGGAGGGAAAAAAAGTGTAGGAATCCGTGTTATGGATGTTGACGTAGGAAGGACGGTGGGAGAGAAAGGAGCCAATCAGACGGACGCAGTTAATGGGAAGGGCGAAGGTTTGGAGCTTGAAGAGGAGACCAGAATGCCATACACGGTCATAATCACGTTCGAGGTCCAGGGAGAGGAAGATTGCGGAGCGACGGGAATTAAGCTGTTCGGAAAGGAGATGAGTGAGGTGAAGGAGAAGGTCGTCGGAAGAGAAGGACAGCCGAAAACCACACTGGGTAACAGGAAGGAGGCGGTGCTGGCGGAGATGCTGGTGGATGCGGCGGGTGGTGATAGATTCCAGGACCTTGCTGAAGACCGAGGTAAGGCTGATGGGACGGTAGGAGGAGACAGCAGACGGCGGTTTACCAGGGTTAAGGAACATCAGGATATGGGGGGTTTTCCACAGGTCGGGGTAGTAAACGGTGGACAGGACTACATTGTAGAGCCTGGCCAGGGTGGAGAGGAAAGAGGCAGGAGCTTCATGAAGGTGACGGTAGGTGACACGATCGTGACCAGGAGCGGTGTAGCGTTTCGTGCGGAGTGTAGCAATGAGATCCTGTGTAGTGATAGGGGCATTGAGTTCCATGTGTGCAATGTTGTCCAAGTACTGGATACCAGGTGCGAAGGGAGGGACAGAGGTGTCAGTTCGATCGCGGACATCCGGGAAGAGGGAGTAATCGAACTGGGGATCATCAGGGATGGAAAAGACATCGGAGAGGTAAGAGACAAAGTGGTTAGTCTTACTAAGGGTGTCAGGGAAGGGGTGATCATCATGGAAAAGAGGATAGCAGGGGGAGGGTTTAGTTCTGGTAAGGCGACGGAAGGCTGACCAGAACTTGGACGAGTGTATAGGTAGGGTAGCATTTAAACGGGTCCATGTCTGTCGCCAGTCCCGGTGTTTCTTAGCCGCGAGCAAATTTCGAATGTGTCGCTGGAGTTGCTGGTGGCGTCGGATTGTGTCCAGGTCACGCGTGTGGAGGAAGGCACGATAGAGACGGCGGGATTCACGGAGGAGGAGGACAGCCTGTGGGAGTAAGGTAGGACGGTGGGGGTGGATGGCGACAGTAGGGATGTGGGCCTCCACGGCCTCAGACAAGGTCTGCTGGAGAAAGGAGGCTGCATGGGTTACATCGTCAGGGTGGTGGTAGGTGAAGGGCTGGCTATCGAGCTGGGTGGGGAGGGTATCCCGGTAGGCATTCCAGTTGGCACAGAAATAGTCATGGACATACTTTGGGGGAGAGTCATTACCAGGGTCGGGGTGGGGGCGACGACCGTCTGAAACGGTGAGGAGGACAGGGAGATAGTCGCTACCAATGGGCTCCAGGACATCCATCGTTATGCGGCCAAGGAGGTTAGGGGAGGAAAGGATAACATGGGGAGTGGCGTTGGATTTGGGACGGGTGTGCTGGGGGATGGGGATGAGGTCGCCTTGAAGGGAGGAGAGGAACTGATGCCGCCGTAACTGGGCGACGGAACGACTATGGATGTTGAGGTCGGCGGCGATCACGTAGGAGGAGAAGGTACGCTCAATGTGGGAGAGGAAGTCGAAGGGAATGGGGTCGTTAGGGCGGACATAGATGGTGGCGCAGGTGACGGTAAGGCCGGGGAAGAAGAGACTAAGGATCAGGTGTTTGGTGGGGTCGGGATGGAGAGGTTGGGGCCGAACTGGGATCTGGCGGTGGTGACCAATGGCAACTCCGCTACGCGCAATCGGGATGGGATTATCGGAGCGGTGAAGGAGGTAGGGCGACGTATGGACGGTGTGGTGGGGTTGTAGGAAGGTTTCATTGAGGAGGAAGGTATCCACGCAGTGGGTGGAAAGGGTGTGCAGGAAGAGGTTCTTGTTGGCGGGAAGGGAGCCGGTGTTGTTGAAAAGGATATGGTGCTGTCGCGCCATAACAGATTCAGACGAGGGTGCCAAGACGGGAGAAGGTGAAATGGGCCTGGTTCTTGGAGTAGGTGGCATACATTTTTAGGTGGAAAACGGAACGGGCAGCGAGGGATATCTGTTGGAGGGTGTGGGGGCGCTGGAATGGGTGAACATTTTGGTGGACGATGGTGAGGAATCTGATGATGTCCTGAGTGGAAAGGGGTGGGCGAAGGGAATTGCCAGGAGGGCTGGGGGCGTCCAGAGGGCGGTGAGTTCAGGGATGGTAGGAGGGGGTCGGGCCTTACATTTCTGGGAGTAAGTAGGATGATGGAGGTGACAGGTATTACAGGAGGGGGGGGGACTGGAAATTGGGGCACTGCCGTAAGAAGTGGGCATGCTCACAGTGCAGGCAGGTGGGGGCCTCGCGGCACTCAGATGTCGGGTGTGCATTATACCGCAAGCATCTCTGGCAGCGGAGAGATTGAGGAGGGGAACGGGAAGGGTCAACTTGGTATCGTTGGTGAAAGAGAAAGGCACCCTCCTTCAGGAGATGGTCTATGTAGGGGGTGTGTTCGGAAAAGACCTGCACAAGGCGGGTGGGGCCGACTGAGTTATGGATGCAGCGAACCGCACACACCTCTAGATGGGGATGAGACTTGAGCTCCGCCAACACCACCTCCTCTGTGATCGTCAGACTAAGCCAAGTGATCATGGCAGTGAGGGTCGGCAGGCGACGCGGGGGTTGGGGTTGACGGGAGGGAGGTGGGGAAGGAGCAGGGGTGAGGGAGGCATTAGGGCCAAAGCAGGTGACAAGGATGCAAGAAATGATATCTGTGTGAAGGGTAGGGCTGGTGGAGGAGATGAGGAACGAATCACGGCGAGGAGTGAGGAGGGAGATGGGGACACTGGGAAAATGCTGGCGAAGGAAGAGGGTGAGGTTCCGGGCCTCAAGAATGGAGGGATCAGGATGGGACAGGAAGTAGTGATAGGAGGAGGGGGAGGAGGAGGAGGATGAGGAGGAGGAGGAGGGTGCAGGCACAAGTGGGGAGACATCCATGGCATCCTGGGCAGGGGAAGGGGGACGAGGCGGAGCCTTTTTAGATGCAGAGGAGGCAGGGATGCCACTGAGGCGTTTGACGGCGGCGGAGGAGGTGTGGGGGACAGGAGCCACTGGAAGGTGGCGTGGTGGCAGGTCCCGGAGCTGGAGTCGGTGCAGGAGATGGTGAGGGCGAAGGCGATGGCAACGGCGATGATGAAGACGAAGAAGAGGGCAAAGGGGAAAGTTGAGCGTGGGCCGTGACAACAACCCTAGCGGGGGCCGCGGAAACGGAAGTAGCAGAGGGAGGGAGTGGAGGGAAGGGATCAGAGGGGGTGCGGCAGGGAGGAGCTGGGGATGGGGCAACAAAAAGTGAGGGAGATGGGAGAGTGAGGAGGGGGGATGGACTGAGGGGGGGGGGTGATTGGGCACACCATGTGATAGTGGTGGCAGCGGCGGAGGGAGATGTGTGGATGATGGCAGTGGTGGAGGCTGTAGTAGTGGTGGTGGGGGTTGACATGGTGATAAGGGGAAATATACAGAACAGGACAAAGAAGCAAAAAAGGGACAGGCAAGGCGACGAGAAACACAGAGTAAAAGGGACGGAGAACGATGAAGGAGACTGGGGCTGAAGCCCCACTCTCCTGCTGCTGCTGGCGGCGGGGGGGGGGGGGGGGCGACCCGGCTGGCTGGCAGGAGGGGACGCGGCTGCTGCTGGAGGCCGGCTGGGACCGCTGCTGGCTGGGACCGCTGCTGGCTGCTGGTTGGAACCGCTGATGGCTGGAACCGCTGCTGGCTGCTGGCTGCTGGCTGCTGGCTGGAACCGCTGCTGGCTGCTGGCTGTTGGTTGGAACCGCTGCTGACTGCTGGCTGGAACCGCTGCTGGCTGCTGGCTGATGGCTGGACCGCTGCAGGGTGGCTGGCACCTGCAATAGACCTATCGCTTCGATTAGAACCGGTAAGGCACAATCGAAGGGCGGTATCCTTCCGGATTGCCGCCGGAGAAGCACTACTAATGTAGTGCCAGATGTAATGAATCAAAACCGATTCACAGCCACTTACGGTAATACGTCTGTGTCTTAACCCCCAGAAACACACACACACACACACACACATATATATATATATATATATATATATATATATATATATATATATATATATATATATATATATATATGGTAGTCCATTGATCGTGACCGGACCAAATATCACACGAAATGAGCGTCAAACGAAACAACTACAAAGAACGAAACTTGTCTAGCTTGAAGGGGGAAACCAGATGGCGCTATGGTTGGCTCGCTAGATTGCGTTGCCATAGGTCAAACGGATATCAACTGCGTTGTTTTTTGTTTTTTTTTTGTTTTTTAAGTAGGAACTCCCATTTTTTATTACATATTCATGTAGTACGTAAAGAAATATGAATGTTTTAGTTGGACCACTTTTTTCGCTTTGTGATAGATGGTGCTGTAATAGTCAAAAACGTATAAGTACGTGGTATCACGTAACATTACGCCAGTGCGGACGGTATTTGCTACGTGATACATTACCCCTGTTAAAATGGACCGTTTACCAATTGTGGAAAAGGTGGATATCGTGTTGATGTATGGCTATTGTGATCAAAATACCCAACGGGCGTGTGCTATGTATGCTGCTCGGTATCCTGGACGACATCATCCAAGTTTCCGGACCGTTCCCCGGTTAGTTACGTTATTTAAGGAAACAGGAAGTGTTCAGCCACATGTGAAACGTCAACCATGAACAGCTCACAGACACTTTAGGCAGGTTGAAGATCAAAATTTGCGCACTACAAGAAACAAGATTCCCAGATGAAGACCATTTCAACACAGGGAACTACAGAATATACAAAGGAAATCCATCGGTACACAGGATAAACCTCAGGCTCTATGGCACAGGATACGCAATACACAGGACGATTACAGACACAGTAATGTTCTTCACATCGCCTAAGTCGGCAAACAGGACATAAACTATCTTAAACGTACACGCACCAACAAATAACCACAACAGGAAGGACCTCGACGCCATTGACGACTTTTGGACCCTAATGGAGGAGACAATCAAGAAAATACCTATACACCGAACTAAAATTATTCTAGCAGACTTCAACGCAAAACTAGGAAAAGAACAAAAATTCACACAAATTACAAGAAGATCCATATCACACCGTGACACAAACTTAAATGGGAGACACCTGATGGAATTCTGCGAGACCCATGTCAACGAATTTCAAGAAACCTGTACAAACATTAACCACATGGAAACTCCCAAATGGCAAGAGAGTATTACAGATCAGCCACGTCATAATACAAAGAGAAGCGCAGAGGAAAATCCAGAACATCAACACACGAAATTGCTTCTTTGACTCGGATCACATCTATTACAGTTAAAGACACGCGTAATACCTAAGAGGAAGCAACGGAAAGCTAAGAGCATTAGACCAGACCCAAAATATCCAACACTCAAACAAGAGAAGATACTGGAGAAAATTAAGATAGGAACAAAGGAAAACTGGGTAGAGTTATCAGAAAAGCTTCAGGAAGCCATGGAATTAGCCGTACACCGAGAACCAGGAAACACCGCTGTTGGAACCACACATGCGACCTAGCAATCGAAAGACAAATCAACACATGGAAAAAGTTCAATAGCATCAAGTTACCAGAAAACTGACAAGAATTTCACAAAACACAGAATCAGACAAGTAAAATTATCCGTTACGACAAACAGAAACTAGAAGAGATAGAAGCAGACTTCACGAGGAACAACAAGAGGAATTTCTACAGAACGTCCAGAGAAACATGATGAAATACAAAGCACAGAACCTCTGCTTCAGCAGACCGGACGGAACACTAGAACCAATACCAAGAACAACTGTGACCTCCTAGCGAAGTACTTCGAGAAACTCCTAAACGCAGAATCACCAACAGACAAACTGGACACAGAGGAACCCCCACCAAACTCAGATAGCTAAGCGCCATTGATAGAAGTAAGAGAAATCATCAAGAAGCTCAAGAACAATAGAGCACCAGGAGAGTATGGAGTCATCGCGGAATTCTGGAAGCTACGAGACCCGGATCTAGCAGAACACATCATGAAACAATTGTGGGAAACAGAGGAGATACCGAAAGAATGAAGCAAACAGACAACCTGTCTGGCGAATGCCGGGATGGGTTCCAAAAACACAGGTCATGCGCTGAACAGATATGGAACCTGAAGATGATACGTAACAATCACCTTCGTCGACTTCAAAAAGGCGTACGACTCAATAGACAGAGTAATGCTCTTTAAAATTCTGAAAGAATGCAGAGTACATAGGAAGACACTAATTATGATTCAGCAAACATTAACAAACACGACATATGAAATGAAGTTCTGTGGAGAGCTCTCAGAACAGTTCGAAATCAAGAGTTAGGCAGGGCGACGGCCTCTCGCCATTGCTGTTCCACATACACTCCTGGAAATGGAAAAAAGAACACATTGACACCGGTGTGTCAGACCCACCATACTTGCTCCGGACACAGCGAGAGGGCTGTACAAGCAATGATCACACGCACGGCACAGCGGACACACCAGGAACCGCGGTGTTGGCCGTCGAATGGCGCTAGCTGCGCAGCATTTGTGCACCGCCGCCGTCAGTGTCAGCCAATTTGCCGTGGCATACGGAGCTCCATCGCAGTCTTTAACACTGGTAGCATGCCGCGACAGCGTGGACGTGAACCGTATGTGCAGTTGACGGTCTTTGAGCGAGGGCGTATAGTGGGCATGCGGGAGGCCGGGTGGACGTACCGCCGAATTGCTCAACACGTGGGCCGTGAGGTCTCCACAGTACATCGATGTTGTCGCCAGTGGTCGGCGGAAGGTGCACGTGCCCGTCGACCTGGGACCGGACCGCAGCGACGCACGGATGCACACCAAGACCGTAGGATCCTACGCAGTGCCGTAGGGGACCGCACCGCCACTTCCCAGCAAATTAGGGACACTGTTGCTCCTGGGGTATCGGCGAGGACCATTCGCAACCGTCTCCATGAAGCTGGGCTACGGTCCCGCACACCGTTAGGCCGTCTTCCGCTCACGCCCCAACATCGTGCAGCCCGCCTCCAGTGGTGTCGCGACAGGCGTGAATGGAGGGACGAATGGAGACGTGTCGTCTTCAGCGATGAGAGTCGCTTCTGGCTTGGTGCCAATGATGGTCGTATGCGTGTTTGGCGCCGTGCAGGTGAGCGCCACAATCAGGACTGCATACGACCGAGGCACACAGGGCCAACACCCGGCATCATGGTGTGGGGAGCGATCTCCTACACTGGCCGTACACCACTGGTGATCGTCGAGGGGACACTGAATAGTGCACGGTACATCCAAACCGTCATCGCACCCATCGTTCTACCATTCCTAGACCGGCAAGGGAACTTGCTGTTCCAACAGGACAATGCACGTCCGCATGTGCCACCCAACGTGCTCTAGAAGGTGTAAGTCAACTACCCTGGCCAGCAAGATCTCCGGATCTGCCCCCCATTGAGCATGTTTGGGACTGGATGAAGCGTCGTCTCACGCGGTCTGCACGTCCAGCACGAACGCTGGTCCAACTGAGGCGCCAGGTGGAAATGGCATGGCAAGCCGTTCCACAGGACTACATCCAGCATCTCTACGATCGTCTCCATGGGAGAATAGCAGCCTGCATTGCTGCGAAAGGTGGATATACACTGTACTAGTGCCGACATTGTGCATGCTCTGTTGCCTGTGTCTATGTGCCTGTGGTTCTGTCAGTGTGATCATGTGATGTATCTGACCCCAGGAATGTGTCAATAAAGTTTCCCCTTCCTGGGACAATGAATTCACGGTGTTCTTATTTCAATTTCCAGGAGTGTAGTACTGGACAAAATAGTGAAGGAATGGGGAAAAAACAGAAAGGAGTCCTATTAGGAAAAGTAACAGTCAAGTACCTAGCGTTCGCAGACCATTTAGCCTTCGTAACGGTACGAGAAACAGAAACGATAAGAGCCATAGAGGAACTACACGGAATCGCGGCCAAGACCGGACTACAGATATCATACGAGAAAACACAGGTCAGGAGCATCCAGAAACACCCATCACTACACACAAAACATGGGACAATACACAGAACAGAAAATTTCAAGTACCTAGGAGAAACACAGATTACAGGAAGAAATTAGGTCTCTAATGAAGAGAGAACAGCGGAACTAGAGAAGGCATACGAACTGACTTGTAATTACTACACTAAGAAAGCTATCTCACAAAAGGCCAAGCTACGAAACTATGAGACGGTGCTGCTACCAGAAGCACTATACGCAGCCGAGACCGCAGTAGCACAAGGACAGACACGAATCTAACATGTAGAGAAGACGGAAGGAAAGATACTCAGGAATATATTCGGGGCGACGCAAAAAGACGGGGTATGGATAAAGAGGCCGGCTGAAGAACTATACGAACACAAAGAGAAAATGACAGACCAAATCATGAAACGAATACTACGGTTTTACGGGTACCTCAGCAGAATGGTACCACATAGGATAACGAGACAGATCTTGGACTGGGTTAGCACAAGTAAAAACAACAAATGGGTGAATGAAGTAAGAAATGACATGGAACAACTCAACATCACACAGGAAACAATACAAAACGAAACACTCCTTAGGAAACTGATAAGAAGAAACAAATAACAAGAGACATCACACAACAGACGAACACAATGGACCGAACAGAGAAGACAAGAACACGGCCAGAGGATGAAGGACCATTGGAAAAAAGAGAGGCCGAAGAGAACAGAGAACGCAAAGTGGAACGAAGAAAGGAAGCAGAAACGCAGCACACAAGTGAGGGAAGTTTGGGCAGAACATAAAGAGAAAGCAGCAGAGTAGTGGACATGAAATTTATTGTAAATGTGCTCTTCAAGGGCATAACACGAATAATAATGTGTCGAGTACTTTGAGAGATGGTAGTACTCATTGAAACAAGAAAAATAAGTCCAATAAACTAGGGTCCAGAAATGCATATATTTTGTGCTACTTTCTGCAGTAAACATTGTGCAATATCGTGTCCATTCACGGCAATGCACCTGTCTACCCTCTGGCGTAAGAAGTGACGTACCCTTTAAAGAACACCCAGTTGTTGTACCTCCTTGCACGCATTGGAGACACAATCCTGTAGTATATTCACAGCGTTGATTGGCGTGGTGTAGACTAATTCCTTCAAGTGACCCCATAACCAACAGTCTAGGGCACTGAAGTCTGGGGAACGAGCAGGCCAAAGTGTGTTCCTCATTCCCTGCCCCTCCCCCCCCCCCCCCCACCACCCTCCTTTACCAATCAGGAAGTTCGGAAATACCTGAGTTAGATATTCACGCACATTGTGACAAAAGTGTGACGGCGCGCTATAATACGTGAGTAAAGGACATTTGTACTCTTTGCTGCAATGGCACAGCCTCCAGCCTGCAGCAATGAAAAAGTCAGTCCAGATAATGCACCCCAGCTAACCTTTGTGATAGCGTATATCGCCCTATTAATCTATCGTCAATTACGCCTGTCCAAACGTTCAATGAAAATCGATGATGATGCCCTCTTTCCTCAATTTCTTGGGGATTTACATCTGCCCACACTTGCTGGATACGAAAATTCACAACACCATCTCTTGTTAAAAAGTAAGTAAAATGTTGGATGTGAATAGTGGATCTGCGGCACACTTCTGCAAGAGCCATTGTCAGAACGGCCATCTTTCACGATAATCCTGTGGCCTTAGGCCCTAAAAGCCCTGTAGATGATATGGTTACAGCAGTTGCTCATGAAGTACCCCACAGTTACGAGCGTGAGACACGCGTTCTGTTGCTGCTATTGGTCGCACAATGGTCGCAGGGTTTCTTCCACTGAACGTGGCACACGCTCATCCATGTCAGGCGTCCGGACTGTGCGGGGTCTTCCACTGTCAGTCTTCCGAGTTGCAAGGGTACCTGCGTCGCTCAGACGCTGGAGAAGTCTGCCGAACAGCTTATAAAAGGGCACCCTGCGCTGTGGTTACTTTTCAGCTTAGAGGGAACAGGCCCGCAGACTACGTCCATTTGCTAAACCATAGCAGAATAACATATCTTCCCTTTCACTTGTCGAGTATTAGGCTTCCATTGCTAACAGTAGTGGAAGAGAGAACATGTAAATGTAATACTCCATATGTACGTACAAACAGCTGAATAACAGTACACATACAAGTGAATCCGCATTTGACAGAAGGTAAAATAAAGATAAATTACAATAGCTGGTTGTTCGCCGAATAATAGTCATAGGATGTTCTGGACCCTTTTCTTATAAGCCTACAAGCGATAGGCAGAATGTAAAACAAAGATAAATATGGCCTTACAATAGCTGGTTGTTCGCCGAATAATAGTCACAGGATGTTCTGAACCCTTTTCTTATAAGTCTACAAGCGATAGGATGATTCATGTTTTAGACGTTCATGTAATCCAGTGTATTTTTCTTGTGAAACTATTTTTTTACAGCTAATCTAGAGCACATAATTTGTCAAGTGTTGGTTAAGTAACTTAATTTTCAAAGGTCTTGAAGGCCGAAGAAAAATGTTACACTGGCCCAGAAAATAAGTGCAACACATGACACATGTAATTTATTTGTTCTGATTTCGAGACTGACTGTGTTTCTTAAGTTATAATTTTGTCCATTTATGTATCAAGGCTGACTGAAACCTTGTGTATGTTGGAGCAGGGATAAATCACTACGCCAGACACCAGTGTAAAATCCAAGGAAATGTAATATGATAGGGACGTTAGTCGTTCAGGACTGAGAAATGGTACACGTGAGTAAAAAAAAAAAAAAAAAGCCGCAAAGCCTTTTAGCCGCTTAGTAACGCAAAATTTTAAACATGCCTATCTGAAGGCAGAGGTGTAACAACGATCCACATGAATCATATTACACTCAGCATTGTTCATCTATGCATCTAGCACACAAGCAGCTTTGTGTGAATGAGTGACCTCTGAGATGAATGAGATCAAGTTAGGACCTTTTTGTGTGTGGTCTAGGTTGACAGAGTCACCCTCAACACTCATGCAGTCTTTGTAAGTTCTGAATACTATTTGATGATTTTCTCTGTTCCATGTCACACTATGACATTTTGAAGTGAGACACTACACATGCGGAAATCATTTGTGGTGGGGAACAGTGAGGAAGGATGAGTCAGTTCCCAATATTCTCCATATTCAAGGGTATAATATCATGTATAGGGAATTGCATGCGTCGCACATTTTTGCTCTGCAGACACTTGAACCAAGACCATCACCCGAGACACAGCGGCGCATCGAGGAAAGGGGTATTACATTGCTACTCCAACATGTTAGGGCAAACAAGGTCACATCCCGCCACTTGTTCTCAGCTGCATCAACGTAGTATAACTTCTGTGTAGAGTAAACCAAACAACTATTCAGTGTCAGTTAATTCCAGACTGCGTTATCCATAACATGGATATTATCTTGAGCCAGAGTAAACAGTTCAGTCAGACAAACCCTAGTGTTTGCCAACAAGCCCACACACAGGTTTGTTAGCTGTTTGTTGCATATTTGTGCTGCCATCAGACCTTGTTTTATTTTTGTCATTACGCTTAACATGTTTTATTTCCCGATTTTTATCACTAAACATGCACCATAACTTTTATGAAAAATCATTGCCTTGTAGATATCTTAATCATCAATCTAGAATTGACAAAAATAATGACAGGGTCACCATTTCATTAATACTATTTCAGTATTCAACTTCATTTATATTCTGGTAACAGTGATAACCTCTAATGCAGACTATCAACAATGAACAAAGTTGAAGGGCAAAATCAGTTTAGCAGACCCGTGGGGCAGGTAGTCAAGCGGAAGGTTTACTAGTTAGAGTGATTGCTACCAGAAAGATAACTCAGGGTCTACTGTCGCCTTCCAAAACATACCGCAAGTCCATTGTAGTCTTGCAGGGTACATATACACTGATAAGAAAAAATATTATGACCGCTGCCCACTGCGGGGTTGGATTTTGCCTCGTGACAGTTGGGGAACGTGACACTGCAAGGAAAGTAGGTGAGTGGATCAAAGACGGAGAATCATTCCAGCTACGATACAGGCTGGAAATGAGGAAATGCACTGACAAAAGGAACTTTGACAAAGGGCAAATTATTGTTACCCAGAGCCTGTGAAGAAGTATCCCGAAAACTGAGAATCTGGTCGAATGTTTACGTGCTCCTGTCGTGAGCTTCTACAGAAAGTGGTAGAAGAGCAGTGAAACTACCATTAGTCGCTAAATGGTCGGACATCAAAATGGCTCTGAGCACTATGGGACTTAACAGCTATGGTCATCAGTCCCCTAGATTTTAGAACTACTTAAACCTAACTAACCTAAGGACATCACACAACACCCAGCCATCACGAGGCAGAGAAAATCCCTGACCCCGCCGGGAATCGAACCCGGGAACCCGGGCGTCGACGACTCTTGACAGTAGGTGGGGTTAGAATGCTTGTTTACTCTGTAAAGCAGGGTAGATAGCGATTTGCGGCACCTATGGCGAAAGGCTACAAAGTCGGTAGGCACACAGGTGTTTCAGAGCATACTGTTCATCGTACATAGGTCTCCACAGCAGACGCCCCTTATGTGATCACATATTGTACTGAATACATCGTCAAGTACCATTGCAGTGGGCACAGGTTCATCGAGATTGGAGCGTGGATCAATGGAAATGTGTCGGCTCGTCGGACGAATCAAGTTTTTGCTGCACCAGTTCGATGGCCATTCCACAGACGCCACCATGTACGGGAATGGCGGATCGAAACATGCACCCCACCACGCACACAGACTGCTGTAAGCAATGTTATGCTATCAGAGACATTCCCTGCCCCAGGTATGGATCTGCGGTAGTAATCGAGGAAATGCTGATAGCTGACCAACTGTACCCCTTCACGCTTGATGACTTCCCCGACGGAGATGTCATCTTTCAACAGAATAACTGTCCGTGTCTCATCGCCAGTAGTTTGAGGAGCGCGATTGTGATAGTTGATGTCTTGGCCACCAAATTCGCCTGGTGTGAAACCGACGGGACCCATCTGGATTGTTACAGGGCGCTCTCAACTCGTACGCAAATCAGCGGCCAGTTATTAACAGGAATTACGTGACTTGTGGGTAGACGTGTGGTGCCACATACCTCAAAAATCTACCAGTGACCTGTAGAATCGATGATAGGCAGAAACGGTTATGGATTGCGTTACCAAGATGGCCCGAAAAGCTATTAAGAATGTGGTCATATGTTTTAGCTCGTCAGTGTAAACTGTAGAAGGTTCTTACTCTATCCATGTCCAAATTTCCCTGGCCAGCAGCTATGGTCAACTGGATCCCTGAGGCGCAGGCCAGCACATCAGCAAGCATTTCCAGTTTGACATTCGATTTCACGATTCACTGTAGCTTTTTAGAGTCCACTTTTCCTTAATCACTTCTGCCAATCCGATGGACAGTCTTGAAAATAGGTAACATTTAGTGATCGCCGACTTCAGTTGCTTTCTATCCATCTGTAAGGGATGTTATCCTGGATGGATGGCATGATGCTGGCGTGTGGTTGTATACCTCGTGAAGTTCCCGTTGGCATTCTGGGATAATCTTCTGTAGGGTCTAGTATGCAACCAGATCGACTAACTCACGTCACGTTGGGACCCAGCGTCCTTCATGCCTGACGATCATTACCTGCTGCATCCTCACAGAGTGCGCTGCCTCACAGAATATGCTTCGGAGTGCCCACGCTGCTGTTACCGTAACCAACATTCATCTGTCTTTTGAGTTTTTATGGTGACTAGTGAGTACCACGAGTGATCCATACACCTCAAAAGACTTCTCCACCAGTTACCCAAAATGAGGGGGCGCCTACATCTGTTTCTAGAAGAGCACATGGCATAGTAGTAAACTACAGTTAAGATGGTGTCACCACCTCCACCGTCGTCTACTCCTTCGTCATCTCTATACTGGCGCCAATTTGGTATAGCAGACAATGCAAACCTGCCTCCAACCAAGCCGGGACCCACAATGCACTAGCTTTTTGTATCTGAAGTTATGATACTGCTTACCTGCTTGCGAGGAAATCGGTCCATTTTAATACTATATGGTAGCGTTAATTTTGGCCAACGGCCTTGCCGCAGTCGCAACACCGGTTCCGTCAGGTCACCGAAGTTAAGGGCTGTCGGGCTGCGCTAGCACTTGGATGCGTGACCATCCGGTCTGCCGAGCACTGTTGGTGCACTCAGCCCTTGTGAAGCAAACTGAGGAGCTACTTGACTGAGAAATAGCCGCTCCGGTCTCGTAAACTGACATGCAGCCAGGAGAGTGTGTAAGTAGGCTTTTTATGTTTTCTTATTGGCAACGTTACGTAGCGCTCTGTATGAAAAATCACTGGCTGTGCTGTGTGCAGTCTGTGGCTAGTTTGCATTGTTGTCTGCCATTGTAGTGTTGCGCAGCGGCAGCTGCATGTGAACAGCGCGTAGCGTTGCGCAGTTGGAGATGAGCCGCCAGTAGTGGTGGATGTGGGGAGAGAAATGGCGGAGTTTGGAAATTTGTAAGACTGGATGTCATGAACTGCTATGTATATTATGATTTTTCAACACTATTAAGGTAAATACATTGTTTGTTCTCTATTAAAATCTTTCATTTGCTAACTATGCCTATCAGTAGTTAGTGCCTTCCGCAGTTTGAACTTTTATTTAGCTCGCAATAGTGGCGCTAGCTGTATTGCAGTAGTTCGAGTAACGAAGATTTTGTGAGGTAAGTGATTTGTGAAAGGTATAGGTTAATGTTAGTCAGGGCCATTCTTTTGTAGGGATTATTGAAAGTCAGATTGCGTTGTGCTAAAAATATTGTGTGTCAGGATAAGCACAGTCTTGAATAATTTTTCAAAAAGGGGACGTTTCAAGTGGTGTGGTGGTCACATGCCCCTCCATAACCGCATCGAGTGGCGCCTGTGGGTTGAGGATGATACGGAGGCCGGTCGGTACCGTTGGGCCTTCCAATGCCTGTCCAGACGGAGCTTAGGTTTTTAGCGTTGATTCTGGTATCCTTGAAGTCATCAGAGCATAAAATTTCATCATGTAATAGAAAATTCGCAGCTTATTTCGCGCCTCAAATGAACATCGATCTCACTCAAAGAAATGAAGTGGTGGACTTCCTGCTCCAACGTAAACCACGGGCCTCGTATTCTTAATCAGCATTATCGTTAACACCCGCGAAAAAAAGGCTACACGATCTCGGGTAAATGTGAGCGTATGTGGCAAATTTGCAGTAAGCATATGACAAGCGAAACTCGTCTCTGAAACGGATGACTAATTAGATCTCTGGTCATGTCAGTGAAATTTCTCAGCACTTATCTGCGTAGAATATATGGACATAAAATTTTTAGGTCAATTTGCAGTCGATGTGTAGCTGAGTGAGTTACTGCAGGATATTTATGAAACATTCCCCAGTAAAATAAGGAGAAGACGAAAACGGGAGGGATGGGAAAAATTACGTAAACTCATTATTATTTGAAATTAACCGTTGCAACTGTTAATACATTTCTCGCACTGTAGGACACGACGATCAGTGTCTCCCTGGAAAAAATGTTTGCGGTCGCCTAAGGAACTATCATTGTACCCAGGCGTCTGCTTCTTCGTCCGAAGATCAACAGCCACGGACGTCTTTCTTCAGGGCCCCACAGCTACGGAACTCACACTGGGGGGGGGGGGGGGGGGGGAGGTGATGCCTGTACTGAAGATGTATAAGAAATTGCCAGCGGAACTTCTGGAAAGTAGTCGAAACAATGTAGGCGAAACATGTGGGCGGGCATTATCCAGCAAGAGCATGATGTTGACCGTCATCCCATTGCTCACTGACTTGCTGGAGTACGGCGCCACACTTAACGCACTACGGTACGTAGAGACTTTGCTAAAGTCGACGCCCAGGAGTGTAGACGGGTGGCTTCATTCTGTTGCAGGATGACGTTCGCGTCCATGCTGCCAAGGTGCTTTCCAGTAAGCTGAAGTAGTTTTCGCTGGAATTCCCAGTCCCTATCTCTCCCCGTGCTATCTTCATATTTGTAGTGCCCTGAAGAACGACATTCGTGCTGGCCAGGGTGGCCGAGCGGTTCTAGGCGCTACCGTCTGGAACCGCGCGACCGCTACGGTCGCAGGTTCGAATGCTGCCTCAGGCATGGGTGTGAGTGATGTCCTTAGGTTAGTTAGGTTTAAGTAGTTCTAGAGTTCTAGGGGACTGATGACCTCAGAAGTTAAGTCCGATAGTGCTCAGAGCCATTTAAACCATTTTTAAAGACAATCGTGGCTGTCGATTTACGCCTGGTTAGACTAATGGTTCAGTAGGCAATTGCGAACACTTTTCAATGAAACCATTGCCGTCTTGTCCACAGCGGGATAAATGCTTTAACGGCTATAGCGATTACTTATGAAATAATAAACAGTTTACTTACCGGTACCTTTATTCAAGTGTCGTTTTTACTAGTGTTTCTTCAACCCGACCAGATTCGCGTCTTAAGACCTCCTTTTACGTCCGACCGGAACCAACACATGCGAAAAAATGTTACAAAACATTACCGAGCGGGGTGGCGCAGTGGATGGCTCACTGGACTCGCATTCTGGAGGACGACTGTTCAATGCCCGCATCCGACCATCATGATTTAGGTTTTCCGTGATTCCCCCAAAACGCGTCACCAAAATGCCATAATGGTTCCTTTGGAAGAAGGTACGACCGACTTCCTTCCCCAGTAGGCGCCTGTGTTCAGTCTCTAATGACCTTGTTGTCGACGGGAAGTCAAGCAGCGATCTCCTCCTGAATCACAAAAAGTTTTCAGTTTTTATGCGTACTTCTAGTTCAGTTCTGATAAATGCGAGCGTCCTACTTGATATGACTGCCCTTTCTTCTCCTTGAAGCTACAGAATGTACCAGCCATTTGAAGTACGCTAGACGGGAAGAAAAACTTCACCGGCAGAAGTCGCTTCAGTGAGCATGAAATACGTGTGTCTCTGATGAACATCCACGAAGCTTCGACTGCTGAACGATAGCGGCGGAGCTCGTGTGTGGCGGCCGCGAGCAGTGTTAGGACGACGTAAGCAAGTCGCAAGCACGACACCACACAGAACGCACACGTAGAGAACGGGGGAAGCAGATCACAGGGAGGAGAAGCTAGTCTGTGTGAGAGAGAGAGGGAGAGGGAGGAATGTGGGAGAGGACGCTTTGGAAGTGCGCCGCGCATTTGCATGACAATCAACAACAATCCCGCAGCCTTCTGGCCTCTTCAACTGCAGGCACAGTGAAGCCGGCGAGCTCGGGCGCAGGTAGTTTTTGTATTAGTTCTGCGGAGGCGAGCGTTGCGCATCGCGCCGCTGACCAGGCCACAAAGGACTGCGGCGACAACAGTGATCGCGCGCAGCCGAGGCGCCGGCCACCAATCGCGGCGCGGCGCGGCGCGGCGCGGCGCCGCCTTTGATGTCTCTCTCTCCTCCGGCCGCAGCGGCAGACAGCCCGGTTTCTGGGCGCGGCGTGCGGTCGCTACGTGTGGCGAGCGGGCATTCCGATCCGCCGACACCACCCTGCACAGGCGCACTTGCGGCTATCGGGCTCTGCGGACTGAGGCAGCCCCTGCGATCCGGCCGGTTAAAGACCCGCGAGACTCGCCCGGTATTCTTCTCTGACACTGCATCTGTGTCTGCTTTCTACGAGGGTTGCCCAGTAAATAATGCCCCATATTTTTTTTCTCCAGAAATATTTATTCCACAACAATCAAATTTACATATGTGAAAGACTGATGTTTTGTCTACTTGCTTTATTTTTCCACATAATCTCCTTCAAGTTCAACGGCCTTTTTCCAGCGAGACACAAGATCGTGTATTCCCTGCCGGTAAAAATCTTTACTCTGCCTACGGAGCCAGGTTGTCACTTCGTGAATCACTTCTTCGTCATCGGCAAAACGTCTTCCACGAATGAAATTCTTCATTGGCCCAAACAAGTGAAAGTCTGAAGGAGCCAAATCGGGGCTGTAGGGTGGATGGGGTAACACTATCCAACCCAGTTTCGCGATGTGTTCACAAGTCCTCAAACTTGTGTGAGGACGAGCGTTATCATGCTGAATCAAAACATCCTGTGGGTTAACATGACGCCCAAGGCGCCGGAAGCGCTGCTTAAGTTTGTCTAATGTTTTGACATAAGCCTCTGAATTAATGGTACTGCCTTTTGGCATCACATCAATGAGAATTACGCCCTCGCAATCCCAAAACACAGTCATCATGACTTTTCCGGCTGAAGGACCTGTTTTGAATTTTTTCTTCTGTGGAGAATAAGCATGACGCCATTCCATCGATTGTCTTTTTGTTTCGGGCTCAAAATGATGCACCCAAGTTTCATCACCTGTCACAATCCGTGACAAAAAGGCCTCCCCGTCAACGTGAAAGCGTCGCAACAAATCGAAAGAAATGTCTTTTCTTTGGGATTTGTGATCGACAGTAAGACACCGAGGGACCCATCTTGCACACACTTTTGAGTATCCAAGCTGATTGATAATCACATCCACACTTCCTTTGCTTAGTGACAACTCCAGTGCCAATTGTCGAGTCGTAATGCGTCGATCCCGTCGAATGAGAACATCAGCCCGCTGCAACATGTCAGGCGTGACAGCCGTGGGAGGCCTTCCCGACCGCGGCAAATCTCGGAGCTCCGCAGCACCGCCCTCTGATGCTTTCACCCTCTGTGCCCAGCGACCAACAGTACTCCTATCGACTGCAGATGTTCCGTAGACGTTGCACAAGCGTTTATGGATATTGCCCACGGTTTCTTCCTCTGCTACGAGAAATTAAATCACTGCACGTTGTTTCTGACGGATGTCACTTGCAGACGCCATTTTAGAACATTCCTACACCACCGCTCTCTGTCTGAGGAAATTGAAACTTTGCGTACACACGCGGGAAACTTCAAATAACTCGCACCTAAAGTTTCACATTTCTACTATTTTTTATTTCGGAGAAAAAAAATATGGGGCATTATTTACTGGGCAACCCTCGTACTATAGTTCAATTCTTTTATCTTGGTGGTTCGCGCATGCCCACCCTGACGCGGGAGATTGCTGCGTTGCCAGTTGCACGCGCCAAGAGAAGCAGCGTCATAGTTTATCACGCAAACTTACGTTTAGGGGGGAGCGCGCAATTTAAGAAGTAAAGCCACCACGGCCGCATTAACCCTTTCGCTGCTACAGAGACGTGCTCCCCGCATTCCGCGCTGTGCGCGATTTTGTCATCATTGCACTGCTCGCCTGTGCAGACACATGGTGTTTCGACTGCTTTGACACACTTTATCATTCGATTTCACAAAAACTATTTGGCCCTAAAATTTGATTTTTACACTGATACCTCCCCCCTCCCCATAGATGACTTAATTTTGTTTCGATGCTCAACGAAGTTATTGTGCAGCATTAGATGTAGTAAACCATTGCACGAAATTCTGAAGAGTTTGCAGAGGTAAAAGTCCATAGCATATACTTTCCATATGGTCGATTCTGGTTGCCACTATAAATTTCAAAAAATTACATTCAAACGAATAAAATTCATGAAGTAATGGGAATTAAGCCTGGAGTGAACTGTATCAAAGCTTTGTATGCGATAGACAGAGAGCGTGTAGTGAAAGCAAATAAATCATTTTTGGAGGTCATAAAATCAAGAAGAGTGCATCATAGGAATGTGAAGAGAAAGGAAACTGATATAGAAAACGAAAAGGAACCTGCTTATGGTGCTGGACAGTTCTAAAACTATGCCAAATTGTTTTTAAATAAAATAAACATTAAACACCAAAGAAGGTTTGAACTCAAAACCTTTCGGTTAGGAGCTAAACCAATTAACCATTACGCTAACGCAGCTCATGAGTCAATAGATTTCCCAGAGGACTTTAAAATAACACACAAAATACCGACAAACACTGTTGGTATGACTATGAGTTACGTTTCGTCGGAGTACAATAGGAAATAAACAATTACCGCTGTTCTCTATTGCGAAAAAGCGGTTATTGAGAATGATTCAGACACCTTTCCCTACTATCGCCTGAATTAGGAGGCTTATTGCTTGTTTGGTTTAATTAATTAATACAATATGAAGCAGTTGGTATAAACAATGCTTTTTTCCAAACTTTCTATAAAAGAAAGTCTGCTATCAAGACATTGCTTTTGTTCAATTACTTTATTTATGATTGAACGTTTCTAAAACTGAAGACACTCGTCCGTGCTCTGCTCTGCAGTCGAGCTCTGGCAACATCATTCTCTGTTCATTTGCTGACTGTGTTTTGTGACGTCAGATGCGCTGAACGAACTTAAACTCGGCCGCCGTCGTAAATGACGCGCACTTTAGTTGAACATTAATCTTCACTAGGCGATGGGTCCATTTTCACCCACACATTTTCTAAATATGTGCTTCTAACTATAGTTGTGAAACTGCCGAACGTTACCATAGACCGTCTTAGAGTAAACTACGGTAGTTTACCTAGAACCTTTGATTAGTTCAGAACATACCCGCATTACCTCTACGTTAGGTGTCTTGCGTATCTGTCGGTTCTTACCTCTTAACGATCGCTTTTTTTATATATGCGATGTGTCTCACTAAATTCCTATAAAAAACTCGAAGTGGTGAACATTCTAGACACTGAGTGATGATATCCAAAGGGCCAGGTAAACTATGAAACCCTTTTAGTGCCACAGAGCTATCAAAAATGGTTCAGATGGCTCTGAGTACTATGGGACTTAACTTCTGAGGTCATCAGTCCCATAGATCTTAGAACTACTTAAACCTAACTAACCTAAGGACATCACACACATCCATGCCCAAGGCAGGATTCGAACCTGAAACCGTAGCGGTCGCGCGGCTCCAGACTGTAGCGCCTAGAACCGCTCGGCCACTCCGGCCGGCACACAGCTATCCTCCTGTCTCTTACTTAAGGTGGGGTAGGACGTCAAACGGGCCGACTTATAGCAGGAGAGGCACCACAGGTCATTTTAACTTCTACTGTCTATACTTTTACAAATAAATTCATAAAAATTTGTTAGCATGACCAAAAAATATTCAGGATTTACACTGATAGCAGTGGACGTTAATAAACATAACAAAAGCAATTTGTTTTATATGTGAAATTCGACCGTTTTTTCCGTTACCATTGGCTGCATTAATTGCTTTAGGTACACTTTTCTTCATAAGTGAGAGAGATTCTTCAATGAATTTTCCACTGCATACAAATCATACTTAAAGGAGTACGAAACTCTAGAATTATTTAATTTATGAAAAAATGACTGAGTTATTACATTTTAAACTTCATGTTTAGGAAAAAACTCAAATTTTATAGTTAATTATGACAATTTTTACCACAATTTTAATAGATTTGGAAAATTATAGAGTTTTGCATTAAGGAGTTTGTGTTTAATAAGTATACCAAGTTTGATAGTAATAGGATATTTATTTTGTATGGTACATGTACCTAAGTACAGAAAATTGTGTTTAGCGGAAAATGGCCGTTAAAGATTCTGCTTGTATCTGGCATAGTTTTAGAACTGTCCAGCACCATAAGCAGGTTCCTTTTCGTTTTCAATATCAGTTTCCTTCCTCTTCACATTCCTATGATGCACACTTCTTCATTTTATGACCTCCAAAACTGATTTATCTGCTTTCACTACACGCTCTCTGTCTATCGCATACAAAGCTTTGATACAGTTCACTCCAGGCTTAATTCCCATTTTCTCTAATACGTATTTCCTGCTTTGCACATCGTCGTTAAAACATGAAACTGCATCGTAAACACCGACAGCAAGTGCATTTCTTCCCGCAAAAACTGTTTTTGGCAATATTTCCCATACACATTGGTTAAATCATTCAATTGGGTTTTGGGTACCGCCATGAAGGCATTTCTTCAGTAAGTTTTCATTTTCAAGGCTCCTGAATATAGGTTTGCTGGCTTCCATTACAGCAGTTGGTAGAGCATTCCTATGATGATATTCTTCACCACCAGTAAGCAATTGACCTTTGGTAGCCACACCATGATTCACTTCCTTTTGGGCATAAGTTGTGGATAGGGTTATTGTCTGTGGACATTTTGTGGAAGTATAAGGCCCAAACTGCTTGCTTCATATTTTTCAAGTCCCCTGTGTTCCTTCTTATTGCCAAACCATAATATGTCTGTAGTTTGTCAAGATCACAGCACCACACTGCACGCCTTTCAAAACATAGAACAAACAAAACCAGCGATCAAAACCATACATATCATTAGCATCAAAAGTAATTGTTTTGGTTACCGGAAAGCACAGAAGTTATGCAATTAGCTAATTATTATTGCTTACAAAAGGCAATTTATGTTCTGTAAGGTTGTGAAATACACGACAGACTAACACTAAATGACGTGGGGTTCTGATTATGTGAGTTTCACGTATGACTATCTTTGGGACAAATATTTCGTTTTAATTCTACAGAGCGAAATACATTTAGGTATGACAGAAGAATGCTGTGCAGAGAGGCGCGGCGTTGCACCTTCATACACTTAAGACCAAGTTACGTACCTTATAACTCCTCAAATATATATGTTTTATACATCAAATTATTCAGGAAGATGTGCGCTACAAAATAAGCATATTTTTGAAAAATCGATTTCTTTTAATGTCCGACTTGAAACAGTGAATGTTTGGCTCAGGTCTTATTCGAAAATTATTGATTTGTAACGTGAAAGAGAGAGATGTTGTAGTAAGAATAAGGGAAACAATGCAGATTTGTCATACAGACCTATAGAACGCAGTTTCCTCAGCTTAAATGTAAAATAAAAAAAAATTTGCACAGCAAAAATATATCAGACATTGCTTTAACACTTCGTCCTAATTTTATAAAACATGTTTCTGTTATTCATAAACAACTTTCGCACTCATCAATAACGAGAGGAAACTCTTGGCTTCCATCATGATGAAGAACGCTGTGTTGAGTACAAAATAACAACAATAATTATATATATTCTTTTGTTTCTGCATGTAATGGGTACTTGCATCAAAAGTAATTGTTTTGGTTACCGGAAAGCACAGAAGTTATGCAATTAGCTAATTATTATTGCTTACAAAAGGCAATTTATGTTCTGTAAGGTTGTGAAATACACGACAGACTAACACTAAATGACGTGGGGTTCTGATTATGTGAAAAAAAAGACAGAGAGAGAGAGAGAAAACGGAGGGGAGTCGTCGTCTTACGAAAACTACCTAACCGTAGTTTACATGGAGCGCAACTCTAATTTTAAGCCTTTGAGTACCACTGATTTTCGCCTTAAATCACTATTTTATTAATATTTTTGAAGTACCTGTGCTTTTAGCATGAAACCAACGATGCTGCTGAAAGACAGAGACATCTTGTGCTACAATACGAACGTAGTACATTGTAGCAGTCACTCGCAGCATGCAAATCAAAGCAAAAGTCGGTGCGGAGACTGCTGCCTGGTTCTAGGAGACTGCCAAATGCGGTTTTTTAAATAGTGGCCATATTAAGAAGGTCTTATGCTGTACAAATAAATATGTCAAATGTTATTGTAATATAAATTCGACTTTTTATCACAGCTTTTATTGGTGGTGTCGAAGTGAAAGTCTTGGGGCAGAAACTAGTTTCGATACAAAATTTACTACATTTTCGGCTCATTTTTTCTTGTTATTGAGAAGTAAAATTTATTTCAAGCATTGAAACTTCATGGAAGCTCGAAGATATGGGTCTGTGTCTGGGAAAAAAGAGAATTTCTTTTCAAACATAACACATGAAATGATGAGTGGTTAATAACTGTTTGCCTCAGTGCTCACAAAGCGAAACGATCGTAAAACAACTGATTGTTTGAACTCTACCAATTTCTTCTTGTACTCTTTACTTTAATTTAATTTTGTGAAAAATATTAAAGTAATATTCCGATGTGCAACCATCACCTTTAAACAATTTAGTGTTTACTTTTGGTCAGATTTTTCTTGTTTTCGTTACTTATCAAGATAATAAAGATAATTTTTTTAAAATGTTAATATCACATTTTTTCGCGTTACTGGGACTCAGAGCGTTAATAAACTCCCTTCACTTACTTTATTTGTCCTTACTGTGATGTAGTTTGGTATTCACAGAAATAGTGCTTCTCAACGTGTCTGAGTCTTTTTGGAGGTGACGTATTATTCATTATTACAGAAAATCCTGACAATATTCAATTTTTCATCAATCGAGCACATATGTGTGCAGTAAGGCAGGTATAAATAAGTGAAGTCATTGTTGGTTTGAACAATGGAATATCTATTTCTGTGGAAAGGAGGGAAGGGGCAGCACATGTCAATGTTTTTAGCTGTAACCAAATCAATTTATAAAGTGACATACTTCTACTCAGGTCACTTGTTTTTCCCTATGGAATACATATATTTTGTAAGTGTTTTTTTCTTTATCAAGATGATAGCCTCAGGCCTCTTTGCAGGGCGATGAAACAGCAGACACACCACTGAACATAACTGATAGTGGTGAAGTAGTGTCCGAGAATGAAGACCATGTTTCAACAATGCAGCTGTTTATCGTCACTAGAAGGCACAGACGATACACTTGAAGAGAAAATGGTAAGCTCTGCAATTCCGATTTAGGATAAATTTAATTGAATGTAAGATAGAATCCATACCTCAACTGGAACAGCATGCAGAATCTATAACAATTCACCTGACTCCTGGCAACAAGGTATGTCACTTTTTGCATTACAAATGAATACTTCGCATACAAGTTGTTCCTTCCTCCACCAATTAAAAGCACCCACACAAAGCCAAAGAAATGTGTTTGTGTGGATATAAGCGTAAGAAGAGTTAGATGTTCTTGACCTAGATGCGTGCATAGGTCAGTTGTTAGTAGCATGAGTTTGTAAGTCACATTTTGAGTCTGCTGAATGTCGATGGGATGAATATAATGGTCGCCCAAATTTCAGAGGCTCAATTGCAGTAGAAATGTTCGAAACGTTAACAAGGGTTCTTCGATTTGATGACCGTCAGACAAGACGATGAATACATAAACAATATATGTTTGCACCTAGAAAGGGCCTTATGGGAGAAATAGGTACAGATATTATCCAAGATGTAGATCACAATATGTTTATTACAGTAGGTGAGCTAGTAGTTGCATTCAGGGGAGACTGCCCCTTTCGCCAGTATGTGTCTAGTAAACCAGAGAATACAGCACCAAGTTTTGGGTACTTTTTGATAGTGAAGAAACTTATGTGTAGAATTTTCAGCCACTTGCCGGGAAACGACCAGGTAGAGCCCCCTGAAAAGAATCAAGGCCGAAGAATTGTAATTAACTTGTCTTACCGCTTGAAATGGTATAGCATTACAAGTGACTTTCATCTCTTACCAACTAATACAAACGCTGATGAAGAGAAATTTCACAAAGACTGGAACTGTGCGGAAAAGCAAGTGTTCCATCCCACCAGAACTGCTGCAGACCAGTGGTATTTATAATTACACATCAACATCTGCTTTTACAAAGGTCGCAACGCTTGTAGCTTACCTCACAAAGCAATGCAAATGTGTCATTTTACAAAGCTCTCTGCACCACAATGCAAAAGTCAATGACAGCACCAAAAGAAAACCTCAAACTATTTGAACCTACAACGCTACGAAAGGAGACGTGGGCACACTAGACAAGATGGTGGTGAGTTATACAGTAAAAAGAAATACAAACAGATGGCATATTGTTGTGTTCTCACGTATCATCGACATGACAGCACGTAAGTTTTACGAGCAATTCCAGGCAGTTGAGCTCGTACGGAAGGCTAACAAAGGTAAAACTGCAATAATTGCTTTACAGGAAACATCATCGTTGGGATCTGTACACTCCTCATCAGAAGAAAATGATGCTGGAAGTAAGAACAGAGGCAAATGTTATCTATGTAGAAAAATTTATAGGAAAAGTTCACTGAAGTGTGCTGAGTGTATCAAATTCATTGCATGTACGTGTAAAAACTGTTAGTAAAAGTTAGCTATGTGGTGGTGAAATCAACACATCATAATAATATTCGACTGTTGTGTAGTTGTACTATTCTGTTACGCAATTTGAGTCAGTAATAGATTAAACTACCTAAATTATAACTTTATCATTTCAGTATACCGATGTAAAAGTATAACTTCCGGAAAGAGAAAAAAAACTGGTCCGTTTTTCACCTAGACATCTTGAGTGCATGTGCAAAATAAACATCGTATAAGGTTAAAAATCAGTCATCATGCATAAATGCCGTACTTGAATTGTGCACCGACTGGGGGAAAGAACTCATAGAGAGATCTACTTTGGAAGCTGTACGATATACTTACTGATCATTAACATGTAATGGTCGTTCAATAAATAATGCACCATAGTTTTTTCCTGACGAGATATTTATTCTTAAGTGTTAGAATCTGGTGACAATATCAGTCAACATTTCATTTACATGTACTATTTTTCTATACAGTCTTCATCACGTTCTAGGGCCGTACGCCAATGTTACGTAAAAGTATGTATTCCCTGCTTGTCACAAGAATTCGGCGACAAAACCAGTCAACATTTCATTTATATGTAGTATTTTTGTACATAGCCTAAATCACGTTCTATGAACGTACGCCAGTGTTACGTAAGAGCAAATATTCGCTGCCCGTAACAACTCTTCCCCCCCATGAAAGACGGACCTTGCCATTGGTGGGGAGGCTTGTGTGCCTCAGCGATACAGATGGCCATATCGTAGGTGCAACCACAACGCAGGGGTATCTATTGAGAGGCCAGACAAACGTTTGGTTCCTAAAGAGGGGCAGCAGCCTTTTCAGTAGTTGCAAGGGCAACAGTCTGAATGATTGACAGATCTGGCCTTGCAACACTAACCAAAACGGCCTTTCTGTGCTGGTACTGCGAACGGCTGTAATTTTTCCCGGGGGCATGCAGCTTTACTGTATGGTGAAATGATGATGGCGTTCTGTTGGGTAAAGTATTCCGGAGGTAAAAATAGTCCCCCATTCGGATCTCCGGGTGGGGACTACTCATGAGGACGTCGTTATCAGGAGAAACACAACTGGCGTTCTACGGATCGGAGTCAGATCCCTTAATCTGGCAGGTAGGTTGGAAAATTTAAAAAGGGAAATGGGTAGGTTAAAGTTAGATATAGTGGGAATTAGTGAAGTTTGGTGGCAGGAGGAACAAGACTTTTGGTCCGGTGAATACCGGGCTATAAATACAAAATCAAATAGGGGTAATGCAGGAGTGCGGGTAAGCTACTACAAACAGCATAGTGAACGCATTATTGTGGCCAAGATAGACATGAAGCCCACGCCTACAACAGTAGTACAAGTTTATATGCCAACTAGCTCTGCAGATGATGAAGAAATTGATGAAATGTATGATGACATAATATAAATTATTCAGGTAGTGAAGGGAAACGAAAATTTAATAGTCATGGGTGACTGGAATTCGAGAGTAGGAAAAGGGAGAGTAGGAAACATAGTAGGAGAATATGGATTGGGGGTAAGATATGAAAGAGGAAGCCGTCTGGTAGAATTTTGCACAGAGCATAACTTAATCATAGCGAACACTTGGTTCAAGAAACATAAAAGAAGGTTGTATACATGGAACAATCCTGGAGATACTAGAAGGTATAAGATTATATAATGGTAAGACAGAGATTTAGGAACCAGGTTTTAAATTGTAAGACATTTCCAGTAGCAGATTTGGACTCTGACCACAATCTATTGGTTATGAACTGTAGATTAAAACTGAAGAAACTGCAAAACGGTGGGAATTTAAGGGGATGGGACCTGGATAAACTGACTAAACAAGAGGTTGTACAGAGTTTCAGGGAGATCATAAGGGAATAATTGTCACGAATGGGGGAAAGAAATACAGTGGAAGAAGGATTCGTAGCTCTGAGGGATGAAGTAGTGAAGGGAGCAGAGGATCAAGTAGGTACAAAGACGACGACTAGTTGAAATCCTTGGGTAACAGAAGAAATATTGAATTTAATTGATGAAAGGAGAAAATATAAAAATGCAGTAAATGAAGCAGGCAAAAAGGAATACAAACGTCTCAAAAATGAGATTTTACAAGAAGTGCAAACTGGCTAAGCAGGGATGGCTAGAGGACAAATGTAAGGCTCTAGAAGCTTATCTCACTAAGGGTAAGATAGTTACTGCCTACAGGAAAATTTAAGAAACCTTTGGAGAAAAGAGAACCACTTGTATGAATATCAAGAGCTCAGATGGAAATCCAGTTCTAAGCAAAGAAGGGAAAGCAGAAAGGTGGAAGGAGTATTTAGAGGGTCTATACAAGGGCGATGTATTTGAGGACAATATTATGGAAATGGAAGAGGATGTAGATGGAGATGAAATGGGATATACAATACTGCGTGAAGAGTTCGACAGAGCACTGAAAGACCTGAGTCGAAACACGGCCCCGGGAGTAGACAACATTCCATTAGAACTACTGACGGCCTTGGGAGAGCCATTCCTGACAAAACTGTCCCATCTGTTGAGAAAGACGTATGAGAGAGGCGAAATACCCTCAGACTTCAAGAGAAATATAATATTCCAATACCAAACAGAGCAGGTGTTGAGAGATGTGAAAATTACCGAACTCTCAGTTTAATAAGTCACAGCTGCAAAATACTAACGCAAATTCTTTACAGACGAATGGAAAAACTGATAGAAGCCGACCTCGGGGAAGATCAGTTTGGATTCCGTAGAAATGTTGGACCACGTGAGGCAATACTGACCCTACGACTTATCTGAATGCTGATCTATCTCGTTAGAGCGAGTTGCCAAGTTCTGATGAGCCGGTCTGCACGACTAGCGGAATGTCTGTGATTCACCATGTCGCTAGCAGTGGCTGTGACAGGACGTTCTGAACGTGGAGATCTTCGAGCTCAGATTCTTCTCTTCCGTTCATGCACCGCTCAACAGTACTCATATCATCTGTATCGTTACCGTACACTGCACACAAGCGTTTATCGGTGTTCACCACGGTTTCTTTTTCTTCAATCAAGAAATCAGTTGAACTGAACGAATATCTTGTGTAGACGCCATTTTGATCGTTCACGACGCATCTGCCATCTGCCAGAGTTGTTCTAAACTTCGCAAATATACAGAAGAAACAAATTCCAAATGTCTAAAAGGATTTTTCCTGGATACGTATATTTGAAAAAAAAAAAAAGAAACTGAGATATTATTGAACGACTGTCTTATTTTACATTTACATCTACGTCCGTACCTTGCAAAATTAAGCGCGTAGTAGAGGACACTTCTCATTGTAACAGATAGACTACTTCCAGCCCTAACATCATTAGGTCCAAATGTGGCACAAATTAGTTACGATGTTCGTAAGAATTGATACTCCACTATTTTTCTTCTGTATAGAAGTCACATCTGTAGCACGGAAACTTAAGCAGCATATCGAAATTCATCTAAGAAATTCATTCTGCGATGGAAGAGAAGCAAGTTATGCCACGATGTTTTCTTGTGGGAGAACGGAAGCATCATTAAAATCATAGCTGTAGTTGTGATTCTTGTACAGGGGTAGTTTACTGTTTACAAGTGCGCGAAGTTTGTCGTCCTTGCTATTTAGTTAGGAATATCCTAGCAGATAAGGAAGGTGATTTCCAAAAAGGAATCTACTTGCTAAAATAAATAAGTGCAAAATATAACACGGATATTTCAAAAGAAAAAACTAAGACAATGGCCTTCATGGGGAAAGAATCAATCAGAACTAAAATAGTGATAGATCAGAAGATTTTACAGCAACTAAACCATTTCATCTACGTATCTCGGATGTGAAATGACGTATGGCTACAGCAGATATATTGAAATTAAGCCTAGTAAATTCAGCAGGGTGTGTCGAACAGTTAACAGAAACCTAAAAAATAAAACCAGGGAATACACTCAAATTAAATTTTACAAAACTGTTGCAGTTCCCACATTGCTCTATGGAAGTGAGACATGGGTGATCACCAAGAAGCAAGAAAGCCGTATTCACGCACAAGAAATGAAATTCCTTAGAGGTGTCAAAGGTTGCACAAGAGGAAACAGACTAAGAAATCAAGATATTGGAGAAGAACTGCAAATCTTTAGCCTCAATGATATAATTCGAGATTACAGAAGAAAATGGAACAAACATCTACAAAGAATGGAGAGTGAGAGAATTCCCATGAAGGCAAGAAATTATAAGTGCCATTGCAGAAAAGACAGAGGAAGACCCCGACGGAGATGGGTACCGTAACAGGCAATTCCTGCCTAATACCTGAAGAGAAGATGAAGATGAAGATATAATCATCTAAGGTTGCCTGTAGCCGGTAATAGCTATGCTCATTGTAGATGTGGTTATCATTACATGTAAGACCATTGCTTTCCCTAGAATAATAACTGATAAACAGCTGAGTGGATGGCAACTATGTTCGCTACTGGTATCAGTAAATAAGTTCTTGAATAATTAAAAGCTGAAGTCGAACATTAAAAATTATGAGTATGCTCCTCAACATAATGAATGCCCGGCTCCACAGCAGAACATAATGCATCGCAGTCCTCACCAGACACTATTAGGACACAGTATAACCAAGTAATGAAAGGAAGACTCATAAAAGGGATCCTCATCAATAGTAAATAAAGCGAAGGAATCTATCAACAGATATTTGACACACAAAGTCTGAAGGATGCTGACACCCTCTCTAGAATAATGAAACTTGGCTGGGATTTCAACTTATAATGACTGAAATGTCGTAACACGTTGAAAGTGGCGAGCTCTATCTTCTTATCTCGTATTTTCTACTCAAAATCTCGTGCTTGTACTCTTGTTAACTTTACTATTATAGAGATAGCCTAAACTTAATTATTTTTTTTAATTGGTCCTGTGCGCAACAAATGACTTATTGGTCTTTCTGCTACCACTGCTTGATCTGCTGCATTCCATTATTTAACAAAAACATAAAAAAAACCTATTATTCATGCTGAGTGCAATGCATGCTCTGTATGGCGGCTACTGCAGTTGCTGAGGCTGCTGCTGCTTACTACAACTACATATGATTCAAGAGAAAGGGTTTGGTCAAATCTAAACTCAATAAATGACAACCCAAACAAGTAATTCCTTTTTTGAAAAACTATATCCTGAAAGCGATTCTTTCTCATTCAATTAACAAAACGCTAGAAGCTCTTTGAACAATCTGCCTCCAGTGGCATTAAAGCAATATTACAAATTAATCAAACTCTTGACACAGACTGAAATACTTCTCAATGAAATACATATTGAAACAGTTCCCTGTCAGTTGCAGAAGATATCAATGACAAAAATCAATACTTAATCTATTCGCCTAACAATGGTTTCCCTTAAGAATTCAACTCCTATCATTATCAAAATTACCGTCTGCTGCTACGCACATACACAAACCCTTTTCTTTAAATTAGTAAGCCCGCTGCAAATTATAAAAGAATATCAACTCAATACCAAATCCTGTGTCGCTGCTGGCGGACATGACAGTACAGCAGCTCAGCGACGACCCCTCGTCCAACACACATGCGCACCACAGCAGGCGGGCTCCTACACTGGCTTCCAAATTGCAACTAATTAATCTGTGCGCTTGTGTGTCCATGCTGTAGCCAACCTTTAAATCCTAAGAGAGTATTGCCAACTCTCATAACCCCCAACCTCATTTTTGAAAATTTTGTGGGGTGATTCTTGCCTAACATATTGGCTAGGAACAAACAGTAAATTTTTTTTTGCAAAACGACGAAAAAATTAGTCCAAGAGAAAAATGTTACAATTTATATCCGATGACAAAGTATTTCTTGCTTAGCATGTAAGTAAAATTTTTTCACAAAACGACGAAAATGTTTTTGCATGGCATATAGGCTAGAGAAAAATGTTAAAATTTTATACAAAATGGCAGAAATGTTGCTTGCCTAATTGATGGGAAATGAGAAAACATGGTTCCTTTTACAAAATAATATCAAAATGTCGCTATCCAAGTATGTATGTAATTAGAAAACACCAAAGGAAATATAATAAGTTTCTTACATAAGTAGATAAAAAAGATCATATAAGTTTTAACAGATGTATAGCAATAACTACTTAAGCATTGAATAGTATTCAATAAGCTAACATAAATAACCAGTAAAAAATAATATTTTATTTTGTGCATTTGGGCACTTACATTTCCATGACATTAATCAGTAGTGGTCTGAGTACATGATAATTTATGTTTTTATGCTCGCAGTTTCCTCTGGTCAAAAGAAACCAGGTCTACATGTTTTAAGTGCAGCAGACTCAGGGACTTCATATCCACTGGCAACCACACTAATATTCCAACATCTGTTAATTTATGGCGTAAGCAAAGTCAGGGACTTCATATCCACTGACAACCACACTAATATTCCAACATCTGTTAATTTATGGCGTAAGCAAAGTCAGGGACTTCATATCCACTGACAAATACGCCTGAAGTCAAAGTTTTATCTGGTGAGACAGTTTGACAACGTAGGCAGACTCAGGGACCTTGTGTCCACTGTCAACCATACGTAACGTTCATTCTCCCAGGATGACACAGTTTGACAGTGTTGGCAGACTCAGGGACCTCGTGTCCACTGACAACCATACGTCACAGCGTTATTGCATAAGGACCTCCTCAAGCTTATGTAGTACAAGTCTCGGTCGAGTATTTTTGTACACTGGAAACGTCATGTTTTGTGGAAACAATAGTCTCCCTTTAAAATACGATATCTCTAACCTAATTACAGAAATTAAGCAAGGAATAATATTACATCGTATAAACAGGCTTGTGAGCTCTGAGCTAATATAAATGTTTTCTTTAACTCTATTGCCACAGAAATTACAGATTTGTGGCATATATCTCATGATATGAAGAATGTGAGGTTCACCATACGGTGGCAAAGCCAATTTCCTTTTAATTTCTCGCCACAGCAATCTCAGATTTGTGGCATGTATTTTTCAATTCAGTCAGAATATGACTGTGCCACATGGTGGCAAGTTAATTTTCTTACGATTAGTTTGGCCAATAACAGTGGCAAAGTTCTGATTGTGACCACGAATCATTATAAATGTGGCACCACAAAAATATTATTTTAATTTCAAGGCATAAATCCTGAGCCATCGAACTCTAATTACCTACTATTTTTACTAGTGATGCTGAAAAAGATCTAAACATTCTGTGTGGTGTCTGTTTGTTCTATATCGTGTCTCCCTACCACTTTCGCGCAACGACGCTCTGAGCGAGTTTTTAAGGGAATTGACTAGTTTGAACCTGGGACCTGTTGCTGGTAAGGAGACGCCAGACCACACATGACATGTAGAATTCAGAAGGGTTCAGTGAGACTAGCGATGATATAACCAATTACTTAATGATTTCAGCGTCAGCTCCACTGCACTCCCTGTAAAAGAATCTCAATACTAACTAAATTTAGTGGAAGGGGTTCAAGGCTTTCCTATTTTCAGTTAGCTGGTAAAATAATGTCGAAAAAGCAGTTAAGTTAACCACTGGAAATTTTATTCTACTCACAAAACATTGTCTCTCATTTGCACTATTGATAAAAGGAAATGTTTTAATACAGGATGGTAAAAACCAACTGTGTTCAACAAAAATGTGAACGAATATTCCCTGAATGGGTTTCCAGGTTCTACATTGGATCGAAGGATGACCTATGCCATATCACATCTATAATCAAGGTTTAAATTAAGTTTCACAAAAGAGAAAACTATCAAAATGGTCTAGAGTGACCCGCAATTATCTTTTTAATTACTTATCTAACTTGTCGTAAATTACTGTGGCTGATGTGGCTTCTCAATAACTATATAACAGAAAAATCATCGCGTTTCTGACTTTTACTTCAAGTGGCAAATGTGAACACCATGAGCTTTAATTGACGATCGACACTAGTATTACGCAAAAAGGGGATGTAACAGATGAGACTTCTGTAGTTCTGAGTGAAGCCTTATGTGCTCAAAAATGCGGCATCGCGTGCGTTCATTACCCTGTCGGTGTTCGTCAGAGGGCGGCGGGCAGCACACCTCCGCTCACCTCGCTGTCTCGGAAGGAACTCTCCTTAACTTCTCCTTACTACAGTTTACCGAAGTTGGTTTAAAAAAACTATCTGGCTGTGTTTTCATCTGACCAAACAGGGTCTCAATGTTAACCTTAAGCTCCGCCTACAAAAATTCTGTCTATCCAATGAGAAACGTTATACTTTTCGTGGTGGGGCAATGTTTTTAAAGTTTGCAACGTAACAGAGACGCGAAAAAGTCTCACGCGAAAACTTGCAGCTGGTGTGGTCCTTTAGTGTTATCGTAACATCTATACTGTTCTTTTGGAGGGCTCTATCTTTTAACATGGGCTGGGGGTTAGTCCTAACGTAACAGAGACGCGAAATAGTCTCTCGCTAAAACTTGCGGGTGGTGTAGCCCTTTTTGTGTTATCATAAGATGTATACTGTTCTTCTGGAGGGCTCTAGCTTTTAACATTGGCTGGGGTGTGGTCTTTACGTAACAGAGACGAGAAAACGTCTCACGCTAAAACTTGCGGGTGGTGTGGTCCTAGCAGTTAGCAGGCGACGTGGGTGCCCATCCTCCGTCCCTTATCGTAGGGCCTTTCAGCTTAACACGGTTCTGCTCTCAGCTTCTGTTCTCGTTTCTCCCCTTGGAAATGCGTCTGTCCCACGGTGGGAAGGTATGACATGCATTTAGGCATTCTTGTGTTAGTCTGTGGTATTCCATTTGCTCACTCGTTAATCGTATTACTATGGTTAATTTAATGTCATGATTTATTCGGAGCTATGTGACATACTACTGAATTTCGTCAAATCTAAACTCAATAAATGACAACCCAAATAAGTAATTCCTTTTTTGAAAAACTATATCCTGAAAGCGATTCTTTCTCATTCAATTAACAAAACGCTAGAAGCTCTTTGAACAATCTGCCTCCAGTGGCATTAAAGCAATATTACAAATTAATCAAACTCTTGACACAGACTGAAATACTTCTCAATGAAATACATATTGAAACAGTTCCCTGTCAGTTACAGAAGATATCAATGACAAAAATCAATACTTAATCTATTCGCCTAACAATGGTTTCCCTTAAGAATTCAACTCCTATCATTATCAAAATTACCGTCTGCTGCTACGCACATACACAAACCCTTTTCTTTAAATTAATAAGCCCGCTGCAAATTATAACAGAATATCAACTCAATACCAAATCCTGTGTCGCTGCTGGCGGACATGACAGTACAGCAGCTCAGCGACGACCCCTCGTCCAACACACATGCGCACCACAGCAGGCGGGCTCCTACACTGGCTTCCAAATTGCAACTAATTAATCTGTGCGCTTGTGTGTCCATGCTGTAGCCAACCTTTAAATCCTAAGAGAGTATTGCCAACTCTCATAACCCCCAACCTCATTTTTGAAAATTTTGTGGGGTGATTCTTGCCTAACATATTGGCAAGGAACAAACAGTAATTTTTTTTTGCAAAACGACGAAAAAATTAGTCCAAGAGAAAAAATGTTACAATTTATATCCGATGACAAAGTATTTCTTGCTTAGCATGTAAGTAAAATTTTTTTACAAAACGACGAAAATGTTTTTGCATGGCATATAGGCTAGAGAAAAATGTTAAAATTTTATACAAAATGGCAGAAATGTTGCTTGCCTAATTGATGGGAAATGAGAAAACATGGTTCCTTTTACAAAATAATATCAAAATGTCGCTATCCAAGTATGTATGTAATTAGAAAACACCAAAGGAAATATAATAAGTTTCTTACATAAGTAGATAAAAAAGATCATATAAGTTTTAACAGATGTATAGCAATAACTACTTAAGCATTGAGTAGTATTCAATAAGCTAACATAAATAACCAGTAAAAAATAATATTTTATTTTGTGCATTTGGGCACTTACATTTCCATGACATTAATCAGTAGTGGTCTGAGTACATGATAATTTATGTTTTTATGCTCGCAGTTTCCTCTGGTCAAAAGAAACCAGGTCTACATGTTTTAAGTGCAGCAGACTCAGGGACTTCATATCCACTGGCAACCACACTAATATTCCAACATCTGTTAATTTATGGCGTAAGCAAAGTCAGGGACTTCATATCCACTGACAAATACGCCTGAAGTCAAAGTTTTATCTGGTGAGACAGTTTGACAACGTAGGCAGACTCAGGGACCTTGTGTCCACTGTCAACCATACGTAACGTTCATTCTCCCAGGATGACACAGTTTGACAGTGTTGGCAGACTCAGGGACCTCGTGTCCACTGACAACCATACGTCACAGCGTTATTGCATAAGGACCTCCTCAAGCTTATGTAGTACAAGTCTCGGTCGAGTATTTTTGTACACTGGAAACGTCATATTTTATAGAAACAATATTCTCCCTTTAAAATACGATATCTGTAACCTAATTACAGAAATTAAGCACGGAATAATATTACGTCGTATAAACAGGCTTGTGAGCTCTGAGCTAATATAAATGTTTTCTTTAACTCTATTGCCACAGAAATTACAGATTTGTGGCATATATCTCATGATATGAAGAATGTGAGGTTCACCATACGGTGGCAAAGCCAATTTTCTTTTAATTTCTCGCCACAGCAATCTCAGATTTGTGGCATGTATTTTTCAATTCAGTCAGAATATGACTGTGCAACATGGTGGCAAGTTAATTTTCTTACGATTAGTTTGGCCAATAACAGTGGCAAAGTTCTGATTGTTACCACGAATCATTATAAATGTGGCACCACAAAAATATTATTTTAATTTCAAGGCATAAATCCTGAGCCATCGAACTCTAATTACCTACTATTTTTACTAGTGATTCTGAAAAAGATCTAAACATTCTGTGTGGTGTCTGTTTGTTCTATATCGTGTCTCCCTACCACTTTCGCGCAACGACGCTCTGAGCGAGTTTTTAAGGGAATTGACTAGTTTGAACCTGGGACCTGTTGCTGGTAAGGAGACGCCAGACCACACATGACATGTAGAATTCAGAAGGGTTCAGTGAGACTAGCGATGATATAACCAATTACTTAATGATTTCAGCGTCAGCTCCACTGCACTCCCTGTAAAAGAATCTTAATACTAACTAAATTTAGTGGAAGGGGTTCAAGGCTTTCCTATTTTCAGTTAGCTGGTAAAATAATGTCGAAAAAGCAGTTAAGTTAACCACTGGAAATTTTATTCTACTCACTAAACATTGTCTCTCAATTGCACTATTGATAAAAGGAAATGTTTTAATACGGGATGGTAAAAACGAACTGTGTTCAACAAAAATGTGAACGAATATTTCCTGAATGGGTTTCCAGGTTCTACATTGGATCGAAGGATGACCTATGCCATATCACATCTATAATCAAGGTTTAAATTAAGTTTCACAAAAGAGAAAACTATCAAAATGGTCTAGAGTGACCCGCAATTATCTTTTTAATTACTTATCTAACTTGTCGTAAATTACTGTGGCTGATGTGGCTTCTCAATAACTATATAACAGAAAAATCATCGCGTTTCAGACATTTACTTCAAGTGGCAAATGTGAACACCATGAGCTTTAATTGACGATCGACACTAGTAATACGCAAGAAGGGGATGTAACAGATGAGACTTCTGCAGTTCTGAGTGAAGCCTTATGTGCTCAAAAATGCGGCATCGCGTGCGTTCATTACCCTGTCGGTGTTCGTCAGGGGGCGGCGGGCAGCACACCTCCGCTCACCTCGCTGTCTCGGAAGGAACTCTCCTTAACTTCTCCTTACTACAGTTTACCGAAGTTGGTTTAAAAAAACTATCTGGCTGTGTTTTCATCTGACCAAACAGGGTCTCAATGTTAACCTTAAGCTCCGCCTACAAAAATTCTGTCTATCCAATGAGAAACGTTATACTTTTCGTGGTGGGGCAATGTTTTTAAAGTTTGCAACGTAACAGAGACGCGAAAAAGTCTCACGCGAAAACTTGCAGCTGGTGTGGTCCTTTAGTGTTATCGTAACATCTATACTGTTCTTTTGGAGGGCTCTATCTTTTAACATGGGCTGGGGGTTAGTCCTAACGTAACAGAGACGCGAAATAGTCTCTCGCTAAAACTTGCGGGTGGTGTAGCCCTTTTTGTGTTATCGTAAGATGTATACTGTTCTTCTGGAGGGCTCTAGCTTTTAACATTGGCTGGGGTGTGGTCTTTACGTAACAGAGACGAGAAAACGTCTCACGCTAAAACTTGCGGGTGGTGTGGTCCTAGCAGTTAGCAGGCGACGTGGGTGCCCATCCTCCGTCCCTTATCGTAGGGCCTTTCAGCTTAACACGGTTCTGCTCTCAGCTTCTGTTCTCGTTTCTCCCCTTGGAACTGCGTCTGTCCCACGGTGGGAAGGTATGACATGCATTTAGGCATTCTTGTGTTAGTCTGTGGTATTCCATTCGCTCACTCGTTAATCGTATTACTTTGGTTAATTTAATGTCATGATTTATTCGGAGCTATGTGACATACTACTGGATTTGCTTATCATGTCAGGGTTTTCATGGAAGGTGTTGGATTTGCCTGACACCATACATATCACCACCCTTCGAACTTAATTTTTGCACTGAATTTAGGCAATGATTGAATCGTTCTCTAAGTTAATCAAAAATTATTGCTTTATCTAAATTTTGTTGCCTACTGTTCAGCCACGTTATTCTGGTTCTATGCTAGTTTGTATTACTGATTTATATTTTTATATTCTTCCAAATTATTCTCAAAAATGACAAGAGAAGAATATTTTTATGCTATTATTAATTCTTAATTATTTTCTTTTTTATTTAAGTGTGAAGTTTGTTTTAAGAAGTTTGTTATCGAAAGTGAGGAGTCTTTCACATCGATTTTCTTAGAAATATATTTTTTATATAAATGTAGTAATTAAGTAAAATCTATTCCTAACACATTTTAAAAATATCATGTACAAGTAAAATGTTTTTGTTTCTAGACACTCATTTCAACATTGTTACACTAACAAATAAGAACTATTTCCAAGAATTGCTTTGACAAAGAAATACACATACACAAGTAATGAGATATTATCCTAACAAATGGTACAAATGTTAAAAAAAGGGAAAACATCCAACAAGATAATTTTTTATTCTTTGTTTTTATAAGAAGAAAATAAGTATTACATAGTTATTCTTTTATTTTTATGAGGAGAAGATAAGTGGCATACAGTTTTAGTGTTTATTATGGTTTACTTTTGTTCTGTGTATACTGTCCATTTCACAACTAATGACTTATTTTTATCGATAGACTATTTTTTACTTAAGTCCATAGTCAATGACTGTTATTTTGGAGTTTATTAGCTGTCTGGTGTGCTTAACTTATTTAGTTTTTCACACGTTTCTTTTGCACAATTCCTACATCACATAATTTGATTTCACACATTCACACAATCCTATGAATGTTTAAGCTTGAGGTTGGCGAATGTTTTTGCACAAAGGTGATGGAATTGAGCGTGATGGATGTGGGCAAGTATTTGATGTACAGCTTGGTTCGTCGTTCCTTGTTGGCTTTGCAAGTGTGTGTTGCTGTTGTGGAGGTCCCGTGATGGAATGGAGCTGTGAGTGCAGAATCTCGTGGTTTACTGGCTTTGTATGCGTGAAAGTCATCGTTATGTGTCGCTGGAAGCGGTCATTTTTCGTTGTAATACTTCGCAGACGACTAGTTTACAATAGGATATGGATTTTGGAAGGTATGTCGTCTATTCTTCACCCATCTTCTTTCTTGGTCTCAATCTTGCGAATCTTCAACTTCTGTTCTTCCTGCTTTTTCTCTGCTTCTTACTTGGTTCTTGGTTCTTCTCTGGGCTTGATATGGATATATTTATTGATAACTCGTCGCTTTGAATTTCTCCTCCTAGTAACAGTTTGATAAACGGTTTGGATATGTCATTTCTACTTTGTGGACGTTTTCTTCAGTTTCATGCATCAGCGTGCTGTTTAATAGCGGTAGTGAGACTTTCACACATTTTTTTTTTTTTTTTGCCAGTGGTGGCTTTCCCAAGCGGTCTTCTCGTCGGGCCATTTTTTTCTCGCTCCGTTTATTCGGGGCGCTCCGGGGTTTACGAGTGGTGAAAGTCCAGTGATTGTTTGTCAGTCCCTGCACCGGTCTCTTCCGGCGTTCGGCGTCCCGGCGCATCTCTGCAAGGTTCTGTGTTCTGTCCCAGCAGATATACAGCCCACTTCAGCAACAAGGGCCTTCTGTTGGTCTCGCTGTCCTTTCCCTTCTGTCGATGCTTCTGCCTTGTAGGAATCGTGTCTTGCTAATTACGTCCTTTTCTTTATTGATACTTCTCGCGTTGCAACTTGTGCGTCGCTGCATCTCGTCCTTGCTGGAGTTTTTACAATGGTTCTTACAAAAAGTTTTACTTACAATAATCTAACATATGTCTAGTACCTACATTGTTTTATGCCTTTTTAGAAAGCTTTACAAATTTCGGTGCCCTTTCCATGTTACAATTCTAAGATATTTTGAGTCTTAACTTATACAAGAAACCTCAAATTCGTTTTTTAGTTTTTTGTAGTGTCGTGGTGTATAGCATTTTAGTATTTCATGCTGTTAGACTATCTACGTTTTATTCCTTCACCTTACTCTATGGTACTATTGGTGTTATTTTTGTTTTTGTTTTTATTGAAACTACTTTCTTTTTCCCACCTTCCTCTCTCTTCATTCTTCTTTCTCCTGAAGATCTTATCTGCAACATAGTCTTGAAATATTGTGCTGATTATTTACTAGTAATAAAATTAATCTTCAAAGTTGTACTGAAAGTATTTAATACTGCTGGTCTTAGGTAAAATACCCTCTAATTCTCTTTTACTGTGTCCCGAAATACCTTGAACTTCTTGCAATTTTTTCGTCGATTTCTTTATGGACTTCTAACATGAGTTGAGGCGATTCCCCCTTTTGTGCATACCATTCTAATTCTTCATCCTCTTTATCTCGCATCATTCTTAATTGTTTGTTTATGACTGGTATTTCTTCTAATTTTAGCTTTTGCTCAAAGAGAAGTGTGACATTCCTGAATGTGACGCTACCTTTCCGCATATCTATTATCGTTCGTTTCTTATTTAAAAAATCTGCACCTATAATCAAATCTACAGTTAGTTTAGGTATAATCACAAAGTTGGCTTCGATCTTTTGACCTTGGCACGAAAGAGTTAACCATGTTTGTCTCATAGCTTCCTCAGCATTGTTTCTAATAGGACCTCTTACTTTAATCTTATGTGTTTTCAGAACTGGCAATTCCTCATTGGCATTACTCTGCATGAGTAAATTTTCCGAGATCGCAGTCAGTTCAGTTCTGCTATCAATTACAATATTGAATGGGATATGCTTTACCATGGCCTTCACAATTGGTTGAATTTGAAAGGGTTGGTTCTGTTCTTCTTATTCTCGCATCAACGAATCCTCCACTCAATCATACATGAGTCTTTTTAGGAATTTCCCTTGTGAATTCGAACTTTCTGTAGGATAAGCTTCGACTGCTACATCTCTCTCTTTTATTTCCTCTTCTCTATTTCTTCTTTCATTTATGCTTTCTTCAACATCCTCTACTTTCTCCTCATCCTCGTCTATCTTCTCCTTCTTTGTCGCTACTTCCACATAATCGCATCTAAATGCTGTAATTATCGCTTCATAACTTCCTTCGTTATATACGTTGGGTTGTGTGCCCACTCGCAACTTATTTTCAACTTCTGTCGACTGCGCATTATCCTCATTGAATTCGCTTTCCCTGGTTTCCGTCTCAAATAGCTCTGCAATACTCATTACTTCGTCCTTTCCTACTACATTCGTTGTGCATGCCTCTGGTAATTCATCTTCCTCGTCAGTATTCTCCCAATTAATTTCGTCCCAGCACGATATTATTATTTTCTTGTCTTCGTTTTAATTTGGTCCCTGCGGATTTGTTTCTTCCTTCTTCTCTTCTCATGATAAGATTTTTACTTCTCTGTTCAAGGTGCTGCAATTATCCTGGGTCGGTACGTAATTCTCTTTGGTATGGGCGCTTAGCTGTCAATTCGAAAGTTTATCAGGGTTTGGTGGTCTTACCTCCACCTCTTCTATCTGCATTCTCTTTTCTTGTTCAGCTTGTTGACAGTGGTTTCTTTGTTGACAATTTGTCGGTATATTGGTTCTCCAGTACCCGTTCCGGTTGTCGTTATTCCCTCTGTAATAGTTGTTGCCGGTCCTTGGTAAATTATAGTTATTGCCATATTCTCTTCTAAATCCATAACCGTTCTTTTGTTGAAATCTGTTGTCGTTTCTTGGTGCAAAGTTATCACATGGTTCGTAATTATTGTTTCTTAGTACTGTGTCTTGTGGATTCCACTGCTTTTTGCTTTCGTTTTCACGTGCGCTTCGTCTTTTTCTTGCGTCATCTTCCGAAAATATGAACTCTTGTTCCCTTAGAATACCTTTAAATGCTTCGACATCATTGCCTCCGCGACCTACTAATGATTGCTGGTATTTCAATGGTAGCTTCATCGCGCATAATTTAATCAACTCTCCGTCACTGTATGGTATATCTAAGCATTGATTTTTCTTTGTCATTAATTCGAAAATTTCACGGGACTCTTCTCTCCTGAATTTTCAAAATATGGGTTCTGTAGTAATTCGTACTTCACTCTGTTCTGTGCTTCGCTGGACCAATATCGTGAGAGAAACTGCCCTCTGAAATCTTCGTACGATCGGCATGTCGCTGCAACATTCTGCATATTTTCTGCGACTGTTCCTGACATGTGTGCACAAATAAACTCTAATTTGTGTGCTGGCGTCCAGTGATCTGGTAATCCTACTCGGAATCGATCAATAAAATTTCGTGGATGTAATGAGTTTCCTTGTCGAAAGTGTTGAAATTTTCTGACTGTGAGGAAATGGTCGTTGTCGTACTTCGTCATCGTTCCATATGAAATTCGCAATTCTTCGCCACTTTTGTTTCTGATCATTTCTCCCGTCGTTCTTTCCGGTTGTGGTAGATCCATTGGATATTGTCCACTGTAACTTTCGCCTACCCTTGCGTAGTATCGTTGGAGTGGTACGCAATAATTTTCTTCCATCGGTTGTGAACGTGTAGCTGAATGCATTGCACTGTACACTTCGCGACCTGGCTTTCCATTGTCACTTATGTTACTTTCCGCCTGTGATTGGATCGCAAATGCGTAATATCTTTGTTAATTGCTTGTTTTTCCGGTGCTGTTACACATACGGATGTGGTTGCAGACTCTGTGCTTGTTCGATCTTGTTCACTACGCTCTTCAATGGTTTGCAACAACTCTGTTCGCAATTTCTGAAACTGTCGCTTCGTTTGCGCTTCTATTTTGACTATGCGGTTATCATATCTTTTCAGCGCTGCTTTTGTGATACGTTTGTGTAACACACTGTTTTCAACAATTTCACGCATTGTACCTGCTGCTTGTCTAGTAATTACATTTTTCTGTTTCTCTAGTTTCTTGACTTCTTTGTTGGAGATGTTACGTAATGTTTTGATCTCGTCCTGAATGTCATTAGCAATGTTTGTACGTCCTAATGTACCTTGTCAATATCTGTTCTCAATTGATTGTGACCTGTTATTAAGTTTCCTATCACTTCTCGAGATTCTTTTGCCTCGTCTTCAAAATGACTTATGTGTAACTGATTTATTTTGTTTTGTTCCATAATCTCACGCATTTGTCTCGTGGTTTCTGCAATTTGAATTTTAATTTGGTTCGCAATTTCTTTATTTTGCCTTGTCATGGTTTCCGTAATTTGTTGTAATAATTCTGTCTGATTGGTGGGTCCTATTGCGTTTTCTTCCGACGTCCTACGCTCTGTGTTTTCGCCCAATTGTTGGTTCGCAACCGATTGCATTGAACTGTGCTGTGACACGTTTCTGCTCGCATTCCTTGTACTCTGTGGCGAGGGAGCTCTGATTTCTTGTACTATGGGTTCTACGTATTCAAGACGCAAGTTAGAATCCTCATCGACTGTCTCTCTACTTTCCTGCTCCTCTGTCGTATGCTGACCTAGTTTTTATGTGCCTTGACATACATTATCCTCGTTATGGTGCGTTATATATCCTATTTCTCGCGACACTGCATAGTCTGTTGTACTGTCCTCTATTCTCTGTCCATTTTCATGCTGGGTCTCTACCTCAATTCGGTCAAGGACTCGACCTGCCATTGCTAATCTTTCCGAATCCCTTATTTTCTGTTTTAAAAGCAATTCACGCGCCCTACTTCGAGTAAACATGCGCTCATACGATCTCACGTGTTTCATAAACGTTTTGCACACACGACTTGACAAACCATTCCCTTACTTGTTGGGTCAGAACCAATTTGTCAACGATGTATCCGCCACCTGTGCGCTTGCATTGAGGAGAAAACTTAATTCTAACAATATTAAAATTCATTACTTAATTATGCTGTTGTCTCTGCTAGAATGTCTATCTATTGAATACTTTATTACTATCTATCGCTGCAGCTACTGTTTCCGACTATTTATAACGTTAAAAAATTTTTTTTATTAGGAACATTTTTGAACAGGATGTTTTTGTGACCTAGTTAGGCATGTGGTCGACCTTCAATCACGGTATTTTACAATCCTGGCAGGGTCGCCATTTTCTAAACATTCTCCGTGGTGTCTGTTTGTTCTATATCGTGTCTCCCTACCACTTTCGCGCAACGACGCTCTGAGCGTGTTTTTAAGGGAATTGACTAGTTTGAACCTGGGACCTGTTGCTGGTAAGGAGACGCCAGACCACACATGACATGTAGAATTCAGAAGAGTTCAGTGAGACTAGCGATGATATAACCAATTACTTAATGATTTCAGCGTCAGCTCCACTGCACTCCCTGTAAAAGAATCTTAATACTAACTAAATTTAGTGGAAGGGGTTCAAGGCTTTCCTATTTTTAGTTAGCTGGTAATATAATGTCGAAAAAGCAGTTAAGTTTACCACTGGAAATTTTATTCTACTCACAAAACATTGTTTATAGATTGCACTATTGATAAAAGGAAATGTTTTAATACAGGATGGTAAAAACCAACTGCGTTCAACAAAAATGTGAACGAATATTTCCTGAATGGGTTTCCAAGTTCTACATTGGATCGAAGGATGACCTATGCCATATCACATCTATAATCAAGGTTTAAATTAAGTTTCACAAAAGAGAAAACCATCAAAATGGTCTAGAGTGACCCGCAATTATCTTTTTAATTACTTATCTAACTTGTCGTAAATTACTGTGGCTGATGTGGCTTCTCAATAACTATATAACAGAAAAATCATCGCGTTTCAGATTTTTACTTCAAGTGGCAAATGTGAACACCATGAGCTTTAATTGACGATCGACACTATATTACGCAAAAAGGGTATGTAACAGATGAGACTTCTGTAGTTCTGAGTTAAGCCTTATGTGCTCAAAAATGCGGCATCGCGTGCGTTCATTACCCTGTCGGTGTTCGTCAGGGGGCGGCGGGCGGCACACCTCCGCTCACCTCGCCGTCTCGGAAGGAACTCTCCTTAACTTCTCCTTACTACAGTTTACCGAAGTTGGTTTGAAAAAAACTATCTGGCTGTGTTGTCATCTGACCAAACAGGGTCTCAATGTTAACCTTAAGCTCCGCCTACAAAAATTCTGTCTATCCAATGAGTAACGTTATACTTTTCGTGGTGGGGCAATGTTTTTAAAGTTTGCAACGTAACAGAGACGCGAAAAAGTCTCACGCGAAAACTTGTAGCTGGTGTGGTCCTTTAGTGTTATCGTAACATCTATACTGTTCTTTTGGAGGGCTCTATGTTTTAACAAGGGCTGGGGGGGTGGTCCTAACGTAACAGAGACACGAAAAAGCCTCACGCTAAAACTTGCGGGTGGTGTAGCCCTTTTTGTGTTATCGTAAGATGTATACTGTTCTGCTGGAGGGCTCTAGCTTTTAACATTGGCTGGGGGGTGGTCTTCACGTAACAGAGACGTGAAAAAGTCTCACGCTACAACTTGCGGGTGGTGTGGTCCTAGTGGTTAGCTGGCGACGTGGGTGTCCGTCCGTCCCTTATTGAAGGGCCTTCCAGCTTAACACGGTTCTGCTCTCGGCTTCTGTTCTCGTTTCTCCCCTCGGAAATGCGTCTGTCCCATGGTAGGAAGGTATGACATGCATTTAGGCATTCTTGTGTTAGTCTGTTGTATTCCATTTGCTCACCCGTTACTCGTATTACTTTGGTTAATTTAATGTCACGATTTATTCGGAGCTATGTGACATACTACTGGATTTGCTTATCATGTCAGGGTTTTCATGGAAGGTGTTGGATTTGCCTGACACCTTACAAAGAAGTTACAATATTTGTTACATTAATTGATGTGTACATTTTGGTTATAAAATATTTAAATAATCCTACAAATAGAAAAGTAATTCCATAGTGAGGCTATTATATATAATAAAAGTAACAGAATCATTTAGAAAAAGTCTAGCCAATGGCTTTCCCGATCAATTCATTAATATGTACAAAATTTATTGAATAATTACGTGACTTTGCGTCTCAACCGTTTTTATATGGTGTCCTCATTGTCCCTGTTTGGAGGCCTCCCTAGTCTTTGTATGAATCTGTGTGGCCATACCTTGGCTGGTCACAAAGAACAAGAAAAAGAAACAACCTAAAAACTACATAATTTAAAAAAATAGATTATTCACAAAATACAACACACGAAACCCCTTGATCTGTCCAGTAGAAACTGAATGAAGTGGTTTATTCATCAAGGTGACAAGAAATAAATTTATGACATGACAAGAGAAAAACCGTTACCTTCCAATTAACCTCGTGCTGGAATCGGCACTGCATCACTAAATGACAATTATGAAATAGAAAAACACATGATAAATTGACTTATTTTACACTACTATTAACATATTCATAAAAATATGGCAGATACTCTCGCCTCTTGGCGTAAGAGTCATTTCGCTCTGGAAAGAGAAAAGAAATCGTTTAATGAGTAACATAATTATCCAGGTCATAGCTCATGTTTTTTTTTTTTTTTTTTTTTGTTACTGCCGACTGTTTCTTGATCGTCTTTCTTCTCGCGACCCTTAAAGGTAAGTGTGCTACGCTCCGATATGAAAATATCGTCTACTACACAAAATTACGCCACGTTAAGTGCTTTCGTTGCTGCAATGGAGAAAACTTCCGTTGCGATCATGTTTCTTGTAAGAAATGCAATAAAGTCAACTTTAACAACAATAAGAAGAGAAACAACAATATCATTCTTACCATTCCACAATTTCACAGAGCAAAAAAAAATTCTTGGCACTCATTCATCACATAATTCAACACTTTGCTGTGTATTTGTATCAGAACGCTTTTCGTGACCCATAGCTATGCCTTAACTTTACTGTGACTTAGACTTTAAGTAAGTGTGTACTCTACCTTAACATTACTGTGACTCAAATTTTATGCAAATGTGTATAAGCTATATCTTCCTTCATAGTATGCCATTGTAGGTTTCTTCGTTTTGAAGTGTATCTTTCTTACCTTCTCTTGTTCTATAAATGTCTGCAAAGTGCTTCCTCAATGTGTCACACTATTCATGAGTGGTCCATAAATCCTAATACGCCTTACCTGAGCCGGCCGAAGTGGCCGCGCGGTTCTGGCGCTGCAGTCTGGAACCGCGAGACCGCTACGGTCGCAGGTTCGAATCCTGCCTCGGGCATGGATGTGCGTGATGTCCTTAGGTTAGTTAGGTTTAACTAGTTCTAAGTTCTAGGGGACTAATGACATCAGCAGTTGAGTCCCATAGTGCTCAGAGCCATTTGAACCATTTTGAACCTTACCTGGCAAACTAATAAACACGAAACGTCCACATAAATCATTACTCTTCAAACTACCTCATAAATCAGAACATGTGTCAGTACGAAGGTTTCCTAATTATACTATTGCCCATTAAATATACCTTCTCAATTGAGAGCCACTTATACACTATATTTTGCCTGACGATAATGTTAACAGTTTCTGTTATTTCATGTTATTTCTCCCTACAAAAACGTACATAGTTATTTCTTGCATTTTCCTTCAAATAAGTCACGAAAATTTCATTGTTTCAGCGAACAATCGCAAGACGTCAACAGCTGGTATAATCCTCTCGTCATAAATGTCCCTTTCCAAAGTTCTCATTCTCTCAAACAATACAAATAATTCATAATCATTCATTTTTGGGCGTTCATACAGGATAGATTGATAGTAAAAGATTAATAGATAAACAGGTTAGTCAAAGATTATGAAACAGTACTGAAAATTGAAATCGGAAGAATATACTGTAACGGCGGGGGCACCTATATTTAGTAAAGATCAGTAAACCCCCTAGGGCCTTATTCCTTTTAATGCATAATAAGTGATGAACACCTCGCGATTTATGTGTTCGTATTGTCTCAAGTTCCACAGCGTTTGTGTGTGCAATGCGTCGTATACGGAAGGGTCCTTCATACACCAAGGAAAACTTCCTACTCAAATATGTTTCCTTATGAGATAGTTGATGTGATCTAAGCAATACTTTTTGACCTACCTGTAAATTCTTGACGTTGACTCATGGATTATGCAGCTTCTTTCTTGTGTCTGCAGTTTTCTTGATGTTCTGTAATGCTATACTTACCACTTTATGGTGTCTTAAACGTCGCTGTGCAGGGAAGGCTACTAATTGTTTTATCCTATCTGGTGGTTGTTTATTTTTCAACACATGCAGTGGAGGCAGGGTAGTGGAATCATTAGGTAGTTCATTAATAATGTTTTGGGAATCGGATAAATGTACATCCCAGTTTCTATCTTAGCGATGGCAGTACAATCTGCAAAGTTTACCTAACTCCTTCATGATACGTTCTGATCGGTTACATGATGGCATAAAAGTGTGATATAAATACTGGTTTAATTTTCCTGCGTCGCAAGGTTGTGTGACATTCACGGACTATTGAGCCCATTCTTGTTGCAGGTTCTCCTTCAAGATAACTGCAAATGAATTCCAGTTTGTGGCCAATTGGCCATGTTGGTGGTAAAGAATAGTCAAATTGTTGTAACCACTGTCGAGGGTGGATTTCGTGACTAGCATTCGGAAAAAGTTTAAATTTCCTAACTGTGAGAAAATGCTTATAGTCAAGTCATTTTTCTTAGCGGATGAGTTTTCTTTTACAGCATGACTCACGTTTCCTCCATTACGTCCCGCAAACGTGTCATATTCACGAGAAAAGTGGTCAGCATTTCCATAATTAACGCGCTCATTGTCGTTACAAATTTGGTAATTATAGGATCTACCAGTGTCATTGCTGCGATCGAGCTTTTCTTCGATGCTGGCAAGCTGTTCCTGTATATTTTTCACGTCACTTTAGTTTTGCTGATTGTCATCCGCCCTTGTTTAAAACGTTGCAGAGACTGAAATTCTTCGGTAACCGCGATCGGTACCGGCTGAGTGTCATCTGACCTCGTATCTAACCGGCTACTCAGTTCTGCCACTTTCATGCATAATTCATCAACTATTTAGATACTGTCTTTAATTGAGTTTCCATCTTTGAAACTTCATTGGTGGTCTGTAATTGCAATGACTCAACATTTTTCGCTAATTCCTCTACTTGCAGTTCTTGTTGTGACGTCTGTCGTTTCACTTCAACACTATCAACATTTTGTACGTGATCAAGTCGGGATACAAGATTGTTAATATCTTATTTGAATTTTTCACGTACCTGGCTTTTCAACTGACTGGTCATTTCTTCAAATTTACGATTTAAATTGTCATTTACCTCACCCCGAAACAATGTGAGATACTCGTTAATTTCGTTCTGAAGCGATTTGAAATTCTTTGCATTATTGTTGTTAAATTCAGTGAGTTTACTGTCCTGTCTGTCATTAAATGAACTGATTTTACTCATTAATAATTGTAAAACATCATTACTGTGTGCAGGGAGTACAACATTACTCTTCTCTGTTAAAGCAGAAGCAGTATCTGCATTTCCACCAACAGAAGGAAAGGCAAAATTGCTCCGCTCTATCGGAGTGGCAACGAGACCTGAATTTCCACCGAAAGTGGAGAAAACAAAATTACTCTGCGCTTTTGAGGCGGAAGCAACGCTGGAATTTCTCATAATGAGTTTGGCTTGCGTCACTGTATTGTCATGTCCTAAGTTGCGTCTAGCACACAGTTGTCCATCACGCATTGTTGGCAAATGATCGAATACATTCCGATTCTCCGCAGTATTGTTCGAAAATTCCCGCATCTCAGTATTCTCAAAAGAATTTCCTACTCTCTGTTCCGAATTTTCGGAAACTGCGTTTGAAACCGCTTCTACATTCATGTTCGGAACCGTATCTACGTTCGCATTTGCTGTAGCATCTGCATTATTTTCCATTTTCTTTTGTGCTCACGTCATCATTGTAGCAATACAAACGAAAACATGTCACTAAAATACACCGCTATCCTAAAAATACCACTGTTCAATTAACTATTTCACAATGCACCAACAAATTCAAAGACAAAACTGCTGAAATAAAATTTTGTGTTAATACAAAGCAATGCCCAAGCGATCAAAATGCTGTGCCGCTACTAATGATTACTGTTGCATAAGCTTGCAGTTGGCAGTAGAAAAACGAAGCACGTCTAACTATGACTCATGTAAAAAAAAAAAAAAGAAAACTTGGCAGGGTCGCCAGGTGAAAGTCCCGAGCTCAATCTTCTTATCTCGTGTTTTCTACTCAAAATCTCGTGCTTATACTCTTGTTAACTTTACTGTTACAGAGATTGCCTCAACTTTATTTTTTTTTAATTGGTCCTGTGCACAACAAATAACTTACTTGGTCTTTCTGCTGCCACTGCTTGATCTGCTGCATTCCATTATTTAACAAAAACATACAAAACCTATTATTCATGCTGAGTGCAATGCATGTTCTGTATGGCGGCTCCTGCTGTTGCTGCAGCTGCTGCTGCTTACTACAACTACATGTAATTCAAGAGAAATGGTTTGGTCAAATCTAAACTTGATAAATGATAACCCAAACAAGTAATTCCTTTTTTCAAAAACTATATTCTGAAAGCTATTCTTTCTCATTCAATTAACAAAACGCTAGAAGCTCTTTGAACAAGCTGCCTCCAGTGGCATTAAAGCAATATTACAAATTAATCAAACTCTTGAGACAGACTGAAATACTTCTCAATTAAATACATAGTGAAACAATTCCCTGACAATTACAAAAGATATCAATGACAAAAATCAGTACTTAATCTATTCGCCTAACAATGGTTTCCCTTAAAAATTCAACTCCTATCATTCTCAAAATTACCGTCTGCTGCCATGCAGGTACACAAACCCTTTTCTTTAAATTAATAAGCCCGCTGCAAATTATAAAAAAATATCAAGTCAATACCAAATCCTGTGTCGCTGGTGGCAGACACGGCAGTACGGCAGCTCGGCGACGACCCCTCGCCCAACACACGTGCGCACCACAGCAGGCGGGCTCCTACACTGGCTTCCAAACCAGCACTAATTAATCCGTGCTTTGCGAAGCACAACAACAATATCTTAGATTCCAGAGCTTGTGTATCCACGCTGTAGCCAACCTTTAAATCCTAAGAGAGTATCCAACTCTCTACGTTAACCCAGGATAATAGGCAGAATATTTTTTAACAGTTTTGGCAGAGGGGAAATCAATGGAGACATCGAGACTTCATCTACCGACATGTGAAAAACGTTACCAGAAACCAGATCCGAGACGTGACTTAAACAAGAAGAAAAATTGCAAGACTGTATTCTCTAACAGTTCATGGGAATAATAGTGAGGTGTGTCACAAAATGTTTCTGCTTACCCTTTCTCTTACAGATTTGTGTATCACGAGTGGCATGAGTAAGCTGGGAGTGGACAGAATTCTTTCACCTGGTATGAAAGGACAGTACTGCAAAAGGAGGAATATAATACAATTTGAAATAAAGGAGTCAGTGTGAGAGCGTATTAACTCCTTTCCCTGTGTCGAGCCACACTGCGTAAGGAAAGAAACAAGCAAAATATACCTTGATGCCGAACTCGGCATTGGAATGAATCAGAAAAGGTACCGGGAGTGGATCAAGGAGAGTAAATGTGTCTTCTTGAATTCTGTCAGATTAAGGTAAAACACTGATGTATTCAACCTAGCGTATAATCTGTCATCCTACAAGACTAAAGTGAACATGTGAATTAAGCGAACTTTACTAGTTGTTCTAGAGAGGAGGAAGTAAGACTGGCAGATACAAAAGTCTAACACACTACAAATGAAGCTGCTGTCAGGGAACTGTAAGAGAAAGACAAAAATCAGTTGTCACAGGTAAGTCCAGTGTCATCGCCATGCTTGGACCTGCAGAAAACGTTGGCTCCACCTCGGGCTGACGTGAGCCTGTACTACTACAAACACAAATATTCCATCTTCAGTTTGACGGTACACGACGTGGGAAACAAAGAAGATAAATTCTATATTTGCCACGAGGCCATTGCTCGTCTTTGTACAAATGAAATAGCGAGGTGTCTTTGCAATTTCCTACAGATGCAAGTTGGTAAAGGTGGAAACACATTCAAACTCTACTCGGATAGCTGCGGAGGGCAAAATAGGAACTGATTCCTGTTTTCTATGTTGTTTAAATTTGGAGTATCAATCACACATCACTTACTGGAAATGGATCACTCTCAGAGCGAACGTGACTCACAGGCAGCGCGCGCTCCCATATAAGTAACAAAGAGGAATGAGCCTGTGTACGTTCCAGATCAGTGGGTAATTACAGTTGCAAGTCATACACAGTTAACGAACTGAGTCAGGACTTAAGATGCGCATTCAAGAAAGTGGCACAGAGGCAACAGTGTTATGTTCGGCACCAATAAAAATAAGGTGATGAGTAGTACTTACACTTATCACGAAGAAAGGGTATATTTGCCTAGAACCGGTCTAGAGGAATGCAGCTGTTAGCGAACGCCATATCACGGGTTGTTGCCGTCAGTGAACAGTTGAAGGATCACTTGTCCTGATGCGACAGAACGTGCAGCCCAACTACTTTCATGAGGTCCTCTTGTGACATTGCACATGAAAATCTGAAAACACTATTTTGTCAGTTTTTGTTATCATAAAGTTAGTGTAGCGCAACTTATGATGCAAAAATGCTATAGATTATTCCAAAGAAAAACATTGGTAAGTCCCTAAACTCCGTAAGTGATAGAATAGGACGTATAAACACCTTCATTTGTAACTGTTTATCTTTGATGTTTCAATAAAATTGAAATAAATTTGGATTTATACTGCTTGTTTAAATTTCTTTTGCGTCTCTTATGAAATTTACGATCTGGAGTTAAGAACTTAATATTTGTAGCCGTCGAAATGATTGTCCAACACTGAGACGGATGTGCACGATTAGCAATGCAGCATCCAGTCGGGTGGGCATTGTAGTGCAAATGGCGCAGGGTCAACACGCTTGCGCAGAGCTAAGATATCTCTGTTCTGCGCATTACGTCACTTCAACCAGTTCGCGTCCGTGTTTACTTGGTGAAGCGAGAATTTTTTTGTCGTTGTTCTTTACTTACCTGATTATTGAGTCTGTTAGTTTCGTTCGACATCAACAACGGCCATTTGTGCTAAGGCTGGGGGGGGGGGGGGGGTTAAGTATTACATATTGCACCACCTTTTAAAGTGTACCACTACTGTATCTTACAAAAAAACCTAGACGGTGAAGCAGCTTGTTGGAAGGAATGTGTATCAGGTTATATCGAGCTGTGTTAAGTGCAACAGACAGTTAAGAATTCTGGCGTGGAGTCTTTCTCTCACAGTTATGTAAGGTTTGTTTACAATTTATATGCCTAGTAACCATAATCATTCAATGACAATGCGAGGTAGAAATAATTAAAATCGCCCTAGCTTCTGTGTAGTAAAAAGTAAACTGAGACGTACGGTACTGTCTTATAAAATGAAGTACTAATGGTCCTATAAATACTAATGGTATATTTTAAAATAACGTTCATTATATATGTTTTACCAGTCTGATGTAATAACGTACTGCTTCATATCTTGCCAATTGTAAAAGCCTAAAGGAAGGAGGTCTGTTGACTGGTCAATTTTCGAAGACTGAATTTTGGATATATTATTATTTCAATACATTTAACTATGATACAAAACACGTTACTCCATGCACAGTTTTAAAATATTGTCTTACTTTACTTCACGCGCTCTAACATTTTACTGAAATATGCGGTCATAAGAGATATCAGTTGTTAGTCATGCAATTCAAAGAAGTCGGAATAAAATATGGTCTTTTACTTACTGGAACCCCAAGGAAGAGCTAATTTCTGACATTCTTCTATTTGAATCCCAAATGTCTGAATGTTCTAGAGACAACCTGAAAAGGCTAGCCTTTGAATTGGCGATAGCAAATGGATTCGCACTCATATTTAAAAAGGTGATGGCAGATAAGTAACGGTATTCCAGCTTCATATCTCGGCGTTCTAAATTATTTCTGCGCCAAACAGAAGCAACTGTCTTCAGCAGATAAGCTGTCAAGACCTTTTTAAAGTTATTTCTGGTTTATTGGGCAGAGATGGTCTTCAGGCTATGCACATATTCGATATGGAGGAGACTAGTGTACCCACAGCACAGAAACAATAAAATGTCAGTATAGGAAGAGGTACGCAACAAGTGAAGGCAATAATTAGCACGTTTGTCGTTCCAGTGCTTCTGGGAATGTATGCGCCTCCAATGCTACTATTTAAGAGCAAACAATTTTTTGATGATTTGAAGCCTGGAACTCTATCTGGCATGAAATTTGCTATTTCAGGCAATGCTTGGGTGACTGGTGGATTGTTTCTACAGGGAAATTACAAGACCTGTGTCTAACAGGAAGTTGTTAGCTAATATTACATGGACATGCAACACATACAAAACTCTGCAAACTATGAAGTGTAACGTATATGAAACCAATATGTGACGTTCCTACAGAAAATATTGCCTATGTTCGTCTGTAAAAGTGGACTCGATAAGCAACCTGGGCTACTAGTAAACGGAATCTAACCTGCATAACACGGTGTGCGTGTTATATGAGAGTCCGTTTCACTGTCATTTAAGCCCTCAACAGATCGTTACATGAAAAACTTAAAACTGACATTTGGATAAACTATCTGATTGCGTATTTGAATGCGAAAAACTACAGGAACAAATAAACCTGTAACAATGAATACCTAAGCTATCTGACTGCGTTTTTGAACAAGAATTTACAAGTGATACAGAACCTGGCTTGTGCAACGGAATTTACTGGATTACAGTACATGACAAGTTGTGTTGTGTCGGTGTGCCTGTTTTAGCCCTAAGTTTTGCACTCGCCTCTTTAGATGACTGCCTTTTTCCATGTGGTTTACAGCAATTCGCAGCAGCACGCAGCAGCAGTGGCTAAAGCTTATTGTTACTAAGGATGAATTTAATAAAAGGTAGTTTCTTTGAGTCCTATTAGGAAGGGATTTCATAAATTAAGTATATTTAAAAACGCCAGAAATCATTTTGATCAATTATTAATAATGACAATGAAAATGACATAGGTCTCAATATTGGCTGAGTGTCAGATTAGCAAATTATTTCAATTTCAAAGTTACATTAACATTTAATAACCACAGCATTTATTTATTATTATTTCCAGGATAAGGAGGTTTCTTTCACTGACAAGCACAACAGCAGCAGCAGGATTTTCTTTCAAGATATCTAAAATGATCTGACAATGCTAAAATAGTTTACAAATTCTACACCTGTAGAAACCTACTGGTTCTAATGATGTCATTAAACCAATGTAGTCTCAAGAGTATTTTCGTTTAGAAATGAACTGCCTTGACGGTAGATTGATCAAGAGTGGGAAAGGTAAAAATTTGCGAGTATATGTTGAAAGGGACACGTGCATGAGAGAGGACTTCCCTATCAATACAAGTGTCTGAGAGATGACTTTCCTATCAATCTCCAGGATAGTTTTGTTTCTCAAATCAACAGAGTGCCTTATCATGCAGTAGCACACATGATGTAGTTTTGTCGGTCAATTTTCTTACACTGCGACCTCAAGGTGTCTCAGATATTAGCAACTAGTTCCAGCTGTGATGCACACACCCCTTGGGGCAGAATTCGTAGCGAAAACACACTTTTGGATCTATCAGATGTAAAATAGTATGTTCACACTACACTTTGCTCGAGTTTACGCCTTTCCGTGGGGCTCAGCCTTTCATTTATTCTTAAGAAGTTAACGATAAAGGCATCATAACTCGTCACCAGTAACAGTACTGAATATGAGTGCTCAATGAGCGACCTGATGACGTTAGATAATAGTCACTCTGTTGATTTTTGTTGTTTCGAATTAGAGCATGCAGTACTCCTACACCAGATCTCTGAACGTTGCTTGTTGAATGCAAATGTCGCATGATGGTCAAATGGTAATCCATCTCATATATCAGTAGTCGAGATTTCCTTAATGTGGAAAATCATTCATGCCAGAACGATCTTTGTTGAAACAAGAATGTCTTTATCTGGCGTATTTTTCCCAAAAGCACTCGCTCCACACACAGTTCAAATCTTTCTAGCTGCCTCCTCTGCATTCATCCCTCTGTTGTACCAAAAGTAAATACTGTGTTGCAAATTTTACACCTTTTTCCACTTGCGACTCAGTTTTACAATGTTTTTTTTTTTTTTTCAAGTATGCAAAATCCAATGCTTAACTGCAAGATCCCCCCATGAACCATGGACCTTGCCGTTGGTGGGGAGGCTTGCGTGCCTCAGCGATACAGATAGCCGTACCGTAGGTGTAACCTCAACGGAGGTGTATCTGTTGAGAGGCCAGACAAACGTGTGGTTCCTGAAGAGGGGCAGCAGCCTTTTCAGTAGTTGCCGGGGCAACAGTCTGGATTGTTGACTGATCTGGCCTTGTAACACTAAACAAAACGGCCTTTCTGTGCTGGTACTGCGAACGGCTGAAAGCAAGGGGAAACTACAGCCGTAATTTTTCCCGAGAGCATGCAGCTTTACTGTATGGTTAATGATGATGGCGTCCTCTTAGGTAAAATATTCCGGAGGTAAAATAGTCCCCCATTCGGATCTCCGGGCAGGGACTACTCAGGAGGTCGTCGTTATCAGGAGAAAGAATACTGGCGTTCTACGGATCGGAGCGTGGAATGTCAGATCCCTTAAACGGGCAGGTAGGTTAGAAAATTTAAAAAGGGAAATGGATAGGTTAAAGTTAGATATAGTGGGAATTAGTGAAGTTCGGTGGCAGGAGGAACAAGACTTTTGGTCAGGCGAATACAGGGTTATAAATACAAAGTCAAATAGGGGTAATGCAGGAGTAGGTTTAATAACGAATAAAAAAATAGGAATGCGTGTAAGCTACTACAAACAGCATAGTGAACGCATTATTGTGGCCAAGATAGACACGAAGACCACGTCTACTACAGTAGTACAAGTTTATATGCCAACTAGCTCTGCAGATGACAAAGAAATTGAAGAAATGTATGATGAAATAAAAGAAATTATTCAGATAGTGAAGGGAGGCGAAAATTTAAAAGTCATGGGTGACTGGAATTCAGTAGTAGGAAAAAGGAAAGAAGGAAACGTAGTAGGTGAATATGGATTGGGGGTTCGAAATGAAAGAGGAAGCCACCTGGTAAAATTTTGCACAGAGCACAACTTAATCATAGCTAACACTTGGTTCAAGATTCATGAAAGAAGGTTGTATACATGGAAGAATCCTGGAGATGTATCAGATAGATTATATAATGGCAAGACAGAGATTTAGGAACCAGGTTTTAAATTGTAAGACATTTCCAGTAGCAGATGTGGACTCTGACCACAATCTATTGGTTATGAGCTGTAGAGTAAAACTGAAGAAACTGCAAAAAGGTGGGAATTTAAGGAGATGGGACCTGGATAAACTGACTAAACCAGAGGTTGTACAGTGTTTCAGGGAGACCATAAGGGAACAATTGCAAGGAATGGGGGAAAGGAATACAGTAGAAGAAGAATGGGTAGCTTTGAGGGATGAAGTAGTGAAGGGAGCAGAGGATCAAGTAGGTAAGAAGACGAGGGCTAGTGGAAATCCTTGGGTAACAGAAGAAATATTGAATTTAATTGATGAAAGGAGAAAATATAAAAATGCAGTGAATGAAGCAGGCAAAAAGGTATACAAACGTCTCAAAAATGAGATCGACAGGAAGTGTAAAATGGCTAAGCATGGATGGCTAGAGGACAAATGTGAGGATGTAGAGGCTCATCTCACCAGGGGTAAGATAGATACTGCCTACAGGAAAATTAAAGAGACCTTTGGAGAAAAGAGAACCACTTGTGCCGGCCTGGTGGTCTAGCGGTTCTAGGCGCTCAGTCCGGAACCGCGCGACTGCTACGGTCACAGGTTCGAACCCTGCCTCGTGCACGGATGTGTGTGATGTCCTTAGGTTAGGTTTAAGTAGTTCTAGGGGACTGATGACCACAGATGTTAAGTCCCATAGTGCTCAGAGCCATTTGCACCATTTGAACCAGAACCACTTGTATGAATATCAAGGCTCAGATGGAAATCCAGTTCTAAGCAAAGAGGGGAAAGCAGAAAGGTGGAAGGAGTATATAGAGGGTCTATACAAGGTCGATGTACTTGAGGACAATATTATGGAAATGGAAGAGGATGAAGATGAAGATGAAATGGGAGATGTGATACTGCGTGAAGAGTTTGACATAACACTGAAAGACCTGAGTCGAAACAAGGCCCCGGGAGTTGATAACATTCCATTAGAACTACTGACGGCGTTGGGAGAGCCAGTCCTGACAAAACTCTACCATCACGTGAACAAGATGTATGAGACAGGCGAAATACCCTCAGACTTCAAGAAGAATATAATAATTCCAATCTCAAAGAAAGCAGGTGCTGACGGATGTGAAAATTACCGAACTATCAGTTTAATAAGTCACAGCTGCAAAATACTAACGCGAATTCTTTACGGACGAGTGGAAAAACTGATAGAAGCCGACCTCGGGGAAGATCAGTTTGGATTCCGTACAAATACTGGAACACGTGAGGCAATACTGACCCTACGACTAATCTTAGAAACTAGATTAAGGAAAGGCAAACCTACGTTTCTAGCATTTGTAGACTTAGAGAAAGCTTTTGACAATGTTGACTGGAATACTCTCTTTCAAATTCTGAAGGTGGCAGGGGTGAAATACAGGGAGCGAAAGGCTATTTACAATTTGTATAGAAACCAAATGGCAGTTATAAGAGTTGAGGGGCATGAAAGGGAAGCATTGGTCTGGAAGGGAGCGAGACAGGGTTGTAGCGTCTCCCCGATGTTACTCAATCTGTATATTGAGCAAGCAATGAAGGAAACAAAAGAAAAATTCGGAGTAGGTATTAAGATCCATGGAGAAGAAATTGAAACTTTGAGGTTCGCCGATGACATTGTAATTCTGTCAGAGACAGCAAAGGACTTGGAAGAGTAGTTGAACTGAATGGACAGTGTCTTGATAGGAGGATATAAGATGAACATCAACAAAAGCAAAACTAGGATAATGGAATGTAGTGGAATTAAGTCGGCTGATGCTGAGGGTATTAGATTAGGAAATGAGACACTTAAAGTAGTAAAGGAGTTTTGCTATTTGGGGAGTAAAATAACTGATGATGGTCGAAGTAGAGAGGATATAAAATGTAGACTGGCAATGGCAAGGAAAGCGTTTCTGAAGAAGAGAAATTTGTTAACATCGCGTATAAAGTGTCAGGAAGTCGTTTCTGGAGGTATTTGTATGGAGCGTAGCCATGTATGGAAGTGAAACATGGACGATAAATAGTTTGGACAAGAAGAGAATAGAAGCATTTGAAATGTGGTGCTACAGAAGAACGCTGAAGATTACATGGGTAGATCACATAACTAATTATGAGGTATTGAATAGGATTGGGGAGAAGAGGATTTTGTGGCACAATTTGACTAGAAGAAGGGATCGATTGTTAGGACATGTTCCGAAGCATCAAGGGACCACCAATTTAGTATTAGAGGGCAGCGTGGAGGGTAAACATCGTAGAGGGAGACCAAGAGATGTATACACCAAGCAGATTCAGAAGGATGTAGGTTGCAGTAGGTACTGGGAGATGAAGAAGCTTGCACAGGATAGAGTAGCATGGAGAGCTGCATCAAACCTGTCTCAGGACTGAAGACCACAACAACAACAACAACAACAACTGCAAGATGATAACTAGAACTTCGCTTTCGAAAATGACAGTTGATACATACACTTACAGCGTCGCGTTGCGTTTCCCTGGGCGGCGCCGGATTTCAGGCGGCGGGTGGCGTCTGGCCGGTGGCCGGTAGCCGCTGCAGCGCGAGGAAACGCTCGAGCTTAAGCTGTTGTGATCGCGACGCAGCCACGAGCTGTCCTACGGAATTGTTTCTGGAAGGACTTGTTACTGCTGGTGGGTAGAATGTGAAGCGAATTATCTTCGATGTTCAATCAGACTCATAACTTTAAACGAGGGCCGAAAAAAAAAGCAGCTGTTCGACGCGAATACGCAACTATAAGCATAGAATTCGAGACTTTTTTTAAAAAAAATCTCATTTTGTTCGTTTTCATTCGTTGCATCTGTTCGGGGCGGACGTCGTCAGACATCCTACTAAGTTCGTCGTTGATCCATTAACTCAGTTTATTTATTACAGAGGGAATCTAACCCTCTGACGGAATACGCTTCTTTTTTTTTGCCACAGTCACTTTTTAATTTATTTGCATGTAATATAAAGTGAGCTAGCAAAAATGCTAAACTTCAAACACAATTTTATGACCAGCAAATTTCACTGTCACAGAAATAAAATTACATATGACATAACTTAATCGGCTCCTATAAAAAAATTTGCCTCAACTCTCAAACACAGGTACGATATCATTAAATTCCAACATACTGAATACCTAATCAAAAATTTATTTCCTTAACAGAAGGAGTGGCATAGTTATCAAGCCACAATAGTAATAGCTTTGAAAGACATAAGTAACACCAGCAAAAATACAAATAGGTTGCATACAATTAACAGAAGCTCGTAATTCTGTAGTTTAATCAAAGTACAATTAACAAAAGCTTGTAATTCTGTTGTTTAATCAAAGTGCAATTAACAAAAGCTTGTAATTCTGTTGTTGAATCAAAGTAGTCTTCTATGTCAATGTCAGGATTAAGAAGATCCTCCCCATACACAATGACATCTAGCTGATTAAGTATTAAATTTTCTCACATCTCTTCCAAGTCAGTTTCACCAATCAAGACTGCACCGTGTACCTTACCATCTTTTATTACCAACTTTATGTACTCATTTCCTTTCCTTACTCTTACCAAAAGTTCATAATCACTGTTCAGTTTCTGACTATTGAAAAGACCCAACAGAATCACTTTATAGCCAAAGAATTTTGTCACATGAGAAAATAGTTCAAAACAAAAATCTTGCATAATTTCCTCATTTGTTATTGATGCTGCCATACATTTTCCAGCTTAAGATCCCATTTGCCTAGCCTGTGTCCAGAGCCGCATCTGAAACCATGGGGCCATGATGCTGTACAAACGTCTCCAGCAGCAAAAATATCCGGAACAGATGTTTCCATTTTCCAATCAACCTTTAAGCCACCATCAGAAGTAAAGTCTATATCTTTCAAATCTTTCACAAAAAAGGTATTTGGGATCACACCAGTCGCAGATACAATGAAGTCACAGCCATAGATAATTCCATTTGTCAGTTCAGCAAAGACTGGCCAATCACTTTCCTCTGAATTGTACTTCAAATGATACTCGTCTGCTGTAAGAATTTGCTTTATTTCACAATTGTACTCTACAGTAACTTTTGAGTTCTCCAGCTGGCTTCCTGATATGTTGAAATTTAAATGCCAGTCTGGACCTAAAGCTGCACCCCTTTCATCAGTTAGTTTCATTTTTGACAATGTGTACTTCATCCTCTTCACTACTGACTTTTCTTGATTATTTTCGCCCTTTTTGTTTATCTCTTCTTGAAAGAATGCAGCAGCTTCCGGGTCAATAAATGGAGCTGATATATGATTGTCTCATATGACCCAAATTTTTTCTAGACCTTTTATTTCATGTACGATTTCAGTTGCAATGCCACCATTTCCTACAACTAAAATTCGTCTCGAATTTTTTACACGTTTTTCAAACTGTTCAACTGATTCTGTGTCCCTGATACCAATCAAGTAAGGATTATTTTTATCTATTAGTTTTGGATATCCCCCAGAACAGATGCAAAGCTTCTTGTATTCTACCTGTGCGTCCTTGCTTGGTGTGAACTCTGTGGGATTCAGCATCAACATCTACAACTATGTCTTCAATCACTGAGATAGAAGGGTATGTTTCTATGAGAGTGTGTACATCCCTTTCTTCAACTTCAAATTCTGTTAAAGTTTTGGTGAGTGCAGTTACATTTGTTGCTGCTTTAATCAAAGGAGATGCAGTTATTAATAAGCACTTTACTCCAGGAGAGTAAAAGGACAGGCTTTCTGCACATGAAACACCTGCTATTCCACCTCCAACTATCACATATGTTGGTTCCTCCATATCTTCCAGTTTTACCTTAAATTTTACAATTCAGAGCAATTAAATCTTCAAAGATGGGCTCAGACTGCATCAAGACTTGTAGTGACGAGAGTAATCATAGGTCCGTAGAGGTACATCAAATACTAAAAGCCCATAGTCTCTAGCTTTCTCAACTGCAACCAAGAGTTCCGCGTGGCGCTTTTGACACAAACCAGTTTTCATGAAACTTAATATTTCACCATTGTGTGAATTCATCTCTGCAAATGGGACAAGGGTTTCCAGTTGAAATTACACCTTGCCTAATGCATGTTTTTCGTGTTTTCTTGGGAGCGTACATTCCTTTATGGTTTCGTCTGTAGTGCACACAAACTGGATCATTTCCATATGTTTGACTGTAAGCTTTGCTTTCTATGTACTTAATTCTTGTTTCAACAGGAATTTCTCTCGTTCTGTCTTTTGAAGCATGCTTCTGTTCTGTAACTATGTCATTTGTTATTTCTTCAGCACTTTCTCCGGAAGAAAGTTTCTGCCTAAAGGCTCCCTGTAAAGATACACCTCTTTTACCCAGCTGTCGAGCTACCGTGCCGGCCACTGTGTGTTAGCAAGCTATGAAGCTATGGAAGCCGCTTAGGAACTGAGGAGCAAGAACGCGAAGACTATTTGCAAATACAGTTATGTGGTACGTGTTCCGAGGACATTATAGAGGAGATACGCATACCTGTGTGCGTTGGATGTTCTTCCTCTCTGCAAACACATAGAGGGGTGGCGCTTAAGTTGAGCCGGTAGAAATGTTTATCGAACTTCCAATGATTAAATTTCTGCAGTGCTGTAACTGTCGTGAAGTTCCTTGGCGTTTTTCCATTTCTATACCATGATACTCTTGGTATCGTGGAATGAACTAGTGCTTAGTGACTCCTTTGATTTTAAGCTCAAGTTCTCTTCTATCCTCGCGTTGTTGTTTCAGAGATAAGTATTGTACTCCTCTGACGACCCTGCTTTCGGATTTGGACTTGGGTTCGGACGTGACAATGTTGTCCGCTACGTGATAAAAAGTCGTGTACAACATGATCATCGCTGACAGGCACAGCACGTTCAGACGGCCTTTTATCAAGAAGGCCCCTCCGTTGCCTCCGGTGTTCCGTGAAATCCATGACACGACTTGTTGCCTCCGTTGTTCATTGTGAAAAGTAGTGCCAGGCGTAACTGAGCAGGGTTCTCTAATTCAGCTGCAACTGCTTTCTATGTGTACAGGGGTGCATCCTGTCCAGTCATGCCGCTACTCCCATAGGCTCAGTGTGTCGGCCCGCGGCTGCATAAAGCTAAGTTCAATACATTTCACCCGGTTCGCCACTCAAGCTGACGCTGGAACGCTCAAACAATTAATAATTATTTATTTTTATTGCTAGCAAACGCACTGAAATCTGTCAAAAGCAAAATTTTTTGACCTCAAACGTTTCTCTCCATGTCTGCGTTGTTCCATTATACCGTTACGCTCGACTTTCTGAGAAAATATGATATGATGCACACTCCGGTCGAAGATAGCTTCAAGTATTCATAAGCAGGTGGAGACTGTACAGGAAAAAAGGTTGCATGACATTAACTTTTTGTAACTGACACTGTTCCAGAGAATTTAGAGACGTAAACGTACGAAAATAGACGGACTTACGCCACTTTCGTGATGAATTCTATGCTAATAGGTTTCTCATCAAATGAAAATATGGTGAATAGAACATTCGACGGTATTTGTTATAATGTCCCCAATAAATTAGTAATTACATCAAGAAAATTTCTTTTATCTTAGCGAGTATTTTCGCAAGAGATAACTGTAATTTTTTGGTCATAATATTCTCAAACAGACTATGACACATCTCATAAAGATGTATACCTCCACGTTTCCATTTCCGTTGGCTGTTATTACTTACGTCAAACGAAATATTTAGAGAATAAACAAGTGTGCGACGTGAAAAGAGATGGCGAAAAATGAACGCTGAAGACTTTGTCCTATGTTGTGCATTTATTGTGGGTAATGAAGAATGCAGATTAAGTTAGATACATAATTTAGCATTTCTTTTTAAATTAAATGTTTCCGAGGTGTGAAAATCTACAATAGCAGTGCTCCAAAATCGTAAGCTATTATATATGATGATGTGTCCATGTAAGGTTAACCAAACGGTAACCAAATCTGCAAATTTTGATTGTTCTAGTGTTATTCAGTATTATATCATAACGATTCGTAGCTACATGGGTAAGCACTGAACAAAAAGTATTTTGGGATAAGCAAATTTGTGTGATTTTCGCCATCAAGTATAAAATATTTTCTACTACAGAGTGGCGGAATAATCGGATAACATAGTATGACTTCGTACAGTTGTATTATGAGTGAACGGGAAATTATATGGTGTCTTTGTAATACAAAAAGGTCACTGACTAGGCAGCCATGTTTAAAACAAAAGTGTTGCTTGATGTGATACTACTTTCTAATAATTTTTAGCAGTTTACTTTCTGTTCAAAGTTATTTTTCTATATTATTATAAACATACTTTTGTATTATTGAACAAAATTATCTATAGCACACGACATATGTTTTATACCTAACAAGGAAAATAACTGATTTGACTAGGGAAACTTGCTGACTTCTTTGTAAACACCAGCTCAGAATAAACACGGAGCGCTATTTACCATTTGGACAGCAAAACGAGTTGCCGGAGGCTGTTCGTTCTCAGTTAAATTGTATCCTTTAAATTTGCATATAGAGTTTCATTTCACATTTTATGATAAATTGTGTTATTTTTTAATACTTCCTGATGTTTATGTGAGACCAATAGAATTGTCACTATGACCTAAAGCGATTTGCCACTATTCCAGAAAAAATTTCAATTCTCCGCTATGTAAACACGGTGAGACGCGCGTTTATCTTATCCCTGTGAGCATAGTATGCAGGTTCTCGCGTGTACGACTATATGAAAATAATGACAACATGCTCAATAACGGACACTGCGGGCTAAATGGAACACTGCAGACGTCTTTTTTGAACTTGAATTCGTTTTTGATGAGCTAGAAACGGAGTCTATGAATGATTTTCGGAGAGAATTCGACATTTATAATCTTAGGTTCGTAGGAGAATAACAACAAGAAGTAGATAAAATGAGAATAGCAAAGGCTATTTCGGTGCACCGCGCTTCGTTCCCAGACAATCCATTAACAAGTTCTGTGTGAGACATTGGTTGAACCTGGACTATTTTCCTGCTATCGTTTTGTGTAGGGAATCGGGTCGCCGGTTTCTGATAATGTCCAAAGTGATCTTAAAGGTTTGTGGAACAAAAAAAAAGACTTACGTAATGTTTGTTTATTATTATACTGCTTGCTTACCGCTGAGGAACAACTGACACTTGCTAAGGAAAAACTGCCACGGATCAACCGACAATTGCTACGGAAAATCCATCCACTGCTAGCTGAAGTAGAGGACGGAACGTGTTAACTGCAGCGGAGCCTGCGTGCGAACGCTCTGGTAAGCTTTCGACAGCTGATGCAGTACTGTGTCCACGAAGGTTGTTGTAGAACCGATAGAGCGACATTACGTATGGTACCACAAAATGTTTGCAAAACATCGTTTGGATGATCACGATCGTGGACGAGCAGTTGGACGGCTCGAAGCCGGTAATCGTGTCACTACTGTGACCGTAGTAATGCGTGCGTGTAGACGTGTCATCTCGCGATTAAAGAACGTTTCCGAAGGTGTAAATGCTACGCAAAGCATACTGGCGGGCGTAGACAAGCACTACACAGCAAGAGGATTGATACGTAGCCCTAGAGACGAGCGGACACCACATTCGTAGGCAGATCGTTACAGACATTGCAGCCGTTACCTGTACACGTGTCTCTGCCCAAACCAGTTCTCTGCGGTTAAATCAGGTTGGTTTCAGTACTCGAAAGCCTGTTAAGTACATCTCACTTCGAGACTGAGTTCGTCTGTGTAAGGAAAATGTAGTTTGGGGTCAGCAACAGTGGTCGAGAGTGACGTTCTCCGTCGAATCTCACATCGCTGTGGCAGTGAATTTGTGCGGGGAGAGAGGGCACATAATGTTGATAAACGTCATCGGCATCGCCAAGGCGTTAGGGGTCTGTGGAATGGACAGGTGTTACAAACAATGACAAAACATCGCTGCGTATCTTTGCACGAGATATTGCACAGGGTAATGCAGAAAGATTAATCTGGATCACGTCTGTCTGTCTGGTTGTATAGTAGGTTCCGACCTTGTGTTTAAGGTCGACAATCCTCGTCCACACAGTATGCCAGAGTTGTCGGCCTCACTGCAAACTGAAGATATTGACGGTAGTGAATGGCCTGTGTACTTCCTGGAGCGAAATCCCATAGAGAATGCCTGGCATGCTCTGGCAGCCGTGTTTCTTAACGAACACACTTCCCCGAACACTGCAAGAGCTGAAAACCGCCTTGAGACAGGAGTGGGGCAATATACCCCAAGGGCTCTTCGACAGTTTGGTAAATCAGGACGAATAACAGGTACAAAATGTCCACTAGTGCCCTAGGAAAGCATATTCCTTACTGAGAGTCCAATCTCTCTTATGTATATCTATATGAATGGCAAAATAATGCGAACACCTGTACTTAATAGGGAATGGTTTATTAATAAAGAGTTGGACGCTGTTTTCCCATAATACAGCTGCGATTCTTCTTGGAATACTGGCATATAGTGATTGTATAGTCTCCAACGGAATGTTATGCCACTCTTGGATCAGAACTTCTTCTGACTCCTGTAGCGACGAGGGAGGCGGAAATCTGCTCCGGAGTCTGCGCTCCAATACCGCCCACAAGGGTTCGATAATGTTGAAGTCCGGGGGGACTGTGCTGGCCAGAGAAGATACTACAGTTCAGCTTCGTGCTACTCACACCATGAACGTACTGTCCTGGCTGTGTGAATGGGTGCATTATCGTCCTGAAATATGCCATCATTGTTGGGGAACAACATTTGAATCATGGGGTGCACTTGATCACCTAAAATGTTCACATAATCTCTGTCTGTAACACGGCCTTTGAGAGTAATGATGGGACAGCAGACCACCATGATATGGCTACCCACACCATCACACTTCCACGTCCATGCTTAACCGTTGGAACCTAGCAATCAGGATTGTAGGCTTCTTTTGGCGTGCTACAGACGTAAACACGGCCCGGTGTAGTAAGTAACGAAAACTCTGACTTGTCGGACCATATGACGTGTTTCCACTGATCAGCCGTCCAGGAACATGTTTTACTCTTCTCTGCGTTGTCTGTCGTCACTAACGGTTTAGGTATAGCAGCTTGTCCATGAACATTCACTTTATGGAGTTCTCGATGGACACTGTCAATCCACACGAGGTTTCGAAGATGGCTATTGAGCTCTGCGGCCACTTAAGTCTGTGCAGTTTTGTGTAGTTTTGGCATAATTCGTGTTAGCGTACGACGATTGAGCCGTGTGCGGCTCGTGTTCGTGCGTTTATTATTGACATCTTGTCTTTGCGGTACTGCCGTCCCGTTTCTTATTCGATTTACTGGCATCACTAAATTGCTTGCTGGCCTGCCGTGAGTGGCAGCAGCAGTGCTTATCGATAAAAGCACTGTCATACTATCTTTGGAACGACCGATAGTATTTGCAGGTCGTAGTGTGTCGGGAGTTCAGTTGGGACGGAGTAGCAGTGAGGATCGGACAGCCAGGACTTGCCCTACCGTCGTCGACACACATGACTTTAGTGGGGACGAGCTTGGTGGGTCGTTTGGTCGGTCGTCTCATCAGACGACATGTATTTGGTCCCAGACTGCTTCTGGGTTCTCTGTGTGTTGACTTGTGATTCGTCCTTGTTGTTCCACAGTGACATCTACATCTACATCTATACTCCGCGAGCCACCTTACGGCGTGTGGCGGAGGGTACTTATTGTACCACTATCTGATCCCCCCTTCCCTGTTCCATTCACGAATTGTGCGTGGGAAGAACGACTGCTTGTAAGTCTCCGTATTTGCTCTAATTTCTCGGATCTTTTCGTTGTGATCATTACGCGAGATATATGTGGGCGGTAGTAATATGTTGCCCATCTCTTCCCGGAATGTGCTCTCTCGTAATTTCGATAGTAAACCTCTCCGTATTGCGTAACGCCTTTCTTGAAGTGTCCGCCACTGGAGCTTGTTCAGCATCTCCGTAACGCTCTCGCGCTGACTAAATGTCCCCATGACGAATCGCGCTGCTTTTCGCTGGATCATGTCTATCTCTTCTATTAATCCAACCTGGTAAGGGTCCCATACTGATGAGCAATACTCAAGAATCGGACGAACAAGCGTTTTGTAAGCTACTTCTTTCGTCGATGAGTCACATTTTCTTAGAATTCTTCCTATGAATCTCAACCTGGCGCCTGCTTTTCCCACTATTTGTTTTATGTGATCATTCCACTTCAGATCGCTCCGGATAGTAACTCCTAAGTATTTTACGGTCGTTACCGCTTCCAATGATTTACCACCTATGGCATAATCGTACTGGAATGGATTTCTGCCCCTATGTATGCGCATTATATTACATTTATCTACGTTTAGGGAAAGCTGCCAGCTGTCGCACCATTCATTAATCCTCTGCAGGTCTTCCTGGAGTACGTACGAGTCTTCTGATGTTGCTACTTTCTTGTAGACAACCGTGTCATCTGCAAATAGCCTCACGGAGCTACCGATGTTGTCAACTAAGTCATTTATGTATATTGTAAACAATAAAGGTCCTATCACGCTTCCTTGCGGTACTCCCGAAATTACCTCTACATCTGCAGATTTTGAACCGTTAAGAATGACATGTTGTGTTCTTTCTTCTAGGAAATCCTGAATCCAATCACAAACCTGGTCCGATATTCCGTAAGCACGTATTTTTTTCACTAAACGTAAGTGCGGAACCGTATCAAATGCCTTCCTGAAGTCCAGGAATACGGCATCAATCTGCTCGCCAGTGTCTACGGCACTGTGAATTTCTTGGGCAAATAGGGCGAGCTGGGTTTCACATGATCTCTGTTTGCGGAATCCATGTTGGTTATGATGAAGGAGATTTGTATTATCTAAGAACGTCATAATACGAGAACACAAAACATGTTCCATTATTCTACAACAGATTGACGTAAGTGAAATAGGCCTATAATTATTCGCATCTGATTTATGACCCTTCTTGAAAATGGGAACGACCTGTGCTTTCTTCCAGTCGCTAGGTACTTTACGTTCTTCCAGAGATCTACGATAAATTGCTGATAGAAAGGGGGCAAGTTCTTTAGCATAATCACTGTAGAATCTTAAGGGTATCTCGTCTGGTCCGGATGCTTTTCCGCTACTAAGTGATAGCAGTTGTTTTTCAATTCCGATATCGTTTATTTCAATATTTTCCATTTTGGCGTCCGTGCGACGGCTGAAGTCAGGGACCGTGTTACGATTTTCCGCAGTGAAACAGTTTCGGAACACTGAATTCAGTATTTCTGCCTTTCTTCGGTCGTCCTCTGTTTCGGTGCCATCGTGGTCAACGAGTGACTGAATAGGGGATTTAGATCCGCTTACCGATTTTACATATGACCAAAACTTTTTAGGGTTCTTGTTTAGATTGTTTGCCAATGTTTTATGTTCGAATTCGTTGAATGCTTCTCTCATTGCTCTCTTTACGCTCTTTTTCGCTTCGTTCAGCTTTTCCTTATCAGCTATGATTCGACTACTCTTAAACCTATGGTGAAGCTTTTAGTATTGTTCGAGTTCTTTGTGGAAGTGTTTTCGTCGAACGGTGTGTGTCTTGTGTAGTTTTCACTCAGCAGCTGTTTTAATGCTGTTTGCATGCTGCATGTGGTCGGTTGGTTGGGATCAGGCACTAGCTGTGTGAGCAACAAAGTTCGTTGCCCACCGAACCTGGACACTGAAGTTGAGTGATCAGTTAACTTGTTATGAAACCTCAACTGCTGTGACATCTCTTCGTTCATTGCCGGTTGTTGCTTGCTGGACCGTTCAAGCTGTGTTGGAGTCGGCGCAATTTTGTAGCCGTCTTTAACTATTAAATTGGTTGTTATTTGTCAGTGACGTGCACCGACAGTATTTTGCCTTGTCGCCGTTAATGCCCCAATTATCTGCCCAGGTCGTTAGCGTAGTTTTCTGGCAGTGTACTTTTCCTCGCCGTGTTGATGCTGTCCGGCACGGCGAGTTCTTCGACAGCCTTTTAGTTGTTTGTTCAAATTTTTTGTTGAGAGTGGTTATTGTACCTTCGCTGTTTTTAGACGCCAATTCTGAAGACGTAGTGCGACTGGTATCTTTGTCCTCGCCTGATATTTTCGTTGTATCGTTGGTCGGGCAGAAGGGAATTGATTAGGTTGTTGGTCGGTCCTTCAGCTGTCCCTGTGTTGGGTTGCTATCCGAGTATTTAACCTTACTCTTGGCTGCCTGTCTCACCTCACCTTACGTTAGAGCTACCTCCTCAGGCCGACCCTCGGAACACTTCTGAGCACCACTGTTCTGTTGGTTTCAGATTGTGATTTCCATTTTAGTCTGATGTACTGTGCGAGGCCTTCAGTCATCTATTAATTTAGTTGTTTTAATTTTAAGATAAGGCCTTCAGTCAACTTAATTTAAAGTTTGAAGATTGATATGTTTAATAACTAAAATTTTGAAAGTTTGTACTATTTGAAATTTTTGTTACCCAGGCCCTAAGACTTGAGTTGTTCAATGGCCAGTGTGTGTCCTTCAGCCGAGCTTTTACGTGAAATATTTGTAAGATAAGGCCTTCAGCCATTTTAAATTAAAATTTTGAAAATTGATTTTTTTTTAATTTGCTTTATCTGAAATTCCTGTTATCCAGGCACTAAGCCCTCAGTTGTTCAATGTCTTGTGTGTGGCCAGCAGCCGAGTACTTACATGAAATATTTTTTTAAGTAAGGCCTTCAGCCACGTGTATTCTTTAAAGTAATTTTTATAACTTATGTTCAGGCCTTCGGCTGTTCTTGTTTTGGCGTGGTTTAGGGCCTTCAGCCCAGGAGGTATTGCAAGTTTTCTTAACTACGCTTCAGCCGTACTGTTTGAATTTGATCCTTTTAAGGCAAACTGTAATTAAGTGGTTCTTAGGAAGATAAGGTTTTAGTGTTTTGTGCAACTAACAGTAAGTGATTACCACTCCGTCCACAACCATAACCTGACCCGCTCTATCCTGCGAAACCCGATTTCAACGTTCTCTGTCATTTAGTTTAGATTTGCGCCCGCTTTTACCTTTATACGATGATGTCTTTTCCATGTTTTGTGTAGGCTGTCTTGACTGTTGAAACAGATGCTCTTGAAACATGCAATATGTTGCTGTCCTGGTTACTGATGCTCCAGCTAATCGGGCTCCCACAATCTGCCTTCTTTCGGACTCTCTTAGGTCTTTCATTGCACGTCGTCCTCGGCCTCTGACTGCAAACAAGAAGTGTGCACTACTCCTGAACAACCTGCACTAATGACTACTCCGTTCTGAACACGCATAGTCCACTGCGACCAGTGCGCTACCTGTATTGTTGACCATCAAACTCAACCATCCCATTACTGGCGCTGTTCACATTACTTTGAATATCCCCTGTACGTTATGTCGTTCATCATTGCCCGTTATTATTCCTGTCAAACAATGTCTTCGTTCCTTAGCAACTGTCAAGCAGTGTATTATCGTCCAGCAGAAATAAAAACCTGCAGTACGTCAGTACAGCCACCACCTTTTGTTGCCGGCCGGAGTGGCCGAGCGGTTCTAGGCGCTTTAGTCTGGAACCGCGCGGCCGCTACGGTGACAGGTTCGAATTCTGCCTCGGGCATGGATGTGTGTGATGTCCATAGGTTAGTTACGTTTAAGTAGTTCTACGTTCTAGGGGATTGATGACCCCAGCTGTTAAGTCCCATAGTGCTCCTAGCCATTAGAACCAGCACCTTTGTTACCACCATACTATTACTAAAAATGGTAATAAACTCCCAACTACAGCTGTGAAACCTAGTCAACGGCTTTTCACTCACACCCGCTGTGCACCTCCACCTAAGGCTGCATCTTCTGTTATGGTGGTTTCTATAGCTATACTTTTTTAAACGTCACTGAAAGACAATTTTAAGTAAGACTTAGTGCATCAGAACTGCATTTGTAGATCATCACAGACTGCCGGCTCTATTCGCATTCAAATTGTGTTTGTAACATAACTGAACCGTGATCGGGAAAGAACAGGTTACACTATACAAAACCGAAAAGAACTTGAAAAGTGCCAAAATAAAAATCGAATAGTGTTTAACTGATACCTACATCAAATGATTTCATCTGATTAGTGGATTATAAATCTAACTTCTGATTTTATCAAGACAAACATTTGGTAGTTATCGTTGCATTTTATTGATTTTAGTTAATGAATACTAATCAAAACACAGTCACTTGAATGAAACAGCTTAAGCGCATCGTGATATTTCGAACTTGTACTTCGACTGAGATACCTCAAGTGGTTCGAAATACGTTTAAAATATAGTGACAGAAAATAAGTATGGTAATACTCTCGTACCATAACAGCAGGCTTTATTTCATGGAAACCGTCACCACAACACGAGAAGGTGTTAGCACTTTGAAAATAGAAAGGAAACCAAAGCGTAAACTTGAATCACACGATGAGAGCAGATGAATTACCTACAAAGAGTGACTTTGAAAAAGACAGATACTATCAAGAAATTTTGTGATATAGGTGAAAATGTTTCGTATGGTAGACGAAAACCAAATTTTATTGCCTAAAAATTAGGACTGCGCTGAACGAAATAATATAATCGACTAGCAGTTAATCAATGTGTTTGCAGTAGATTGGCAAAATGAATAGTGAATTCATCAAATTATGTCGAAGTGCGTACCATGTGGAACATCAACAACATCATTTCACGTTCATGAGACCTGGAATTCATTCCCATCGACAACTTGAATATTGTTACAAACAAGATGAACTACAGTGAACACACATTTCGCAGCGACTTTTTGACTGCTGCAATCGTGTAGAAGGAAATTTAAGATGTATGTGGGAGCGATTTGCTGGGCTTACGTAATGCGAACTGCTTTTAAATGTGACTTCAGCAACATTTCAAAATACTCACGAGGCTAAAATGGCTAGTAATACAACATATGCACTGAAGAAAAACTTCAGCTTCATACAATGAAGTATCATATAATTTTAGTATATGGACAAGTTCCCGCTAGGAATTAATAGGGGCTGTGTCTGTACATGATGGTATCATTTCTTTACTGCAGCCGATATAGCCGTTTTCCTAAGTACCGTCAGGAATTCAACATTTGAAACTTCCTGGCAGATTAAAACTGTGTGCCCGACCGAGACTCGAACTCGGGACCTTTGCCTTTCGCAGGCAAGTGCTCTACCAACTGAGCTACCGAAGCACGACTCACGCCCGGTACTCACAGCTTTACTTCTGCCAGTACCTCGTCTCCTACCTTCCAAACTTTACAGAAGCTCTCCTGCGAACCTTGCAGAACCAGCACTCCTGAAAGAAAGGATATTCCGGAGACATGGCTTTGCCACAGCCTGGGGGATGTTTCCAGAATGAGATTTTCACTCTGCAGCGGAGTGTGCGCTGATATGAAACTTCCTGGCAGATTAAAACTGTGTGCCCGACCGAGACTCGAACTCGGGACCTTTGCCTTTCGCGGGCAAGTGCTCTACCAACTGAGCTACCAAAGCACGACTCACGCCCGGTACAGGAAGTTTCATATCAGCGCACACTCCGCTGCAGAGTGAAAATCTCATTCTGGAAACATCCCCCAGGCTGTGGCAAAGCCATGTCTCCGGAATATCCTTTCTTTCAGGAGTGCTGGTTCTGCAAGGTTCGCAGGAGAGCTTCTGTAAAGTTTGGAAGGTAGGAGACGAGGTACTGGCAGAAGTAAAGCTGTGAGTACCGGGCGTGAGTCGTGCTTCGGTAGCTCAGTTGGTAGAGCACTTGCCCGCGAAAGGCAAAGGTCCCGAGTTCGAGTCTCGGTCGGGCACACAGTTTTAATCTGCCAGGAAGTTTCATATCAGCGCACACTCCGCTGCAGGGTGAAAATCTCATTCTGGAAACATCCCCCAGGCTGTGGCAAAGCCATGTCTCCGGAATATCCTTTCTTTCAGGAGTGCTGGTTCTGCAAGGTTCGCAGGAGAGCTTCTGTAAAGTTTGGAAGGTAGGAGACGAGGTACTGGCAGAAGTAAAGCTGTGAGTAGCGGGCGTGAGTCGTGCTTCGGTAGCTCAGTTGGTAGAGCACTTGCCCGCGAAAGGCAAAGGTCCCGAGTTCGAGTCTCGGTCGGGCACACAGTTTTAATCTGCCAGGAAGTTTCATATCAGCGCACACTCCGCTGCAGAGTGAAAATCTCATTCTGGAAACATCCCCCAGGCTGTGGCAAAGCCATGTCTCCGGAATATCCTTTCTTTCAGGAGTGCTGGTTCTGCAAGGTTCGCAGGAGAGCTTCTGTAAAGTTTGGAAGGTAGGAGACGAGGTACTGGCAGAAGTAAAGCTGTGAGTACCGGGCGTGAGTCGTGCTTCGGTAGCTCCGTTGGTAGAGCACTTGCCCGCGAAAGGCAAAGGTCCCGAGTTCGAGTCTCGGTCGGGCACACAGTTTTAATCTGCCAGGAAGTTTCATATCAGCGCACACTCCGCTGCAGGGTGAAAATCTCATTCTGGAAACATCCCCCAGGCTGTGGCAAAGCCATGTCTCCGGAATATCCTTTCTTTCAGGAGTGCTGGTTCTGCAAGGTTCGCAGGAGAGCTTCTGTAAAGTTTGGAAGGTAGGAGACGAGGTACTGGCAGAAGTAAAGCTGTGAGTACCGGGCGTGAGTCGTGCTTCGGTAGCTCAGTTGGTAGAGCACTTGCCCGCGAAAGGCAAAGGTCCCGAGTTCGAGTCTCGGTCGGGCACACAGTTTTAATCTGCCAGGAAGTTTCATATCAGCGCACACTCCGCTGCAGAGTGAAAATCTCATTCTGGAAACATCCCCCAGGCTGTGGCAAAGCCATGTCTCCGGAATATCCTTTCTTTCAGGAGTGCTGGTTCTGCAAGGTTCGCAGGAGAGCTTCTGTAAAGTTTGGAAGGTAGGAGACGAGGTACTGGCAGAAGTAATGCTGTGAGTAGCGGGCGTGAGTCGTGCTTCGGTAGCTCAGTTGGTAGAGCACTTGCCCGCGAAAGGCAAAGGTCCCGAGTTCGAGTCTCGGTCGGGCACACAGTTTTAATCTGCCAGGAAGTTTCATATCAGCGCACACTCCGCTGCAGAGTGAAAATCTCATTCTGGAAACATCCCCCAGGCTGTGGCAAAGCCATGTCTCCGGAATATCCTTTCTTTCAGGAGTGCTGGTTCTGCAAGGTTCGCAGGAGAGCTTCTGTAAAGTTTGGAAGGTAGGAGACGAGGTACTGGCAGAAGTAAAGCTGTGAGTACCGGGCGTGAGTCGTGCTTCGGTAGCTCAGTTGGTAGAGCACTTGCCCGCGAAAGGCAAAGGTCCCGAGTTCGAGTCTCGGTCGGGCACACAGTTTTAATCTGCCAGGAAGTTTCATATCAGCGCACACTCCGCTGCAGAGTGAAAATCTCATTCTGGAAACATCCCCCAGGCTGTGGCAAATCCATGTCTCCGGAATATCCTTCTTTCAGGAGTGCTGGTTCTGCAAGGTTCGCAGGAGAGCTTCTGTAAAGTTTGGAAGGTAGGAGACGAGGTACTGGCAGAAGTAAAGCTGTGAGTACCGGGCGTGAGTCGTGCTTCGGTAGCTCAGTTGGTAGAGCACTTGCCCGCGAAAGGCAAATGTCCGGAGTTCGAGTCTCGGTCGGGCACGCAGTTTTAATCTGCCAGGAAGTTTCATATCAGCGCACACTCCGCTGCAGGGTGAAAATCTCATTCTGGAAACATCCCCCAGGCTGTGGCAAAGCCATGTCTCCGGAATATCCTTTCTTTCAGGAGTGCTGGTTCTGCAAGGTTCGCAGGAGAGCTTCTGTAAAGTTTGGAAGGTAGGAGACGAGGTACTGGCAGAAGTAAAGCTGTGAGTACCGGGCGTGAGTCGTGCTTCGGTAGCTCAGTTGGTAGAGCACTTGCCCGCGAAAGGCAAAGGTCCCGAGTTCGAGTCTCGGTCGGGCACACAGTTTTAATCTGCCAGGAAGTTTCGTATCAGCGCACACTCCGCTGCAGAGTGAAAATCTCATTCTGGAATTCAACATTTGTCGTAATTCGTATGTCCCCGTTGATGACCCGTAATTATCGATCTGTCAACATCCAATGAAACTGATGATGCCAGTATATGTGCCTTATATACTGATGGGAGGTCGTAGTGATTTAATGGTTTAGTGTAATCCAGCTAACTTAAATCTGGTGATACAATTCATTATCGTTAAACCGGTTGAATTTTGATTCCACAGTAAACGAGGATTATCTTCTACGAGCGGCCTCTATAAATTTGAGAAGATTTTACCAAGAATTAAAAAAAAAACTAACAATAAAGTAAATGACTAAACATCCTAGGAACTGAATCAATATCTAGCCTAAACAATAATATCAGCAAGCATTATGACGAGGACATTTGGAATATTTAATTAAAATCACTCTAGTCACTTTATCAAAGAAATATAATACCAAACGATAACGAACAAGAATAGAACAGTTAATTTCATGTGCCACATTACAAAGGCTCTGTGTACCTTTTTCCTGAGAATATTAAAATGAAAAACTGAGAAACACCATAGATAAGAATCAATTTGTTTTCTGGGAAGTAAAATGAAATCGAGAAGTTGCGTAAGGATCATAGGACGAAGACTGCTAGGTGCAGATCTCTTTACGTGATAAGGAAAAGGAGTGTCACATACTTGGGTATCGTCCTCAAGACCTTGTTGGAGTAGCCTGAAGGACGAAAGGCTGATGAAAAGACAGGTGTTGTACAAGTATGTGAAAGAGGTGTACACGAGGATGTTGTTGGTACCCATCCCTTTTCAATATTTGTGCTGACAAATTAATAGACATATCGTTAGAAAGAACAAGTGGAATAACAAGGAAAGCTTAAGTCAATTGAATGTGACATCATCAACTAGTGATGGCTGATTGAAATGAAGTACTACAATGTATGATGTAGAGGAACGTAACACTGGGAAAAGAATATTGAATCAGAACGAAAGATAGGAAAGAATGAAGTGATGAGAGTCAGAAAAGTCAAAATAATATGGGAAATACAGACCTTGCAAAAAGTAAAATCTGTCTGGTTATTGCGAAGTTTGGTGAAAGAAATTATAAAATAGATCACAGATTACCTACAGATAAAGGACTTTTTGAAAAGGTGAAAGGTTTGTTGAAAGCAAAAAGAACTCCTACTGAGTTAAGAAAGATTTGAAAGCAAAAAGAACTCCTACTGAGTTAAGAAAGATTACTTCAGAGTCTAGTGTTACATGACAGCGAATCATGGACATCCAAAAGAAACGAGAAAGAACTCTTAAAAATTTTAAATGACAATCATGGATATTGAAAAGTAAGGAGGAAAAATGCTTCAATAGTTTTCATTTATGTTTGTCAAGAGAAATGTTAAAACTAAAGTGGACCGGCATAATGACAAACGTACAATAACTTCTGAGAACACAAGGGGAAGCAAAACTAAAGGATGTTATTCTATGATGAGCCAAGACATTATTAGCACCTTCTAAAAAAGCATGCTGGACCAAACTCAGAAGGCAACACAGCAGCCATTGAGCATGGCGTGGATTCGGCAGGGCGTTGATAGATCCCCAGACGTTTGTGCCACCAAATGTCTACATACAAGTCACACAGGTCGCGTAAATTGCGGGAGCCGGTGACCAGTAGCCTTCCATCGCATTTAAATCGATAGAAATTGGTGGCCGACACGTCAACGTGAGGTCACCGACATGTCTCTCACATCACTTTAGCACGATTCTGGTCCTGTGACATGGACAATTATACTGACAGAAAATACTATCGCCGTAGGTGAACAAATCAAGCATGAATGGATGCAAATGGTCCGCAATAATGATTAGGTAGTCCACAGCTGTCGCAGTGCCTTGGATTACCACCACACGTCCGGTGGAAGACCGGGCGAATGACATTGTAGCGTAGTACTGCCCCTACCAACCGGCGCGGAACACGTTTAGAGCAGTCGCTCGCCCACACGACTGCGTATCCCGAAACGACCATCGATCTGGCGTAACAAGAGTCGTGAATCATCTCAGCAGGTGACACGTTTCACTGTTTACCAAGGAAAAAGGCCAAAACAGCCGTATGTTTTGAGAAGTTATTTAATTTAGACCATAAGTTCCGACAGCTCAGTAATGGCTTCTTCAGGTCCCTATGCATTCCATATCTAGACAATCGGACGCATCGATACTTGCATAACTGGAGCACTCAGTGTATGGATTCCATGAATTTGTTGTTGGAGTGTCTACTTCGAAGACTTGACAACTATCACATGACTTAATACTGATGAGTCGAAGAACAACAATAAATGATGTAGAGGAATGTAACATTGGGAAATGAATATGGATTCAGTATAAAAAATAGGAAGAACTTAGGTTGTGAAGACTTCGATGTAAGCACTCCAATTCACGGAATTCAGATACTGAGGGCTCCAGTTATGCAAGTATCGATATATCCGATTGTCTATATACGGAGTGAATAGGAGCTTTATTGAGATGCAGAAACTGGTTGTCTACGTAAAATGACTTTTCAAAATATACAGCTGTTTCGACGTGTTTCCTTGGTAAATGTAGACTTGGCACTGTCCGGTATCTACAGTGCATCAATAGAGACGTTTCCATTGATCCACCATATACTCCTGATGGCCCCACTCCCATTGCAATCGTAAATGACGATAGATATGTTCAAGGATATGAATGACATCTGTTCTGTCGGATCATATCTATAATTCTATGGGCGCGATGGCTATTTGATGAAAATGTTCCAGTGGGGATACACAACCAACGCCTGAAATCCTACGGGAATCAGAAATCTGCGAATAGGAGGTTAATGGACGGAGTCGTTCTGGTGTGGCGGACGAAAGTTGGAAACTTGGCTCTGCTGGGAAGCATGTCCGTATCGTCGAGGCGATTGAGGTAAACATTCTAGAGAAATGGAGCATGCGGTCTCGTGTTGCGGTCCGGCACAGATTTTTCACCTTTCGCCGTTGCATAGCCGCAACGCCCTGTGCGGCTGAAAGTCATTGTTTCCATCTCCCATCTGTTTCTTTTACAGTCCTTACATCCCAGTTATTGACGTGGTTGTCGGTTCTCCGGTCAACGTGGGAACACGTAAGTGTCGTCTGCTCAGTAGTCACATACACAACAACGTGCGCTGAACTGTGTCCAACGAAGAGCTTGTGCGTGCCTCAGCACTGACTCTGCCTCCACATCCACAGATCCACTACAGATGACCGCCTATCCTTCCTTACAGAGCGGGCAATCCTCGGACCTCAACATTCTGTGATGAAGCGTGGACTTCGAACACCATGTCGCTTACTAGAGGATTCACCGTTCCTCAACCACTATTCATCGGTGTTCATGACAGTTGCACGGAAACAGCTGGTCAGTATCGACGTTCGTGAGGTACTCGTTCCCTGGTGCAAGGTCACAATAATTTATATCGCTTACGTCACTGGAATTCCCCATCTGAGGCCCGTATTGTCTCTAGAATGATGCCCCATTCATGTCAACTGTGCTTACGATGTCTAGTGCCCGCAACGCCACTGCGCAGCATTTAATATCACGGTGGACTGTGGCCGTAATGTTTTTCTTTACCATTGTGGGACTGAGGAAACATCCTGACTGGAACGCACACAGCGAAAAATTGACATTAGCGAAGAGTCATCCAAGGAACAATCCCAGAGAAATGGGTGAGAGAATGAACAAGTCTTGGAATACTGCAAGGTGTACAACTTTGCTTCCGCCATCTGCGGCGACAACGGTAAGTAGCTGTCGAAAGAAGCAGGTCGCAGACGCCAGGCTGTTAGCTTGGGCCTCGGTCAACATAACCTCATTCAAACAATAGTCGATTCGTGTCTACGTCATAAAGTTGATTTTGATTGAAAATGTCAGTTTACTAGCTTAATTCTTGTCATTTGCGGGAGTTGTTACTTTTGTGTTTCAACAGAAGAAAACAGCGGCTGAGATCATCGAATGCTCTCAAGTACATATGGTAAGGACGCTATTAATGAGAGAAAGAGTCGTGAGTGGTTTCAACGCTTCAAGAATGGTGATTTTAACGTCGTAGACCAGCACAGTGGTGGAAGAGAGAATGTTTTCGAAGATGCAGAATTGGAGACATTGCTGAGTGAAGACTCACGTCAAAGTCAAGAAGAATTGGCATGATTAGTAGGAGTGACACAACAAGCCATTTCAAAACGTCTCACGGCACTGTGCATGATTCAGAAAGAAGGAACTTGGGTCCCTTGTGAGCTGAAACCAAGAGACGTCGAACGGAGTTTGTGTGTTTGTGAACAGTTACTTCAGAGGCAAAAACGGAATTGTGATAGTTAAAATGGCTCTCAGCACTACGGGACTTAACTTCTGAGGTCATCAGTCCCCTAGAACTTACAACTACTTAAACCTAACTAACCTAAGGACATCACACACGTCCATGCCCGAGGCAGGATTCTAACCTGCGACCGTAGCGGTCACGCGGTTCCAGACCTGTCCGTAAGGGTCTCCCAGCCGTTTATGCCATAAGACTTTCACTACCAAAGAACATGGTGCATGCACCAACTGCGTTTGATCTTCACAATTACCATGAGGCTGAATACTTAAAAACTATGTCGACAGTTACTGCACGAATATGTACACTATGTCCACATCCTGTCCTAGATACAATGTACTTTTATGACGCAGTAAAACTATAATTATGAGCCCAGAGTCTTAATTACAAATGTATCTGGTGAAACCCGACAACTCAAACCACGACACCAGTTGCGGTCAAACATTTCCTTCTCTACGCAGCAAGTTTCTGGGTGTTTGCTGTCAGCACCTCCGAGGTAGCGCGTGAGACTCGTCCCTCTGTAGGGAATTATGACCGGAAAATCACAGGAGGTAATGAATAACGAGAGCTAATTAAAAAGTTTTTAGGAGCCGATAAATTGCGAAACGTCCGCGCGCGGGAGGAAATATTCGCGTGGCCGTTAATCTGCGTCGGGCAGCGGCGCCTGACCGCCACGGCGTCCGGCGCCAGTTAGCAGTTTGAGGGCGGCCGCGCCGCTAATGGGCGCAGTTTTTAACAAGTGCCGCGGCCGCGGCCTGAGTCAGAGGTGTTGGCAACTCGGAGGGCCGGCGCGCCACTCGCCGCGAGAGCCTCTTAATTGTCCCGGACCCTCCTCGCCTGCCCCAGCCGCTTGTCCACTTCACCCTTGCTCCTCTGCAACTGTCTCCCTGTAATTCTGCACCCTCCCCTGCCTCGCCGCCCACCGCCTGTCTCTGCCGCCACAACGACAGTCTAATCGTGTTCCTACCAGCAGTGGCTGGACGAGAAGTACGAGGCAGACGTCTGTCTTTGAGTTGCGCTGTTGCGATGAACCCTCGGCTTATACTCGTCTTCCGCAACACCTAAAAATGATTGTATAAATATCACTAACAGTAGATAGTGTCGGAAGTTCCATGCGGCTTTTCGCGGATGATGCTGTAGTATACAGCTGCAGCATTAGAAAATTGCAGCGAAATGTAGGAAGATCTGCAGCGGATAAGCACTTGGTGCAGGTAGTCGCAACTGACCCTTAACATAGACAAATGTAATGTATTGCGAATACATAGAAAGAAGGATCCTTTATTGTATGATTATATGATAGCGGAACAAGCAATGGTAGCATTTACTTCTGTAAAATGCCTGGTAGTATGCGTACAGAACGATTTGAAGTGGAATGATAATATAAAATTAATTGTTGGTAAGACGGGTGCCAGGTTGAGATTCATTGGGAAAGTCCTTAGAAAATGTAGTCCATCAACAAACGAGCTGGCTAACAAAACACTCGTTCGGCCTATAGTTGAGTATTGCTCATCAGTGTGGGATCCGTACCAGATCGGGTTGACGGAGGAGATAGAGAAGATCCAAAGAAGAGCGGCGCGTTTCGTCACAGGGTTGTTTGGTGAGCGTGAGATGTTCAGCAAACTCAAGTGGCAGACTCTGCAAGAGAGGCGCTCTGCATTGCGGTGTAGCTTGCTCGCCAGGTTTCGAGAAGGTGCGTTTCTGGATGAGGTATCGAATATATTGCTTCCCCCTACTTATACCTGCCGAAGAAGTCACGAATGTAAAATTAGAGAGATTCGAGCGCGTATGGAGGCTTTGCGACAGTCATTCTTCCAGCGGACCATACGCGACTGGAACAGGAAAGGGAGGCAATGACAGTGGCACGTAAAGTTTGCGGAATATAAATGTAGATGTAGATATAGATATCAGTTTGTGATCATGAAATACAGAAACACCGTGAGAAATGCATGCTTCATTTACAACACAAATGCAGATGCTGTCTAAACAATCTCCCATAGACCGAACTAAAGTCACTAATTTTCTACAAATATAGTTCATTGGAAAAAAAATTGTATGCTCGTCTGCTCTAACGAACCAAACACAGTTAACACTAAAAAATGGCCGACAGGCTGATGGCCTTTGTTCAGCAACTCAAAGCCTCGTGCAGGGTGGAGTTTTCCACAAACTAATATTTACAATATTCTGTCTGCGTTTAGTACGTGTACAACGATAGAGGTCCTTGGAAAAACAGAATACGTTCGATGTTTAGCACGTTACGACATCCAGCCATGCACACTGGACCCTCGGCGCAGTTACAGAGCCAGGCAGAGTCTGTCGAGGAAGCAGCAGGTCGGTAGCAGGCAGCGGCGTCGTAGTGGAGTGGATGCCCGTTTGCAGGTCTGGATCGACGTGAACTCACTCTGCACGGTGGTGCACGGACCTAAATGCCGTCGAGCGCCACGGGAACTATTTTAGATTACGTGGTTCGCGCAAGGAAATACGTCCCCCCCCCCCCCCCCAACCCCCTCCCCCTTTTCCGTTCCGCGACGACTGGTGACTTTGCTAGGGCCGCCTGGTAGAAATGGTGCAAAAGTGTAGTCTGGTGCAGAGCCATTGCGTGGCATGTAAATACTGGGAGAAGAACGTTCCAGGTCCTGCCAGATGATAAGGAACGAATAACTATGGGGTATTTTATACCAACGAGGGGATTTTTCCACTTTCTCAGTGGCCACGGTCCATATCCGTTATATTTGCGTCGTGTGACTGGAGCACAGGAGGGAACCACCGAGCATGTGGTTTTCGAGTGACCCCTGTACGATGATGTGGCAGCAACGTTAAGGCAGCAATTACCTAATGACGACATACTTAACCTGTTGCTACAAGAGGGTGCATTTCAAGTAATAAATAACCTGGCCGACAAGGTATCACGCAAGGTACTTCAGGGATATTTGAGGGAGAATAGCGAAATTTAGAGAATCATGAGATATACACCTGGTCACACCAATCCCCTACCGCTGGGGCATGGACTGGCCGACCGCCGTAATTACAGGGAAACTGAGAGAATCATGAGATGTACACCTGCTCACACCAATCCCCTACCGCTGGGGCATGGACTGGCCGACCGTCGACACAGGCGGGATCCGCCACGGTCTGGACTATGGGGAAAGGTGTGCCGAACACTGGACTTGTCTAACACACCGAAATTGACGTAGGATACGTTAATAACGTTGAAACTAGTTGTAGGGTAGTACTAGATAATTGAAAACTGCAGCGAAAATTAAAGACTTCTGGTACACGCCCACTGCGATTAGCTCGGTGGGTATGGCATAGTAACTTTGTATTAAACTGGCACAACCTATAACGCTGCAGGTAGTGTAGCAGTTGGTTAGCGTGGTCAGTAGCTGAAACTAACAATGTAGACCGCCCATAGCAGACAATCACTGAAAACACTACTTGTAGATTGTAAAATACCTGCGATAATTAATCGGTCATTGTAACATCAGTAGGAACCGCTAATTAAGTAAGATAGTTGTTTATCTTATATAATAATAATAAAGACTTAATTAAAAACACCATAAATTGTTGTGCCAGATAGAACGCCGGCCGCACAGGCAGGACGCCACAACATGACTTAAACATCTAAGCTGCAAGTTGCAATGCTGTATTTGACCACGAACAGCACCTGTGCAGTGGCCTCAATACGTTTCAACTATTACTGTTCTGTGTAATTGTGAGTGCATCATGACAGAACTAAGTGAATTAGGACGTGGCAAAATTGTTGGTGCTTGTATGGTGTGTGTCCCCATAACCAAGATACAAGAAGTGTTCGACGTTTTAGGAGGCACTGTGTAACAACTTTATACCGCGTACAAGGAAAGTGGAAGCACGTCATCCAATAAGTCGCAACACTAACGAAAGGGTGTGTCGAGTGATCGTTAGAGACGGTCATTGGACAGGATTGCCACGAAAAGTAAGAGAACAATAGCTGCATAAGTTCCTGCAGAACCGAATGTCGCATTCGTGAACCTAGTCAACACCAAAATAACTCGAAGGAAGTTCAATGACCAGGGAACTGCAGGGCGAGCTGAAATTGCAAAACCACACGTAAGTGCTGCAGATGCCCATAATACGAAAACCTGTTATGAGCCCATCCCATGGTAGAGTGTTTATTCCCCAATAGTGATGCTGTGTTCCAAGAGGGTCCCTGCTAGCACAGCTCGCATTGTCCAGGATTGCTCTTTTGAGTTAGACGATGAGTTGTCGTATCTTCCCTAACCACCAAAATCACCAGGTCTTACTGAGCCTTTGTGGTATAGTATGGAGAGAAGCTTGCGTGATCAATACTCACATCCATCTTCGTTACCGGAACTTGCCACACTTTTGCAGGAAGAATGTTATAAGTTTCCCTTGAACACCATACACTACCTGTATATATCTATTCAGAGACGACTGGAAGGTATTTCGAGTGCCAACCGTTTTTCTACATCGTAATGGGCATGGTAAAGTATTTTTCGTGTTTCCACAATTTTGTGTCCCTCCGCCCTCTATAGAAAGTATTCTGAGATCAAAGATAATGAAATATTTCCTGCATGGCAGTCAGAATGGATTCTGGTAACAAAGATCATGTGAAACCCAACTCATACTTTTCTCACGTGGCATCCAGGAACCATTCAACGTAAGTGCAGTATTTCTTGAATTTCGGAAAATCTTTGAGGGATAATTAAACACTGAGGGGCAAGATTGTCAAGAGTTGTACCTTTTTCTCTTGTCAACTGCTAAAGGAGAGAAAGAAGTTAGAGAAGTCCTGATTTGGGATGATATAGCCTCGCAGACGCTGTAATAAAACGTGTGGTCGCCGCTCTACCCAGACAAAATGAATCTATACACAATATAAAATAAGTGTATGTGTGTGTGTATATTCCACATCTCCTTCTAAAACACTGGATCGATTTCAAGCTAACTTGGCACACATCTCCTTTACTGTTAGGCAACAAACGCTGTGGGGATAAGAACCGTCTATCACAGGTCAGGAAATATGACGTAACAGACAATGATATGTGTAAATTTTTAGACAACATAGTTGCGTGGACATAACAGCGATTGGTTTACTTATAATCAATTATTCAAAATGACAGTCACAATCGCATTATTTATTTTGTCACTAACCGGTATCAACCCGCGATGGTGTTATCTTCAGGGCAATTTACACCATTTGGTCGCTCGCTGGAGTCGTCACCCTGCCTGTGCACAGCGAGCGACCAAATAGTGTAAATTTCCCTGAAGATGACCCCATCTCGAGTTGAAACCGGTTAGTGACAAAATAAACAATGCGATTGCGACTGTCATTTTGAATAACTGACAATGAGATGTGTGAAAAACTGCCGCACCACGCATGAACTTTAAATTTCTTTGCTACTAAATTTAGTCGCAACATATTTCGCAAACGGAATCCACATACACTGCTGAATGTACCAAAGGAAATATCGCTGTGAGGGGTACGTAGGTCAAGAGAGATGACGGCATACTGGGGCGCCTGAAAAAAATGCCGTATCGTGCATGAAGTTTTAGTACATCTTACAGTCGAGTCAACTTACGGAAATCCCTGACATCTGGCACCGCTTTTGACAGTCTTCAACAGCGAAGCGAAAAACGGCTATAGGCAAGAGCAATAGCCGCCTATAGAGCTATGAAGAGCTGTAGACATAGGGACTTACAAACTAATCAAATACACATTCAGGGGATTTGTTTATTTTTTTTCATACTTTGTTTCTTAATTTGGATACTGTACGTATATATTTCTACATTATGCATATTTCTTTGTACTTCTGTCCCACGCCCGGGGTCCCGGGTTCGATTCCCGGCGGGGTCAGGGATTTTCTCTGCCTCGTGATGACTGGGTGTTGTGTGCTGTCCTTAGGTTAGATAGGTTTAAGTAGTTCTAAGTTCTAGGGGACTGATGACCATAGATGTTAAGTCCCATAGTGCTCAGAGCCATTTGAACCAGTTTTTGTACTTCTGTTTTATAATTTAAAAGGTGTTTGGACGAAAATATGGAAATGACATTTTTTCGATGTTAGACTACACAGTTCTCTTTTTTTTCATTTCCAACATAAATTTGGAACATGAATAGATGGACGATGCCGGGCTTATCAGCTAGTCGAAAATAAAACGGAAAAGTTTATTGCTTGGGTTGCATAATCCTCTACAGTTGATCAGTTATGAGCTTTTTTTCCTGTTTTATATTTACTTAGAAATGAGTTAAAACTAAAGCTAGGGAAACAGCAACAGAAAAATCTTATTTGGAACTAAACAAGAAAGAAAAAAATATCCAAGAATTGAAGCTTATTGAATGTAGACTATCACACATAATGTAAACAACTAACATTTGACTGAGGATTTTTCAACAGCATTCAACAATCGTTGAAAATGAATTTCCCATAAATAGTTAAAAAAGAACGGAAACCAGCCATTATTTACCAGGCACTTTTGAAATACCGGATTGAATGTGCATATCGCAGGCATCCACGTCGAGAAAATTACTTCGTGTATCATAACAAACGGCGTAAATGCATACAATTGAAAGTACACATTAGTAGAATTTAGTGTCTCACTAAATATAGTTCCGCAAATATACCATTCGCGAGAAAATTGCGATTTCGTGTTTACCAGCCACTATTGACGTGATTCTGCGCAAACACCGCATGCTAGTTCGGGTTGTACCTTTGCTTACATTTGCGAAGTACGGAGTTGTGAGCAGAATGGATTGGCGGAGCGTCAGTTATGGTATACGAGCGTTGGTGGCAATATGGAACATTATAGTATCGAAGAGTGTGCTGATACACATTTACTACATTGTTAGGTAAGAAACATACGCTGCCTGAAGGCACCCCGAGAGTCAAAAGTGCTTTCCGCGCGGTGTTAGCCGAGCGGTCTAAGGTGCTGCAGTCATGGACTGAGCGGCTGATCCCGGCGGAGGTTCGAGTCCTCCCTCGGGCATGGGTGTGTGTGTTTTTCCTTAGGATAATTTAGGTTAAGTAGTGTGTAAGCTTAGGCACTGATGACCTTAGCAGTTAAGTCCAATGAGATTTCACACACATTTGAAGCTTTTTTTTCAAAAGTGCTTGATGTCGTGGTGATGGAAATAAGCAGAAACTGTTCAGGAATTTCGACAAGGAGACTTGCCACAAAAATTGCTGGAGTGAGCCACTGTAGTGTTTGGAGAATAATGCATCACAATGCAATGTACCCACACAATCTTGAACTGGTTCAGTACCACTGGAAGCGGACTTTCGCCCTAGACTAAGGTTATATTAGTTGATGAAAAAAACCTGTAGCCTACCCTACGTTTGACAATAACATGTCCTTTACAGATGAACAAGGGGTCACTCTAGGTGATGTGTATAATTATTATACACTGGAGCGCCAAAGAAACTGCTATAGGCATGCCTATTCAAATACAGAGATATGTAAACAGGCAGAATACGGCGCTGTTGTCAGCAACGGCTATACAAGAAGTGTCTGGCGCAGTTGTTAGATCGGTTACTGCTGCTAAAATGGCAGTTTATCAGGATTTAAGTGAGTTTGAATGTGGTGTTATAGTCGCCACGCGAGCGATGGGCTCAGCATCTCCGAGGTAGCAACGATGTGGGGATTTTCCCTTACGACCATTTCACGAGTGTACCGTGAATATCACGAATCCGGTAAAACATAAAAAATCCGACATCGCTGCAACCGGAAAAAGATCATGCAAGAACGGGACCAACAATGACTGAAGAGAATCGATCAACGTGACACAAGTGCAACCCTTCCACATATTGCTGCAGATTTCAGTGCTGGGGCATCAACAAGCGTCAGCGTGCAAAGCATTCAACGAAACATCATCTTTATGGGCTGAAGGCCCATTCACTCGTGTACCCTTCTTGATGACTGCACGACACAAAGCTTTACGCCTCACCTGGGCCCGACAAGACCGACATGGGACTGTTGATGACTCGAAACATGTTGCCTGGTCGGACAAGTCACGTTTCAAATTGTATCGAGCGGATGGACGTGTACGGGAATGGAGACAACGTCATGAATCCATGGACCCTGCATGTCTCAGGCGACTGTTCAAGTTGCTAGAGGCTCTGTAATAGTGTAGGGCGTGTGCAATTGGAATGTTATGTGACCCCTGATACGTCTAGATACGACTCCTGTCTGATCACCTGCAGCCATTCACGTCAATCGTGCATTCCGACAGACCTGGGCAATCGCAGAAGGACAATGCGACACCCCAAACATCTAGAACTGCTACAGAGTGTCTCTAGGAACACTCTTCTGAGTTTAAACACTTCCGCTGGCCATCAAACTCCCCAGGCTTGATCATTACTGAGCATATCTGGGTTGCCTTGCAACGTGCTGTTCAGCAGAGATTTCCACTCACTCGTACTCTTACTGATTTATGGACAGCCCTGCAGGATTCATGATGTCAGTTCCTTCCAGCGGTGCTTCAGACATTAGTCGAGTCCATCGTACGTCGTGTTGCGGCACTTCTGCGTGCTCGCGGGAGTCCTAGGCAGGTGTATCAGTTTCTTTGGCTCTTCAGTGTAAAGCCCACGTCTGGAGTAATCTAGGCTCCAACCCAGACGCTGTACATGAGTCTCGATATCAGCGACGTTCCCTATCGAACGTGTGGTTGGTGGTACAACGCGTTCACATTACTGCGCAGTACATGTTACGAAACAAATCGTCTGATCTGAACCCCATGCATTTCTGTGTTTGGGCCCACCTTACAGGCATAGTGTATTCGACTGCGGTTAACAGAGAACTGGAGCATATACTTGTCAATGCTTGTAGACAATTTCAAAACATCCGGGCGAGCCTAAAAGGATGCGAAACTTGCTGCGGCGACGGGTACACACCTGCGCCCGGGAACATTGTCAACACTTGAAACTCTTCCTTTAACTACGAGTACAATCATGTAGTTGTTATGTTCATTTAAAAGCCTGCACTTCTACCAAAGTATCTGTGATAAGCGTCTTTAATGTTACACATTATTGTTACCTTTTCCTAACTGTAATGACGTTTACCCAGAATCAGGTCACTGGTGGTTGGTAAACAAAAAGTAGCAATTATCTTGCAGTTTCTTTGTGGACCTGTTTTTAATGACAATTTTTTTGCTTGTGATATTGTGTACTTTCAACTGTATGGGTTTACGCCGTTAATTCTGATACACCCTGTACACAAACTAGTGTCGCTACTTGACTCTGCGGTATTGCCTCCGCGATTATTTTATCCACACATTCATCTGAGAATGATTTAGCTTTCATCACTAGCCTTTAGTTGTCTGTTACCTCAAAACACTAACATGTTATTTGAACTTTCTGCTGTGTTGGCAGAAGGCCGAAATGCAAGCGTTTCATTACACGCAGACTGGGGTGAGGTCTGGAACAGTTAAATGTAATTAATATAGCCAATAAGGTAAGTTGTTGCTGGAATACTTAACTTTAATCCATAATTGGTGTACATCTTTCTTGACTGTACATAATTTCCATCTCAATATAAACTGGTAATGGCGCCTTGCTAGGTCGTAGCAAATGACGTAGCTGAAGGCTATGCTATCGTCTCGGCAAATGAGAGCGTATTTGTCAGTGTAGCATCGCTAGCAAAGTCGGCTCTACAACTGGGCAGAGTGCTAGGAAGTCTCTCTAGACCTGCCGTGTGGCGGCGCTCGGTCTGCAATCACTGACAGTGGCAACACGCGGGTCCCACGTATACTACCGGACCGCGGCCGATTTAAAGGCTACCACCTAGCCAGTGTGGTGTCTGGCGGTGACACCACATTCCTCCCCGGCAAATCGGCGAACGGTTGTGTTATAAGGCTTCCGCCCGCCGTGGGGAGGACCCCATGTTGACGTATGCGACGAGGTGGGGAGCCTAACAACAGGCGAGGCTGTGCCACCCGCACCCGGCCATTCGGTCCGAGGGGATCTAGGAAACGCCTGAAAATCTAGTCCAGGGTGCACGCCAACATGCGGTGTATGCGCCCTTAGAGACACAGGGGGGGTCGAAGGGTCGACCTCCATCGAGTCGGGGCACCCGACGGGCGAAGACGACATCTGGTCCGGAGCGGGCAAGAGGTCCATGTCGGAGGACAGCTGGTCACGGGAAGCGATCGGCGGCGCGTGACCCATGGAGGCGCCCGGCGGCTGCAGAGACGCGTCCACTGCAGGCGGGCGCCGGCGGGAGGACCGGCGGCGGCGGCGGCGCGTCGCCATGGGACAAAATGGAAGGCATCGTCGGTAACACCTGGGGATGAGGCGAGCCAGTAGATGGGTCCCCAGGGCGCTGACTGGACGGCACCGTCGCTGAAAGCAGACGGGGAGCGGCAGAACCCGTGCGACGACAGAGGCGCAGCTGATTGAGATGCCGACGCACCTCACCAGAGGCCCCCAAAACCAGATACATAGCGCGGCCGAGGCAGCGAAGAATGCGCCCTGAGAGCCAACGCCGTGAACCGCGATAGTTGCGATAATATACAACGTCGCCTGGAGCAAAAGCAGGTGGCTGCCGCTGCACAGGAACCTGATGTGGCGGATGTAGCAAAGACATCAAGGTTCGATGAGGACGACCGTGGAGCAACTCAGCCGGCGAACGACCATCTCGGGGCTGAGAGCGATACGAGGACAAAGAGAGCAATAACGCGTCCTCCCGAGAATGCTACTCTTTCAACTTCAACATCTGTGACTTGAAAGTCCGGACCAATCGTTCAGCGGCACCGTTTGACTGAGGCGAAAACGGCGCGGATGTCAGATGTTGAATACCATTGGCCTTGCAGAATGACTGAAATTCTGTGGACATGAATTGTGGGCCATTGTCGGAAACAATAGTCTGTGGAAGACCTTCAATACAAAAGATAGCGGATAACGCTTGGATGGTGGCAGATGAAGTCGTGGAAGACATCCTGACAACAAAAGGAAAATTACTGAATGAATCGACCACAACCAACCATCGAGCATTCCAGAATGGACCAGCAAAATCGATTTGTAAGCGTTGCCAAGGGGAAGTGGCTTTTGTCCATGCAAAGAATTTCCGCGGTGGGGCGGATTGTTGTTCGGCACACGCCATGCAAGAAGAGCACTTATTCGTAATCGCAGCATCGATTCCGAACCAAGTACAGTGCTGACGAGCAAGTTGTTTCGTTCGCACTATACCCCAATGTCCTTGGTGGAGAAGCCGTAAGACAGAGGACTGTAACGAACTTGGAACCACGACCCTGGACTGATCATTATCAGGACGCAACAGCAAAACACCACGTCGTACAAAAAGTCTCTCCTTGTGAGCAAAAATTCGGCGAACCAACGGATCCTCGATCCGTGACTTTGACAAGGGCCATTGCGTAGCAACAAAACGCAAAACGGTAGCAAGGACAGGGTCAGCAGCTGTGGCTGTAGCTACACGACGAAAATCAATCGGAAACGATGCGATTACGTCATCGGTTTCCGAATCAATGAACATGCAAGCAAGTTCGGAAGAATCGAATGCACTATCCTCAGCAACAGGCAAACGGGACAACGAATCGGCGTTTCCGTGCTTAGCAGTGGACCGATACACGATATCGTAGCGGTACCGTGAGAGGAAAATAGACCAGCGAATGAATTTCTGCGCTGTACGTGGAGGTACAGGCTTGTTCGGATGAAAAAGCGATGTCAATGGTTTGTGGTCTGTGATGATGGTAAAGTGACGACCATACAAGAAATCATGAAACTTAGTAACACCAAAAACGAGAGCCAAAGCTTCTTTCTCGATCTGTGAATAATTTCTTTGCGCAGACGAGAGCAATTTGGACGCAAAGGCAATAGGGCGATCATGCGATCCATCTTTGTGCGCAAGCACAGCACCGATCTCGAAATCCGATGGATCTACCATCAACAAAAGGGGTTTCTGGGGATCGAATGGTGTAAGGCAAGTATTTGAAAGCAACGCCGATTTCAACTGGCGAAAGGCGCGTTCGCATTCCGTCGTCCAGACGAACGGAACACCTTTACGGCGTAAGCGATGAAGCGGAGCTGAAATGGAAGAGGCATGTGGCACATATCTTTGGTAATAATTAATTTTTCCCAGCACACTCTGTAGCTGCTTCAAATTCTGCGGCGAAGGCAAGTCTTGTATGGCACGGAGGTGCTCTGGACTGGGATGGATGCCTTGGGCATTAGGTACATGTCCCAGATATGGTAAATCACGAGCAAAAAACACACATTTGTCCTTCCGCAAGCGAAGACCATTTTGTTGCAAGACCTGAAATAATAATAAATGAAAAGCACCAGTTTGCTTTTGTTCTAATGTTCTGAGATTGGCTAAATGTTCTTCTTCCGTTTTTCTGGAGATCACAATATCGTCCAGATAGTTTGCTGCAGTAGGGACCGACGCACAAACAGTTTGCAGATACTGCTGAAACAATGCAGGGGCGGATGCACACCCGAATGGCAGTCTTTTGAATCGGTACAAACCAAGATGCGTGTTAACCACCAAGGCGCGCTGGGATTCGTCGTCCACTGGTATTTGCAAGTACGCATCTGCTAGGTCCAACTTCGAAAAATATTTACCCGGGCACAGTTTGTCAAAAAGATCTTCCGGGCGGGGTAAAGGAAAAGTTGCAATCACTAGTTGTGGATTCACCGTTGCCTTGAAGTCCACACAAAGTCTCAAGTTTCCGGAAGGTTTTGGCAAAATTACTAAGAGTGATGCCCAGAGAGAAGCCTGCACACGTTCAATTTCACCTTGTGATTCCAAATCGTGTAACGTTCGTGCGACCTCATCACGCAATGCGTGGGGAACATTGCGCGCTGTGAAAAATTTCGGTTGCGCGTTTACTTTCAGTTCCAAATGTGCTTTATAGTTCTTAGCGCAACCTAGGCCCGGTGCAAAAATGTCTGCAAATTCTTCACATAGACGAGAAACACTGGCTGAAGGCACAGTCTGGTTCACTGATAGGACCTGATTGACTATAGGCAAGTTAAACAACTGAAATAAATCTAAACCAAACAAGTTCACTGCAGAAGAAGAACTAAGGACGTACAATGACACAAGTTTTGTTTGTCCCTTGTATGTTGCAAGAAGGCTGCAATGTCCTAACACAGGGATCTTGTGACCTGAATATGTAGTTAGCGTAACATTTGCGGCACGCAACGGAGGGTTGCCCAGCTGTTAGTACGTGTCGTGACTGATTAGTGAAACCGCAGCTCCTGTATCGAGCTGGAACGGTATCACTTTGCCTTGAATATTCAAGTCCACAAAAAGTTTATTGTCCTGCTGACGACAAGAGCGACTGTCTCGTGCAACGTGAACCGACACTGGTACAGAATCACTTGCGACGTGACGTGATTTCCGTCGATGTCGACGCATACTATTTGTGGGACGAACACAGTCACCGTTAGAGAGAGTAGCACTGGGCGGAGTGGAATTAACTACATGAATGTCCATGGGCGAAGGTTCACGAGCCTCAGTATTCTTGGTTCGACTCTGATTCCGGCGTGAAGCAAAGGGCCTGGAATGGTTGTGAGTGTCCGATCTAAGCTTATTCTGGCAAACACTTTCAACATGTCCCTTTTTATTACAGAAAAAGCAAATATCTCGGCGGGACGGGCAATTCTCACGCGAATGTCTAGTAGCACACCGCGGGCATGACTTTAGCACTGCATTTGCTTGCTTGCGCGGCAAACGTAGCGGAGAGCTTGGCGGCAGCTGCGCGGAAGAGCGCGAGGGCTGTTTACTGTTCCGTGCAGCTCGCCCGGCGGGCCGGTTAATGTGACACACAGCTGGCGAAGTTTCAAATGATTCCTGAGCAAAGTCAAGTGCGTCTTGCCGCTCCAATATGTCCATCACTTGTTGAAGGGAGGGATTGACTACTTTCAAAATCTGTTCCCTGATACGAACATCAGAAACGTTCTGTGCAATTGCATCACGCACCATAGTATCTGAATAAGGGAGTCCACATTCACACTCAAAAGCACAATCCCTAGTAAGGCCTTGCAAAGTTGCAACCCACTCCCGATTAGTCTGACCTGCCGTACATTTTGTACAAAAGAAAGTATACCTTTTTGCAATTACATTGACTGATTCTTTGAAATATGCATCTAATGCAGACAAAATTTCGTCGAAGGACAGAGTTGCTACGTCGCGTCGGGGAAACAATTTCACTATCACTCGGTACGTGTGGACACCTACGGCGGAAAGAAGAAATGGCTGCCGCTCATTACCTTGAATTCTGTAGGTGGCGAGATGGAATCCAAATTGGCGTGACCACTCCGTCCAGCTTTCCAGTGTAGCATCAAAAGGACGAAACGGTGGAGCAACTGCGTGTTGTGGCTGCGGTAACAGTGGAGCGGCGGCTGCCGCATCATTTTGCATCACACGTTGACCCTGGATGAACTCTCCAAGGGCATCCAATAAGGCCTGCGTCTGCTGATTCTGCAAGCGATAAAATTCGGACATTACATCTGGAGATTGTGGCGAAGCCATGACACAAGTAATTTAAGCAAGTATAAAGAAGAAGACCCTTTTGAGACTCGTCGCCATGTGCTGTGTTGGCAGAAGAGCCAACACCGTGTTGCTAGAGGAGGCCGAAATGCAAGCGTTTAATTACACGCAGACTGGCGTGAGGTCTGGAACAGTTAAATGTAATTGGTTCAAATGGCTCTGAGCACTATGGGACTCAACTGCTGTGGTCATAAGTCCCCTAGAACTTAGAACTACTTAAACCTAACTAACCTAAGGACATCACACACATCCATGCCCGAGGCAGGATTCGAACCTGCGACCGTAACGGTCGTGCGGTTCCAGACTGTAGCGCCTTTAACCGCTCGGCCACTCCGGCCGGCAGTTAAATGTAATTAATATAGCCAATAAGGTATAACTTTAATCCATAATTGGTGTACATCTCTCTTGACTGTACATAATTTCCATCTCAATATAAACTGGTAATGGCGCCATGCTAGGTCGTAGCAAATGACGTAGCTGAAGGCTATGCTAACTATCGTCTCGGCAAATGAGAGCGTATTTGTCATCGATCCATCTGTGGCAAAGTCTGCTGTACAACTGGGACGAGTGCTAGGAAGTGTCTCTAGACCTGCCGTGTGGCGGCGCTCGGTCTGCAATCACTGACAGTGGCGACACGCGGGTCCGACGTATACTACCGGACGCGGCCGATTTAAAGGCTACCACCTAGCAAGTGTGGTGTATGGCGGTGACACCACACTTTCCTATATCTGAGATGACCAGAAGAGCGCATGCGGTGTTGTAGACAGGAAGTATGTCCAGCATTTTAATAGAAAATACGAGGAATGTAAAGAAAGTAAGTGTATTGGAATCATAACGGGCTGTGAGTTTTTGGTTTTTGAAGGCTGGCAACAGTGGGTGGGAATGGAGGATCCCCTGACGAGAGCGACAATCGCAGGAAAATGGTAGTACTTAAGCTCACGTTGCAGTGTCCAGTTGCGTGAAAGATGTCGGCGACGAATCGAGCCAAGCACAAACCACATGCTTTTTACTCGCCGAAGGAGTTACACCTACCGATTCTTTTTCGCAAATCAAAACAGTTTACGCCAGAAGTGTTATGAACAGAACGACTAAGTGTGTTTAAGTGGTGTATGAGGAGAACAAATATTTATGACGAAGAGAGGAGTGGAAGACGATCCATTTTGAGTGATGAGCTGGTGCGAACAGCCGAAGAAACTGTTCGTGAAGACGGCCGATTGACAGTAGATGAAATTTCTGCGATGTTTCCACAACTCTGCAGATACGAAAAAACGCTGGGATACCGGTAACTGTACGCAAGATTGCGTCCCTAAACAGCTGATAGAGCAGCCAAACAGAAATCGGAATCAGTAGCGCCCGGTAGTCTCTAGAGTGACTTGAATTGGAAGGTGAGGATGTTCTGAGCTCTAGTGTGAAATAGTGGTGGCTCATTAAACGACTGAGACGAAGAGGGAGTGATACCAAATACCCATGTGCCAAAAAATTAAGAACCACAATTTTGGGCAAGAAGCATGGCAGCAGCATTTTGGAACAGAAAAGGCGTAAGTTCTGCCTCGTGAGGAGATCATGAATGGGCGATACTGTGAGACCCTAAGACACTCAAAGAGAGCATTCAAACCAAAGAAGGGGAATGTTGACGAGGAGAGTGTGCTTGTTGCACGACCAACGCCCGCCCTCACACAGTCTTAGCCACCAAGGCGCTCTTGGACTCACAAGGGGAGGCCACGACGTTTGGAACTCAGATTTACTGCAAAGTTAGTACACTCGTAGTACTCCACGAGGACAACAAAATGTGTAAGCAGTAGTGCCTACTTCTCAAGTATTATTGAGAAAATCGCAAGATAATTTCGGTCGTCAAATATGTACCTGTGCGTGGCCGTTATTATCACAAAGTGGCGGCCGTTACTAACCCGAAGCGGCGGCGGCTGAGTTGGTCGATTGAACAAAAGTTCTCCCAGGTTGACTGGCGTCATGTATGGCGCGCGGTGTTCGCCTGTTACCTTGACACGAATGTTCAATCTATCTGGTACCTAACTGTCAATGGTAAGCAAATCAACCAATTTTGTCTTCATCGTACCCACCTCGCCCAATCACCTCTATGTTCCACGTGTGGAGTGCCAGAGAATGGTGAACATCGGTTTGTTTGCGGACCGGCGGCGAAGGTTTGGCACCTGGTTCGTCGTATTGTGGCTTTTCTAACGCGGGACATTCCGGATCGGATTACTCCCCTTTCATTATTATTTCCGGAACGTGACTATTTTCCCCGGACAAAGAACAATGCTGTGAATTGGATTCGCGGACATGCCATTCACTACCTATTTGGACAAACTGTAGACTCCGTACTCGATTTTTGGACATACCTCAATGACCGTCATTATGTCGTTGTCCGTCACCCAAAATACAGACAATTTTTCTCAAACTTCCTTGGGAGTGCTTTCCACGACCCGCCTCGCAGCTGGAATGTGTTAAGCCAAGAGAAGATTTCCTGTTTGAACCAATGAACATTTCTGAACAATTTAACGGAACACATCAATTTCGAGAAGACGTGACTCAACATATTACCAGCGGGGCGCAGAAGGCCTCTGATCAATTGCACAACAAACAGAAAAAAAAGAACAAAAAAGGAAAAGAGAAGAAAAAAAATAATAATAACAATAAAAATAACAATAAAATTCAGAAAAAGGAAGATTTTTATTTGTATGTAAGGATAGCCCTAACCTTGATTTCCCATATTTCCCCTGGTATATAGGCAGCTCTCTGGGGTAGGTTTAGTCAGGAGCCAACGCCTGAAGTGGACCAGATTCAATTTTTTTCTGTTATAGGATGAAAAGTAAGAGTAAGATGGCGGCCACTGAGTGACGCGCGTTTCTTTGGCTCGCGAGTTTTTCCGCTCATTGTAGGTGTTACAGAGAAGTGCGGCAGTCCACAACGTGTGCATCCGACTAAACAAGTGTTACTTGCCGTGGTGTGTTGTTCTCCGTTGATTACCACAAGTGATAAGTGATAAGTGAGTGAAAAATGGGAAGAGCACGAGTAAGCGGCAGCAGGCGAGGCTACAGGGGCGCAGGCAGCGCGGGCGCCCGCTCTCCGGCGGCAGGTGAGGCCTCGCTTCCCGACATCGGGGAGCTCGTCCGGTCCCAGGTGAGTGCGGCGCTGCACAGCAAAGACACGCTAGACGTAATCGTGCAATCCATCACGGACTCTGTGACGGCCGCGGTCATGGACAAACTGCAAGAGTCTGTCGGGCGCAACAGCACCGAAATCCAGTCTCTTAAAAAGTCCCTGGCCGCACAAGAGAAAAAAGCCGCCGACCTAGAAGCTAAACTGTCTGCGGCCACCGATGAAATTGAGCAGTATCAGCGAAGGAACAGCTTGCGCTTGTTCGGGATAGCTGAAAACGACCGTGAAAACACCGACGACCTGGCCATTAGCCTCGTGCGTGAGAAACTTGGCGTGCAGATCGACGTGGCCGATATTGACAGAAGCCACCGTGTTGGGCGCAGGATACCAGGTGCCATGAAACCCAGGCCCATAATAATTAAATTTATGTCATACCGGAAAAGAGCTGAAGTGTTTGCTCAGAAAAGAAAACTCGCCAAGAGTGGGGTTACCCTGAGGGAAGATCTGACGCGCGAAAGACTAAAAGTTTTGAACACTGCGATCACACAGTTCGGCCTTCAAAATGTTTGGACCCAGGATGGCAGGATCGTAGTCAAGACGGAAGGAGGGAGGAAAACGGTGACGAACATGTCCGAACTGAAAGACTGAGCGAAATCTCGCGAGACACAGTCTCATATTGTACTCTGTCTAATATAAGTTAATTTTTATTCTTTCTTTTCATTTTTTCTACGTAAATATTGCTTCGTTATTTCTATATGTACCATAAGTACTCTATTTAAAATCAGTCAATTGCTTCACATAAATATTGCTTCTTAATTTGTCTATCATAAGTGCTCATGTATATTCATATTGTCAGTCAAACGGGAATTAACATTCTCCATTAACAGGAATCTCCTTAAAACCGCCTTTCTATATCTGTTATTTTCATCCTCGTCACTACCACTACTACTACTATTATCTTTTTCGAAACCATTACTGCCACTTTCCATCTTTCTTTTCGCTCCTTTCTCTGATACCTCCAGCTTGTCTTTCACCTTTAGCCCACAGATGCTTGAGTCAGTCACGACCTTGGACACACCTGTAAATATGTCTTCCCCCGCGAAATCCAGCTTTTGTCCCTCTTCCGGCCAGCAGGTAGACGGAGCGCGCTCGGTCCTACAGGCGGCCACAATGGGACGGACTGGTTCCGGCGGCGGGCTCTTTGTGGCCCACGCGAACGCTCAGTCGCTAACGGCTCACTTCGACGAGTTCTGTGACCTGTTCTGCCAATCGCTGTTCCATATTATCCTCGTCTCTGAAACTTGGTTGAAACCAAACATTTCTTCCGACGCTATCCGAATCACTGGTTACACTCTCCTAAGGGCAGATCGTGAAACACGACGCGGGGGTGGTGTGGGTGCCTATGTTCGCTCTGATCTGAGACCTACTATACTATGCACATCGGATGCAAAGGGCGAAGGAGAAGCAGAGTTCTTGTTTTTCGAAATAAATACATCAAATCAGAAACTGCTAATTGGAGTGATCTATAAACCTCCAAACGTCGGTGCTATGTCCTCCTTTCAGTCTGCCCTGTCCTCGCTCGTGACACTGTATGAACACATAATCATTATGGGCGACACAAACATCGACTTACAGTTAAAATCTCCCTCTGCAGAAAAACTAAGGAGACTGTTCCACTCCAATGATATGAGTTTAACACCGCTGGACCCAACTCATCACACGCCACACAGCCATACACTCATAGATATAATAGCAACAAAGCGACCAGATAAAATAATTCGCGCCAATCAGACATCCGCTCCAGGACTCTCTGCTCATGACGTGATATTCTTAAATTACTCAGTACATATTACCAAAGAAAAATCTCACCTGGTAACCTACAGAAACCTAAAAAATGTTAACCATGACGCTCTTCAAAAGGATTGCTCAGACATCCCTTGGCATGATATAAGCAATGAAGAGACTTTAGACGGAAAAATTCGGGAATTATGTCGCAAAATTATTGCACTGCATGATAAACATGCTCCTCAACGCACTGTCAAGGTAAAGAGAGCTCCCGCTCCGTGGCTCACCACTGCATTACGCCAGTTAATGAATAAACGTGATGCTGCACATAGGGCCTTCAAGCGTAACCCAACTCCCGAGGCGTACGAAGCTTATAGGAAACTCCGAAATAGAACCAAGCAAAGCGTGAGGAATGCCAAAATCAGACATGCCCGCTCTGTCGTATGCGGCATATCAAAACCTGCTGCACTGTGGAAAAAGCTGCGCAGTTTCGGTATAGGGAAGCGAAGATCTGACGCTGTTTATCAAGCGTCTGCAGAAGAATTAAACGATTTCTTCTCAACAGCTGTAAACTGCCACGCAGCGACAAATTACCAGCCCCAAGATATCAATCTCTCGAGAGACAAGTTTTTCCTAAAACATGTCACTACCGGCACAGTACACAGGGCAATTATGAGAATCTCTTCCGAGGCAGTAGGAAATGATGGAGTCAGCATTGGCATGATTAAGAACGTCGTAAACACTATTACTCCAGTTATCACAGACATCTTCAACCTGTCTCTTGTCAGTAGTACATATCCTACTGAGTGGAAGCAAAGTTTAATTCAACCTATACCCAAGACTGACAACCCTAAGTCGCCAGGTGACTACAGGCCGATCAGCATACTTCCTGCAATATCTAAAGCCCTAGAATACATCGTCCATGAACAGCTGACGGATTACCTCAAAACTCATAACATCCACGACAAATATCAGTCAGGCTTTCGAAAGCACCATAGTACAGCAACTGCATTAATCAAAGTAACTGATGACATTAAACATGCTATGGACAGACGTGAAGCTACCATCCTAACTCTGCTTGACTTTAGCAAGGCTTTTGATACAGTTGACTTTGATATATTACTAATTAAAATGAAGCAGCTGAATTTCTCAAACAGCGCAATACACTGGTTCGACAGCTACCTCAAAAACAGAAGTCAACAAGTCATTTGTGGGTCGGAAAAGTCATCATGGAAAAACGTGCGCTCTGGAGTTCCCCAAGGCTCCGTCCTTGGTCCATTACTCTTCTCACTGTACATTAATGATATTTCTTCAGTGATTCACTCCTGCAACTACCATCTATATGCCGACGACATCCAACTGTACATAAGTGCAAGCCCCAAGAACATTGCTGACGCAGTAGCGAGTATGAACGCAGATCTTTGATCTGTTTCTCGATGGGCACAGAACCTAGGTCTGAAACTAAACCCCAAGAAATCCCAGGTCATACTTATATCTCATCCAAAGTTAATCAGTCGGTACTTTCGCGAAACAGTCCCTCAAATACTCCTCAATGGTACCCAACTACCATACCAAAAAACAGTAAAGACCTTGGAATAATCATGGATGAACACCTAAACTGGGAAGAACAAACAGTCACAGCTTGCCGGAAATCGCTCTCCTCCCTACATGCAATTCAAAAATTTAGAAAAATATTTCCAACCCATGTTAAACAAAAATTAGTCCAAACACTAGTCTTGCCTAATCTTTACTACTGTGATGTAGTTCAACACGGCACAAATAGTGAAAATTCGAGATGCCTCGAGCTAGTGATGAATGCTTGCGTTAGATACGTATGCAATATACGGTTGTATGATCATATCAGTCCTTCATACTCCCAGCTAGGTTGGATACGCCCACATAAGGCACGCGATCTCCACACCATGTGCTTACTTCATCGATTTCTTAGCCACTGGTGCCCCCAATACTTATCTTCTCACATTAAACACCTCTCATCATTCCACAACCGCAATACCAGATCGGATACGTCTAGCATCTTGGCTGTACCTTTACATAACACAAAATCTTTCTCCGTGTCATTCTCCATCTCAGCCATACGACTATGGAACGCGCTCCCCTGTGATCTGCGTCTTATCCAAAACCACTCAGCATTCAAGAGGGAACTCAAGACTTACATATTAGGGACGGTATAGCCACCATTGTTGTGCCCCTCTCATCTTTTTCTTTCTCCTCTCCATCATAGCTTCGAATTGTACCATTCTATTTCTGTTCCTCTAACCTATCTACCTCTTCTATATCTCTTTCACCCCATTCCATCGTCTTATGTCTCTGCTTGATGAAAATAACTCACAAGCTGCAAGAATATAACGAGAAAATTCCCAACTAGCAATAGGACTGACATTCATAAAAGAAAAATATGTTTACTTTCATATACATAGTCATTATTATTATTATTATTATTATTATTATTCTTGATTGTTATAATTATTTTTTGATTGTTATAATTATCAGTGTACTACTTTTATAATCTCTATTTTTTCTTTAACATTAATACTGTATAACATGTTATATGTCCTTAATGTTCTGTAGAAACTGAAATTTGTTGAATCTGAGTATGCCTGGTTAGGTGTAAGAGAGGGCCTGAAGGCCCTAATCTTTCCAGGTAAAATAAATGCATAAATAAATAAAATAAATAAAAAGTGGCGGTGGCACTTAGGTTTTTTTGGTAGTTATCAAAAAATTTAATTATAGAAAAATTAAAAAAGGCACTGGTTTAAGGAAAAAAATAAAAAAATAAAACAAAAAAGCGTCACTGTTCTCTATTGAGTTGTGCTTTTGGGGCGGTAGTTCGCGTCTTGCCGCTTCCTATATTTGTTTTTCCTAACATTATTAAAAAAAAAGTTGGTTAGCGTCCAAGCCCCGCAATCGTAGGTCGTCGGTCGCTTGATCGAGTCCTGTTCGTCACTTTTTTTTTCAACACAGTCATATTCTTTACTATTTATATAACAGTTGATATAACGGGAAAAATAAGTGTAAACAGATGAACCTTTATTAAATTTACAATGTTATTTGGCAGTCTACAAAGTTTTATTATCGCAAATAATATAATAATCATAACTTCCGACAAGTAAACGACCAACGAGGGGAGGGCCAGGCTCGAACCGGGTACATTGGGGATCATTCGACGGTTAACTCGCACAGCGGTGAGACGTTGCTTATGTAGCAGGAAGAAGTACCGTACGTGCGAATTGTTTGTGAAGTATAAAACCTTACATCGTGACTAGAAAAATGGAGGTGACACCCGGTTCGTCGAGAACTGCGGACGAGGAATATTCAATCCATAGTGCAGTTGCGAAACGTCGATTGAAAGATGCGTTCGTATATTCTGCAAGAAGCGGACGTCATTGGTACAGAAGCATCAGCAACGATCTCTGCCGATGCAATGGTGATTGGAGAAGAACTGTATCGCGCTACCATGGAAATGTTAGGAGAAAAAATACTCATCATTGACGAGGACCTTATTAATTTTGATGAAGTAGACAAAGAAGATCAATTCCGTGAAGTCGAAGAAAATTCAGCCGACGATGAAAATTATGAGCCAGCAGAAAAGGCGTCAAAAGGCGATTATGTTCCGTTGGCGACCAAAATAAAAGTTGTTAAACTGGCGAAAGAACACCCCAAATGGAGTCTTCGAACTCTCCAGATAAAAGGGTCTAGAAGTTTGAGAAGAAAAGACGAATTGAAGAGATGGGAAGAAAACAAAAAATCTGGAGGATCAACGATCGCTAAATACTCGGTAATTGATTCGTGGACCTATGACCGTTTCGTGGAGTCTCGCCAAAATTATCAGCAAGTAAGTGTTCATTTTTATCACTCTACATCTAATTTTCTATATCTTCAACAACCTCATTCGAAGAAATAATTATATTAATAAAATGAAATTTTGATTTTACTTTTTAGGTAACAACCAGAAAGCTACAGCAGTGGGCTCTGGCTGATGCAGGACAATTCCAATCGGAGGATTGCATCTTCAAAGCATCGCTTTCATGGATAAAAAAATTCAAACAATGGCACAAAATTCGGCACAGGAAGATCACGCAGTATGTGAGTTTGAGGGAATGTGTGTCTGCGGAAGAAACGCTGGAAGCCGCGAGAAAGTTTCAATTGCAGACGAGGGCAGTCATCAGGAATTTCGAAAAAAAATTTGTTGTCAATACAGACCAGACAGCTTGCCAGTACCAGTCCACATACAACAGTGCTCTCGCTAAAAGATATTCGAAGACCGTGTTTGTCAGAAGGCGCGACATGAATAAGGTGACGCACTCGTATACGGCACACTATGCGATAACATCGTGTGGCGAATTATTGCCACACGTGTTTCTTTGTTTGGGGGAAGCCACGGGGAACTTTGGACCAAAGGTTCAGAACACTGTTGACAAATTAATGAAAGATCTTCCGAATGTCATAACGAGTTCGAAATCCGGAAAACTTACCACGCAATTATATTGTTCATTTTTGTCTAGCGTCATGCTTCCCTACGTGAAGAAAGAAAAATTCTTATTAATAATAGATTCTTGGGGGGGGGGGGGGGCAGACGAATCCTGCTTTGTACGACGAAATTTTCACTGATGACGAAGGACTTGCAACATGTACAGTTAAAGTCGTACCTCCGAAATGCACGCCAATTTGCCAACCGTGCGATGTTTATTTCCACAGGCAAGTTAAACATTTTATCAAGCGTCTTCAAGCTTGTTCTTATTTAATCGAAAGAGAACGACAAATTGCTTCTCGTGGAGACGCTATTAAAATACACTCGATACTACATGACCAATTATCAGCGCCGATATTTATGAAATTCTTATGCATGGTTTGCTTCCAAATTATCGGATAAAAGAGAGATTTTTAAAAATGTTAGCGAGGTTTGTTTTTCCATGGAAAACCTCAAAAGACGTATGTGGAAACATATCACTTATTCAATGCAGCTGCTGCCGTATAACTTTATGTTATCCATGTTTTTACGAAAAATACCATCGTGCAGCTTGTAGTCGTAATGTTGAAAGCGACGATTAGTTGCACATCTTTCGAAAGCTGTCTGTGGCAGTCAAAACTTGCAGGTAACAAGTAGTTTCGGGCTTCTTCCAGGTATAAGGGATTTCTCAAATCACGGACAAGCAAACATTTTCAGTATCACTTTATGCGTTTATATGATTTATATGGTGCGGAGACCTGGACATTGAGGAAGGAATATGAAAGAAGATTGGAGGCACTAGAGATGTGGATATGGAGAAGACTGGAAGAAGTGAAATGGGAAGACCGAGTAAGGAATGAAGAAGTATTAAGAAGGGTTGGAGAAGAAAGAAACAAACTTAAAGTTACCAGAAAGAGAAAACAGAACTGGATTGGACATTGTTTGAGGAGGGACTGTTTATTGAAGGAATGAATAGAAGGAATGATGGAGGGGAAAAGGGGAAGAAGAAGATATCAAATGCTGGACAAAATCAAAGGAGACAAATATTCTGCAATGAAAAGACTGGCTATGGACAGACAAAAGTGGAAGAGGCTTAACCGATGAGAAGACCTACCGTAAGGCAGAATACCATACTAGTACTGCTTATGCGTTTTATCGTTTACTAGTCGGTAGTTATGAATATTATATTATTTGTGATAGTAAAAATTTGTAGACTGCCAAATAACATTGTAAATTTAATAAAATTTCATCTGATTACATGTAATTTTCCCGTTATATCAATTGTAATATAAATAGTAAAGAATATTACTGTGTTGTAAAAAAAAAAGTAACGAACGGGATTCGATCCAGCAACCAATTACCTACGTCTACGGGACGTTTCTCGTTCTTGATCGTTGTGTTTGCTCGTTGCGTACGTTACAGGACATCAGTTTAAGTTCGTGTCTTGATCCTTCTACTCAGTTTTTTTATTACAGAGGCCAACCAGCTCTCTGACCGAACACGCTGAGGTACCGTGCCGGCACCACCCAGCTGCCGCCGCTCCGTGTTAGTAACGGCCGCTGCTTTGTGATAGTAACGGCCACGCACAGTTACATATTTGACGACCGAAATTATCTTGCGATTTTCTCAATAACGCTTGCGAAGTACGCGCTACTGCTTACACAATTTGTTGTCCTCATGGAATGCTACGAATGTACGAAGTTTGCAGGAAATCCGTATTCCAAACGTCGTGGCCTCCCCTTGGCAATTGGCTGGGATGTTTTGAACAACCACCCGTTTTCCCCTGACTTGACGGCTTCAGATTATTATCTTTTCACCACTTTTAAGGCACACATGAATCGAATTAAATTTTCAATCGGCGAGCAGGTGCCGGAAGGGGTTCTAAAATGGAGGAAGGAGCTGGCGGGTGATTTATTCGCTGTGGGCATAAAGAAGTTTGCGCCATGGCGCACCACATGCAGTGAACGGGATGGCGAAAATGTGAGGAGTTATTCAAAAAGTGTATGAGCAATATCCTCCATTTTTTAAAAAAAATACACTTTCTGAATATGCCCCGTATTTAGTGGGGACCAATATACTGTTTTGTGCGATTCCTTTTATCCAAGATCGGGCTAATTAGAGTGGGCTTTATTTCGATTGTCGCAACGAACTACACTACTGGCCATTAAAATTGCTACACCACGAAGATGACGTGCTACAGACGCGAAATTTAACCAATAGGAAGAAGATGCTCTGATACGCAAATGATTAGTTTTTCAGAGCATTCACACAAGATTGGTGCAGGTGGCGACACCTACAACGTGCTGACATGAGGAAAGTTTCCAACCGATTTCTCATACACAAACAGCAGATGACCGGCGTTGCCTGGTGAAACGTTGCTGTGATTGCTCATGTAAGGAGGAGTAATGTCTACCATAACGTTTCCGACTTCGATAAAGGTCGGATTGTAGCCTATCGCTATTGCGGTTTATCGTATCGCGACACTGCTGATCGCGTTGTTAGAGATCCAATGAGTGTTAGCAGAATATGGAGTCGGTGGGCTCAGGAGGGTAATACCGAACGGTGTGCTGGATCCCAACGGCCTCGTATCACTAGCAGTCGAGATGACAGGCATCTTATCCGCATGGCTGTAACGGATCGTGCAGCCACGTCTCGATCCCTGAGTCAACAGATGGGGACGTTTGCAAGACATCAACCATCTGCACGAACAGTTCGACGACGTTTGCAGCAACATGGACTATCAGCTCGAAGACAATGGCTGCGGTTACCCTTGACGCTGCATCACAGACAGGAGCGCCTACGATAGTGTACTCAACGCTGAACGTGGCTGTATGAATGGCAAAACGTCATTTTTTCGGACGAATCAAGGTTCTGTTAACAGCATCATTTTGGTCGTATCCCTGTTTAGCGATATCGCGGTGAACGCACATTGGAAGAGTGTATTCGTCATCGCCATACTGGTGTATCACCCGGAGTGATGGTTACACGTCTCGGTCACCTCTTGTTCGCACTGACGGCACTTTGAACAGTGGACGTTACATTTCAGATGTGTTACGACCCGTCGCTCTACCCTTCATTCCATCCCTGCGAAACCCTTCATTTCAGCAGGATAATGCACGACCGCATGCTGCGGGTGCTGTGCGGACTTTCCTGGATACAGAAAATGTTCGACTGCTGCCCTGGCCAGCACATTCTCCATCTGTCTCAGCAACTGAAAACGTCTAGTCAATGGTGGCCGAGCAACTGGCTCGTCACAATACGCCAGTCACTACTCTTGATGAACTGTGGTATCGTGTTGAAGCTGCATGGGCAGCTGTACCTGCATACGCCATCCAAGCTCTGTTTCACTCAATGCCCAGGCGTATCAAGGCCGTTATTACGGCCAGAGGTGATTGTTCTGGGTACTGATTTCTCAGGATCTATGCAACGAAATAGTGTGGAAATGTAATTATATGTCAGGTCTAGTATAATTTATTTGTCCAATGAATACCCGTAGTGTATGTAGTACATTCTTCGGCAGCATCACGGTTTCAATGTTTTGAGTTCCAGTTCGCGCAGTATGTTCGGTGCGCCTCCTGTGTGTGTGAGACGGCTTTCCGGACTTTCCCCCACTCGGAAAAGCGGCCGGCAGCAAGTGAAACTCTCGACAGGTGTCCCGTCGCGTAAATCGGATCAGCAGCGCCGGTAGCAGCAGCAGCAGCAGCCGGAGTGGTGGGCGCGCCCTGAGGAGCCCTCGAGACGCCCCCGCCGCCCCCCGGCCGCCCACCCACGCCGCCCCCGTTGCCGCCGCCCCACTTCTGGGAGGCGGCGAGCACTTGCTGCTGCCGGACCCCGCGCCGGCCCCCTCCATTTCCCCCCCCCCCCCCCCCACACACACCCTCGGCGCCGAATTTACGAGCCAGCTGTCGCAGGAGGCTGCCAGTTTTCTATGATCGTAAAATTTACCGTATTTCTTCTTTATGCGATTACCGCGCCATAAAAGGTGGCAGGCCCCCGCTGCCCCCCCCCCCCGGCCCCACTCGGTTACAAATTTATTTATAACTGGCGGCGGCGGCGGCGGCGGCTGGGTAGCGGCCGGGATTAAAGGACTCCTGGCCGCCGGCGATACGGCCCGGGCAGCCGCGTGCTCCGTACTGATCGCCGCCGCCGACGGCGCTGCTGCTATCTGCCTCCAGAGATACCGGCTCAGCCCCACACTGATCTCACCACTACAGCAGTCCTACTGAAAGACGTCTACATCTACATCTACATCCATACTCCGCAAGCCACCTGACGGTGTGTGGCGGAGGGTACCCTGAGTACCTCTATCAGTTCTCCCTTCTATTCCAGTCTCGTATTGTTCGTGGAAAGAAGGATTGTCGTATGCTTCTGTGTGGGCTCTAATCTCTCTGATTTTATCCTCGTGGTTTCTTCGCGAGATATACGTAGGAGGGAGCAATATACTGTTTGACTCTTCGGTGAAGGTATGTTCCCGAAACTTTAACAAAAGCCCGTACCGAGCTATTGAGCGTCTCCTCTGCAGAGTCTTCCACTGGAGTTTATCTATCATCTCCGTAACGCTTTCGCGATAATTAAATGATCCTGTAACGAAGTGCGCTGCTCTCCGTTGGATCTTCTCTATCTCTTCTATCAACCCTATCGGGTACGGATCCCACACTGCTGAGCAGTATTCAAGCAGTGGGCGAACAAGCGTACTGTAACCTACTTCCTTTGTTTTCGGATTGCATTTCCTTAGGATTCTTCCAATGAATCTCAGTCTGGCATCTACTTTACCGACGATCAACTTTATATGATCATTCCATTTTAAATCACTCCTAATGCGTACTCAAAGATAATTTATGGAATTAACTGCTTCCAGTTGCTGACCTGCTATTTTGTAGCTAAATGATAAGAGATCTATCTTTCTATGTATTCGCAGCACATTGCACTTGTCTACATTGAGATTCAATTGCCATTCCCTGCACCATGCGTCAATTCACTGCAGATCCTCCTGCATTTCAATACAATTTCCCATTGTTACAACCTCTCGATACACCAAAGCGTCATCTGCAAAAAGCCGCAGTGAACTTCCGGTTTCATCCACAAGCTCATTTATGTATATTGTGAATTGCAACGGTCATATGACACTCCCCTGCGGCACACCTGAAATCACTCTTTCTTCGGAAGACTTCTCTCCATTGAGAATGACATGCTGCGTTCTGTTATCTAGGAACTCTTCAATCCAATCACACAATTGGTCTGATAGTCCCTATGCCCTTACTTTGTTCATTAAACGACTGTGGGGAACTGTATCGAACGCCTTGTGGAAGTCAAGAAACACGGCATCTACCTGTGAACCCGTGTCTATGGCCCCCTGAGTCTCGTGGACGAATAGCGCGAGCTGGGTTTCACACGACCGTCTTTTTCGAAACCCATGCTGATTCCTACAGAGTAGATTTCTAGTCTCCAGAAAAGTCATTATACTCGAACATAATACGTGTTCCAAAATTCTGTTGTAAACGACTTTCGTGTCACGTTTAACTACGCGAATTGCTAAGCACTTTGTATCACAGAAAAAAAACTATAATAAACGTTTCCGTCTGTCTAAGTGGCCTTAGCTTTGGTTGGGAGCTGCAAAAGATGTCTTTAGCCACTATGTCCAATGTTGAATGCAGCCATCATATCATACTGCTTGGCGCAGTAACTTGAGTTCTCTACAACGGACTGGACTAAGGCCGGTATTACACTATCAAATTTGTTTGTCAAAGATTTGATCAAAGATGTGATCAAATATTCCTTCAAATATATTTGACAAAGATCTTTGACGTATTACAGTGTCATCGTATTTTTCGTCAAAGTTCAAGATAGCTGACAACAACAACTTGCTATTAACCGCAGCAGTTGCATGTACCACAATTGCACTGTGTGCACATGCGGAAGAGAAGTGGGGGATAAAAAGGAAACGTACCTGGGTGAAGCCGTGGTTTTTATGACGACACGATAGAACCATTCAGCAAAACTTGTTAAGTGAGCTTATAGTGTAGGACGTCAAGTCCTACATCAATTACTTAAGAATGGATGAGCATACATTTCTGCGTGTGCTCAGTCAAGTGTATCCTCATATCACAAAGCACAATATTCACTTAACAACTGCTACATCTGCAGAAGAAAGGCTCACTGTAACACTCCGATTCCTTGTTACAGGAAAGAGTTAGGTTAGGTCTCCAATCTTCTTAATCTATTTTTGTATTCAGGGTGCCTCGCGTTGTAAAGCGCCTCATCAGCTTTATATATCACTATTAATTTTGTAGTTGTCGGTACTCACCAATTGTATTTACCGGCAATGTTTATAAAAACACTACAGATGACACAACGCTGCAGCGATGCCAGCGCTCCACGTGGTAACATGCCACATTGCAGTGAACAGAAGACAAGAGTCTTCTTTGTTCTTCTCGCTCTTTTTATAGCGTACGTAAACGAATGAGCTGTGATCGACATGTATTATGTCAGCAGTTACTTCCCGATGTCGCTATATTTGCTGGCCCACAAGTGACTCGCGCCTCAGTATGTCCAAGAGGTAACTTTTGTAATGACTCATACGTGTGGAGTGTGAGTTCCGGAACTAACACTTCCTTATAAATAACTGTTGAACAGCAGGTAATATAGTAGGGCGCGCCTAACTATAAATTGTATGTTTTCCACATTCCTCTTAATGATTTCCGATGTATCCCTATTAATGTGGGTTACCAACACAAGGATAGCGTACCAATAGGGACAAGAAAGCAGGCATGAAGGGCGCCAAAAACAGAAATAACAATCATTTATTTATTGTACCATTTCACACGCACATCATGATATATGAGACATTATAATTGCCATACCCAAATCTATTATGACAAACGATATGTATCACGAAAGGCACACACAATGGAGTTTAAGAAATTACAATGGCACATCAACTCCGCTACGACAAACAGTGTGCACCATGAAAGCCGCACAATTTCAACAATGTAAGAAATTAAAATATTACTAGCATAAAATTAAGGGGGTAGGACGTCAAACGGGCCGACTTGGAGCAGGAGAGGCACCACAGGACATTTTATTTTCTACTGTCTATACTTTTACAAATAAATTCATAAAACTTTGTCAGCATGACCAGGAAGGATTCAGGATTCATACTCATAGCAGTGGAAGTGCAAAAACATAACAAAATAAATTTCTTAGATATGATATTTCATCATTTTTTCACTTACTGTTGGCTGCAATTGTTGCTATAGGTACATTTTTCTTCACAAGTAAGAGAGATTCTTTGATGAATTTTGCACAGCATATAAACCATACTTACAGATGTATGAAACTCTAGAATTTTCCAAATCTATTAAAAACTGTGTTAAAAATTGAAATAATTAACTACAAAATTATATTTTTTTCTAAACATAAAGTTTAAAACGTAACAGCTCGATCATTTTTTCATAAATTAAATAGATTCTAGAGTTTCATACACCTGTAAGTATGGTGTGTATGCTGTGCAAAATTCATCGAACAGTCTCTCTTACTTATGAATGTACCTATAGCAACGAATGCAGTCAACAGTAAGTGAAAAAATGATGAAATTTCAAATGTAAAAAAATGATTTTGTTATGTTTTTGAACTTCCGCTGCTAAGAGTGTGAATCCTGGCTCAAATGGCTCTGAGCACTATGGGACTTAACATCTATGGTCATCAGTCCCCTAGAACTTAGAACTACTTAAACCTAACTAACCTAAGGACATCACACACATCCATGCCCGAGGCAGGATTCGAACCTGCGACCGTAGCAGTCGCGTGGCTCCGGACTGAGCGCCTAGAACCGCTAGACCACCGCGGCCGGCGTGAATCCTGAATCCTTCCTGGTCATGCCGACAAAGTTTTAGGAATTTACTTGTAAAAGTGTAGACAGTGGAAATTAAAATGTCCTGTGGTGCCTCTCCTGCTCCAAGTCGGCCCGTTTGACGTCCTACCCCCCTTAACCAAAATGCCTTGAAGGAAATGTTTATGAGAAGAACACGACGTGGCCGCAAGGGAGGAGGCAACACAGTACTTAACTCAGGTGCACCAAAACAAACAACGGACACCAGGCCGCGCCAACAACGGACACGTATGGCCCGTTGCACACTTACGCGGATGGTCCGCGCTCCGCGTTCCGAGCGCGGTTGGTAGTCACGTATTCCAATGGGGCACCACACAATTACGCGGACAGTCCGCACGCGGCGGAGCCGTCCGCGCAGCCCTTGCGCGCCGCGGACCGTCCGCGTCAGTTGAACACACAGATACAAGTTGGTGCGAGCACAGTCCTGCGGGTACCGCGCGCGCAGTAGAAGCGGAGTACCTCATTTCAGCCGTAGCATTCGACTAGTGTGGTAAATACGGGTGTGATTTAAGAAGTTTCCAGAATGTCTTGTGAAATCGATACAGACATGTTAATTGCCGAAGTTGAGGGAAGGCCTCACATATGGGATCCATCGCATGGGGACTACAAGGACGGTGAAATGCGATTGAAGGCGTGGCTAGACGTCTGTGCAAATATAATACTCGGCTTTGAAGGTCTGAAAGAGGCAGATCAGAGAAAGTGTGGTAAGTAGACGCATATTTTCCTTGTGTTTTTATTGTAGTTCTATACAAAATACAATGATTTACAATTATAGAATTATAGACATTCACAAGTTCAGTTTATGCACAATACAAATATTGATTATGTAGAAAAACTGTACACAAGCGCAAATGTCTGTCATTGAGATAAGTGGCCTGTGTTCAGTGACTTTTTGATTCCTGACAGGGCACAGCTCCTCTACCGACAAAATATTCCGCAAATTTATCTCGTACAGTATTACCCGATTTACTGACAGGTGTAGTTTCTGCCACATCTTCGAAGCCGGTAACATACAAGGTATCTTCAAAGTTGTATCCGTCTCTTACTCGAACAAAATTGTGCAAAATGCAGCACGTTTTGACAATAGATACTGCTAGATCAAGACTGACATTCAGGGGCCGGTGAAAAACCCTCCACTTATGGCTTAATATTCAGAAAGTACATTCAATAAACCTTCGGGCTCGGGTAAGTCGGTAATTGAAAATCTTCTTTTTGTGAGTCATGTTTTTTCGCGCATACGGCCTTACCACATGTTGTGTTAATGCGAATGCCACAAGAACATATGGCACTGCAGAGTCGTGTGTACCTGGCAGTGGCTTTGGTGGGGGTAACGCTAATTTTTCCATTTTCCTCCAAAAGACGCTGTTTTTAAAAATATTTGAATCACAGTTCCTTCCGTATCCTCCGACATCAATGAACGTGAAACAATAGTTAGTGTCACAGATGGCCATAAGAATAATGGAGAAATAATTCTTGTAACTGGAGAAAAGTGATACACTTTTGATAGGTTTTACTAGACGAATTTGTTTTCCATCCAGGGTTCCGATGCAATGAGGAAAATTAGCGACATTCTGGAAACCATGACTAATTTCGTTCCATTTGTCTGTTGAGGGCTCAGGCATGCATTCTTCTCTTAACATAGTCCAAATAGTGGCGCTCACCTGCCTTGTAATCTGTCGAATTGTTGATGTACCCATTAAATAAGAGTAATGCAGATCTGTAAATGTGTTTCCGCTTCCAAGATACCTGTAACGTGTAAAGCATATATTTGATACTTATGTACATTCACAGAGGAAAGTAGAATTAATTCTAGGTATTACGCCGGCTACCTTCTTAAAATAATATATTTACGCGTCCTCAGTAATAAAAGACTTATCGACCTTGTTATTTCAGTTAACAAGGTCCAGACGAGATGGAAAACTGCACGGGATGCCTGTTTTAAAAGCCTCACTAGAATAAAGCAAACGAGGTCCGGATCAGCAGCGTCTAAGAGACCAAAATACATCTACCATGATCAGTTTCACTTTCTTGACCGTCTCCGAGTTGCACCAACAGAGAGTAACTTTGACTCAGTATCGGTCGTGCAAGATAATCTGTATAACAACAATGCACTCGCAGGAAACAGCGAGACGAACCCTCTGAAGAACAAAACGATGATGTCCGACTGAATGTCAACACCGAAAAACAATCCTTCAAGAGGAAGAGGCCTATCAAGAACACAACATTTGAAGATAATTTACTTACATTATTAAAAGATGGTAAGGAAAAGGAGGAAGACGATGACCGAGCATTCTTTGTTTCGCTGTTGCCCTCTGTGAAGACATTAAATGTTGATCAGAAGCTATTATTTCGTACTCAGGTACTTCAACTGCTTATGTCGATTAAGCAAACAAATCAGGCTAATTTAAACACACACCCCCAGCTCCCATCAGCTCTCTCCACAATCTACCGACCTCTTTTACCTACGCCCCACCTTCAATATCCCAACAGCATCCTAACCAATCAATGCAGTACCGCGAGGATCTGTCCGTACAGACACAAGTTGCGACTCCCCATCCCTCTCCAGCCCAATCAACGTCATCATCGTCTTGGGAGATTTTATAAAAATTATTGGAATTCAGTAGTAATACAATACAAACGTAAAATTGTCTATTGCCAAACGAATGTAATACATAGCTGTAGCAAAGCTTTGAATGATTAAATATATTATTAAAGTAATCGTCATCCGTATACATATTCATTTTCTTACCTTAAGGGGCTCCGAAAAGGCTCAAAATCATGAAAAGTTCAATTTTTACTTTTTTGCGTTTTCTGAATCTGCAGACTATTACCTTTTAATAGATATATAATTTATTCAATTCCGAAGACTACAACTATTTTTAATTTTTTTTTTAAATGAGTTTACATGGGCGTGACCCACTGTGGCGCTGTTAAACTGCTGTCAAATGGTGTTATTATTAACGTCCGTGTTCATCAGGTACATTTTAGTGATGTGAGATAAAGTATGTGTTGTGGCTAACCTGTGATGGTTCAATATATATCGCTTGTGTGATTGTCGATTGTTTCATGTTTATTTACTCTGTCGTTATCTCGAAAATATTCGTAATTAATTCTGTTTCTTGAGTCTCTGTTTTGTTGAAGTATAATAATGAGTAAAAATAAAGTTATTAGAAATCCTCTGAAGGCTTTTAAGAAAAGGAGAAATGTTGGAAAGCCAAAGGTATGTGTTATTACTGTAAACAATAAAGACGATGAAAATCCCCAACATAGCTTGTGTCCCAAAGAAGAAGACAGTTGGTGTAAATATAACAAAGGATTGCTAACTGGTGAAGTGTACACTCATAAGCATAGTCTGCCTCATGCAACAATGGAGGTGATAAAACCTATTTTCAGAGACTTAGCAGCACCTGAACTGTTGAAAAAGTGTATTCACGGAAAAACTCAAAACCCCAATGAAAGTGTAAATAGTGTTATATGGTCGAGAATCCCCAAGACTGTATTTGTTGGAATAGAAACACTTCACTTTGGTGTGTATGATGCTGTTGCGACTTTCAATGATGGCAACATTGTAAGGTGCAAGGTATTTAGAAATATGGGAATGAAGATAGGTTCTAACATGGTACGAGCGATGCTTGCTTTAGACAAGGAACGCCTTCGGGCTGCAGACAGGGCTGTAAAGAGTCTAGAAATACAAGCAAGAGTAAACAGGAGGAGGAACAAGAGGAAGCTGGAGGAAGAGTTTGCAGAGGATGAAGATAATCCATCCTATGGACCTGGAATGCACTAAAAAGTTAATCCAATCTTTGTCGCTCGATTCCCAAAACTTTTATTTTCTCATACTAATTACATGTTTTCTAAGGATCTTCCAAACATATTTGTTTCAAACTTTCAGTAAATGTTACACAGTACCTTCTGCATAATTTAACACAACCTTTTTCCAAAAAACTGTATATTTTTTAATATATAAATAAAAAATTGCAAAAAAATGTTGTGAATTTTCATTACAATTGAAAAAAAATCATCTTTAATAACTGAACTAAAATTTTGTAAAATCCCTGTGTTAAGTTGTAGCCCATATTCCAATAAATAATCTGTAAAAAGTTCAACTTCCTACCTCAAATACTTTGTGAGGAAAGATGTAATTTATAAGCGTTATTTTAACATTGCAAGTATAGGGCGTTCCGGAGCCCCTTAAGGTTACTGCTACTCGTTCTGTCGGAGTAATAGGTATGCTTCTGAGACTTTCAAGTGTCAGGTTGTCTCGTATTTTGCCGACAAGCTCGTCAAGGCAACGAATAGACATACGAAAATATGTATCAAATTTGTCTTCGTCTTTGCGCAATTCGGAATACAATGTGACCAACGCTCCTTTCGTACATCTTTGTTCCACCATAGGATGCATCCAAAACCGTCTCTCGCGCGTAAAATTTCTCTTTTTGTATATCATATAGGTGAAATGACTTTTACTTGCAGCGAGCTCATCTGTATACATCCGACCAAACAGAACGACGTGTTACAGCACAGATGGGATCCAGCACAGTGGAGGGAAGACCGCGTTCACTCGACTGCACACAACCGCACGCATCCGCCCCACTGTGTGAACCATGACGCGGGTCCGCCAACCGCGCGCGGAACGCGGAGCGCCGACCATCCGCGTAAGTGTGCAACGGGGCTAAGGCACGCAACTACTCTCTCCGTTGCGGTTCCGCGCGTTCCACCCAAGTAATAGCTACCTGAAACATTTTAATACATGGAACAGTACACCAGTGATCAGCAAATTAAAAAAAACCGATAACATGACATAAAAATACAATAATTTAAGAAAATCACATCATATGACTATGAGCTTAAGGTCTTTCGGTAATTAACAGATTACGAAACAGGTAAAAGGGCATGTGCCACTCTTAAATCTTCCGTAATTACACTACTAAATTTCTCAGTACCCAAGTTGCAATTAACGCAAGAAGAATTAAATAATTTAAGTGATAATGTTACTTTAAAATAATAATAAAATCATTTCATACAGCAGAGGACAAAGAATGGCCCGATCAGTACTCCCCAGTGAAGCCGTTCACACAAATGCTACTCCACGGCTCCGAGCACACAGCCCCATACAAAATGCAACACAACCACAGCGAGCCGGCGTACTACCAGAACCACCAGGCAGTAAACCAAAATCGTACTAAGCCAAAACAAGGACCGACTTTTAAAATAACGAGACCCAGCCCAGGCCGGAGAACAGACCAAATGACGGGAAATCCATAAGAAACCTCAGACAACTTAATACCAAAGCAACAATTTATGAACAATATGCGAAGCACAAGACCTCTCAGTCCAAAGGCTTCCGTTTAGTCGCGAAGGTGACTCCGACCCGCCTGCTGAGGTGCCAGGCGTCGTACGGAGTGCCGAATCAAGCTTAACCTTCGTTAACGGAAAGCGGAAGCACCACAAGACAAAATAAACTCCAACCTAACTGCGCAAGGCAAACTCTAAGGAGTGCCACTCGAAGACTATGCACTTGAAGATCAGACTAACGTGCCGCTGAACGACGCACTTCCATCACCAGCGTCTAGTAGAGTACGGAGAGCAGCGTACCCCATCGATATACATCCACGGGACGGTAAACGAGGATAGCAATCCCAGCGACGGAGTGACAGGAGGACGAAATGACATCCCGCCGCACATAGAAGGTATTTCAAACTCAGGCTCGACAAACTACAGCAGGCGAGAATTTGCTCCCATTGCGAATCAAGTTATGCGGCACACCACGCCGCTGTCCACACCATTAAGCGTAAAATGACGGTCCGGTCCTCCCGTCGGGCCCCACTCGGCGTCCAGACGCAAACAACCCCAGCCGAGCCGAACTGTCTTCACGCCAAGGCAGCCACCTCTTTCCTCCTCACACGCCTCCAGCTAAGCTGCCGTCAGCGATCACACACGGAAACAACCGCCTAATGCCAAAGCGCCGTCTGAGTGAAAACTCAGCACTAACAAGGGAACCTCCCCATCGCACCCCCCTCACATTTAGTTATAATTTGGCACAGTGGATAGGCCTTGAAAAACTGAACACAGACCAGTCTGCCTTAGGCGGTGCTACGGCACGGACGTCTGTTTACGTCCCTGCCGGAGAAGTTCGCGCTCGCGCAGTTGTTTACCTCTTCGGCGTACTCGCGCGTTTAGACGACTCGATATAGAATGGCACATGCATACCGAAAGTCGACTCTCAAGATTAGTTTTTCGAATGAATATGCGAGACCGAAAGCCTACGAAATAGAAAGGTTCCTACGAGACGAAGTTAAACTTGAATACAACGAACTTATCGGAAACCACCTCTCCATAGTGAGCAGTGTTGTTTACGTCAAGCTGATTAACGATGCAGTATGTGACAGAATCATCCGAGATACTAAACATGGACTCAAATTTCGGCACTCCGATGGACATGTTGGAGAAGTAACTATTGATCATGCAGGACTGGGCTTACGAAACATACGTATTTTCGAAATACCCTTCGAGGTTCCGTCTGACTTGGTCGTTGACGCCTTACGCCCATATGGAAGAGTGCTTAGCCACGTTGAGGAAAAATGGTCCAACTTCACGACTTACCCCGTTCTCAATGGGGTGCGTCAAATCAGAATAGAACTGACACAACATGTACCCTCGTACTTGTTCATCGGCGGATGCAGAGCTATAGTCATATACGATGGACAACCCAAAACATGCTCAGGCTGTGGGAAAGAGGGCCACGTCCGTTCCGAATGTATGCAGCGGAGGATAGTGCAAGTTCCAAACGGCGAACCCGTACCTCCGTCCACGTTGACGCCGCTGCCACTAACGTATGCGGACGCATTTCGAACGGATCCCATCCCGAAGAATGACCAGCTACCAAATCCTGACAGTTTACGGCAACCGACTGCGGCGGGGACCGCCTCCAGTGACGAAACGACGCACACCTCTGCCGCTCCGGCGCCGTCGACGCACTTAACCGAGCGGAAAGGATCGGTAGGAGAAATGGAAATTGATCCTGCTGTTGTGCCGACAGCTGCTTTCGTCCCTGAGCACCGGGAGTCACTTCCGCACTCGGATACGGAGGCGCACACGCGCAAACAACGATCGCCGAAGCGCCACAAGAAACGACGGCTAGCGCCGTCGGATACCTGCTTACTGCAGTCCACGTCAGACGGACTTGGGTGTAACGTCGATACAGTGCATCCGGATGCGCAACGGGAGGTTCTACCTCCCACACAGCAGTCCGACGCGAATTACGCTCCACAGGGGTTGAATACAGACACACCGGACGGAAAGCCGACGGAAGGAGTCCCTCCACCCACCGCAGCACCGCCACCGCCTTCGGTCAGCCCGGGAGAAGAGACACGACGGGAGCTGGACCTCCAGCACAGGAACTGGGCCGACGACTCCGATACTGACCCCCACACCGACGACGCACCCGCAATGGCGAGTGCTGCGTCCACAGGATGTTAACCGCGCAGAAGATGCAGACTGACGCACCGACAGCATGTCACCGGGCAGAAGCACACAAATTACCATAAGCGTTCATGTGCGCTTTACGCACTGAGGAACAGCGGCAGGCATATCGAACAGCCTCTATTAATATTAATACGATCAGAACGCCTGTCAAATTGCAATTATTACGAGACATGTTGCATGCGTCAGACGTTCTGCTGCAGGAAGTATGTGTTGAGAGCTTCCCCGACCTCTATGAGTACGAAACGTACATTACACCTACTACTGACGGCGGCAGCGGAACAGCGATACTTCTACGTAGCGGCATAGTAGCCGAGGACGTGGTGTACCTGCCGTCAGCGCGAGGACTGGCGCTCACAGTGCTGGGAGTACGGGTCGTTAACATTTACGCACCGTCGGGGTCAGACAGACGGCGCGACCGATCCCGATTTTATGCAGAGGAGATTGCAACACTATTCTTAGGTCGGTATGAACATGTCTTATTTGGAGGCGACTTCAACTGCACGCTCGCACCAAAAGATCAACACCCACGATATACTTCGTGCCCGGAGCTGCGGCAACTCATACAGGACATGAATCTCATTGATACATGGGAGAAGATACATGGCGACAGACGTGGATACACCTACGTCACGAGTCACTCTGCAAGTCGTCTCGATCGCATCTACGTAACACGTCGTCTCGAACCTGCGATCCTCGATGCGTAATTGTGGCCTGTCGCCTTTTCAGATCACATAGCATATATATACACGGTCTCCTTGAGTCGTCAACAAGTGTGGAGGAGTCGCAGTGTTTGGAAACTGAATACAGCACACCTTAGGGAACCTGAGTGCAAACGTTTAGTCGAAGACACTTGGCATGTGTGTGAACGACGCCTCCCGACATATCCGACGACGTTGCAGTGGTGGCTGGAATGCGTTAAGCCTGCATTGCGCCGAGCGTTAAATGCATACGGAAGGGAGCAGATGATGTGGCGGCGATACACGACGGAATTTTATTTCACGATGCTCCGCGAACTTTCTGTACAAGCACCTTCACAGGAGCGTCGTGCAGGTATAAAACGAGCACCGGCCCAAATAATTTCCATAACGCGCCGCCAACTGGAGGGTGTCGCAATCCGTGCAAGGGCCTTTGAACGAGTCCGTGGAGAATCCCCGTCGATGTATCACGTTATCAGAGAAAAACAACGTAGTCGCAGAACCTTAATACAGACGGTCGTACTGCCAGATGGTCGCCGCATGACAACGCAAAAAGACATTGCCAACGCTTTCGTGGAACACTACGGTCATCTCTATGAAGAAGCGGAACACGATCAGGCAGACTTTCATGAGGTCCGACGAACGCTCTCCGCGTGTCTCGACGAGTCGGCCAACCTGGAGTTAACAGGTGAAATAACAGTTGACGACGTAATGGAAGCGATTGATAAGGGAGCGTCGCACAAATCGCCGGGGCCCGACGGGTTTCCGTTAGAGTTCTATCGTACATTTAAAGATCTCATGGCTCCACGATGGACTGCCATGTACTGCGAATTGATGTCTCCCAACGTGCCTCTTCCGCCCACCTTCGTGGAAGGAATGATCATCCCCATCCACAAACCATCTGGCGGCACAGGGATACAGGCCTACCGGCCACTAACCTTTCTTAATTGCGACTACAAGATCTACGCCAGGATACTTGCAGCACGCTTTAAACGCTAGGAGGAGCTAGCAATATACAAACGGCACTCAGCGACTACCGCGATGTTATCGCACTGGCTTCAACATGTCGTCTCCGGGGTGTATTGGTATCGATAGACTTCGATCGCGCATTTGACAGGCTGAGTCATGTTTATCTCACGGACGTGATGACGAAACTGCAGTTTCCGGAAAGTTTTGTCACCGTCGTCATGAGACTACTCCACGGAGCCGCATCCAAAGTGCTCATCAATGGACGCTTGGTGGGGCCCATCACCATCTCACGATCGGTCAGACAAGGGTGCCCGCTGTCAACGATATTGTATGCCATCGCTGTCGAGCCGCTGCTTTGCGGGCTCCGGAATCGACTCCAAGGAATGACGATAAGGCACAACAAGTTTATATGCCGAACATACGCAGATGACCTAGTGTTTTTAGCACGGTCAGGCGACGAGGCAAGAGCGGCCCTGCATTGGATTAATTTGTATTGTATGGCTACGGGAAGTCGCCTGAACATGGCAAAGTCGGGAGCGATGAACATCGGCAGAGGACTCCCGACAGGAAGTGTAGCACCATTACAGCCGATCACCACGATGAAATGCCTAGGAATTATCTTCACTGCAGACGTTCGACGCACGGCGGCACTGAGTTACAGACATCTTCTGCAAACAATTCGTGCGAGTGTCCGAAGTCACAGGTTAAGGGCACTGGATATGATACAACGGGTCACCTTTGCCAACACTTATCTAGCCTCTCGCATCCCCCACCTGGCACAAGTTCTTCCTATGCCGGTGGTGTTGGCCCGCCGAATCCTGGCGGCACTAGGATATTTTGTGAGCACAGGTCTGCTTTTTAAGGTAGGATACGAAACCCTCACCCTTCCTCGTAGTCGTGGAGGTCTTGGACTAGTCCACGTACGCGACCGAGCAGTGGCTATTTATGTAACCACGATGATAAAGATGTGGACACGACACCAGACAAGTCTGACGGGCAGCTTGATAGACGAACTCGCTCCACCTTCTCGTTCGGCTCCGGTAGCGGTGGCTCACATCTCACCATCGCTTGCCCATATGCGAACCTTCGGCCGGCCGAAGTGGCCGTGCGGTTAAAGGCGCTGCAGCCTGGAACCGCAAGACCGCTACGGTCGCAGGTTCGAATCCTGCCTCGGGCATGGATGTTTGTGATGTCCTTAGGTTCGTTAGGTTTAACTAGTTCTAAGTTCTAGGGGACTAATGACCTCAGCAGTTGAGTCCCATAGTGCTCAGAGCCATTTGAACCATTTTTTGCGAACCTTCTTTGTGGAACACAGTTATGTACATATGGAACTACCAACTACCAGGACGGCAACGGCACGTGATATATATCACATCTTGACGACGGCCGCATAATGCCGTAGAGCGCCGCCAACCAACGGTTACGTGGTCAGTGGTATGGCGTACAGTGCACCACCCACACCTTGATACGGGAACGCGCGCACTGTGGTATCAGGTGGTCAATGGGAAATACGTGACTCGTTCCAGGTTGCATACAATTCATATGGCGGACGAGCCACTGTGTCCGCAGTGCAATGTTATAGACAGTGAGGAGCATCGCCTGATATGCGGTCCTTCGGCGGACGTATGGTGTTTGGTCAAAAAAATGATCGCCTTCCTCCTTCGGGTGGGGCCGCAAACAATAGAACCACGCACACTACTTCTCCCAGATAGGACGTATTATCCCCGAACGAAGACAAACGCAGTGACTTGGATTCGAGGTTTGACTGTGCGTTATCTTTTCCGAGACGGCAGTAAGAATGTGCTTGACTTTTGGGCCTTACTACAGGAACACCACTCACAGCTTATGAGACATCCGAGATATCGATCATATTACGCAAATTTTTTAGGGAGTGCCTTGCTTGATCCCCCACCCAGTTGGGGTGTCCCGGGTAGGAGAATGTAATTATTGTCTATAAGTAGCAGAACAAGAAGGGACCAGGACAGTGGAGAGGATCCACAAACACACGTGAAGACGTACCCGACACCAACGCGAGGTATGACGGGATTAGCGAGGTACGCGCCTAAAAGAGGAACGTCGAACGTTATTGTTTTGTACTGAGAGAAGCAGGATATTTTATTTTATTTTTTTTCACTATTATGTAAAAAAAAAGTCCACTTATTTACGTTTCCCAGAAAAATTTTATTTTATAAAGTCATCGTCTTATATATTTAAAGAAAAAGTGCTAGAAGCAGTTTGTGTTTGTTATTGTTACAAAAAAAAAAAATGCCAAAGCGCCGTCTGAGTGAAAACTCAACACTAACAAGGGAACCTCCCCATCGCACCCCCCTCACATTTAGTTATAATTTGGCACAGTGGATAGGCCTTGAAAAACTGAACACAGATCAATCGAGAAAACAGGAAGAAGTTGTGTGGAACTACGAAAAAATAAGCAAAATATACAAACTGAGTAGTCCATGGGCAAGATAGCCATCATTAAGGACACTGCGTCCACAGAAGCGCCATGGTCCCGTGGTTAGCGTGAGCAGCTGCGGAACAAGAGGTCCTTGGTTCAAGCCTTCCCTCCTACAAAAAGTTTAAATTTTTAGTTTCAGACATTTATCAGAGTTCAGGCACTCACACATAATCAATTTCGCTCTTCAAAATTCCAGGACATCTCAGATTTGCTTGGACATAATGCAGGATTTGACGGTCTACACACGGAAAACTTTAAAAACATATGTTTTGACAGAGCACAGAGAAAACTGTGCGAGTGTGAAACTGTTGCATTCATTTGTTGCAGTTTATGTGACACACTCTTATGTTTCCATCACTTTTTTGGAGTGATTATCACATCCACAAGAAAACCTAAATCGGGCAAGTTAGATGAATCTTTTTACCCATTCGCCAAGTGTGCAAGTTAGGTGGGTCGACAACATATTCCTGTCATGTGACGCACATGCCGTCACCAGTGTCGTATAGAATATTTCAGACGTGTTTTGCTGGATCAAATGTTTTCGGTTCCCATTGGAGAGGCACGTCCTTTCGTCTACCAATCGCACGGTTTTGCCGTGCGGTCGCAAAACAGACACTAAACTTATTACAGTGAGCAGAGACGTCAATGAACGAACGGACAGATCATAACTATGCAAAAATAAAGTTTTCTCTCGAGAGTAGACTTGAACCCAGTACCTCTTGCTCCGCAGCCACTCACGCTAACCACAGGACCACTGCGCGCCCATGACCATAATAGCCTTGATGTTGCATACGTTGCCCATGGACTACTCAGTTTGTATATTTTGCTTTTTTTCTCATAGTCCCAAACAACTTCTTCCTGATTTCTCGACTGATCTGTGTTCAGTTTTTCAAGGCCTATCCACTGTGCCAAATTATGACTAAGTCTGAGGGGGGGTGCGATGGGGAGGTTCCCTTGTAAGATCGATACGGACTTGGAAATAAGCGAGCACCGTAACACCTACAACGGACCGGACTAACTCACTGCCGCCCGTCGGCTGCCGCCGTGAACGAATCTCTAAGCTCGCTGCCGTTAATGTACCGACGTGCAAAGTAATGACACTTCGTCTTGTGATATTAAGATGCGAATATTGAAATCACACCGTTCACAAATTTGGTGAGACAAGTGCTGCATTTGCGTCCAGGGTCTAAGGTTTATAACTGCATATACATTGAAAGGCGTGAACTTCATTCACCATTCAGTGTTCGTATTTCATATTTCTAATCCCAGCATTCTGGTATTCGGTAATATAATAATTCAGGCCTTGTTAATAATTTCTGTGGGTTGCCTAATTCATTTGACGATGTTTACAGTTTGTCTCACACTCATGTGTGAGAGGAGCTTGGCACTAGGAATTTTCTTTATTTATGGGCGAGGGCAGCAGTTTTCTTAGCGGCCATGATGGCTTCCCGTTTTCCATGCCTTTTCCGATCGCCAGGGTAGCACGTGGTGTCGTCTGAACGTCCAGTAGTGGCCAAAGTTTCTCCTGTTCTCAGTTCCCTAACCTACCTTACCAACCTTGTAACTGATATTTCTGCTCGATTTTAACGCCGCGAGGTCGCGTCCCAGTGAGATTCCGGCCCTCTGATTGGCCAGTTGAGGTGCGCGCCCGTTTTTCGCCGGTAGGCGCCAACCGCCCTCCGAGGGTGGATAGTGGACAAAGGGGCAGTAGGCACTTCTAGTGTGACCGTGCCTGAGGCCGGAGCTGCTGCTTCCAGGAGATGAACTTCGGTAAGCATGAGCGCCGACGTGCACTGTAGCTTCGCGCCCTTAGGTCCAGAGGATACCTTATAGGTCATTTTACTGATGTGCCTTCCTTAAATTAGGGTTTACGCGTTATAAGACTGTAGGTTTTCCTTGAACAGTTGGGCATAATGTGCGACATGTGTTGGTTAGTCACAGTAGCTAGCTGGCTGGAGTGGCCGACCGGTTCTAGGTGCTACAGTCTGGAACCGCGCCACCGCTGCGGCCACAGGTTCGAATCCTGCCTCTGGCATGGCTGTGTGTGATGTCCTTAGGTTAGTTAGGTTTAAGTAGGCTCTGAGCAGTATGGGACTTAACATCTGTGGTCATCAGTCAGCTAGAACTTAGAACTACTTAAACCTAACTAACCTAAGGACATCACACACATCCATGCCCGAGGCAGGATTCGAACCTGCGACCGTAGGTTTAAGTAGTTCTAGGGGACTGATGACCTCAGAAGTTATCATAGAGCTCAGAGCCATTTGAACCAATAGCTTGCAGTACGGCACGAAAGTGTATAGTTTCATGCTCGTTTTCCGCTTCTCCCGTGCAAAATTCGACTCAGAATTTAGGTCTTCTTAGCTTGAAAACTTGTGCCTCCCTTCCAACAGCCGTGTACCGCAAGTCTCTAGAGGAACGGAAGGTCCCAAATGATTGGAAAAGAGCACAGGTAATCCCAGTCTTCAATAAGGGTCGTCGAGCAGATGCGCAAAACTATAGACCTATATCTCTGACGTCGACCTGTTGTAGAATTTTAGAACATGTTTGCTCGCGTATCATGTCGTTTCTGGAAACCCAGAATCTACTCTGTAGGAATCAACGTGGATTCCGGAAAAAAAGATCGTGTGAGACCCAACTCGCTTTATTTGTTCATGAGACCCAGAAAATAACAGATACAGGCTCTCAGATGCCATTTTCCCTGCCCGCATCTCGTGGTCGTGCGGTAGCGTTCTCGCTTCCCACGCCCGGGTTCCCGGGTTCGATCCCCGGCGGGGTCAGGGATTTTCTCTTTCTCGTGATGGCTGGGTGTTGTGTGCTGTCCTTAGGTTAGTTAGGTTTAAGTAGTTCTACGTTCTAGGGGACTTATGACCACAGCAGTTGAGTCCCATAGTGCTCAGAGCCATTTGAACCATTTTCCCTGACTTCCGGAAGGCGTTCGATATAGTTCCGCACTGTCGCCTGATAAACAAATTAAGAGCCTACGGAATATCAGACCAGCTGTGTGGCTGGATTGAAGAGTTTTAAGCAAACAGAACACAGCATGTTGATCTCAATGGAGAGACGTCTATAAACGTTAAAGTAACCTCTGGCGTGCCACAGGGGAGTGTTGTTGTTGTTGTTGTGGTCTTCAGTCCTGAGACTGGTTTGATGCAGCTCTCCATGCTACTCTATCCTGTGCAAGTTTCTTCATCTCCCAGTACCTACTGCAACCTACATCCTTCTGAATCTGCTTAGTGTATGCATCTCTTGGTCTCCCCCTACGATTTTTACCCTCCACGCTGCCCTCCAATACTAAATTGGTGATCCCTTGATGCCTCAAAATATGTCCTACCAACCGATCCCTTCTTCTGGTCAAGTTGTGCCACAAACTCCTCTTCTCCCCAATCCGATTCAGTACCTCCTCATTAGTTATGTGATCTACCCATCTAATCTTCAGCATTCTTCTGTAGCACCACATTTCGAAAGCTTCTATTCTCTTCTTGTCCAAACTATTTATCGTCCATGTTTCACTTCCATACATGGCTACACTCCATACAAATACTTTCAGAAAAGACTTCCTGACACTTAAATCTATACTCGATGTTAACAAATTTCTCTTCTTCAGAAACGCTTTCCTTGCCATTGCCAGTCTACATTTTATATCCTCTCTACTTCGACCATCATCGGTTATTTTGCTCCCCAAATAGCAAAACTCCTTTACTACTTTAAGTGTCTCATTTCCTAATCTAATACCCTCAACATCACCCGACTTACTTCGACTACATTCCATTATCCTCGTTTTGCTTTTGTTGATGTTCATCTTATATCCTCCCTTCAAGACACCATCCATTCCGTTCAACTGCTCTTCCAAGTCCTTTGCTGTCTCTGACAGAATTACAATGTCATCGGCGAACCTCAAAGTTTTTATTTCTTCTCCATGGATTTTAATACCTACTCCGAATTTTTCTTTTGTTTCCTTCACTGCTTGCTCAATATACAGATTGAATAACATCGGGGAGAGGCTACAACCCTGTCTTACTCCCTTCCCAACCACTGCTTCCCTTTCGTGTCCCTCGACTCTTATAACTGCCATCTGGTTTCTGTACAAATTGTAAATAGCCTTTCGCTCCCTGTATTTTACCCCTGCCACCTTTAGAATTTGAAAGAGAGTATTCCAGTCAACATTGTCAAAAGCTTTCTCTAAGTCTACAAATGCAAGAAAGGTAGGTTTGCCTTTCCTTAATCTTTCTTCTAAGATAAGTCGTAAGGTCAGTATTGCCTCACGTGTTCCAGTATTTCTACGGAATCCAAACTGATCTTCCCCGAGGTCGGCTTCTACTAGTTTTTCCATTCGTCTGTAAAGAATTCGTGTTAGTATTTTGCAGCTGTGGCTTATTAAACTGATTGTTCGGTAATTCTCACATCTGTCAACACCTGCTTTCTTTGGGATTGGAATTATTATATTCTTCTTGAAGTCTGAGGGTATTTCGCCTGTTTCATACATCTTGCTCACCAGATGGTAGAGTTTTGTCAGGACTGGCTCTCCCAAGGCCGTCAGTAGATCCAATGGAATGTTGTCTACTCCGGGGGCCTTGTTTCGACTCAGGTCTTTCAGTGCTCTGTCAAACTCTTCACGCAGTATAGTATCTCCCATTTGATCTGCATCTACATCCTCTTCTATTTCCAAAATATTGTCCTCAAGTACATCGCCCTTGTATAGACCCTCTATATACTCCTTCCACCTTTCTGCTTTCCCTTCTTTGCTTAGAACTGGTTTTCCATCTGAGCTCTTGATGTTCATACAAGTGGTTCTCTTATCTCCAAAGGTCTCTTTAATTTTCCTGTAGGCAGTATCTATCTTACCGCTAGTGAGATAAGCCTCTACATCCTTACATTTGTCCTCTAGCCATCCCTGCTTAGCCATTTTGCACTTCCTGTCAATCTCATTTTTGAGACTTTTGTATTCCTTTTTGCCTGCTTCATTTACTGCATTTTTGTATTTTCTCCTTTCATCAATTAAGCTCAATATTTCTTCTGTTACCCAAGGATTTCTACTAGCCCTCGTCTTTTTACCTACTTTATCCTCTGCTGCCTTCACTACTTCATCCCTCAAAGCTACCCATTCTTCTTCTACTGTATTTCTTTCCCCCATTCCTGTCAATTGTTCCCTTATGCTCTCCCTGAAACTCTCTACAACCTCTGGTTCTTTCAGTTTATCCAGGTCCCATCTCCTTAAATTCCCACCTTTTTGCAGTTTCTTCAGTTTTAATCTACAGGTCATAACCAATAGATTGTGGTCAGAGTCCACATCTGCCCCTGGAAATGTCTTACAATTTAAAACCTGGTTCCTAAATCTCTGTCTTACCATTATATAATCTATCTGATACCTTTTAGTATCTCCAGGGTTCTTCCATGTATACAACCTTCTATCATGATTCTTAAACCAAGTGTTAGCTATGATTAAGTTGTGCTCTGTGCAAAATTCTACCAGGCGGCTTCCTCTTTCATTTCTTAGCCCCAATCCATATTCACCTACTACGTTTCCTTCTCTCCCTTTTCCTACACTCGAATTCCAGTCACCCATGACTATTAAATTTTCGTCTCCCTTCACTATCTGAATAATTTCTTTTATTTCATCATACATTTCTTCAATTTCTTCGTCATCTGCAGAGCTAGTTGGCATATAAACTTGTACTACTGTAGTAGGTGTGGGCTTCGTATCTATCTTGGCCACAATAATGCGTTCACTAAGCTGTTTGTAGTAGCTTACCCGCGTTGCTATTTTCCTATTCATTATTAAACCTACTCCTGCATTACCCCTATTTGACTTTGTGTTTATAACCCTGTAGTCACCTGACCAGAAGTCTTGTTCCTCCCGCCACCGAACTTCACTAATTCCCACTATATCTAACTTTAACCTATCCATTTCCCTTTTCAAATTTTCTAACCTACCTGCCCGATTAAGGGACCTGACATTCCACGCTCCGATCCGTAGAACGCCAGTTTTCTTTCTCCTGATAACGACATCCTCTTGAGTAGTCCCCGCCCGGAGATCCGAATGGGGGACTATTTTACCTCCGGAATATTTTACCCAAGAGGACGCCATCATCATTTAATCATACAGTAAAGCTGCATGCCCTCGGGAAAAATTACGGCCGTAGTTTCCCCTTGCTTTCAGCCGTTCGCAGTACCAGCACAGCAAGGCCGTTTTGGTTATTGTTACAAGGCCAGATCAGTCAATCATCCAGACTGTTGCCCTTGCAACTACTGAAAAGGCTGCTGCCCCTCTTCAGGAACCACACGTTTGTCTGGCCTCTCAACAGATACCACTCCGTTGTGGTTGTACCTACGGTACGGCTATCTGTATCGCTGAGGCACGCAAGCCTCCCCACCGACGGCAAGGTCCATGGTTCATGGGGGGGGGGAGGGGAGTGTTATGGAACCATTACTTTTCACAGTATATGTACATAACTTAGTAGATAGAGTCGGAAGTTCCATGCGGCTTTTCGCGGATGATGCTGTAGTATATAGAGAAGTTGCAGCATTAGAAAATTGGAGCGAAATGCAGGAAGATCTGCAGCGGATAGGCACTTGGTGCAGGGAGTGGCAACTGACCCGTAACATAGACAAATGTAATGTATTGCGAATACATAGAAAGAAGGATCCTTTATTTTATGATTATATGATAGCGGAACAAACACTGGTAGCAGTTACTTCTGTAAAATATCTGGGAGTATGCGTGCGGAACGATTTGAAGTGGAATTATAATATAAAATTAATTGTTGGTAAGGCGGGTACCAGGTTGAGATTCATCGGGAGAGTCCTTGGAAAATGTAGTTCATCAACAAAGGAGGTGGCTTACAAAACACTCGTTCGACCAATACTTTTGCTCATCAGCGTGGGATCCGTACCAGGTCGGGCTGGCGGAGGGGGTGGAGAAGATCCAAAGAAGAGCGGCGCGTTTCGTCACAGGGTTGTTTGGTAAGCGTGATAGCGTTACGGAGATGTTTAGCAAACTCAAGTGGCAGACTCTGCAAGAGAGGCGCTCTGCATCGCGGTGTAGCTTGCTGTCCAGGTTTCGAGAGGGTGCGTTTCTGGATGAGGTATCGAATATATTGTATCCCCCTGCTTATACCTCCCGAGGAGATCACGAATGTAAAATTGGAGAGATTCGAGCGCGCACGGAGGCTTTCCGGCAGTCGTTCTTCCCGCGAATCATACGCCACTGGAACAGGAAAGGGAGGTAATGACAGTGGCACGTAAAGTACCCTCTGCCACACACCGTTGTGTGGCTTGCAGAGTATAAATGTAGATATAGATGTAGATGTCCTACGCTACGTGGTGAGTGTCTGGTGCCTCTTCATGTTGCGTTAACGTAGTCGGACCGCGAGCCAAAGTTATCTAGTATCGCCGGTATGAATAGTTTCGGTATTGCTGGTTTTATTCCTTTAGTACGGGAGGCTACCTAGCGATTCACCCACAGTAGCATCTTCCTTAGTCTTTGGATGATTCATGGTGGTGGTCGTTGCATGCCTGCAACCCCTTCATTTAGTAAATTGGACTTCATTTGATAATATGGCGATCGTTCCTAGAATTCCTTTTCTCCTCTCATCGTGACCTATTATGAACGAGCGTTGGGGCAGGCTGCTGAACTCAATTCTCTCTTCCCCCACCCCCGTCTGATTGTATAATTGTTCAGTATTCAACTGTTAAATAAGTGAGTCCTTTAATTTTTACATTCTCCCTTTCATTACGTGAAACCACCCTTAGTGTCACAGTAGAATATTGCAGAACTATAACTGTTGCTACAAGGTCGTGCAGGTCTCGCGCCTTTAATGATAGGATAAAGATTCCATATCGCGCGCCTGGCACGACCATTGCACACATGGCACCGATAATAGTAATAATAATTTTCAATCATCCCCCATTGATAAACTGGGAAGTGTTCACGGCTCAGTGTGAGTACGTGAGCACTAAATCCACTTGATGTGGTGGAAGTAGTGGCCTCTGTTTTACCAAGCTGGTTTAGAAAAAAATATCAAAAATTACAGCTCCTACAGCAAGGGATAGTAACCTGAAAAAAAAGAAAAAAAAACGAGCCACCGCTTTTAATATTTACTGGAGACTGACGACATTGTACTGACAACATTCCATCAGCATTTACTCTCACCAGCCAGAAATTATGACCGCCTACCTAATAGCCCGTATGTTCACCTTTGGCGCGGATAACAGCTACGAAGCGTCGCGGCATGAGAGAAATGGGGCCTTGGTAGGTCGCTGGAGAAGTCGGCACCACATCTGCACACACAAATCACATAATTCCGGCAAATGCCGGGGAGGGGAACGATGAGCTCTGACGCATTGTTCAGTCACACCCCCCATGTGTTCGATCGGGTTCAAATCTGGCTAGTTGGAGAGGCCAGCACTACAATTAGAGCTCGTCACTATGTTCCTCGAACCATTTCATCACACTCCTAGTTTTGTGACGTGGCGCATTGTCTTGCTGAAAAAAGCTACTGCTGTCGGTATACTTGATCGTTATGAAGCGGTGTACGTGGTCTGCAACCAGTGGACGATACCCCTTGGCCGTCATGGTGCTTTGGACGAGCTCCACTGGACCTATCGATACCGCTCGTCCATAGCGACCGGCGAAGTTGATTCAGTACAGCTTATTCACTAAAAGTAGTCAGATCGCGTTATTGGTCATTTATTTGATGTAAAGAGAATATTGTAGGTGTCGAAAGCGGGTCATAATGCGTTAGTGTACACAGCTTGAAGTTTGAACATAGTGGGCGCTTTAAGTATGTCAACGAGAACAGCACGTTAGTACAAGGCCTCCCACGTACAAGGCTGTCGCTCTCTGAGCCCTTGCGGTGACGAGCCACTGACCACCACACATGCCTCGACTCGTTCCTCGGACTGTGGTAGACGGCATATCGGTTTTAGCCCAACTAGGCGCGTTATGAATAGGCTCGGAAAGAAATCCGACAGAAACGTTTGGCCACGCAGCACTTATCACCCGTGTGTCAGAAACATCTGCTGATGCAGCTGTGCGCAGACTGTAACTGGATCATTATAGTACACTACTGGCTATTAAAATTGCTACACCACGTAGATGACGTGCTACAGACGCGAAATTTAACCGACAGGAAGAAGATGCTGAGATATGCAAATGATTAGCTTTTCAGAGTATTCACACAAGGTTGGCGCCGGTGGCGACACCAACAATGTGCTGGCATGAGGAAAGTTTCCAACCAATTTCTCATACACAAACAGCAGTTGACCGGCGTTGCCTGGTCAAACGTTGATGTGATGCCTCGTGAAAGGAGAATTGCGTACCATCACGTTTCCAACTTTTATAGAGGTCGGATTGTAACCTAACGCGATTGCGGTTTATCGTATCGCCTCAATGCTGCTCCCGTTGGTAGAGATCCAGTGACTGTCAGCAGAATATGGAATCGGTGGGTTCAGGAGGGTAATACGGAACGCCGTGCTTTATCCCAACGGCCTCGTATCACTAGCAGTCGAGATGACAGGCATCTTATCCGCATGGCTGTAACGGATCGTGCAGCCACGTCTCGATCTCTGAGTCAACAGATGGGGACGTTTGCAAGACATCAACCATCTGCACGAACAGTTCGACGACGTTAGCAGCAACATGGACTATCAGCTCGAAGACAATGGCTGCGGTTACCCTTGACGCTGCATCACAGACAGGAGCGCCTACGATGGTGTACTCAACGCTGAACGTGGCTGTATGAATGGCAAAACGTCATTTTTTCGGATGAATCCAGGTTCTGTTTACAGCAGCATGATGATCGCATCCGTGTTTGGCAACATCGCGGTGAACGCACATTGGAAGCGTGTATTCGTCATCGCCATACTGGCGTATCACCCGGCGTGATGGTATGGGGTGCCATTGGTTACACGTCTCGGTCACCTCTTGCTCGCATTGACGGCACTTTGAACAGTGGACGTTACATTTCAGATGTGTTACGACCCTTGGCTCTACGTTTCATTCGATCTGTGCGAAACCCTACATTTCAGCAGGATAATACACGACCGCACGTTACAGGTACGGTACGTGCCTTCCTGGATACAGAAAATGTTCGACTGAAGCCCTGGCCAGCACATTCTCCAGATCTCTCACCAACTGAAAACGTCTAGTCAATGGTGGCCAAGCAACTGGCTCGTCACATTACGCCAGTCACTACTCTTGATGAACTGTGGTATAGTGTTGAAGCTTCATGGGTAGCTGTACCTGTACACGTCATCCAAGCTCTGTTCTGGGTACTGATTTCTCAGGATCTTGGCACCCAAATTGCGTTAAAATGTAATCACATGTCAGTTCTAGGATATTTGTCCAATGAATACCCGTCTATCATCTGTATTTCTTCTGGGTGTAGCAATTTTAATGGTCAGTAGTGTATAACGGTACAGCATCGACTCATAGTTCAAATTCTGTTCACCGTCATCTTTTTTAAAACTGGCTGCTGCAATCCGTGCATAATGAAGAGCTCCAGAAAAGCTGTTTTTCTCCTCGTTGCCTGTCTGTAACACTACGATGATACGGTTGGTTAACACGACAGATTGATCTGTTCTAGCTGTATAGTGGAGAACGCCAACTAAAAACTCGCAGACCTACACGTCACGTGCAATTCGATGCGTAGTTCATCAACTGCACGTCACTGACATCTGTCTCACATTTCAGGAAAATGCTGCGTCACGTAAACTGGTTGCTTTCGAAATAAAGTCTGTCAGATGCAGTTATGGGAAACTTTATTGCATATTTTTCGTCCAACGAACGAAACCTCCATTAATAAGGGATTAATTTCTGAAATTTGGATTAAATATACACCAAACTGACAGTTTGTTATTTCTCCTTTACAATAAGTGACACAGACAACAAGCATATAAATTCTTTAGTCAAGTACGATATTAAGGTGCATTGCCCAACAAAGGGCAACAGAAATACGATTTCTGCGTTAGTACATCCGTTCCAGGACTGCGTCTCATGTTTCAGGATTTGACGAATTTTATTTTCTTACTGGCTTCGTTGTGGGGTGCTTTTCTTTACGCGATGGCCGTCAAGATGAGCTAAAGGTGCATCTACACGATGACCTTTTTATTTTCAACTTGCACTTTCAACAGTGCAGCTACACATGCGCATCTGTGCATGCGTAATTTTCTCGAAATGGTGGCCGTGCATAATTGCGCATTGCTTGATTCTAAAGAAAGCACGCTGAAATTTATTGACGATTACCGGCGGAGAGAAGTCATATGAAACGCCACTTCTAAAGTTTATTTGAATTAAAATTTATTTGTGAAGCCTGAGCATCAAGTATTAAATACCAAGTCTCCAATCATATTATGTAAAGAATAACATACCGTTAGTCTCGAAGTAGGAAAACAGAGAATAAGAAGCTTACAAGTTTACGAAAAGTGTACCGTATACGAAAACGGTGGACGAATTTTCATATTAAAGCGAGTTAATAACACAACAATTGAGATAGCTGAAATCTGAACAAAAGAAAAGCTCCCCTAAACAAACTACTAGAAAGGGAAATAAAGGACACTGATGATGCAAAAATACAAACGAAGAAAATTCAAATTCCGTTCTAGAGTGTTCTGGGGTCTGTGGGGGTCCAAATTTGTCGAGTTAGAGGATGTTAATTTATATGTAATCTTTTGTGACTGAAGTTGTGTAAACACTTTTTATGAATTTACGAGCATTTAAAGAAAATTAACCTTCAGATAACAACTGAAAACATACGCTGAGTATATCTCAGATTCAGGAATAACCATTGAAAAGCTTTGTTTTGAAATGCGAAATAAATATTTCGATATAGTATGTAAGTCGCCGGTTACCAGTTAGCGAATTGTTGTTGCCAGCATTACCTCTGTAGTTTCTCAAGCATAAAATCTAAAATTTCGCTGTGAAGTCCCTCTGAAACTTACAAACAAAACGTCGCCGTCACTTTGTATTTCTCCTATGTATCTCATTTACATTTTTACTTACATTCACCTTTATGTTTTCTCTTCCTGACGTCTTTCAACACAATAAGCGCAGCAGAAACACCAGAACAAACACGGGGATGCATAGCAGACTGTTTGACCAAAATAATGAGGCCACGTGCGGACAGTAAACGCAGCAGAAACCTGGTAACAAATAAACGGGTGCATGGCAGATTGCTTGTGGATCTGAGGCAACGTGCGGCTACGTGAACGCGCAACCTTGCTTGCGTTCTTTCCACTAGTTTTCTTGCATGTGGTATTATTCCCATGGACCTGCGATTGCGCTTGAGGAAAGAGGCATCGTGTAGACACACTTTAAGGGAGGGATGATATATGAATCAGCCTGTGACTTCAGTACAATTGTTTGTGTGTGTTTTCGTATTGCCGGCCGCAGTGACCGAACGGTTCTATGCGCTTCAGTCTGGAACCGCGCTACGGCTACGGTCGTAAGTTCGAATCCTGCCTCGGGCATTGACGTGTGTGATGTCCTTAGGTTAGTCACGTTTAAGTAGTTCTAACTTCTAGGGGACTGATGACCTCACATAGTGCTCAGAGCCATTTGAACCATTTCATTTCGTATTTTAACTGTTTGTGTGTCGTCTTCTCTGAGGTGGATTTCGGACACCACCATAATATTTGCCTAATCGAGAGTGGGAAACCGTCTAAAAGCACACTCAGGTTTGTCAGTGTGCCCCCCCACCCCCTCCCCACCCCTCACCCTCCGTCGTTAACATGTCGTGCGGATTCGGTCAGAATGCATCCTCTTGTTTAAAAAGTAAATGGCTACTCTCTCGATAACGTAGCGTGTCCGGGAGTCTTACTACGGTCTGCTATATACCAATAACAGTTATCTAGTCACAAGCAATCACAAGTTTAGAGTTGAATAGCACGTTTGAAGTCAGCACCACTCGGGGAACCTAGCTCCGTCCGCAGTGACAATACACCCTACACTGTAGATACACCTATGTGCTTCTCTGGCTATTTGCCCACGGTAGAAAAGCATACACTGATCAGCCAGAACATTATGACCAGCTACCTAATAACCGGTATATCCACCGTTGGCACGCATAACAGCGGAACACCTCTTGATGAGAAGTGACGACTTAGAAGTTGGTACTGGAGGGAGCTGGAACTACATCTGCACACACGTCATCAAATTTGCTTAACTTACGGGTAGAGGGTCGTCATCACACTACTGTACTTGTGACATGGTGCATAGCGTTGTTGATACATGCCTCTTTCGTCCGGAAACATGGTCGTCATAAAGGGGTTTATGTGGTCTGCAACCAGTGTATGATACGTGCGTGTCATTCCTCACCAGGTAACGATGCTGTCACCTGGATGGTCTTATGTCGATATCATGTAGTGATCATATTGTACTGGTTGACTAGTATATAATGACCAAATGCTTTGTATGTTATTACAGTATTTCACCTGTAGACTCTATCGCCGGCCGGAGTGACCGAGCGATTCTAGGCGCTACAGTCTGGAACCGCGCGACCACTACGGTCGCAGGTTCGAATCCTGCCTCGGGCATGGTTGTGTGTGATGTCCTTAGGTTAGTTAGGTTTAAGTAGTTCTAAGTTCTAGGGGACTGATGACCTCAGATGTTAAGTCCCATAGTGCTCAGAGCCATTTGAACTAATTTGATTCGGTGGCGGTCCCCTCGTTGCGGAAGCTTCGCGTTAACACGAATGGCCACGCTGATGGCTTGTATCACGCGACGACCTACAATTTTAATACTATTTATTTACTTACAGGGTGTTTCAAAAATGACCGGTATATTTGAAACGGCAATAAAAACTAAACGAGCAGCGATAGAAATACACCGTTTGTTGCAATATGCTTTGGACAACAGTACATTTTCAGGCCGACAAACTTTCGAAATTACAGTAGTTACAATTTTCAACAACAGATGGCGCTGCGGTCTGGGAAACTCTATAGTACGATATTTTCCACATATCCACCATGCGTAGCAATAATATGGCGTAGTCTCTGAATCAAATTACCCGAAACCTTTGACAACGTGTCTGGCGGAATGGCTTCACATGCAGATGAGATGTACTGCTTCAGCTGTTCAATTGTTTCTGGATTCTGGCGGTACACCTGGTCTTTCAAGTGTCCCCACAGAAAGAAGTCACAGGGGTTCATGTCTGGCGAAAAGGGAGGCCAATCCACGCCGCCTCCTGTATGTTTCGGATAGCCCAAAGCAATCACACGATCATCGAAATATTCATTCAGGAAATTAAAGACGTCGGCCGTGCGATGTGGCCGGGCACCATCTTGCATAAACCACGAGGTGTTCGCAGTGTCGTCTAAGGCAGTTTGTACCGCCACAAATTCACGAAGAATGTCCAGATAGCGTGATGCAGTAATCGTTTCGGATCTGAAAAATGGGCCAATGATTCCTTTGGAAGACATGGCGGCCAAGACCAGTACAGCCCGCATCTCGTGGTCGTGCGGTAGCGTTCTCGCTTCCCACGCCCGGGTTCCCGGGTTCGATTCCCGGCGGGGTTAGGGATTTTCTCTGCCTCGTGATGGCTGGGTGTTGTGTGCTGTCCTTAGGTTAGTTAGGTTTAAGTAGTTCTAAGTTCTAGGGGACTGATGACCATAGATGTTAAATCCCATAGTGCTCAGAGCCATTTCAAGACCAGTACTTTTTGAGGATGCAGGGACGATGGGACTGCAACATGGGGCTTTTCGGTTCCCCATATGCGCCAGTTCTGTTTATTGACGAAACCGTCCAGGTAAAAATAAGCTTCGACAGTAAACCAAATGCTGCCCACATGCATATCGCCGTCATCAATCCTGTGCATATATCGTTAGCGAATGTCTCTCGTGCAGCAATGGTAGCGGCGCTGAGAGGTTGCCGCGTTTGAATTTTGTATGGATAGAGGTGTAAACTCTGGCCGGCCGAAGTGGCCGTGCGGTTAAAGGCGCTGCAGTCTGGAACCGCAAGACCGCTACGGTCGCAGGTTCGAATCCTGCCTCGGGCATGGATGTTTGTGATGTCCTTAGGTTGGTTAGGTTTAACTAGTTCTAAGTTCTAGGGGACTAATGACCTCAGCAGTTGAGTCCCATAGTGCTCAGAGCCATTTTGTAAACTCTGGCGCATGAGACGATACGTGGACGTTGGCGTCATTTGGACCGCAGCTGCAACACGGCGAACGGAAATCCGAGGCCGCTGTTGGATCACCTGCTGCACTAGCTGCGCGTTGCCCTCTGTGGTTGCCGTACGCGGTCGCCCTACCTTTCCAGCACGTTCATCCGTCACGTTCCCAGTCCGTTGAAATTTTTCAAACAGATCCATTATTGTATCGCTTTTCGGTCTTTTGGTTACATTAAACCTCCGTTGAAAACTTCGTCTTGTTGCAACAACACTGTGTTCTAGGCGGTGGTATTCCAACACCAGAAAAATCCTCTGTTCTGAGGAATAAACCATGTTGTCTACAGCACACTTGCACGTTGTGAACAGCACACGCTTACAGCAGAAAGACGACGTACAGAATGGCGCACCCACAGACTGCGTTGTCTTCTATATCTTTCACATCACTTGCAGCGCCATCTGTTGTTGAAAATTGTAACTACTGTAATTTCGAAAGTTTGTCCGCCTGAAAATGTACTGTTGTCCCAAGCATATTGCAACAAACGGTGTATTTCTATCGCTGCTCGTTTAGTTTTTATTGCCGTTTCAAATATACCAGTCATTTTTGAAACATCCTGTAATTGTGCAATAGGAATCTGCGTAGGGGTAAAACTTATATGATCGATGTACTCACTAAGATGCATAAGATGTATAAAAGATGTATAAAAATAACCTGACAAACAAGATACGAAAAACAGCAGAAAACTTGAACAGCCTGAAACACTTGGTGCGTTGTCGGACTGCCGCGAACTGTGCCGACGTACGTGAACGCCAGTAGCCCCTGTCGTGTTACGCCCGCCTCAGCAGCAGCCAGCGAGGATGTGCGTTGGCGCAGGTCTGGGACCGCTGCAGTCCAGCTGCGTATTAAGAAACCTATTTATTGTTCACTTGTGATATTCGTGGATTTTTCTTCATGTGGATTACGGGTCCCTTACCATTGCGAGCACAAGACTTAGTTGTGACTGTGGTTTTGTTATTTCGACGTATACAGTAACTGGTAACATTTGTGAAATTTCAGATACGTTTCTTTACAGTCTGCCTAAGCCTGAATATCATCGGATCACTTGTAGTAGCAATCCTTTTAGCCAACAGCGCCATATCAAGATCTGGCCGTTGGTTTTTCATTATACTTTGACGACTGCGTGAAATGAAGGCGCCAGGTAGGTACAATTTACATAATTTTACGATGTTTTTCAATGCATTAAGGTCCAGCTGTGACTCCCATATGGACGGAGATCTCAGCAAAAATGAGGTCAGTTCCGCGGACACAGTGCTAACATTCCTGAGGGGAAGATTAATATAACCAATTATGTAAAACGTCGTACACTTCGTGGAGTATTGTGACCAGACGAAGCTATATTCGTGCAGCCACTGTGGGCTCACTGATTACTCGGTGATGGGCACATGGGCACTGAAACGTATGAAATATTAGTTCACTTTATTACATAAATGAATAAACAATTTATTTACTTTGACACACTTCTTTGTTCACTCTTTACTGAAGTACATCAGAAACTTTAACAATTCATTGGTCCTATACTATGATGTTGACTCCATCATATGAGGTCACGATCTGGAGGCGAGCAATCCCTTCCTCATCCCTGTGTTGACCTGCAATGTGAGGGCGCTGCTGTACTGAGAGGAGAGACATGGCCTTCAAGAGCATCTTCCAGACGTCCTTGTGGACTGCAGCGAGACCTCGCAACGTCCGTGGTATCGATATATGTTTCCCTGGACGATTTGAACCGTTTGAACCATTTGAACCAAGTTTTTGTAAAAATCAAATGAATTCGAAATTAATTTTACTTTCATTGTGAACCAATGTGGCATAAACTTGCAGGCTAAACCCCTAGTCTGACAGGAACTAAAAGGTAATTGTATGCATTTTGCGCATAGTAGTATCAGAACATGAAAAGGGAAACCTTAACGCTCAAACGCCACGGCGGAGGTCGAATCCCATCCAACGGTTCAGTTCCGTTTCAGCCGCGCTCGCGAGTTGTTTGTTGTTGTGGTCTTCAGTCCTGAGACTGGTTTGATGCAGCTCTCCATGCTACTCTATCCTGTGCAAGCTTCTTCATCTCCCAGTACCTACTGCAACCTACATCCTTCTGAATCTGCTTAGTGTATTGATCTCTTGGGCTCCCTCTACGAGTTTTACCCTCCAAGCTGCCCTCCAATGCTAAATTTGTGAACCCTTGATGCCTCAAAACATGGCCTACCAACCGATCCCTTCTTCTAGTCAAGATGTGCCACAAACTTCTCTTCTCCCCAATCCTATTCAATACCTCCTCATTAGTTACGTGATCTACCCACCTTATCTTCAGCATTCTTCTGTAGCACCACATTTCGAAAGCTTCTATTCTCTTCTTGTCCAAACTGGTTATCGTCCATGTTTCACTTCCATACATGGCTACACTCCATACAAATACTTTCAGAAACGACTTCCTGACACTTAAATCTACACTCGATGTTAACAAATTTCTCTTCTTCAGAAACGATTTCCTTGCCATTGCCAGTCTACATTTTATATCCTCTCTACTTCGACCATCACCAGTTATTTTACTCCCTAAATAGCAAAACTCCTTTACTACTTTAAGTGTCTCATTTCCTAATCTAATTCCCTCAGCATCACCCGATTTAATTTGACTACATTCCATTATCCTCGTTTTGCTTTTGTTGATGTTCATCTTATATCCTCCTTTCAAGATTCTGTCCATTCCGTTCAACTGCTCTTCCAAGTCCTTTGCTGTCTCTGACAGAATTACAATGTCGTCGGCGAACCTCAAAGTTTTTACTTCTTCTCCATGAATTTTAATACCTACTCCGAATTTTTCTTTTGTTTACTGCTTGCTCAATATACAGATTGAATAACATCGGGGAGAGGCTACAACCCTGTCTCACTCCTTTCCCAACCACTGCTTCCCTTTCATGCCCCTCGACTCCTATAACTGCCATCTGGTTTCTGTACAAATTGTAAATAGCCTTTCGCTCCCTGTATTTTACCCCTGCCACCTTCAGAATTTGAAAGAGAGTATTCCAGTTAACGTTGTCAAAAGCTTTCTCTAAGTCTACAAATGCTAGAAACGTAGGTTTGCCTTTTCTTAATCTTTCTTCTAAGATAAGTCGTAAGGTTAGTATTGCCTCACGTGTTCCAACATTTCTACGGAATCCAAACTGATCTTCCCCGAGGTCCGCTTCTACCAGTATTTCCATTCGACTGTAAAGAATTCGCGTTAGTATTTTGCAGCTGTGACTTATTAAACTGATAGTTCGGTAATTTTCACATCTGTCAACACCTGCTTTCTTTGGTATTGGAATAATTATATTCTTCTTGAAGTCTGTGGATATTTCGCCTGTCTCATACATCTTGCTCACCAGATGGTAGAGTTTTGTCATGACTGGCTCTCCCAAGCCCATCAGTAGTTCTAATGGAATGTTGTCTACTCCCGGGGCCTTGTTACGACTCAGGTCTTTCAGTGCTCTGTCAAACTCTTCACGCAGTATCTTATCTCCCATTTCATCTTCATCTACATCCTCTTCCATTTCCATAATACTGTCCTCAAGTACATCGCCCTTGTATAAACCCTCTATATACTCCTTCCACCTTTCTGCCTTCCCTTCTTTGCTTAGAACTGGGTTGCCATCTGAGCTCTTGATATTCATACAAGTGGTTCTCTTCTCTCCAAAGGTCTCTTTAATTTCCCTGTAGGCAGCATCTATCTTACCCCTAGTGAGACAAGCCTCTACATCCTTACATTTGTCCTCTAGCCATCCCTGCTTAGCCATTTTGCACTTCCTGTCGATCTCATTTTTGAGACGTTTGTATTCCCTTTTGCCTGCTTCATTTACTGCATTTTTATATTTTCACTTTTCATCAATTAAGTTCAATATTTCTTCTGTTACCCAAGGATTTCTATTAGCCCTCGTCTTTTTACCTACTTGATCCTCTGCTGCCTTCACTACTTCATCCCTCAGAGCTACCTATTCTTCTTCTACTGTATTTCTTTCCCCCATTCCTGTCAATTGTTCCCTTATGCTCTCCCTGAAACACTCTACAACCTCTGGTTCTTTCAGTTTATCCAGGTCCCATCTCCTTAAATTCCCATCTTTTTGCAGTTTCTTCAGTTTCAATCTGCAGTTCATAACCAATAGATTGTGGTCAGAATCCACATCTGCCCCTGGAAATATCTTACAATTTCAAACCTGGTTCCTAAATCTCTGTCTTACCATTATATAATCTATCTGATACCTATTAGTATCTCCAGGATTCTTCCAGGTATACAGCCTTCTTTTATGATTCTTGAACCAAGTGTTAGCTATGATTAAGTTATGCTCTGTGCAAAATTTTACAAGGCGGCTTCCTCTTTCATTTCTTCCCCCCAATCCATATTCACCTACTATGTTTCCTTCTCTCCCTTTTCCTACTGACGAATTCCAGTCACCCATGACTATTAAATTTTCGTCTCCCTTCACTACCTGAATAATTTCTTTTATCTCGTCATACATTTCATCAATTTCTTCATCATCTGCAGAGCTAGTTGGCATATAAACTTGTACTACTGTAGTAGGCATGGGCTTTGTGTCTATCTTGGCCACAATAATGCGTTCACTATGATGTTTGTAGTAGCTAACCCGCACTCTTATTTTTTTATTCATTATTAAACCTACTCCTGGATAACCCGTATTTGATTTTGTATTTATAACCCTGTAATTGTAAGTAGACTGTTTAGGTTTTTTTATTGGTAACGCCACCTCTGTATGAAAATCACTGGCTGTGCTGTGTGCAGTCTGTGGCTGCTTTGCATTGTTGTAATACTCGCCATTGTAGTGTTAGGCAGCTGGTTGTGAACAGCGCGTAGCGTTGCGCAGTTGGAGGTGAGCCGCCAGCAGTGGTGGATGTGGGGGGAGAGATGGCGGAGTTTTGAAATTTGTCATGAACTGCTATATTTATATATGATGAGATCAAGGTAAATACATTGTCTGTTCTCTATTAATATTTTTCATTTGCTAACTATCCCTATCAGTAGTTAGTGCCTTCCATAGTTTGAATCTTTTATTTAGCTGGCGGTAGTGGCGCTTGCTGTATTGCAGTAGTGGGAGTAACGAAGATTTTTGTGAGGTAAGTGATTTAGTGATTTGTGAAAGGTATAGTTTGATGTTAGTCAGGGCCATTCTTTTGTAGGGAATTCTGAAAGTCAGATTGCGTTGCGCTAACAAAATATTGTGTGTCAGTATAAGCACAGTCTTGTATAATTTTTCAAAGGGGACGTTTCATAATCACCTGACCAAAAGTCTTGTTCCTCCTGCCACCGAACTTCACTAATTCCCACTATATCTAACTTTAACCTATCCATTTCCCTTTTTAAATTTTCTAACCTACCTGCCCGATTAAGGGATCTGACATTCCACGCTCCGATCCGTAGAATGCCAGTTTTCTTTCTCCTGATAACGACGTCCTCTCGAGTAGTCCCCGCCTGGAGATCCGAATGGGGGACTATTTTACCTCCGGAATATTTTACCCAAGAGGACGCCATCATCATTTAATCATACAGTAAAGCTGCATGTCCTCGGGAAAAATTACGGCTGTAGTTTCCCCTTGCTTTCAGCCGTTCGCAGTACCAGCACAGCAAGGCCGTTTTGGTTAATGTTACAAGGCCAGATCAGTCAATCATCCAGACTGTTGCCCCTGCAACTACTGAAAAGGCTGCTGCCCCTCTTCAGGAACCACACGTTTGTCTGCCCTCTCAACAGATACCCCTCCGTTGTGGCCGCTGTTAACTGTTGCGCTGCACTTCAGTGTTTACATCGTTGTACTTGTGCTTCGCCGAGTGCCGTCCGTCCGTTAATTTTCGTGTTCGTTCCTCTTCCTAGTGACCTGGTCGCTCTTTCTGGTCGTGCTGCTGCTACTTGGAATTTCGGTTGTTTAACCGAAATTGCTTCGCTGGATTAACCATGGCTACAAACCTCAGGAAGAATACTCTGGTATTTGCTTTTGACAAGGAATTCCGTCCTGTTCAGCCGACATCCCTGGAAATAGACGACTGGATTACACAGGTAATTGGTCTAAATTCTGAAACCGTTCATACCTGGCAACTGGATCAGGAAAAATACTGTGTTTGTGTCAAGTTAATCAGTACTTCGACTGTTGATAAAGTATTACGAAAGTGGGGCTATGAAGTAGATTTTGTGCATAGAAATGGTTATAAAAGTAAGGTTTCCATCTATAGAGCGGATATTCATTACAAAACCGTTCGTGTCTTGAATCTTCCCATTGAAATTGAAAATGATAAGATTAAGGAAGCTTTTTCAAACTACGGAGACGTTAAATCTATTGCAAATGAAAGATGGTCGCCTCGCTTTAAACTGCAGTGTTTTAACGGGGTCCGCTGTGTAGAGATGGACGTTAAGACGAATATTCCGTCTCACATAAATGTTTGTGGGTATAAGGCACAAATTGGTTTTACAGGTCAGGAAGCTACATGTCATATATGTAACGAAACCGGCGACTTCAGACAGGAATGTCCGCGGCGAACTGTTGTTCTTAAAAGTAATTTTATACAGCGTCAGAAGCTTACCTTAAATGATCTGTTACCAAAGAATAGCCCGGAACAACTGGTTGAGGATGTTAACGCAGCGGGCCAAGCTGATGTCTCCCTTCACGATAACAGTCAATTTCCCCCGTTAACAACAAAAGGAAACCCTGTTACCACTACTCATGAAACTGAAACGCAACCGAAAAAACGACCTCTGGAGATATCAGATAGTTGTTCAGAGGACGAGATGTCTTGTCCCACTCCCTCACTTCGCAAGCAAAAACAGTGCGATGAGAAGGCAGAGGAACCTGAAGGCAAAATGCGAATGGAAACTAATGAACAGAAAGACAATACACATACGGTAACAGAAAATGAAGGGGGTGTAAGCAGCATTAATTTGCAAGAAACAACAGGTGCAGTAGCCGATTGCAAAGATCAGAATCCATCTGTTAATAAACAAATTCAGGGAGAGGTTGCAAAACTGCAGTCTCCATTTGTTTCCCTCGATCAGAAAGTGAGTGAAATTAATAAAGAACGGGGAAGTGGTGGTCAAACTGAAATCACGGCCAACACCTCAGGGCAGGCGCCGGCAACCGAAATTGCTAAAGCGTCTGCTGCTGCTCCACATAAGTCGCGAACTAAAATGCCGACGCAACCAAATGAGAATGTAGCTCGTAACCAACGGAAGGGAAAATCCGGTAGGGGCGACCCAAGCCCAAAGAATGTTCAGTCCGAAACGGTCGTACACGAATCACTGGAGGAAAAATCAGAAAGTTTACCAGGAAATCAGTCTGCTTGCGGTACAAGAGAAAACATCAGAAGTAGAAAAAAAAACGGGACAGTAACTAATAAACTGATTGAAGTGTTATTCCACGTTCAGCCTTCCGAGAAAACTGTTACAGCTTAACTGAACCCTGAACCACAGTAAACTAAATTAGTTCATGAAAACAACTACATAATGACAGCACAATGACGCAATATTATTATGTCACCACTGTAAACATAAATAAAATCACGACCGGTTTGAAATTATCGGCCCTTAAGGAATTTTTGTACGAATCCGCGACTGATATTGCCCTGTTACAAGAAGTTCTAGTTTCGGATTTGGTAATTCCCGGTTTTGTCAGTTACATAAATGTGTCTCACGGAACAAGTGTTGGAACAGCTATTTTGGTGAGGGAAGGGATTACAGTAAGCGAGGTGGAACGACTGGAGTCCGGAAGGGGAATAGGACTAAATGTCTATTATGTGACTATCATCATCTTGTACGCCCCTTCAGGAAGTTCTCATCGAGCTGACAGGGCACGTTTATTCAAAGATGACTTGATATACTTGTTAAGGAAATCGCCAACAGTTATTACTTGGAGGTGATTTTGTGTTTTAAATCGAAAAGATCAGCTACCTAATTTTAATTTCTCAAGTGAACTAAAACAATTAGTTACTGGTTTAGAATTAAAGAATATATGGGAAATCAAATACCCCTCCACTGTTGAGTTCACTTATGTCACGGCAACATCTCGTAGCAGGATTGATAGACTATATATTTCTAAAAATCTTGTAACTTCCGTGACAAAAGTAGAAACCATTCCTACGTACTTTTCAGACCATTCAAGTGTCTTAGCTTGCATAACTCTAACAAGACAGCCGGTTCGCCGATTCAAGAATCAGTGGAATTTGAACACTTCCTTGTTGGTAAATCATGATTTAGATGATCTGATTAAAGAAACATGGGCAATATGCCTGCGAGCCCGTAGTAGATATGCCACTGCTATTGACTGGTGAGTTAAAATGGCAAAGCCAAAGTTGAGGAACGTTCTTATTCAATACAGTTCCCAGAGTGCAAGGGAAGTGAAATGCACTATAGAGTATTACTATTCCGTTTTGAGAGATCTATATGATCAAGTCTCAGCAGGTTTCTCACTTCGGATAGCAGACGTCAAGAAAGTCAAAGCCAAGTTACTTAATATCAAGAGAAGTCAAATGGAAGGGTTGAAAATAAAATCGAAGGCAAATTCGGTGTCAGAAGATGAAACTACTTCCCTATATCATTTAGTGAAGCATACGAAAAACGGGAGAAGGACTTTTATTCAAGAAATTCGAACAAAACACGGTACGATTCTCAGAACCCAGCAGGATATCATGGACGAGATTTATCGCTATTATTGCGAGCTATACTCTGTACATCTAAGTAGTGATGCTTCCTTGGAAGAATTCCTTGACATCCTAGCCCCACAGCTGACAGAAGATGACAACGAAAATTTTCTTGAGGTTGTCAGTGAAGAAGACGTGTATGAGACTCTGTGCGCCTCACCACCAAAAAAATCCCCAGGACCGGATGGTCTGCCAGCAGAGTTTTACATCCGTTACTGGCCAATAGTAGGTGAGAAAATCACGGACATTGTAAATGAGGTTATTCAGGGTAAAATGATTCCGGCTGAGTTTAAGGAGGGTAAAATTGTTCTGGTGCCAAAAAATAATGGAAACAAAGATTTAAATAATTTTCGTCCAATTTCACTGCTGAATTTTGATTATAAATTAATAGCTAGAATAATAAACAAGAGAATTTCATGCCTTACAGATAAAATTATTAGTCAACATCAGAACTGTGCGCAAGGCAGAACCATTTTTCAAAATCTAGCGGAATTCAGAGATATCATTGCAATAACTTCTGTAACAAACATAAAGTGTGCTTTATTGTTTTTAGATTTTTATAAAGCGTTCGATGTAGTAAACCATGAATATCTTCTACAGACATTGAAGAAAATAGGTTTCAACGATAGGGTCATACAGTTGATTAAGAACATAGCAACTGGAATAAATGCTAAAATAGCGGTTAATTGTCAACAGTCCAGGCCGATGCAAATACAACGAGGTGTTCCTCAAGGAAGTCCTCTGTCCATGTCGCTCTTCGCCATTTCGCTGGAACCTTTCCTCCGACATGTCCATGCTACATTAAAAGGCTTAACATTATCAGGAAATAAAACAGTTATAAGAGCCTATGCTGACGATATAGGGGTCATTATAAGGGATAATGACGAGGTAACCACGCTAGCAACAGTGATTGAATCGTACTGTAGAGCATCTGGAGCCAAAGCAAACGGAAAAAAAAGTAAGATGTTAAATCTCAGAGGTTTTGATAATATAAACGTCGAGTGGGCAACATAAAAAACTTGGGATCACCCTGACAGCATGCCCTATGAAAATGACGGCTTTAAATTGGAAAGTTGCAGCAGATAAAGTGCAAGGAGCCATTGTAGAGAATTTAACTCGATATATGAACCAAGTTCAAAGAACACAGTATATCAACTCATGCATCCTTGCTAAGGCTTATTATACTGCCCAGCTGTTTCCAATACCGAGAATGATAGCGAGGAGAATAATGTCCAAAATCACAAACTTTTTGTGGGGAGGTGAAGTGTTCAGAGTACCTGCTAAGGTAGCCACTTTAGATCCTAAAAATTGTGGACTAGGATTAACTGATATAATGGATAAAGCTTCTGCTCTTTTTATCAAAAGGCAAGTTAATTTAATAAGAGACTCGCGAGAAAGCATAACCAGCCAACTTTTCGAGATCATTAAACCTCCAAGCCTGCTTCCTCCGATTGACGTGCAGAATATCAACAGTCGCTTACAGCACGTGAGGATTTTCTATGTTGTGTTTAGATATGTCAGTGTCGAACCCAGGCAGTCCCGACACTTAACATCGAGAGCCATAATGCGGGAACGAAAGAAAAGCGAAGGAAGAAACAAAATAGAACGACAGTTTCCAAACATTGAGTGGACTGATATTTGGAAAAACATTAGTTATAATGTGCTCACGTCTAATATAAAAACGTCATGGTACAAGACATTTAACAACATAGTTAGCACCAATGAAAGACTGCACGCAATCGGACTCTGTGAAACAAATTTATGTCAACAATGCCATCTAGTTGACACAGTAATTCATAGATATACTTGCAGTGGTCACATGAATAGTTGGAAGTGGATCCGGGAGCAAATAGCTCTGATTACAAGAACATCCCCTGAGTATATATCGCTGTCATTGATACACGGGCCTGAAGCACGCAATTTCCCAGAAGCAAAAAATAACGCTGGGAAATTTTGTTAACTACGTCGTTAACAAATTAGGATCCGATAGCATCATAGAGTTCTAGGTACACATGCTGTGTGAGTTCCACAAAATTAGAAGCTATTCGAATCACAAGAAAAAGTTCGGTAATATGCTAAAAATTGTATTTGAAAGAATGGGCATTGGTTAATATAAAAAAGAAGACTGCGTTGACAGTGATGTATTGTAGTTACCTTAAGGATACTACACTCCTGGAAATTGAAATAAGAACACCGTGAATTCATTGTCCCAGGAAGGGGAAACTTTATTGACACATTCCTGGGGTCAGATACATCACATGATCACACTGACAGAACCACAGGCACATAGACACAGGCAACAGAGCATGCACAATGTCGGCACTAGTACAGTGTATATCCACCTTTAGCAGCAATGCAGGCTGCTATTCTCCCATGGAGACGATCGTAGAGATGCTGGATGTAGTCCTGTGGAACGGCTTGCCTTGCCATTTCCACCTGGCGCCTCAGTTGGACCAGCGTTCGTGCTGGACGTGCAGGCCGCGTGAGACGACGCTTCATCCAGTCCCAAACATGCTCAATGGGGGACAGATCCGGAGATCTTGCTGGCCAGGGTAGTTGACTTACACCTTCTAGAGCACGTTGGGTGGCACGGGATACATGCGGACGTGCATTGTCCTGTTGGAACAGCAAGTTCCCTTGCCGGTCTAGGAATGGTAGAACGATGGGTTCGATGACGGTTTGGATGTACCGTGCACTATTCAGTGTCCCCTCGACGATCACCAGTGGTGTACGGCCAGTGTAGGAGATCGCTCCCCACACCATGATGCCGGGTGTTGGCCCTGTGTGCCTTGGTCGTATGCAGTCCTGATTGTGGCGCTCACCTGCCCGGCGCCAAACAGGCATACGACCATCATTGGCACCAAGGCAGAAGCGAGTCTCATCGCTGAAGACGACACGTCTCCATTCGTCCCTCCATTCACGCCTGTCGCGACACCACTGGAGGCGGGCTGCACGATGTTGGGGCGTGAGCGGAAGACGGCCTAACGGTGTGCGGGACCGTAGCCCAGCTTCATGGAGACGGTTGCGAATGGTCCTCGCCGATACCCCAGGAGCAACAGTGTCCCTAATTTGCTGGGAAGTGGCGGTGCGGTCCCCTACGGCACTGCGTAGGATCCTACGGTCTTGGCGTGCATCCGTGCGTCGCTGCGGTCCGGTCCCAGGTCGACGGGCACGTGCACCTTCCGCCGACCACTGGCGACAACATCGATGTACTGTGGAGACCTCACGCCCCACGTGTTGAGCAATTCGGCGGTACGTCCACCCGGCCTCCCGCATGCCCACTATACGCCCTCGCTCAAAGTCCGTCAACTGCACATACGGTTCACGTCCACGCTGTCGCGGCATGCTACCAGTGTTAAAGACTGCGATGGAGCTCCGTATGCCACGGCAAACTGGCTGACACTGACGGCGGCGGTGCACAAATGCTGCGCAGCTAGCGCCATTCGACGGCCAACACCGCGGTTCCTGGTGTGTCCGCTGTGCCGTGCGTGTGATCACTGCTTGTACAGCCCTCTCGCAGTGTCCGGAGCAAGTATGGTGGGTCTGACACACCGGTGTCAATGTTTTCTTTTTTCCATTTCCAGGAGTGTATATATTTATGATGTGTGCTTTTTCTACTTCAGAGAGTAGTTTTTTGAAATTTATAAGCTAATGTACAGAACTTATGTGACATTGAGATTGTGTGTCTAATAGTGCCAAACACAAAACATTACAGGTGCATTATTGGCTTATACTAGAAATTTGGATATAGGCAGTTTTTATAGAAATGTCTTTATCGATTGGTTAAAATCATAAGATTCTATCTGATAAATGTAATATTCAATGGCTGGCACATTGCCCTGTTCATTTTTGCAGTGAAAGACTGATTATATAGGTCTGACCACTTCAGATACATAGATTCAATTAATGTCCAGAAAGTGTAGTTGGAAGGCTAGTCAGTTTTATATATATATCTCCTTTCCGCCATTCTCAAGTATTTCAGAAATTGTCTAATATGATTATTAAACTGCTTTATATTTAAAATTATCCCACAAACTTGCTGATATCCATCATAAAGAACTAATTATGCTTCTGTAAAGATTGCAGCTCATAATTCAAAGTGCAGATTTTACTTCTTCAGGTTGAAGTTTGAATGTCTTAAAAAATGTTTTTTTTTTCTTGATGTTTAATTTAATTCTTTCTGGTAATTTAGTCAGTAACACAATCCTCTGTTGTCTTTCCCTAACGTCAGCGTAACTGAAATGATCAAACCGTTTTGTTTAAATAACTTCGTGTATGTATAACTTAGTATGTATTTGGGATGTGTAACATTGTTTTTTTTTAATAAAGGTTTTTATATTAAAAAAACGGTTCAGTTTCGCTGTACCCTAGTTTACCTTTTCCTTGCAGGAAATCGAGCTGACCAGTGAGTCGATCGTGCAAGGCCTGTTGAAGTGCCTGTAGTTACCGCGTTAGTGTCCTTGAACTCTTACCTTCAGTTTCCTTATGAGGTAATGTATTCCGGGTGGTTTGCGACTCGACCGCACTAACAGTGTTACTGATTTTAATGTGGGTCTCCTTCGTAGCTATGATCCAGAAATAGAGTGGAAACAACTGTTACGCACACCTGTTGCAGTTCTAGCTGGGTTTCGCCATCAGGAGAAAGCTTCAGACCAAGAGGACGGCGACTTGAATTCGAAGAGTCTTTCTCCGAAACTGAAGGTCGAAATCTCATAAACAGTTTTACAGAAGATGCTTTCGACTGTGACGATGAGAGTGAGAGCTACTAGAGTGATGGGGAAGGAAATGATGATACAGATTCTGAGTTACGAATGGACGAGCAATCTGGATTGACAAGTTTTTGCGCTCACGAATCTGGTCAACAAATATGATTAACCACCTGCCTGGACCTAAAGAGAAGGCAATATGGATTACAGACGTAGAAGCATTATTTTCACTTTTTGTGACTGACGAATGATAGGGAACATCGTCCGTCATACCACAAAGGTCGATCAAATTGTTTCCGCTGTAGGGCGTTGCTACAGAGAATATGCAGCGTAGTGCGACTCCGATGTGGGCATACAAGCACCAACATGTACTCAAAGGAACGGTATGGCACTCGTGTCTTCCGGTGTGCGTGCGGTAAATTCGGAAAGTTGAACTATGGTGAAGTTGTTACTAAATGCGTCCAAACAGAAACAACGTGCTGTTATTCTTTCTTGGCTGCCGAACGAAAACAGCCTCTGGAGAATGAAAAATATGTATGGGACAGCATGTCTGTCAAAAACCAAGTCCCGTGCTGGTCACCATTCGACACCAGAACGAGTCGATCTGAGAGGCAAACAGAAGTCGGAGATACTCAACTGTTGTTGTTGTTGTGGTCTTCAGTCCTGAGACTGGTTTGATGCAGCTCTCCATGCTACTCTATCCTGTGCAAGATTCTTCATCTCCCAGTACCTACTGCAACCTACATCCTTCTGAATCTGCTTAGTGTATTCATCTCTTGGTCTCCCTCTACGATTTTTACCCTCCACGCGGCCCTCCAATACTAAATTGGTGATCCCTTGATGCCTCAGAACATGTCCTACCAACCGATCCCTTCTTCTAGTCAAGTTGTGCTACAAACTCCTCTTCTCCTCAATCCTATTCAATTCTTCCCCATTAGTTATGTGATCTACCCATCTTGTCTTCAGCATTCTTATGTAGCACCACATTTCGAAAGCTTCTATTCTCTTCTTGTCCAAACTATTTATCGTCAATGTTTCACTTCCGTACATGGCTACACTCCATACATCTACTTCCAGAAACGACTGCCTCGCACTTAAATCTCGATGCTAACAAATTCCTCCATTCCGTTCAATTGCTCTTTCAAGTCCTTTGCTATCCCTCCCATAATCCCGGTCTCTCCCAAGGCGATTATCACGCATTCGGTCCCTTAGAAAAGGCCTTCAATGGTCGGTGATTAGTGTCGGGCGAGGACGTCCAGCAGAAATTGCGGGCATCTTCGCGAAGCATAAATTACGGACTCATTCACGCAGCAGGACATCGTGTTTCACGAAACGGGTGTCTTCGGCCTGGGCTGCCGTTGGGATGATTGCCCCAATGCTCAATGAGATTTTGTCTGAGTGGCATACCGACGCTGGGTTCTACGGCCTTCGAACGGAAACGTTCTGATCCCCCGTCTTAATAACGAAACAGAGCGCTCGAATCTCAAATTCAGTGACGACGCTAATTCATTTTTACATGCGACAGACGTGACTCAGACAAAAGCTGTTATTAATCCCTGGTTGATGAGTACTGTCTTGATTCTGATTCATTCCAATACGATATGATTCCCGAGATTCATGGAGCACAATTCGTTTGTTGTACTATGTCTCAGCAAAGATTTGCAAGCCTTCTACAAAATTAGAGATTTGATGATAAATGCAATGGGGAGTCGTGAAAGGCTAAACATAAATTTTGCTGAGTTTCAGGATATACTGGATACTTTTGTAAACCGTTGTTTGCAGTATTATAGCCCGTCAGAGCATTGACGGTGGACGAAACATTACTCAGTTGTCGGTGTCTCTTAAAATGGTAACACCATCAAAACGTGATATGCACAGTCTAAAATTAGTTTCATTGTGTGACGTCAGAAAAAAAATGGTTCAAATGGCTCTGAGCACTATCGACTTAACGTATGAGGTCATCAGTCCCCTAGAACTTAGAACTAATTAAACCTAACTAACCTAAGGACATCACACACATCCATGCCCGAGGCAGGATTCGAACCTGCCACCGTAGCGGTCGCGCGGCTCCAGGCTGAAGCGCCTAGAATTGCTCGGCCACAACGGCCGGCTGTGACGTCAGAACGTCCTGTTTTATTTCTGGTATCCGTTACAATGGAAAACAAAAATAGAAATAAAGGGTGATTTGACCATATCGACTCCATAAGTTCTCAGAGGTTATCAGTCAGACACAGAGAGCAGTGGAAATGTGACAACTGATAACAGCTTCACTTATTGCGATCTGTCGGAGAAACTGTATGAGCATGTAGGTAAACTTTGGCTGTACCATGTAGTGACAATGGAAATTTGTGCCGAGCCATGACTCGAACCTGGATCTTCCGCTTGACGCGAGCTGTCGCCGCTTTCGTCTACATCCTGTATTCGCACATACACTGTGAATCCCGTACAGGAAGAGAACTATGATTAAAATAGAAGACCAGTAACTAGGCATGAAATATTAAATGTAGTGCTCTAATGTAGTTTGCAGTGTCTGAATGAGCAGGCACTCCACGCTCGACAGCCGTGTGAAATCATATTCAGATATGCTAATGTGGCTAAACTTTGTCTGCACCATGCACTGGCGACAATGAAAACGCTTACATGTCTGAAGGAAACTGTAAAATACATTAGAACAACAAATGCACTGGAGTTTAGTATTTCGTGCCTAATACCATGCACTGGTGACAATTAAAACGCTTACATGTCTGAAGGAAACTGTAAAATACATTAGAACAACAAATGCACTGGAGTTTAGTATTTCGTGCCTAATACCAAGGCTTAGTCTTTAATCATACGTCTCTTCCTCCACGGGGTTCATGGATACATAATACCTGTGCGAGTATAGGATGTGGATGAGAGCGGTGACATGGAAATTTGTGTCAGTCTGGGGAACGTGCTCCGGATGGCTTCGTTGATCAAGGCGACCGCTCAGGTCAAACAGAAGAAGCGCGTTCGAGTCCCCCCCCCCCCCCCCCCCCCCCCGACGCAGCTTTTTACGGTCACCAGTGTATAGTGCTGCCAAAGTTTAGCCACACTCGCAAATGCGAATACGGTTCTCGTATTGTATTGAATCGAAATGGGGACCTTCGTCCCCGCTGTACCCGTCAGTGGTTCACAACCCCACAACAAGCTACAGCAGTCCACTCACCACAACGCCGCCACACACCGAACCCAGGGTTATTGTGCGGTTCGGCCCCCTGTAGACCCCCGGGAACGTCTCACAGCAGACGAGTGTAACCCCGAATGTTCGCGTGGTAGAGTAACTATAGTGTATGCGTACGTGTAGACTTTTTGCGCAGCAATCGCCGACCTACTGTAACTGAGGAGCAATACGTGGAAGCAGACCGCACTCGCCGAGGCAGATGGAAAACCGCCTTAAAAACCATCCACGGACTGGCCGGCACACCAGACCACGACACTGATCCGCCGGGAGGATTCGTGTCGGGGATGGGCACTCCTCCCCACCCGGAAAACAGTGCGTTAGACCGCATGGCTAACAGGGCGGCCCACGAGTTTCGTTTCCGTACTTCACATGCCTCATGCCTATCGATTGCTGCAGTGCTTTCCTTCAGATGTTCATGCACATCTGAAGGACATTGCACATCTGAAGGACAAGTACATTAGTGCAACACTATCGCTGCAATTTAATATCTGAGAATCGCTGCAGTTTAATATCGGTTCACTAAGTAAAAATAAGCGTGACATGCCATCATCTATGTTGTCAGTAGCCTCATCTGGAACTGCAGAGTGCCTCGCGGGATTAGCCGAGCGGTCTAGGGCGCTGCAGTCATGGACTGTGCGGCTGGTCCCGACGGAGGTTAGAGTCCTCCCTCGGGCATGGGTGTGTGTGTTTGTCCTTAGGATAATTTAGTATACGTAGAGTGTAAGATTAGCAACTGATGACCTTAGCAGTTAAGTCCCATAAGATTTCACACACATTTGGACTATTTTTTTTTTTTTAACTGCAGAGTAAGCAGTGAGTCTGGCAAGCCAGACATTACCAAAACAATAATTTAAAAAAGGTGAAGTGAGCGTGTTGAACAAACTTTGTGAAGACAAGACTACCAACCAGAAAACCAGAAGGTGAGCATTGAGATAATTCGACAGAAGCTTAGAAATCTCAGCTGTGAACAGTTTCTTTTTTCAAATACGATTCGAACCAAGATTCCTTCCATATACGTGCCCGGGCAACGTTCCTACAAGAAAACTTAAAAAAAAGTGTCACTTTGACTTTAGCCAAACCCTTGGTGGAAAAAAGAATGCACAACCTGGTACTGCGAAGGCTCTGCGCTTGACAGTTGTCGTTGTCTTACGAAAAAAGGAGGGGCTGTGGGGACGATTCATTGCCACGTCAAAACAGAATTTGCGAAAATAAAAGATGCAATTTGCGTGAGCCTTCGAAAGAGACAGGGAAACGAACTTTGTGCCAAAAGCAATTCATCCGTATGTGGTAAGCATAAAACTGTATTGCGCTTTGGGTGTGTGAGATTCGAATGAAGAAACGCGTATAGGATACTCGTTTTTATTTATAGTATATTTTCATTGGTTCCTTGTATTACTTTGTGTTTTGTCAAAAACGACTAGAGTTATGTTTCATTTTGTGTAGATATTTTGGTTTGGGTTTGAAGGTCACTAAGGCTGAATTGTTGTATGATATTTCTACAAAAGGGATTTTTGTCATGTAATATTTCCTCAGTTAACTTCATTGGTCAGTAATAATACTTGTTGTTGACGCATGTCTACATAGAAGTCAGCCAAAAGGGAGCGGGACAGATCCGATCCGACCGTGCCGTCTATTTCGTCTCAAACCTCCGCACTGTTAGAGGTTTAGTAGCGTACACAGTAAACTAATGGCATCTTCTCCAGAAAACGGTCAATTTACAATAATACATATGATCACTCCTATATTAATAGTATGTGATGTTAGGAGCGTCAAGATAAGATTCCTGCTACGACGTTGTGTACTAAAGGTCTAGATCAAATTAAGCTGAAGGAACTAAATGGGAGGTAAATAAACTTAGTAATGGATAAGCCGCACTAGACTTCGAAGTCTAGCGTCAAATTGTAAACCAATGGATAGACGATATAGCTGAGTAGTAGCATAAAATAACAAGAATAAGTCGGATCTGGCATAATAACAAAGTATTAAGAGAAACAGTGGAGTATGAAATGTCACGATTCAGCGATAATTTTCAAGCGATATGGCCGGGTACATGATCTGTCAGATCACGCTTTTTCTCGTTCTGAAGGGAATAGAAAATAATGGTTGAGTCTCTCGGGCAGATGCGTTTAAAGAGGAGGAAATCCGCAGAACCATCACCGAATGGTAGAGACAAAGACAGCAGTCTACGCCATTTTACAGAGATTTTCTACTACACAGTTCAGTTAAAATCTATTTAAACTGCTAATGGCAGAAAATTTTCTGGTACTCTCGAGCGCACATCATTTGTGTCGGTAAAACGCCGTCGATCGCCACTCTGCGTTACAGTAATAATTCGTAAACACAATAACAAGCGTTTCATGGGGCACTGCGTAATAACGCGATTGGAAACGTTAATTGCGCACGCGAAAACAATTACAGCAAAACAATACAACAAATGAGATGGCTGTCAACGAATGAAGCCGCTGCGTGCGGGAACACACATGGCCCAAACGGCCGCGAGCAGCCGTCCACACTCTCATTGGCCGGCTGTTTCCCCGCTGTTTTCACACCTCCTTCTTTCTTTTGTTTCAATAATCGCTGTGTATCGTTTATTGCGCAACGTATTTTCATGCAACGCTTTGGAGGGTTTTCATAATACAGTGATGAGGTCCTGGAGATTGAAATGAAATCGCTTATCTAAACCACTGAAATGGTGCTACGTCCGTACACGCATGTGTTCCCTTACCACCACGTTACTCGCGATGAAACGTTTGCACCGAACATTTTAAGAGGCTCGTTAACAGGAACGTTCATTGTTTGGGCCGTTCTTGGTCTCATTTTTACGACGAAATATTTCTGGCAAACGCCGTCAGAGTAATATTGTCCGTCTCTACATTATTAATAATGAATGGTGGGCTCCATGTGGTTCCCAAGTCGTGCAGCGACCGTAAAACGTAAAATTACCAAATATGCAGCAACCAGTCGCAAAATCATGTTTTACTTATTCACTTTTGCAAATCGATTTCAACTGATTGACAGCCATCATCGGTGCTTTCAACCAATCAATCAATGATTACTACTCAGGGCACATATTGATTGAAATCGATTTGCAAAAGTGAATATATAAAACAAGACTTTTGCGACTGGTTGCTGCAAATTTTAATTTTATTATTAATAATACTGTACCTTTTTTGTATAATGTTACCCATGGTTTATCGTTGTCAGTTTCTTTCTGTGTAGAATTATGTGATTATTTCATGTTGTATAATTAATGTATGTAAACACTATTAGGTCCATACACTTCTGATTCGTAAATCAGAACAACCGCAAACTAATGCAAGTAATACCTCGTCAACCTAAAAATTAAAGAGTGTAATTACCGTTCACAACTCTGAATTTTTTACGCACTTTGCAATGCAAAGAAATTAGAAAAAAAAAGTTATCTGTGATCTATGTATCAAACGATACAATACAAACGTTAGAATGTAAATGTCCTTCTGCCATAGTTTTGGCATGCTTGTCCGTATCTGTTTATTGTGTGTCTTGGACACAGTATGAACTCGACTGAAGTTCACAATAGCGTACGCGTCCATCCCTGTGTGCATACTGGAATTTGTAAGTTTTATTTGAAAATGAGAATTGCTACAAATGGAAATCAAAATCATTAATTCTTTGTCTGTACTGAGCGGAAACCATCATGTATAACAGTGACATGGAATCTGTGGAAAAACTATATATATCAGTGAATCCAAAAGAAGTACGAAACATTATGCACAAACGATTTGAAAAGTTATTATTCAAACGAAATCTGAGCAACCGGTACGACGTAATGATAACAGCGTCTACATACTTGTTAGTAGTCGATATTAAGCTAAACTAAACCACGTCCGAACACGATTTGAGGGCCTAACGGCACTGACCGACCACCGTGTCATCCTGAGACCATAGGCATCAGTGGCTGCGGATATGGAGGGGCATGTTGCCAGCATGCTGCTCCCTCAGCCGTTGTCAGTTTTCGAGACCGGATGCGCTGCTTTTCAGTCAGTTAGCTCCTCAATTTTCCTCACAATTCCTCACAAAGGCTGAGAGCAGTCCGCTTTGCAACAGCGCTCGGAAGACTGGATGGTTACCCATCCAAGTTCTAGCCCAGCCAGACAGTGTTTAACTTCGGTTGTCTGGCGGGACCCGGTGTTACCACTGCGGCAATGCTGTTGAGCAATAAGTAATATTACTAGATTAAACTCAAACATAATACATTAATATAGTACAATCTTAAAACGTGTTGCTCGCAGAATCCCAGTTTTATTGGTTTCCTACTACAATTTATAATTATGAGGTTGATCTGGATTTGTAAGAAGAAGTCAATATGCAAAAAAAAAAAAAAAAAAAGAAACTACTTTTCCCCAGAAATACGAGTATGTAAAAATTACTCTCTGATCAACATCATTAATGTATCCTACTCGATCATATTTCAATACTTCACGTAAAGCATTCAGACATGTAGATACGAGGAAATACATTGTCTCGCTCATCATGTTGACTAGCTGACCTCGTTACACCTAGTTATGTAAGTAACTTAAGTTATATGTGTTGCATCGGTAACTGTAGACAGTTAAAGTCTCTCAGTATCTGAGTGCTTCTCCTTTGTTTTAACAGTTATACATCTCCAACATTCCATTGTGTGTGTGTGTGTGTGTGTGCGTGTGTGCATGTGTGTTTGTGTGTGTATGTGTGTGTGTGAGGGGGGGGGGTAGCTGTGGGTGGGTGTGTGAGTTTGGACTTTGCAGCTTTAGGGCACACATCTTGCTAAAACAGTCTCGGTTAAAACCGTCAAAACTAAATTCCATGAAAAATAATTTCACTGAGAATGACAAAACCAGCTTCTCCCATTTTCAAAAATGTTCAAATGTGTGTGAAATCTAATGGGACTTAACTGCTAAGGTCATCAGTCCCTACGCTTACACACAACTTAACCTAAATTATCCTAAGGATAAACTCACACACCCATGCCCGAGGGAGGATTCGTACCTCCGCCGGGACCAGACGTCCCATTTTTACTCACAATCATATGTCCGGTCATAAAGATTTCTGAAAACTGCAAATTTTTTAGCTCTGTTGATGTTAAAATGTGCTACTAAAACTGTACATGCGCTACAGGGTACTGTTCAAAGAATAGAGGAACAGATGGCTGCTTGATGAGTCACAAAGAACCAGGATCGTCCAGGTAACACATTACAACGATCATCGTAATAGTTCGGGGACGCATTTAATCATCTCTCAAAATATTCATTGTCCTAGCACATTCGTTTCATTGTCAGCCAGAATAGAGCGTACGTGAGTTAGTAGGCTAACTTCAGCCCTCTCGTCTGAATACAAAATACATTCGTTCAACTCGTGGTCCACTGAAGTCAGCGCCAAACAAGCACCATCCATTGGAGGGTCACCTCGTCACCGCAGGAAGCCATGCGTCATCGCACTGTGCTCTACTCAAACGCTGCGTTACAATGTTGTCAACATTGCACAAACCCACCGGACAGCGGCTGGCTGCGGTGGGCTGCGGACGCAGCATTTACAATACATAGCCCCCCCCCCTCCCCCCCTACACCAGGACTCACGGCAGCGCCCGCGGTGGCCGCCAGTCAGTGGTCTGCGGCTGTGCGGAGCACGCATGCCTACGGGCGCTCTATAAATTGTTTAACTCTGAATTGGGTAAAAAAAATGGTTCAAATGGCTCTGAGCACTATGGGACTTAACTTCTCAGGTCATCAGTCCCCTAGAACTTAGAACTACTTAAACCTAACTAACCTAAGGACATCACACACATCCATGCCCGAGGCAGGATTCGAACCTGCGACCGTAGGGGTAAAAAGAAACACAACACAGGAAAGGAAATACAATACTAACCTGACTACAGCAGGTGCTGAAAGCGACCACAACCCATCTCCTGGTACTGGCCATGGTCATCAAGATGCTGAAAGTAGATCGAAGCTTTATTGCTGGAATTGCTGCAACCTCATCCTTCTCCTCTAGTTCTTGAGGCTATGAGAGTTGTTACGATACACCTTAGACTTGAGGGCTACCCCCACAAAGTAATCGCACATGACAGGTCAAGTGACCTAGGTGGCCAGCTAGGGCCGATATCAAACGAAAATCTGCTAACAACTCTGTCAGGCGTGAAAACTGTGTAAATGCATTTCACGGTCCTGCCAACTGTATGTGCAGTTGCTCCATCCTGTTGGAAGTAACTTTAGGTCTTTTCCTCCTCCGTTAATGCTGCCATGAATGGTTTCAAAATGTTGACAATGTAACGCGCTGAAGTCAGCGTCTGTTGAAACAAGATGGGACTAGTAATGCGGGTTGCATACTCTGCACACCAAACCCCAACCTTCTGGTCACGTAGTGGTGTTTCGTGGATGTTATGAGGGTTCTTCGCTGCCGAGAACCCGTGATTCTGTGAGTTGACACAACCACTCAGGTGACAGAAGGCCTCGTCAGACATAAAGAACACATCCATGTCCAAGCCATTAATTGTTGTTTCAGTGAGCAGCCACTCATAAAACTGGAGGCGCTGTGGAGCATCTGCTGGTTTAAACGCGAGATCAACAGACACTCAGTAGGGACGGAGGTGCATGTCCAGGTGGAGTACTCGTCCACCTGATCGACGTGATATGCCGGTCTCTTGCGACAGGCGTCAGGCTGATTGCTTAGGACTCTGAAGCATTTTCTGGTGAACTGCAGCCCCATTTTCTGGTGAGCGGGCACGTTTCGGAATGGTTTTTAACTTGTCCAAAACAGATCCTGTCTGAGGCCATTTGCGGACTAAGCGTAGCATGGCACTATTTGCTGGCACTTTGACACCACTGAACTTCTCACAAAACAACTGACCGCACCGTTTGGCTCAAAAATGGTTCAAATGGCTCTGAGCACTATGGGACTCAACTGCTGAGGTCATTAGTCCCCTAGAACTTAGAACTAGTTAAACCTAACTAACCTAAGGACATCACAAACATCCATGCCCGAGGCAGGATTCGAACCTGCGACCGTAGCGGTCTTGCGGTTCCAGACTGCAGCGCCTTTAACCGCACGGCCACTTCGGCCGGCCCCGCACCGTTTCCACGACTTTGTTGTCACGTAACTTTCCACAACGAACACCCGTTGCCCTACTGTGAGAACCATCGTCACCTTTGCACTGCTCCACTCACAGCCCGCACTATGCTCTGAACAGGTGTGGCGGGCGTACGCGTGGTGTACGCGTCACGGGGTGTGGTTATATGCTTACATTCACATGCAATGGTATCCACTCGTCCGGGTTTATCTGTCCCACTCTGCAGTAAACATGACAGCTATTGAAACTGGGATACACTTGGGCTATGTTGGAGAGTGGGAATGGTGTTGGGGATGGGGGAAGGGGCTAGTGCTAGACGACAGTTTGGATCTCCATGACACAGACTTAGATGAACGCTACAATAAGCAGGATGTTTGATTTAAACTATTTAGGTGTATGGCAGCCATTAGTATCACGTGTCAAACGAATTTCTTTGCGTGGTATCACATATAAAACTTGTATATCAGAGGAAGTATTAATCAATTTCGTATAAAGTAAATAAATTATTGAATGTGTTGTTAACGTGAACTGGATTAATAGGACAATGGCTAAGCAGGGAGTGTGATGTTGGACTGAGAGAGACTGACTGGGGCCCATAAATGTGAAACATAGCTGTGTTTCATTTGAGTCACTTTCATCATTTAAGAACAACTGTTAAATACAATTATAGGAATGCGATAACGGTTGTTATTAGAACTTCAAAACCAAGATGACGGTTAAATATAGTTGTATGAAAGCAATCATGGATGATACTACAGGATCAAACTAATATGATTGTTAATACTCATATTTACCTATACGAATAGCATACAGTGCACAGGTTGATGTGGGCATTAAAGGGGAGAGGGATTGTTGGGGACATGGATAATGCTTTCAAGTAGCGATAATAAATATTTCATTTTATGCCATAACAATTAAACTCTTATTCTCTATCCTGTTTCAGCTCCTAAGACTATCACATTGTGTTCAGGGACTGACACAATTACATTTAGAAAACAGAGATATTAAGCGATGGTAAGCGTACGATACATGTAAATAAGCATAGAAAAAAATGCCCCTATAATTTAAAAAACTGCTCTTACTATTTCAGTTATCTAGTTTCATGATACGTGCATAATGAAACTCCATGTAACCCGTGTGGTGATGGAAATTGTGTTCCTTCTTCAAAAACGGAGCCAGCGTTCTGTGTTACCTGCCTTAGGGAAACCGTTCTTCCTTTTCCTTTGGGTAAAGTTTGTCACATAACATTATAAAGATTGCTTTGCATTAGAAGGTGTTCAACTACAGATCGACTATTTTGTCCCCAACTCCTCTTACACGACGTTAACTTCAGCACCACATGTCTGGCCGAATGTTTTACATATAATATTCCACAGTGTGCCTATTTGGTTTTAAATGTTTCACCATCTGTTTATATTTCCACTCAGCTGTCCTTTATTTAGGACATTCGTGTTATAGTAGACACAATCTACTTAGCGATCCTACAAAATACTAAAACGCATGCAGCACAGTAAACTAACCTGTTAAAAATTCCACATTTTCCTGTATGTAAGACAACCAAGAATAAGACAGGCAACCGAAAACTGACCCATTATACGATTAATAATATACAGAAAAACGTGTGGCTCCGGAAGAGGGGCAGCAGCATTTTCAGTGCATGCAGGAGCAACAGTCTGGATGATTGACTGCATTGCTGTACTGGTACTGTGAAAGTCTGAAAGCAATGGGAAACTACAGCCGTAATTTTTCCGAAGGCATGCGGCTTTACTGTATGGTTAAAAGTGGATGGCGTCCTCTTGGGTAAAATATTCTGCATCTAAGAAAGTCTCCCATTCGGATCTCCGGGCGGGGACTACTCAGGAGGATACCGTTATCAGGAGGAACAAAACTGGCGTTCTACGGATCGGAGCGTAGAATGTGATATTCCTTAATCGTGCAGTTAGGTTATAAAACTTAAAAAGGGAAATAGATATGTTAAATTTAGATATAGTGGGAATTAGTGAAGTTCGGTGGCAGAAGAAACAGGTCTTCTGGTCAGGTGAATATAGGATTATAAATACAAAGTCAAATAGGGGTGATGCAGGAGTAGGTTTTTAATAATCAATAAAAAATATGAACCGGAATAAACTACTACGAACAGCATAGTGAATGCATTACTGTAGCTAAGATAATTACGAAGCCCACATCTACCACACAAGTACAAGTTTATATGCCAGCTAGTTCCGCAGATGGTGAATACATTGAAGAAATGTACACTCCTGGAAATTGAAATACGAACACCGTGAATTCATTGTCCCAGGAAGGGGAAACTTTATTGACACATTCCTGGGGTCAGATACATCACATGATCACACTGACAGAACCACAGGCACATAGACACAGGCAACAGAGCATGCACAATGTCGGCACTAGTACAGTGTATATCCACCTTTCGCAGCAATGCAGGCTGCTATTCTCCCATGGAGACGATCGTAGAGATGCTGGATGTAGTCCTGTGGAACGGCTTGCCATGCCATTTCCACCTGGCGCCTCAGTTGGACCAGCGTTCGTGCTGGACGTGCAGACCGCGTGAGACGACGCTTCATCCAGTCCCAAACATGCTCAATTGGGGACAGATCCGGAGATCTTGCTGGCCACGGTAGTTGACTTACACCTTCTAGAGCACGTTGGGTGGCACGGGATACATGCGGACGTCCTGTTGGAACAGCAAGTTCCCTTGCCGGTCTAGGAATGGTAGAACGATGGGTTCGATGACGGTTTGGATGTACCGTGCACTATTCAGTGTCCCCTCGACGATCACCAGTGGTGTACGGCCAGTGTAGGAGATCGCTCCCCACACCATGATGCCGGGTGTTGGCCCTGTGTGCCTCGGTCGTATGCAGTCCTGATTGTGGCGCTCACCTGCACGGCGCCAAACACGCATACGACCATCATTGGCACCAAGGCAGAAGCGACTCTCATCGCTGAAGACGACACGTTTCCATTCGTCCCTCCATTCACGCCTGTCGCGACACCACTGGAGGCGGGCTGCACGATGTTGGGGCGTGAGCGGAAGACGGCCTAACGGTGTGCGGGACCGTAGCCCAGCTTCATGGAGACGGTTGCGAATGGTCCTCGCCGATACCCCAGGAGCAACAGTGTCCCTAATTTGCTGGGAAGTGGCGGTGCGGTCCCCTACGGCACTGCGTAGGATCCTACGGTCTTGGCGTGCATCCGTGCGTCGCTGCGGTCCGGTCCCAGGTCGACGGGCACGTGCACCTTCCGCCGACCACTGGCGACAACATCGATGTACTGTGGAGACCTCACGCCCCACGTGTTGAGCAATTCGGCGGTACGTCCACCCGGCCTCCCGCATGCCCACTATACGCCCTCGCTCAAAGTCCGTCAACTGCACATACGGTTCACGTCCACGCTGTCGCGGCATGCTACCAGTGTTAAAGACTGCGATGGAGCTCCGTATGCCACGGCAAACTGGCTGACACTGACGGCGGCGGTGCACAAATGCTGCGCAGCTAGCGCCATTCGACGGCCAACACCGCGGTTCCTGGTGTGTCCGCTGTGCCGTGCGTGTGATCATTGCTTGTACAGCCCTCTCGCAGTGTCCGGAGCAAGTATGGTGGGTCTGGCACACCGGTGTCAATGTGTTCTTTTTTTCCATTTCCAGGAGTGTATAATGAGATAAAAGAAATTATTCAGATAGCAAAGGAAGACGAAAATTTAATAGTCATGGGGGACTGGAATTCGATAGTAGGAAAAGGAAGAGAAGGGAAAGTTGTAGGCGAATATAGAATGAGGATAAGGAATGGAAGAGGGAGCCGTCTGGTAGAATTTTGCACAGAGCATAACTTAATCATAGCTAACAAGTGGTTTAGGAATCATGAAAGGAGGCTGTACACGTGAAGAGACCTGTAGACACTGGAATGTTTCAGATTGATTACGTAATGGTAAGACAGAGATTTAGGAACCAGGTTTTAAATTGTAAGACACTTCCCGGGGCAAAAGTGGACCCTGATGACAGTTTATTGATTATGAACTGTAGGTAAAAACTCAAGAAACTGCAAAAAGGTACGAATTTAAGAGGTGGGACTTGGATAAACTGAAAGAACAAGACCTTATAGAGAGTTTAATAGGGAGCGTTAGCGAACACGGAAGAAGAAGACTGGGTAGCTCTGGGAGACGAAATAGTGAAGGCAGAGGGTATTAAGTTGGTAAAAAGACAAGGGCTAGTAGAAAACCTTGGGTAAGATATTGCAGTTAATTGATGAATGGAGAAAATATAAAAATGCAGTAAATGAAGCAGGCTGAAAGGAACACAAACGTCTCAAAAATGACATCGACAGGAAGTGCAAAATGTCTAAGCAGGAATGTCTAGAGGACAAATGTAAGGAAGTAGAACGATATATTACTGGGGGTAAGATAGATGCCTCCTACAGAAAAGAGAACCACCTGTTTGAATATCAAGAGCTCAGATTGGAAATCAGTCCTAAGTAAAGAAGGCAAATGAGAAAGGTGGAAGGACTGCATAGAGCTTCTATACAAGGGCAATATACTTGAGGGCAATGTTATGGAAATGGAAGAGAACGTAGATGAAGAAGAAATGGATGATACTGCGTGAAGAATCTGACGGAGAACTGAAAGACCTAAGTAGAAACAAGGCCCCAGGAGTAGACAACATTCCATTAGAACTACTGATAGCCTTGTAAGAGCCATTCATAATGAAAATCTTCCATCTGATGAGCTAGATGCATGAGAAGGGCGAAATACCCTCAGACTTTAAGAAGAATATAATAATACAAAAAAAGCAGGTGCTGACAGATGTGAGAATTACTGAACTATCTGTTTAATAAGTCACGGTTGCAGAATACTAACACGAATTCTATACAGACGAATGGAAGAACTGGAAGATGCCGACCTCGGGGAAGATCAGTTTGGATTCCGTAGAAAGGTAGGAACACGTGAGGCAGTACTGATCCTAAGACTTATCTTAGAAGAGATGTTAATGGAAGACAAACCTACATTAAATGCATTTGTTGGCTTAGAGAAAGCGTTTGACATGTTTGACTGGAATTCTCTCTTTCAAATTCTGAATGGGGCAGAGGTAAATACATGGAACGAAAGGCTTATATAATTTGTACGGAAACCAGATGGCAGCTAGAAGAGTGGAAGGGCACGAAAGGGAAGCAGGGGTTGCGAAGGGAGTGAGACAGGGTTGTAGCCCATTCCCGATTTAATTCAGTCTGTATACTGAGCACGCACTAATTGAAACAAAAGGAAAATTGGGCGTAAGAATTAAAATGCTGGGAGAAGAAATAAAAACCTTGAGGTTGGCCGATGACATTGTAATTATATCAAAGACTGCAAAGGACTTGAAAGAACAGTTGGACGGAATGGACAGTGTCTTCAAAGAGGGTATAAGATGAACATCAACAAATGCAAAACAAGGATAATGGAATGCAGTCGAATTAAATCAGGTGATGCTGAGGGAAGTAGATTAGGAAATGAGACACTCGAAGTAGCAGGTGAGTTTTGCTATTTGGGCAGTGAAATAACTGATGATGTTCGAAGTGGAGAGGATATAAAATGTCGACTGGCTATGGCAAGGAAAGCATTTCTGAAGGAGAGAAATGTGTTAATGTCGAGTATAGATTTAAGTGTCAGGAGGCCGTTTCTGAAAATATTTGTATGGAGTGTAGCCATGTATGGAAGTGAAATATGGACGATAGACGGTTTAGACAAGAATAGAAGCTTTTGAAATGTGGTGCTACAGCAGAGTGCTGAATATTAGATCGGTAGATCAGATAACTGATAAGGAGGTACCGAATACAATTGGGGAGAAGAGGAATTTGTGGCATAACTTGACTAGAAGAAGGGATCGGTTGAGGCATCAAGGGCTCTCCAATTTAGTATTGGAAGGATGCATGGAGGGTAAACACCGTAGAGGGAGAGTAAGAGGTGAACACACTAAACAGATTCAGAAAGGTGTAGGTTGCAGTAGCTAATCGGAGTTGAAGAAGCTTGCACGGGATCGATTAGCATGGAGAGCTGCATCAAACCAGTCTTTGGACTGAAGACCACAACAACAACAGTAATATGCAGATGAAAGATTCATCAGATCTATCTGTAAAGGTGCAGTTTACAAACGATTTCCTTTTCTGTTAAGTATCATACATACCAATTTATTGCTGTTGTGAAGTGCTGGACTGTAATTACGGCAAATTACCTCTTGTACAAGGTTCCTTGATATTTTACCGACACAGAAGTTACTAGATACTAAATTATCTTTTGGTGCTACTGAATAGTTGGAATTGGTCGGGACCATTGATAAAAGAAGAAATAAAAATTGATAAAAACTGTGTTATTTTTTATTTTTTTATTTTAAAAGCTGATTTCGTTTGAACCGCGACAATTGTCATCTATTTGAGTTTGATGTCTTTCATCGCGATGTGTGTGCCTCCTAAAGTGAAACACATGAATGTCTGTTAGTGTCCTTTAACAAGCTACAGTTTGCTAACCGAATCATGAAATTTTCAGGTATATAAATTACAACTGAGTAGCTCAAAAGTGTTGTATGGGAATGAGATACGCTCCGCTCGCGCGAAATTAGGTAAATATGTAGACGGATAAAAGCATACCTTGAGCTCACACTAGTGGACGTAGTTTTAGTGAATGGTTGTATAACCTGTGATTTTAAAAAGTGTAGCAGCCGGTAACAATGTTACTTTCTCTAAGACAGTCTATACTAAACGCAAAATTTCGAAACAAAGTGTGATCACTAACAAAAGTGATAAATGAAGCTGCTTCGTGTTACAGAACGAAAGTTATTACGGCAGAAAAACAACCAATTTCTACATATTTCGTAACTATCTAAGTAAGTGATTTCATATCTGAAGTAAATAGTCGGACACTGATAATCTGTGCCGCTACAATGTGTGTGGAAGACGTTGCAGTACCTCAATTTGCTCATCCTTAACTTCTGCCTTTCACCTTGTTACTTACAAAACCAGAGGCTTTAGGCTATGTTTCGTTTCAGAACTGAATAGCTCTGATGGATTAAATTAATTATCTACCAGTCGCAGACAGTTGCAAGCTATTATTGTTTGACGTCAATGGCTACGCAGTACAATAGCAATGGGACGGCAAATGCACATACACAGATGGCGGCAGTGTCGCTTACAGCCGGCCTGGGTGGCCGAGCGGTTCTAGGCGCTACAGTCTGGAACCGCGCTACCGCTGCGATCGCAGGTTCGAATCCTACCTCGGGCGTGGATGTGTGTGATGTCCTTAGGTTAGTTAGGTTTAAGAAGTTCTACGTTCTAGGAGACTGATGAGCTCAGAAGTTAAGCCCCATAGTGCTCAGAGCCATTTGAACCATTTGTCGCTTATACAATGTACAAAAGGGCAATGCAGTTGCGTAACTATCAGGTGATTCATGTGACGATGTGATTATGCCAGCACAATGGCAATTAACAGACTTTGATGGTGGAATGGTAGTTGAAGTTACATGCGTCGGACATTTCATTTCGGAAATCGTTAAGGAATTCAATATTCCGAGATCCACAGGGTCTAGAGGGTGCCGAGAATAGTAAATTTCAGACATTACATCTCACAACGGGCCAACGCAGTGACCAACTGCCTTCACTTAACGACCGAAAGCAGCGGCGTATGCATAAAGCTGCCAGTGCTAATAGAAAAGCAGCGCTGCTGAAATAATCGCACAAATCAACGTGGCGACGTATGAAGAACGTATCCGTAGGGCTGTGTGGCGAAGTTGGTCGTTGATGGGATATGGCAGCGGGCCACATACGCGAGCGCCATTCTTAACAGCACGACATCACCTGCAGCCCAACTCCTAGACTCGTGACTCTATCGGTTGGTCTCGTCGGATGAGTCCCGATCTCAGTTGGTAAGGGCTAATGGTAGGGTCCCATGGTGACGCAGTCCCACGAAGCCATGGAACCAAGTAGTCAGTAATGCACTGTGCAAACTGGTGGTGGCTCCATAATGGTGTGGGCTGTGTTTACATGGAATCGATGGGTCCTCTGGTCCAACTGAGCCATTCATTAACTGGAAATTGTTATGTTTGACTACCTGCAGACCATTTGCAGGAGACAACAATGGAATTTTTATAGATGACAATGCGCCATGTCACCGGGCAACAATTGTTCGCGATTGGTTTGAGAAACACCCTGGAAAATTCAAGGGAACGATTTGGCCACCCTCATGGCCCAACATGAATCTCCTTGAACATTTATGGGACATAACTGAGAGGTCAATTCCTCCAACGCGTCCTCCAGCGGCAACATTTTCGCAGTTATGGACGGCTAGAGAGGCAGCATGGCTCAATATTTCCACAGGACACCTTCAACGAATTGTTGAGCCAATGTTTTTTCGAGTTGCTCCACGATGCCGGGCAAAAGTAGGTCCGACACGATATTAGGTTCAAAATGGCTCTGAGCACTATGGGACTCAACTGCTGTGGTCATAAGTCCCCTAGAACGTAGATCTACTTAAACCTAACTAACCTAAGAACAGCACACAACACCCAGCCATCACGAGGCAGAGAAAATCCCTGACCCCGCCGGGAATCGAACCCGGGAACCCGGGCGTGGGAAGCGAGAACGCTACCGCACGACCACGAGATGCGGGCACGATATTAGGAGGTAGCCCATGACTTTTTTCACCTCAGTGTTGGTAGTATACTGGTAAGTTTCCGATACAGATATAAAGTGAGCGCCGGCCGGGGTGGCCGAACGGTTCTAGGCGCTACAGTCTGGAACCGCGCGACCGCTACAGTCGCAGGCTCGAATCCTACCTCGGGCATGGATGTGTGTGATGTCCTTAGTTAGGTTTAAGTAGTTCTAAGTTGTAGGGGGCTGATGACCTCACAAGTTAAGTCCCATAGTGCTCAGAGCCATTTGAACCGTAAAGTAAGCGCTTGTACAGCTACACGATACTCAAGTGTGTGCAGAACATTGTTTGCAGATCCTCAGCATCCCATCAAACAGTAGGACGGATCAGTTATGTGTGTCGTCACATGAAAGCGCACCGTGATTATTGTAGGGCACGTTTCTTGGAAACGGCTCTCCTATAATATTTTGCTATAATAGGTGATATGGATCAATAGGTGAGTCAACTTGGATCGTGTCCAGTAGAAGCTCACGCAAGGCTATATAGCTGAAGGGCAACAATCTCCTCTACAAAAACCAGCATGAATTCGTTGAACAGAGATTTTGCGAAACAGCTCGCTCTGGTCGTTCCACGAAATCAGGAGTGCTTGAGACAAGAGCCATTCAGTTGATCCCGTGTTTTTTGAATTCCGGAAGGCATGTGGTATAGTTCAGCAGTTTTGCTGTGTGAGCAAAGTACGAGCCTACCGAATATCGGACCCCATTTGTGACTACATTCAGGACTATTTAAGAGACGCAACTCTACACATTATGCTTAAAGCGGTGAAACTGACAGATGACAGAATTTGATGACTACCCTATGGAAATGCTGCACGGCCATTACTGTTTACAATATGTGTGAATGATGTAGTGAACAGTGTCGGCAGCTTCATGAGGCTTTTTTCAGAAGACAGTGTTGTCTTCAGGAAGGTGGTGAAACGTCCCCTTTGAACAATTATACATGGCTGTCCTTAAACTGACACACAATATTTTTAGCGCAACGCAATTTGACTTTCAATAATCCCTACAAAAGAATGGCCCTGACTAACATTAACCTATACCTTTCACAAATCACTTACCTCACAAAAATCTTCGTTACTCGAACTACTGCAATACAGCGAGCGCCACTACTGCAAGCTAAATAAAAGATTCAAACTACGGAAGGCACTAACTACTGATGGGCATAGTTAGCAAATGAAAGATTTTAATAGTGAACAAACAATGTATTTACCTTAATAGCGTTGAAAAATCATAATATACATAGCAGTTCATGACATCCAGTATTACAAATTTTAAAACTCCGCTATTTTTCTCCCCACATCCACCACTGCTGGCGGCTCACCTCCAACTGCGCAACGCTACGCGCTGTTGAACATCCAGCTGCCCAACACTACAATAGCCAACAACAATGCAAACCAGCCACAGACTGCACACAGCACAGCCAGTGATTTTCATACAGAGCGCTACGTGGCGTTACCAATATAAAAACCTCAACAGCCTACTTAATAGCCCCCATGCTACCCACAAAAAATTTTACAAATTGTTTTGGGCAGTGGCCAATAATGATTTGATAAAATTTTTCATAATTACAATAACAAAGATATCAAATGCAAACACTTCTTGAAACAATGTTGGTCATAAGCTAAAATTTTCCCACAGTCCATAAACACAGTCCTGATCATTCATCACAGGAAAATTGCAGAGTTTTTGTCAAAGTCTGAGCAGTAAAAGGAAATGCACACGGAAGTAGTTGATTTCCATGCAGTCTTGAAGAAGTAGTGTTGTCCTTCCAACGGAAAGACAATGCTGACTCTCGACATGCAGACAGGTAATGGGCCACAACAGAGCAAACCCACCGCAGAGTCAGTCGAAGTTTTGAAGAATATTGGTAGGTAGGTCATCACAGAGCAGACCCACTGTAGTCCTGGTAGAGTGTATGGTATTGGTGGGCCACCAGAGGTGCAGACCCACTGCAGTCCTTGTAGAAATAATGGTATTGGTGGGCCATCAAAGATGCAGACCCACTGTAGTCCTTGTAGAGACGGCCAGCAGCCATCTGTTGCGACTGTGCAGGTGCACAATCACCATCGAAGAGTCTTGCGGAGAATATAGAAAATCCATAAACCACCACTTGTGCACGCACAAAGTTTTTGGAATTGTCCTTAGAAACAGCAATGTTGTTAACCGGTCCCTTGCTGACTTATCAACACACGTGGGGGCACTAACAGTCCTCTTTTTTTTTTTTTTTTTTTTTTTTTTTACATATTGTGCATATACTATGACCAACAGAAATGTGTGCAGTGAAATGAATGCTTACAAGTTACTTGATTTGCTGAACTAGTGTCAATTACAATATTATAACATGAGCATATAGTAACAAAGGTGCAAAATATATCATTAAAGAACATAACAATACAGATAACATTTGTGGCAATGCAGGCTTTACAAAAGAATAGAAATAAAATATACATCATTGTTACAGTAATTATGACATGAGTACATACATAAAAGATCAGAATAACTTTCGAAACATCAACTTCACACATGAGCATTAAAACAGAACAGAATAAATAATGTCTAAACGTCTTTACAAAGTAAATAACATATTATTAGAAAAATTCTACAACATAACTCTTATTAGATAAACACATAAAGACAGGAAAAACAGAAATATACAAGAGTACACAAACACATAGGGGGATAACACAATGGAAAGGACAGGGTTCGTTTTCAGTGTAACATTTGGTACTGCAGTCCAACCCAAAGTTCATTCCATAGATCTTTCGTCTAATTTCAACATTTGTTTTCACCAAAACATCCTACCCAAGCATGCTTTCTGTATTTATATGTTCACATATTTCTTACCTCACTATTTATTTTCCATTATCTTACATCATTTATTTCCAAGAAAATCCTACCTAAACTTGTTGTCTCTAAACCCTACTTTTTTGTTCATATCCTCTTTCAAAATACTTTTTTGGCCAAACCATATTCGTATAGCTTCTCAATGCATTTCTTCCAATTCATCACAACTCGTTCTCTTATATAGCCTACCCCATCTTAAGCTAACTTAAATCTACTGAGCTCAGATACTAAACTAAGGGTGTGGTGTCACCGCCAGACTAGGTGGTAGCTTAAATCGGCCACGGTCCATTAGTACATGTCGGACCCGCGCGTCGCCACAGTCAGGATCGCAGACCGAGCGCCACCACAAGGCACGTCTCGAGAGACATACTAGCACTCGCCCCAGTTGTACGACGACGTTGCTAGCGACTACACTGACGAAGCCTTTCTCTCATTTGCCGAGAGACAGTTAGAATAGCCTTCAGCTAAGTTAATGGCTACGACCTAGCAAGGCGCCATTTGTACCATTGCATGTATCTCAAGATAGTCTCACTTGTATCATCAAGAATGCCGTATACCAAAGGACGATATAAAAGTTAAGTGTTCTAGTAGCTACGTTCTTTTCTTTATCACATTCATTACGAATCCTGTTCCAGACTTAACGCCAGACGGCGTGAGTTGACGCGTGCCCTTTCGGCTACCCGTCACTGTGGACTGGCTGCCTTGTCAGTCTACTACAAAGGGACGAGGCAATGCAGCAGCACAAAGCAATTAACACAAACAGCAATGACAAAAAATACAAATTGGCAAAGCAAGCTACAGTAAATCTAAATTACCAAGCAAATGCAACATTACTTCTAATATGAGCCAATGTGCAGCAACAAGAAAAATAAATCAGTAGTAAAACTAGCTTAACAGAGTAATACAAAGTGAAATTTAGTAGCACTATACCTGGCAAACAGCAGCAGCAAACGCAATAACTTATATCTAAACATGACAAAGCTCAAGCAGAAAAAATATTACACTAAAGACAACAATGCAGATAAGGGAAATGGATATTCATATCTTAATGTCTATGTAATTAAAGTGGTGCAGCACAACAAGTTATTCTACCAAAAATTACCAAGTACGTGAAAAGAAAATTCTGTATGCAATTCCTGTGAAGGGAAATGTCTTTTTGTGCTCCTTCGTTTTTTTTTTTTTGTAAGTACTTCATAAAGTTATTATTTACTGGATCTGTAGGCATAAAATATTTATATTATTACATCTATAAAATTTTATTTTAACAATGCTGCAGTGCAGCTAGAAACTAGATATTAAACAAATTGAGTAAATAAATACATAAAGCAAGCTATATGGCATTTCTCTCAACTAGCAAGACAATAGCCGTGAAATGTTTCTCATCGTTTCATTATGCATTTTGGTAAATATCATAAATTAAGAGCTCCACAGTATAATCATATGTTTTCAAGTTTGAGCGTGTCGTATTTGCGATGCTTTCTACAAAGGAATGTCAATAGCGAGGATAATGGCCTCCCTTTTTTTTCTCCAACTGTGCCTCTGAAAGGTACACACTAATGGCTTTTTTCCAGGCGACTGTCGCGCAGCTGGGTGCTTACAGTGACCTACCGAAATATTTACATCAGTTTCCACTACAGTGACAGTTGGATACAAATAAAATTTCACAGGTCGAAATATTTGCGTTACAAATCTGTAGAAACAAAATCTTGTAAATATAACAGTGTCCAAAAAATTTTCATCGGCATTGTGATACATTCACGCATGTACACACATTTCATAACTCTTTAAAGTACGATTCTCAGCTTATTGATCATAAACGTACCTCAACAGCATAATACACATCGTAATCGCAATAATAACATCATAACAGATCAATCACATCTCAGAATCGTCGCAACTTCTTTCAATAATTTCAAGACCTTCATTAAAGTCATCTACATCAAACGTACTTCAAAAATCATGATCACGTACCAAATACATCATTCTAAGCTCTCATATTATCACAATGGTTCCGAAAAAATATGAACAGTTCACAAAGTACGGACAAAATACTATTTCATAAGTGTGAAACTATCCAACTGTGCAATTGCGTAAACATGTGTCACTGACATAAAAAAAATTGTTTCTCTGTTAAATAATCAGATAGCTGTGTAATTCTGTGTTGGAGAAACATGGTACCGATGTGTAAAGTTGTATAAGGAAATACCATATTAGCCAGGGCTCCTTGTGCTTGCCACACACATGGTACACAAAGTAAGCGTGTACCCCCCTGAGGATAATACGTAGCATAATCAAATTCCTCATATACGATAGCATCATCTTATTGATCATAAACGTACCTCAACAGCATAATACACATCGTTGTCGTAAAAATAACATCATAACACCTCAGTCAAATCTCAAAAACGTCGTAGCTTTCTGCAATAATATCAAAACCTAAAAAAAATTCTCTGCTCATTTCAATAGTGTCATCTACATCAAACGTACTTTAAAAATCATGATCCCATACCAAATGCATCATTCAAAGCTCTCATAGTATCACAATGGTTACAAAAAATATATGAACAGTTCACAAAGTACGGACGAAATACAATTTCATAAGTGTGAAGTTATCCAACTGTGTAATTCCGTAAACATCTGTCACTGACGTAGTAAAAAAAATGTTTGTTTCTCTGTTAATTAATCAGATAGCTGTGTAATTCTGTGTTAGAGGAATATGGTACCGATGTGTAAGGTATAAGCATATTAGCTAGGGCTCCTTGTGCTTGCGACACACATGGTACACAAAGTAAGCGTGTACCCCCCTGAGGATAATACGTAGCATAATCAAATTCCTCATATACGATAGCATCATCTTATTCATCATAAACGTACCTCAACAGCATAATACACATCGTTGTCGTAAAAATAACATCATAACACCTCAGTCAAATCTCAAAAACGTCGTAGCTTTCTGCAATAATATCAAAACCTAAAAAAAATTCTCTGCTCATTTCAATAGTGTCATCTACATCAAACGTACTTTAAAAATCATGATCCCATACCAAATGCATCATTCAAAGCTCTCATAGTATCACAATGGTTACAAAAATATATGAACAGTTCACAAAGCACGGACGAAATACAATTTCATAAGTGTGAAGTTATCCAACTGTGTAATTCCGTAAACATCTGTCACTGACGTAGTAAAAAAAATGTTTGTTTTTCTGTTAATTAATCAGATAGCTGTGTAATTCTGTGTTAGAGGAATATGGTACCGATGTGTAAGGTATAAGCATATTAGCTAGGGCTCCTTGTGCTTGCCACACACATGGTACACAAAGTAAGCTTGTACCACCCTCAGGATCAATGTAATTATACCCTTAGGTGTTACAGATTACAGCAATGGAATGGAATGTATCATGGAAAACTTTCTTTGTAATTCAATAATCTTTAAAAATAAATGTTTTAAGTACAAAATTAATCACTCAAATGCGTGTCCTGTAGCGCTAAATTGTGCGTCTTGTTGTATCATAATCTCTGTCATTACTTAAGGGTAAAAAATGTGCCAAGTGTCGTAATTATCGTCCTCTGTAAGCAATGTTCTGCTGAAGTCAATGTACTTACCTCATCACAAACGAAAGTGAAATGCTTTGCGTATATATATCGTAGTTATTACGTACCTTACCGTTATCAAAAAAGTACTATAATGTGTCGTATTGTTGTGCTACGAAAAAGGCTGTCTCATTGTAGCTATACCAGAAAAGTTACTACTAAAACATGTTTTACTTTCCAGATTAATACAGAAAAACTGTGCAGATGTAAAACAGATACACCGCAAAAGCAACAATATAAATTGTGTCACATATTAATAGCGTCGTGATATAATCGTGTAGCTGTCAAAGAAACCAAATACTAAGTCATCTTTAATCCCACAGAAAGTACTTCAAATGAAGAATGTCTTTTCAAGTAAACCAAAATGTTGCATGAAAATATCATTAGCAGTGACAGTATATGTTCTAAGTATGTAAGCCTTATAGTCGTTACGTAATCGTGCAACTAACAAGCAAGAATGTACACACACGGTAACACTGTGTCGTCTGTTCACTATAACAATGCACTCGTAACTGCTGTCTAAATATGTATCCTAGGTTCTAGACTGGATAGTTAACTTCAAACACTGTTGCATGTTAACAGTTTCTAAGTCTAACAAAGCTTACTAGTAATGTAAAGTGAAAAATATTATGGCAAAGACTAAGTTAAAAAGCAGATTATCTTTCAATAAACGGTTTTAAATGTGAAATGTGGTGTAAACCTTTACTCTTCACAGTACTCAGAGTTTCAACTTGAACGTAATTATCATGCAGTATACGTCGGTAAAGAATACTGGAATTTTACTCAAGGTTAGCTATGTTATTTTTCTCCCAGCCAGCCGGCGCACGTGGCTGCCTGCGGTGCGAGTCTGTCTCTTTGTTGGCGCGCGTCGTTATTGGGATTAGGAGGCCTAACTTCGACAAATTCACCTTGTCGAGAGTGCCCTGCTCTGTTTGAATCTCGCCAGTTCTGATGCAGTTCAAGTCTGTCGTTACGATTATATCGTCTGTCGTCATGTCGGTAGTTCCTGTAGTTTCTTTCTAGTCGATTAAGTGGTGGAGAATTTCTCCCTGAATTATCTCTGCACGGTGGACCGTTGCATCTGAAGTTATTCTGTCCCCCGTGATAATAATAGTTCTGGTTGCCATATTGTCTGTTTCTATGATTGTATCTGTTATATTCATTACTACGGAAATGCGATCTTTCTCTGTAACTATTATTCTGCCAACGGTTGTCATAAGGGTGGTGTCTGTTTTTGTCACGATTTGTGTTGTGAGAATAGCCTTGTCGTGTCCATTTATTATTTCTGTCATCACAGAATTGTGACGGATGTGACCTGTAATTGTTGTGTTCATGTTTTCGCGTTCCGCGATTGTCAGTGTCAATTTCTATTTCTTGTAAGAGTCCCTGAAAAGTTTCAATGTCGTCTTTGCAACGTCCTGCCAAAATAATATTTCTTATCTGTTCAGGCAATTTCATTAAGCAAATGCGGATGAGTTCTGAAGGTCTGTATGGGTTTGACAGGTACTGATTATTGTGCAACATGTCTTCAAAATATTTCACAAGACTGGAAAATTCAGATTGTTCGAAATGTTTCATCATTATGTTGCTATGTTTTACTCGGTCTTATGTAGCTTGAGACCAATATGCTGAGAGGAAGGCATGGTAAAATTCTCCTTCACTGTGACAATCGTGAATGCCTGATCGCATTCTTACAGCTGGTTCATTCTCTAAATAGCCACACATAAATTCTAATCTGTGCTCTAATGACCAGTTGGGAGGAAAACAATGAGAGAATTGATGGAGCCACGCTTGTGGATGAATGTCTTTGCCAGAAGTCTTAAAAGTTTTAAATTTACGTGTAGTAATGAACAGCTCATAGTCTAAATCATCACGTCGGCGAGTCGCATATCGGTCATTGTTACGTCGTTTCGGCGGTTCCATTTGAAAATTCGGTGCACCTTGCCAATTTCTTTCATAATTTCCGAAATGCGCTGTGTTATTATTTTGTGACTGTTCCTTATTTCTATGTCCCTCTACCCGTATTGGGGCGCGAGTGTCCTCTGAAATACGTAATTCTTGTATTACCTGTGTCAGCTGATTTTGTACTTTCCGGATTTCTCTTTTGTACTGTGTATTGACTTGATTTTGATTTTGTTTGAATTTTCTAATTTGTTCATACTCTTTAGTGTCAGTGAAGGCTACAGGTCTTGTGTCATTCAGATCATCATCTACCTTTGTAGATAAGTTAGTGAACTGATCTGAAAGTTCGGCTAATTTATCTGATAGTGAAATTATTTCCTCTGTGTGTTTTTCTGAACCTAGTTTCAGAGTGTCCATTCGTGTTGAAATCGTATCTACTGTGTCCTTTAAGTTTTCCTGAGATTTTGCAAGTTGTGTAACCGAATCGGTAGATGCAACTGAGTCAATTTTAGCTTGCAAGGTCTCATGATTTTCATGAACAGTAGTTTGCAGTTCTTTTATGGCTGCTTCGTGATTCTGTAATGCATTTCGATGCCGCGAAAAAATAGGTTGAAAATGCTCACAAATTTGTGTTTTTGCGTCATTACAAACTTTTTGACATTTCGATTCAATGTTATGTAACTCAGTAGTTAAATCTTCACATGTTTGTTCAAGCGTGGTGTCTAACTTTTGAAGGTTTTGCTGTGTTTGTCTCTGATTTTGTTCCAAGGTGTCTAACTTTTGAAGATTTTGTTCCATTGTGTCTAACTTTTGAACCTTTTGCTATGTTTGTCTCTGATTTTGTTCCACTGTGTCTAACTTTTGAAGCTTTTGCTGTGTTTGTCCCATTTGTTGTATTAATTGTAATAACAATGCATTGGTGTCTGAAACATGTTCCTCAGTGCTTTTTGGCAGTGAATTTGCACTGGCAACATTCACATTTTGACAAGCAGAAAATGTATCTTGACTTATTTGAGAAAACGGTGAGAACCCAAAACCTGAATCTACAGTATTTGCGAGGTTTTGTCCTGTCATTTCAGATCCATGAGGCGAGCTATTGCCGACCGATCGATCGATAAAGCTTCCCTGTTCACTAATTGTTTCACTGTCTACGCCATTATTTGCCGCCCGCTCCATTTCCCTATGCACAATTACCAAATCACTAGTTTGAACATTAGTTTTTCAATCCACGGTGGCGCTAATGCACTGCTTTCGTCTTCACTGTCATTTCTCAGTTTACTTTGGAGCCTAGTATTACGTTTTTCACACGCCATTATTGTCACAATATTTCACACGACAACACAGAAAACCACAATTTGAAGAGCAAAATAAGAAAACACATTAACCTAGCACTGAAAATAATATCTAGTTAATTGCACGCGCAGCTGCGAAATACTTGGTGCAAATCTACATGCATGCCACATTAACAATGAAAGACTGCAACCCCAAAGGAGATTCTCTCTACAATTACACACTAGCAATAAACAATAATTACACTAATTACACAAACTACAAGAAAAAAAATCAGAAGATTCCAGTGAGGTATCCTGGCAGGGTCGCCATATGAAAAGTCCCCTTTGAACAATTATACATGACTGTCCTTAAACTGACACACAATATTTTTAGGGCAACGCAATCTGACTTTCAATATTCGCTACAAAAGAATGGCCCTGACTAAAAGTAACCTATACCTTTCACAAATCACTTACCTCGCAAAAAGCTTCATTACTCGAACTACTGCAATACAGCGAGCGCCACTACTGCCAGCTAAATAAAAGATTCAAACTACGGAAGGCACTAGCTACTGATAGGCATAGTTAGCAAATGAAAGATTTTAATAGAGAACAAACAATGTATTTACCTTAATAGTCATAATATACACTCCTGGAAATGGAAAAAAGAACACATTGACACCGGTGTGTCAGACCCACCATACTTGCTCCGGACACTGCGAGAGGGCTGTACAAGCAATGATCACACGCACGGCACAGCGGACACACCAGGAACCGAGTTGTTGGCCGTCGAATGGCGCTAGCTGCGCAGCATTTGTGCACCGCCGCCGTCAGTGTCAGCCAGTTTGCCGTGGCATACGGAGCTCCATCGCAGTCTTTAACACTGGTAGCATGCCGCGACAGCGTGGACGTGAACCGTATGTGCAGTTGACGGACTTTGAGCGAGGGCGTATAGTGGGCATGTGGGAGGCCGGGTGGACGTACCGCCGAATTGCTCAACACGTGGGGCGTGAGGTCTCCACAGTACATCGATGTTGTCGCCAGTGGTCGGCGGAAGGTGCACGTGCCCGTCGACCTGGGACCGGACCGCAGCGACGCACGGATGCACGCCAAGACCGTAGGATCCTACGCAGTGCCGTAGGGGACCGCACCGCCACTTCCCAGCAAATTAGGGACACTGTTGCTCCTGTGGTATCGGCGAGGACCATTCGCAACCGTCTCCATGAAGCTGGGATACGGTCCCGCACACTGTTAGGCCGTCTTCCGCTCACGCCCCAACATCGTACAGCCCGCCTCCAGTGGTGTCGCGACAGGCGTGAATGGAGGGACGAATGGAGACGTGTCGTCTTCAGCGATGAGAGTCGCCTCTGCCTTGGTGCCAATGATGGTCGTATGCGTGTTTGGCGCCGTGCAGGTGAGCGCCACAATCAGGACTGCATACGACCGAGGCACACAGGGCCAACACCCGGCATCATGGTGTGGGGAGCGATTTCCTACACTGGCCGTACACCACTGGTGATCGTCGAGAGGACACTGAATAGTGCACGGTACATCCAAACCGTCATCGAACCCATCGTTCTACCATTCCTAGACCGGCAAGGGAACTTGCTGTTCCAACAGGACAATGCACGTCCGCATGTATCCCGTGCCACCCAACGTGCTCTAGAAGGTGTAAGTCAACTACCCTGGCCAGCAAGATCTCCGGATCTGTCCCCCATTGAGCATGTTTGGGACTGGATGAAGCGTCGTCGCACGCGGTCTGCACGTCCAGCACGAACGCTGGTCCAACTGAGGCGCCAGGTGGAAATGGCATGGCAAGCCGTTCCACAGGACTACATCCAGCATCTCTACGATCGTCTCTATGGGAGAATAGCAGCCTGCATTGCTGCGAAAGGTGGATATACACTGTACTAGTGCCGACATTGTGCATGCTCTGTTGCCTGTGTCTATGTGCCTGTGGTTCTGTCAGTGTGATCATGTGATGTATCTGACCCCAGGAATGTGTCAATAAAGTTTCCCCTTCCTGGGACAATGAATTCACGGTGTTCTTATTTCAATTTCCAGGAGTGTATATACCAGTTCATGACATCCAGACTTACAAATTTCAAAACTCTGCCATCTCTCTCCCCACATCCACCACTGCTGGCGGCTCACCTCCAACTGCACAACGCTACGTGCTGTTCACATCCAGCTGCCCAACACTACAATAGCCAACAACAATGCAAACCAGCCACTGACTGCACACAGCACAGCCAGTGATTTTCATACAGAGCGCTACGTGGCGTTACCAATATAAAAACCTAAACAGCCTACTTACAGTGGTAACACAAAATGACTGGGGCGAAACGTAGAAAGACGTGCGGAGTACAGATGGTTCGTGGACGGACAAGCAGTTTAAGCTGAACGTAGACAGATGCAACATATCGCTTAAAATTAGGCAAAGACATGTATTACTATTCGGTTATGCTATTGGCGAAAACTCACTGGTGATAGGGAAATAGTTACAGTCGTAAAATACTTAGGACTAACCGTGAAGAGGGACGAAAAGTGGAATGGCCATATGAAGTTAAATGGATGCCAGGGTGATATTCATTGGAAGATTGTTAATGAAACGGAAGATGTGACTGAGGAAATACTTCGTCCACCGGTTCTTGAGCTTTGGCCGTCCATCATGCACCCTCAGCTCCAGGAGTTAACAGAAGAGGTAAAGAACATACAACAGTGAGCCGTACGTTTCGTCACGGAATCGTTTAGCCGCCGTGAGAACGTTGCAGAGATACTCAAGAAATTCCTGTATCACATGCTACGACAGAGTTGCTTTTATACTTCGAACAAGATTACTGCTGGAAGTCCAAGAGCGTACATCCCCCCACAAATATCTCACGAAATGACCAACACCAGAAAATCAGGGAAATCAGAGCTCATACGGAGGCATACGGACAGCCGTTGTTCCCACGGGCTATTCGCGATTGTGACATACAAGGAAACAAATGATAGTGATACCAGAGGTATCCCTCCGTCACACTTCTTAAGGTAGAAGCGTAGATGTAGAAGTAGATGGGCTAAGATCGCCATCCAGCCATTCTGATCTTGCTTTCCCGTAGTTTCCGCAAGTCAGTTGAGGAGAATGGTTGCTTTGAATGAGTAAGTCTTATGATCTGAGTTCCACCTACAAGGGTCGGGCTGCCAGCTGCCGTGTCAGGGCTCCTCAGGATTTGCTTAAGAAAAGAGAAAAAATGCTAGCAGGAAACAGACGTCAGATTACTACTTGGTGTTGTTGATCTTCGTGTGTTTTGGAGAGTGTATATGGATGCTACGAATAGCATGTGGAACTGTTGGCTAAGGCTGTATTGACTGTAGAGGATATTATAGGAAAGATGTTGAATGTGTACACTGGAAGAAAGAATGGATGTGATGTAGGAGAGAGAGAGAGAGAGAGAGAGAGAGAGAGAGAGAGAGAGAGAGAGAGAGAGAGAGTGAGAGAATGAGCAATGAAGGAATCTTCAACAATATAAGCGAGAGGAGACTGTTGAGTAGGACTTTGAGGAAAGAACGGTAGGTAGAGACCAGAAGTTTCACTTTTATTGTGAAATTAACAGGAGGAAAAATTCCCGGGAGGAATGCATCAGAGGGCCCAGATTTCACCACATCATGCAGATAACAAAAGATTTGAAATTGACCACTTCCTCTGAACTGAAGAGTACTGACGGTAGTTAGGGATAAACAACAAAAAAAAATTAATAAAAAAATAATTAGCCAGCTGGGATTACGGCTTGCGCACTAAGGTTTCCTTATAAACTTAATTATGTGCACGGGCAGTTCATCCATTCCTTGAATTTGGGATCTCGACGATTTTTGCCTGATTTTGACACTGATACTCACAAGGTGTCGTCCCAGGCATTCACAGACTTTCCAGAATGTTTAATTTCAAGTTACCTGTATAAGTCGCATAACAAATGACTAGGAATTTTTTTTAGTGTGATACCATTAAACATTAACAATATTCTCATTTTTTTCTGTACTTATACTGGGGAAACCCTTCTCCTTGCCAACATTCATGATTCTACGTCAAGGGGAAGTACCCTATAGAATATGACATGCATATGTTTGCATTGCCTCAAAAGCTAAAATTTGCTACACGGGCAAAGGGCCGTAGATCTCAGTATGTGACATAAATTTCAACATGATATGTCTACCGGTTCCAGAGACAAATGGGTCTTAACATACGGACAGATAAGCAGTTTGACAAAAAAAGACAACTTTTTTCGTGCGATATAATTACAAATTAACAATTTTCGGATGTTTCTCTTTGGTGATGGAGTGAAACTTTGCTTCTTCACAAATTTCACGACTCTATGTCAACGAGAGGTTTCCTGTAGATTATCAAAATATGTGACATAAATGGCCGTATCTTTTGATTGCGTTGGCTTAGAAGCCTCACTTTTTTAAGTTGCTATGATGCCTTATACTTTATAAGTTACGTAAGTTGCAGCTTGATACGTCTACACACTCCTCAGAAAAGGGTTTTCAACAGTCAGAAAGGCAGTCAGACAGACGGACAAGAAAGTGACCCTACAAGAGTTTCGTTTTTGCCTATGTACCCTGAAAACGGTCTGAGAGTAAGAAACGGAACTGATTAGGTAGACATCTGACGCACCTATGAATGGTGGATGAAATCGTGTACAGTACGATGTGATTGAGAATTCAAAATTCAATGCTTAACTTAGAATCTTAAAGAGTACTAGGAGATATTTGTCTGGTGGGACTCTAAATTCTCAATCAGTATCTCATTTGTTGTACATGATTTCGGTCATCATTAAAAGGTGCGTAAAATATTTCTCTAATTTATTTGGTTTCTTACTTTTAGGCAAATCATTTCACAAAACATTTCAACTTTGTACTTGGTCAAACGCTTGCGTGGAGCGAAAACAGGACTCACTATCAATGACATAATGGGCTTTTGTCCGCATATTGATTGCCAAATGAAGGGTGGAAATGGACCACAGTCTAGTTTTGCAAAAATGGTTTATTTGTTTGAAGGTAGTCAGGGTAATGAAGGAAAACCTAATTAGCGATTTTCAGGAAAATTCTTGTTCCAATTTTCACACCCAAATGAAGAGTAGGAAAGGGACAAATAGGATTTCAAAGCGCGCAGTGTGAAATGCAGTTTTGGAGAAACATATGTAACTGCTTGAAAGTAATCAGGATAGTTATGAAAATATTGATTAGTGATTAATGGAAAATTATACAATGGATTTTTATCCGAATTAGGCATTGTTTCGTTTTCAATAATGTTAGCTTACGATAGTGGCATTTTGTACTCCAAATTACACATTGGTCCATGGGCTGCAATAATGTCGTCGTATTTTCAGGAAGAAGCAAGATTAATATTCTCCAGAACAGAGAGTGCGGGACGTACTGAACAGTTGTCCATAAGAAGCAGTACCTTCCTATTCTGACTTTTTATTAGCATTATAATGCACTGGCAGTTTTTTACACGCTTAAAACACCTAGCATTTTTTTTATTTACTTATCACGAGCTATTTCGTCTTCTCAGTTCCATCTGCGTTAGCTCAAACCAGAACTGTAATTCGTTCTTTAGCTAACTTGCTACCAACACATTTTTCGCTCCTGAATTTTATAGTTTTGTCAGGTGTCAATTTAAAGATAATGACAGTCTCGTCTGTGCAGAAGATGACCCAGTCTGGATATCCTTCACGAATTGTAGGCCACACGGTAGTCAGCCATTGTTGGATCGTTTCAGTATTCACACTGTTGGCTTCACCGCTCACTTTGCTAAAAGTAATGTCGTGACGTTGTCTGTCAAACCAGCCACTGCTGCACACGAATTCCTCATGCTTTAATTTCTTGGCAAATTATTCTGCTTTCCCAGTAAGGACAGATCGACTAATGGGTACATTGTGCCACTTAAGCAGCGCTTCGTCCACGTCGCTCCATTCAGATTTCCGCAACTGCTTTATTTTAGATCCATCTAGTTCTAATGCAGTTACAGTTTTATCCTTGTCCTTTCAAATCGTTTGGACTGTGGAATTTACAAGGCTAAACTGATGACACACGTCAACGTTTTTAGCTATATTCTCGATTTCATGAGTCACTTTCACTTTTTCTTCCACCATTAAAGCTTCTGTTTTACTGGCCATGGTGTTCTGAAATGCGTACCTTTCGTAATGATCTGTTGTGGAAACTGACATCACGTTTACTGTTCACGAGTTCTGTGGTTGTGCTCACTACTGTAGTATGAACATGCTATGGTAATAGTGAGGTGAGGAGTCCATACTACGTCTATTGCTGACGGAAGGGCAAAGAAAAAAATATGCCAGGTTGCCATATTACGACAACAGATTTCCTTCTACAGTACACTGATTCCTGGAAAATCTTTCTGCTGACTTAGGCTTAAAATGACGTTACATACGAAGTACACGCATATACATTTGTCGTATTAAGCAAGGATGAGAAGTATGTTCCTTACTAGGAATGTGGCCGTATTACAGAAATTACAACGTTATAGCCGAGTTGTCCTTGTAACTGACCTCGTTATAAGGAAGTTAACCTGCATTGTTACCGCTATTAAAAATGTTTTAAAAATTCTCTGTAGACAGCATTTCGATATTGTTACGTAGTTTTAATTAATGTAAAGGATGAGCCAGACAGTCGGAGATTTTACTTTATTACATGAGCCTCCAAACATTAACTTCATTTTTCCATTGTGGCCCACGGTCTAGTAACAGGAAGTCAACACCGAGGAAGGGCACCTTGGCCACGCGCCTCTCTCATGTGCTTACGAGGTAACGCCGCTCCAGGCGTCGCTTAGCAGGCAACGCTCTGAAAAGTTCCATGCCGCCCGCACTGTTTGCTCGGTCCTGACCAATCAGAGCGGAGGAAGCCGCGAGGTGTGTCGAATATACCCTGCCGCCAGTCACCGGGCCCGCGCTCTTGTATTCTTGCTCACCAGCGAGTCGGATGCCCACCCTGTAGCATTGAACATCCTCCGCTTCTCCCGGTACTGCGGCACTGTGGACTTAGTAGCTTCGCGAACAATGTTTCGCCAAACTCTAAGCTCTGGCTCACCCTCACCTCCCTATGTAGCCCCTTTCAACATGCTTTCGCCAATAAATGGCCTTTCTCTAAAAATAATCCTAATCATTCCATAACGCCCACCGCCTGCCCATACGCCCATCCTGTACAATAAATTGTCTTACGTAATTTGCGAATGGTGCTTAATCTGCATTTCCGTCCAACTCTTCCAACCCTTGAGCAATCAATAGATCGCAGAAAGTGTACCACATCGTCTACAAGAGCTATACGGGATAAAGGGAAAGCGGGAAAGCATCATACACTAAGTCAGAACGCGGACGAAAGTGTGTGTTGAGTGTTCGTGACAGAAGGTCATTGAAGACGACTGTGGCGGAAAGTAAGACAGCTACATAGGACACAGCAGAACTGAATGTCGCAATCGCGAGCCCTGTCAGCGCCAAACCAACACAAACGGAGCTCCTACAGCAGATAATTGCAGGGTAACATGGAAGTCCAAAGCCAATCATGTATTATGCAAATACTCGTAACAAGGAAACGTGTCGCAGAAGACAAAAAAAGAAAAAAATGGACTATTGAGCAATGGCAGAAAGCCATTCGTTGAGTTACGTCTAGTTCCACACTGTATTGAACTTCCGGCCGCATTTAGGTACCAAGAGCGTTACTAGAAAGTTGGTAGTGGGGAGACAGATTTGGAGAGGCATGTCGTGGTATTGCATGGACCCCGTGGCTGGTCTCATTCCAGCCAAGCACTGTGTGACCATTTTGGCTGATCAGGCCCATCCAATGGTATAATGTTTGTTCACCAATGGTAATGATGTGTTCCGAGAGGACAGAGCCTCTGTCCACATAGCTCGTATCGTCCAGGATTGAATTTTCGAGCACGAGAATGAAACGCCGCATATCCCCTGGCCACTACGGTCACCCAATCTCAATATAATTAGGCGTTTGTGGTCTGCTTTGGTGACAAAAGCGCATGTTCGCTATCCACTTCCTTCAACCCTAGCCGATTTTTGCCGCTACTTTGTACAGTCATGCTCATGAATTAAGGATAATTGCAGAAAGTGGTGCCACACAACGTGGCACTACACAAAACTGGCGCTAATAGCATAGGCGCATAGGGAACACACGCGAGACACATCTGTAAGTCGACGGTATTGGTGATAAGTTGAGAAAACCGTCCCGAAACAAAACGCCACTGTTTCCTGCGCATGTACCCCGACATCAATATGGGATATGATCACCATGCACGCGTACACAGGCCCCACAACGGGTTGGCATACTCTGGATCAGGTGGTCGAGCAGCTGCTGGGGTATGGGGGGAGGTGGGGGGGACGTGCTCGATGGGGTTTAGGTCTGGGGATTAGGCAGGCCTCTCCGTTCGCCTGATATCTTCTACTTCAAGGTACTCCTCCATGATGTCAGCTCGGTGGGGCTGTGCGCTATTATGCATCAGGAGGAAGATGGGGCCCACTTCACCCCTAAAAAGGCGGACTTTTTTTTTTTTTTTGGTCATGGTTTGATGCGGACCGCCACGAATTCCTTTCCTATGCTAACCTCTTCATCTCAGAGTAGCACTTGCAACTTTCGTCCTCAATTATTTGCTTGACGTATTCCAATCTCTGTCTTCCTCTAAAGTTTTTGCCCGCTACAGCTCCCTCTAGTACCATGGAAGTCATTCTCTCACGTCTTAGTAGATGTCCTATCATCCTGTCCCTTCTCCTTATCAGTGTTTTCCACATATTCCTTTCCTCTCCGATTCTGCGTAGAACCTCCTCATTCCTTACCTTATCAGTCCACCTAATTTTCATCATTCGTCTATAGTACCACATCTCAAATGCTTCGATTCTCTTCTGTTCCGGTTTTCTCACAGTCCATGTTTCACTACCATACAATGCTGTACTCCAGACGTACATCCTCAGAAATTTCTTCCTCAAATTAAGGCCGGTATTTGATATTACTAGACTTCTCTTGGCCAGAAATGCCTTTTTTGCCATAGCGAGTCTGCTTTTGATGTCCTCCTTGCTCCGTCTGTCATTGGTTATTTTACTGCCTAGGTAGCAGAATTCCTTAACTTCATTGACTTCGTGACCATCAATCCTGATGTTAAGTTTCTCGCTGTTCTCATTTCTACTACTTCTCATTACCTTCGTCTTTCTCCGATTTACTCTCAAACCATACTGTGTACTCATTAGACTGTTCATTCCGTTCAGCAGATCATTGAATTCTCCTTCACTTTCACTTAGGATAGCAATGTCATCAGCGAATCGTATCATTGATATCCTTTCACCTTGTATTTTAATTCCACTCCTGAACCTTTCTTTTATTTCCATCATTGCTTCCTCGACGTACAGATTGAAGAGTAGGGGCGAAAGGCTACAGCCTTGTCTTACACCGTTCTTAATACGAGCACTTCGTTCTTGATCGTCCACTCTTATTATTCCCTCTTGGTTGTTGTACATATTGTATATGACCCGTATCTCCCTATAGCTTACCCCCACTTTTTTCAGAATCTCGAACAGCTTGCACCATTTTATATTGTCGAACGCTTTTTCCAGGTCGACAAATCCTATGAAAGTGTCTTGATTTTTCTTTAGCCTTGCTTCCATTATTAGCCGTAACGTCAGAATTGCCTCTCTCGTCCCTTTACTTTTCCTAAAGCCAAACTGATCGTCACCTAGCACATTCTCAATTTTCTTTTCCATTCTTCTGTATATTATTCTTGTAAGCAGCTTCGATGCATGAGCTGTTAAGCTGATTGTGCGATAATTCTCGCACTTGTCAGCTCTTGCCGTCTTCGGAATTGTGTGGATGATGCTTTTCCGAAAGTCAGTTGGTATGTCGCCAGACTCATATATTCTACACACCAACGTGAATAGTCGTTTTGTTGCCACTTCCCCCAATTATTTTAGAAATTCTGATGGAATGTTATCTATCCCTTCTGCCTTATTTGACCATAAGTCCTCCAAAGCTCTTTTAAATTCCGATTCTAATACTGGATCCCCTATCTCTTCTAAATCGACTCCTGTTTCTTCTTCTATCACATCAGACAAATCTTAACCCTCATAGAGGCTTTCAATGTATTCTTTCCACCTATCTGCTCTCTCCTCTGCATTTTACAGTGGAATTCCCGATGCACTCTTAATGTTACCACCGTTGCTTTTAATATCACCAAAAGTTGTTTTGACTTTCCTGTATGCTGAGTCTGTCCTTCCGACAATCATATTTTTTTCGATGTCTTCACATTATTCCTGCAGCCATTTCTTTTTAGCTTCCCTGCAATTCCTATTTATTTCACTCCTCAGCGACTTGTATTTCTGTATTCCTGATTTTCCCGGAACATGTTTGTACTTCCTCCTTTCGTCAATCAACTGAAGTATTTCTTCTGCTACCCATGGTTTCTTCGCAGCTACCTTCTTTGTACCTATGTTTTCCTTCCCAACTTCTGTGATGGCCCTTTTTAGAGATGTCCATTCCTCTTCAACTGTACTGCCTACTGCGCTATTCCTTATTGCTGTATCTATAGCGTTAGAGAACTTCAAACGTATCTCGTCATTCTTTAGTACTTCCGTATCCCACTTCTTTGCGTATTGATTCTTCCTTACTAATGTCTTTAACTTCAGCCTACTCTTCATCACTACTATATTGTGATCTGAGTCTATATCTGCTCCTGGGTACGCCTTACAATCCAGTATCTGATTTCGGAATCTCTGTCTGACCATGATGTAATCTAGTTGAAATCTTCCCGTATCTCCCGGCCTTTTCCAAGTATACCTCCTCCTCTTGTGATTCTTGAACAGGGTATTCACTATTACTAGCTGAAACTTGTTACAGAACTCAATTAGCCTTTCTCCTCTTTCATTCCTTGTCCCAAGCCCATATTCTCCTGTAACCTTTTCTTCTACTCCTTCCCCTACAACTGCATTCCAGTCGTCCATGACTATTAGATTTTCGTCCCCCTTTACATACTGCATTACCCCTTCAATATCCTCATACACTTTCTTTATCTGTTCATCTTCAGCTTGCGACGTCGGCATGTATACCTGAACTATCGTTGTCGGTGTTGGTCTGCTGTCGATTCTGATTAGAACAACCCGGTCACTGAACTGTTCACAGTAACACACCCGCTGCCCTACCTTCCTATTCATAACGAATCCTACACCTGTTATACCATTTTCTGCTGCTGCTGATATTACCCAATACTCATCTGACCAGAAATCCTTGTCTTCCTTCCACTTCACTTCACTGACCCCTACTATATCTATATTGAGCCTTTGCATTTCCCTTTTCAGATTTTCTAGTTTCCCTACCACGTTCAAGCTTCTGACATTCCACGCTCCGACTCGTAGAACGTTATCCTTTCGTTGATTATTCAATCTTTTTCTCATGGTAACCTCCCCCTTGGCAGTCCCCTCCCGGAGATCCGAATGGGCGACTAATCCGGAATCTTTTGCCAATGGAGAGATCATCATGACACTTCTTCAATTACAGGCCACATGTCCTGTGGATATACGTTACGTGTCTTTAATGCAATGGTTTCCATTGCCTTCTGCATCCTCATGTCGTTGATCATTGCTGATTCTTCCGCCTTTAGGGGCAATTTCCAACCCCTAGGACAAGAGAGTGCCCTGAACCTGTATCCGCTCCTCCGCCCTCTTTGACAAGGCCGTTGGCAGAATGAGCCTGACTTCTTATGCCGGAAGTCTTCGGCCGCCAATGCTGATTATTTGTCAAAATTTAAGCAGTGGAGGGGATCGAACCCGGGACCGAAGACGTTTTGAGTATGATTCAAAGACGCTACCCCTAGACTACGGGTGCCCCCTAAGGCGGACATACTGGTGCAAAATGACGTCGCAATACACCAGACCTGTTACAGTTCCTCTGTCAAAGACATTCAGGGGTGTACGTGCACCAATCGTAATCCTACCCCGCACCATAAAACCACGACCTCCATTCATGTCCCTTTGAAGGACATTAAGGGGTTGCTATCTGGTTCCTGGCTCACGACAGATGAAAACCCGGCGAGAATCGCTGTTCAGACAGTACCTGGACTCGTCTGTGAACATAACCTGGGACCACTGTGCCAATTACAATGTACCGTGTAATTGACTCCTCGCTTTACGGGATTTCCTGTTACCAGGGGTCAGTGGAATGCACCTTGTAGGTCTCCGGGTGAATAAATCATGTCTGTTCAGTCGTCTGTAGACTGTGTGTCTCGAGACAGCTGTCCCAGTGGCTGCGGTAAGGTCCCAAGCAGGGCTACCTGCAGTACTCCGTGGCCGTCTGCGGGTACTGATGGTGAGATATCGGTCTTCTTGTGGTGTTGTACACTGTGGACGTCCCGTACTGTAGCACCTGGACATGTTTCCTGTCTGCTGGAATTGTTGCCATAATCGTGAGGTCACAGTTTGTGGCACACGGAGGGCCTGTGCTTTAACCTGCTGTGTTTGACCAGCCTCCAGTCGCCCTAGTATTCTACTCCTCATAACGTCATAAATATGTGTTCTTTGAGCCATTTTCAACACACAGTCACCATTAGCAGGTCTGAAAACGTCTGCACACTTACTCGCTACACCGTACTCTGACATGCACCAACACACCTCTGCGTATGTGGACTGCTGGCAGTGTCACTGTGCTACGACCGATGGCCAAATGCACCGCATAGTCATATCCCGAGGTGATTTATACCCGCAGACCGCCAACCAGAGAGTTTTTTCACCTTGTATCAGCATTATCCTTAATTTATGAGCACGAATGTAGGAGGAATAGTATAAGATTTCCTTGAAATTCCTACAGGACATGTATTTAGCTTCCGAGAGTATTGAAAACTGTTTTGAATGACAAAGGATTTACTGCACCGTATTAAGCATGGTAATCTATTGCGTTTCAGGTGTTTCCATATTTCTGTCCAACCCCCTGTATTTTTACGATATTACAGTGTCTGTGTTACCCTCATTAAGAATCAAAGTAACTTTGGACATGCATGCATGCAAGGGACTATACATAATGGATGTACGAGTTCAGGTTATAGACGCATGGTTTACGACATATGGAAGTTTGCGCCGGGTCGCGGGTCGTGCACGGATAGCCAAATGGCAGCCAGGACGGTAACTCAGCGTGTTCGGTCACAGGGTTTAGCTATCCTCTGCAGTAAAAAAGCTGAGTGAAAGGATCTACGAACAACCTGAACGAGTGTCAGCGGACGTCCGCCACGAACAACATAGAGCAAAATGAGATTTAAAAAAATGGAAGGACGACTGCTTGCGGAAGCGTAAAATCCCGGTTCGAGCCCCGGTCCGGCACAAATTTTCGTTGTCGTCATTCCATTCTGTTGCTGTTGATAGCCCATATTCGCAATTGCAAGTTCATTTGATTTTCGCCGTATTTTTGTTTTCCCTCAAACCATTAGTTGAGGATTTACGAATTATCCAGGTTACTTTCAAGCAATTCGGGATTTTTTCGCCATACAAGACCTCACGTTGGTCATTGTTATGCTCCATTTATCCCTTTACCATTCTTTGTTTGGCTTTGAAAATTCGTACAAAAGCCCGCAGTGTAATTTCTACGGCGTGTGATTTCCGCTCCCATCATCAGACATTTGTCCAAATGAGGAGAACGAGAGATTCTGCTGACTATTCTACGGACTGACAACAGGAGAAGAAGTGTTGTCAGGTGCTAGAATAGCTCTGTTGTCGCCCCTGTCTCATACTTTAACCTGCCGGACCCTGCAGCAGCCGCGCCGCCACCAGCCGCTGGCTGACACGCGTCCGCCTGTGCGGCATGAAGAGGTGGCTGGCGGCCATTCACAGCAGCCGTGTCTCGGTTCAATTTCCGGTGGCTCCAGCCGGCACCTGTCTGCGACCGCTGGGCGCCCGGCGCGCGGAAAGAAAGACGAGTCCCTGTCTCGGCGTTCTCCTGTATAGGGTTGTAAAAGGAACGACTGACTGACAGACCGTGTGAATAGAGGGTGGCCCGAAAGTAACGATTTATTTTCATGGGAACATTAATGTATGGAAGTCTTATCTCATAGATCCCTGATATGCTCTCTTTAGATTATTTATTTATTTATTTATGTGCATTTTCATAGACAGTACAGAGTAACCCATCGCCTTGAAATGTAAGGAGGGTCGGCTGCTACTAAAACTGGTAGCAGAGACTTTTTATTAAAGCAATCTTATTTGTACACAGTTGTTAATGTTATTTTAAATAATACACTACTGACCATTACAACTGCTACACCAAGAAGAAATGCTGATGATAAACAGGTAGTCATTTGACAAATATATTATACTAGAGTTGACATGTGATTATATTTTCATGCAGTTTGGGTGCATAGACCCTGAGAAATCAGTACCGAGAACAACCACCTCTCGCCGTAATAACGGCCTTTATGTGCCTGGGCATTGAGGCAAACAGAGCTTGGATGGAGTGTACAAGTACAGCTGCCCATGAAGCTTCCCCACAATACCACAGTTCATCAAGAATAGTGGCTGGCGCATTGTGGCGAGCCAGTTGCTCGGTCACCATTGACCATACTGTTTCAGTTGGTGAGAGATCTGGAGAATGTGCTGGCCAGGGCAGCAGTCGAACATTTTCTGTATTTAGAAAGGCCCGTACAGGACCTGCAACATACGTTCGTGCATTACCCTGCTGAAATGTAGCTTTTCGCAGGAAGAAAATGAAGGGTAGAGCCACGGGTCGTAACACATCTGAAATTTAACGTCCACTGTTCAAAGTGCCGTCAATGCGAACAAGAGGTGACCGAGATGTATAACCAATGACATGCCATACCATCACGCCGAGTGATACGCCAGTATGGCGATGACGAATACATGCTTCCAATGTGTGTTCACCACGATGTCGCCAAACACGCATTTGACCATCATGATGCAGTAAACAGAACCTGGATCCATCCGGAAAGTGACGTTTTGCCATTCGTGCACCCAGGTTCGTCGTTCAGTACACCATCACAGGCGCTCCTGTCTGTGATGTACTTCAAGGGTAACCGCAGCCATGGTCTCCGAGCTGATAGTCCGTGCTGCTGCAAACGTCGACGAACTGTTCGTGCAGATGGTTGTTGTCTTGCAAACGTCACCATCTGTTGACTCAGGGATCGAGATGTGGCTGCACGATCCGTTACATCCATGCCTGTCATCTCGACTGCTAGTGAGACGATGCCGTTGGAATCCAGCACGGCGTTCCGTATTACCCTGCGGAACCCACCGATTCCATATTCTACTAACAGTCATTGGATCTCGACCAACGCGAGCAGCAATGTCGCGATACGATAAACCGCAATCGCGATAGGCTACAATCCGACCTTTATCAAAGTCGGAAACGTGATGGTACGCATTTCTCCTCCTTACACGAGGCATCCCAACAATGTTTCACCAGGCAACGCCGGTCAACTGCTGTTTGTGTATGAGAAATCGGTTGGAAACTTTCCTCATGTCAGCACGTTGTAGGTGTCGCCACCGGCGCTATCCATGTGTGGATGCTCTGAAAAGCTAATCATTTGCATATCGCAGCATCTTCTTCCTGTCGGTTAAATTTCGCGTCTGCAGCACGTCATCTTCGTGGTGTAGCAATTTTAATGGCCATTAGTGTATAATGAAAATAATATATAAAAATTCCTCTAAAGTTAGAGAACATTTCTTGTTTTACGATTGTGAATGTGGTTAACGTGTCTCTGCCTATTTGAGGAGAAAATGATTTGTAATTTTTATATTGCACACGCTAAAAAATGTAACACAATAACTGTGGAAAAATAAGCTGCAATATGTAGAGGGAAGTGATATGCTACATTTAAATGTGAAATGTAGTCTAACTAGGTTTTTGGTTGATAATAGTCAATTTCTACCTATTTGAAGTGAGAAGGTCTCGGTAGAACCTCGAGATAATCTCATCTGAAATAGTAAGTTTTTATGTAGGTTTGTTGTGATTGTGTGTATTGATATATTATTTAGAGTGTTGCATGTTAGGACACTGCACGATAATAATTAGGTTTTTTGTCGAATTGTTATGGCATATTGTATGTGACATCGTAGATACATGCACACCCCGTGCTATTCAGTTTATACGCTGACTGAGTATTTGATACATGAAGTACACGAATTTTAGCTTTACACGAAGAATAAACTTATGGTTGTAAATTCATTACCAGAAATATAATGCAGCTCATTGCTCTTGAGTGCTGTACTGCTTATACATCTTCATCACATTTTACGTTTTATAAATGGTTTATACAGAAAGTACATTTCATTTGTAAAATATATTGGTCGTAGCTATACATAAATAAGAGAATGTACATCTGCTTACTCACAATAAGACGAATAATACACTACTGCTTGCGAACAGTACTCTGTATACACTACACAATATGTCGCTGGAGAAGAGGAGCCTCGATGGAAAAGTTCTTCTTCTTCCTTGCGAAGTTTGCCTTATTACTAGAGTCTCAGTATGTGGTATCAGTGATTATGTCGATGTTTTGTTTGTTTTATGGTTGTTACTGCCTGTTGAGTTGTTTGTGGCTGTGTTATGGCATGCAGTGTCATGTGTTGTTGATTGGCGTCCCTTACGTGTTGATCCCTTCTGAGTCGTGTTCATATAGTGTGTTGGTTCCTTCCTCGTTTTCGGAATCTGTGGTCGTGCTTCAGTCCTTCAAAGCGGTTTGTTGTGTTGTTTGTGCTTATCTACTTTTCCTTCCATACAGAATTTGGCGCTTGTATTTGTGGTGTCACAGCCAGACACCACACGTGCTAGGTGGTAGCTTAAATCGGCCGCGGTCCTGTAGTACATGTCGGACCCGCGTGTCGCCACTGTGTGATCGCAAACCTAGCGCCACCACAAGGCAGGTCTCGAGAGACTGACTCGAACTCAGCCCCAGTTGTACAGACGACAGAGCTAGCGACTAGACGTATGAAGCCTTTCTCTCTCATTAGCCGAGAGACAGAATAGCCTTCAGCTAAGTTAATGGCTACGAACTAGCAAGGCGCCATTAGCCTTATAGTGATTGTAATTAAAGTCTCCTTTGTGCGATGTACCACAATGATTGATTAAAGATAAGTATTATACCAGCTATGTACTTTTCTTCATAGCATTAATTACGTATCCTGTTCCAGTACTTCACGCCCATCTGCGTTAGTCTAGCGTGCCTTTTAAGCCACCTCTATCTACAAGGTGTTGGCCCAGCTGCCGACACATCACATGGCGACGAGTCTACAAAGGATCTTGTGTTTTACTTTGCCCTAATTTCTTTGTGTCATGGCTTCGCCACAATCTCCAGATGTACTGTCCGAATTTTATCGCTTGCAGAATCAGCAGATGCAGGCGTTATTGGATGCTCTTGGACAGCTCGTCCAGGTTCAACGTGCGCTGCACACCGATGCGGCCGCCGCAGCTTCATCGCTACCGCAGCCACAACATGCTGTTGCACCTCAATTCAGACCCTTTGATGCAACCCACGAGTCCTGGCAAGAGTGGTCCCGTCAATTCGCCTTCCACCTCGCCGCCTACAGAATTCGAGGTAATGAGCGGCAGCCGTTTTTGCTTTCTTGTGTCGGTGTGTCCACCTACCGTGTGATAGTGAATTGTTTCCCCGGCGCGACGTCGCAACTCTGTCCTACGAAGAACTTTTGTCTGCTTTAGATGCCTATTTCAAGGAAACAGTCAATGTCGTTGCAAAAAGGTATACGTTCTTTCGTACAAAACGTACGGCCGGTCAGACTAATAGGGAGTGGGTTGCGACATTGCAAGGACTTACTAGGGAGTGTGCGTTTGAATGCGAATGTGGATTTCCTTATTCAGATACTATGGTGCGTGATGCAATAGCACAGAACGTTTCTGATGTTCGCATACGGGAACAGATTTTGAAACTAGTTAATCCCTCCCTTCAACAAGTGATAGACATATTGGATAGGCAAGACACACTTGACTTTGCTCAGGACTCATTTGCAACTTCGCCGGCAGTGTGTCACATTAACCGGCCCGCCGGGCCCGCTGCACGGGACGCTCAGCGGCCCTCGCGCCCGTCAGCGCAGCGGCAGCCTAGCTCGCAAACACGTGCACCACGTAAGCAAGCTAATGCAGTGCAATAATGCCCGCGGTGTGCAACTCGACATTCGCGTGAAAATTGCCCGTCACGCCAAGCTATTTGCTTTTACTGTCATAAGAAAGGACATGTCCAAAGTGTTTGCCAGAAAAAGCTCAGATCAGACACTCACACCAATTCCAGGCCCTTTGCTTCGCGCCGGAATCGAACCAAGGAAACTCAGGCTCGTGAACCTTCGCCCATGGATATTCATGTAGTTCATTCCCCCCCGTCCCGTGACAGTGTTCATTCCACAAAACGTGTGCGTCGACGTCGACGGAAGTCCCGTCACGTCGCACGTGATTCTGTCCCAGTGTCTGTTCCAGTTGCACAACACAGTCGCTTTTGTCGTCAGCAGGACAATAAACTATTTGTCGACTTAGACTTTGCAGGCAAAGTGATACCATTCCAGCTCGATACCGGAGCTGCAGTTTCATTGCTCAATCACGACACGTACAACCAACTGAGCAAACCTCCGTTGCGTGCCGCAAATGTTCAGCTCAATAGTTACTCAGGCCAGAAAATACCAGTGTTAGGACAGTGCAGCGTTCTTGCAACATACAAGGGACAAACAAAACTTGTGTCATTTTACGTTCTTCTACTGCAGTGAAATTGTTTGGTTTAGATTTATTTCAGTTGTTTAACTTGTCTATAGTAAATCAGGTCCTCTCAGTGATTCAGACTGTGCCTTCCGCCAGTGTTTCTAGTCTATGTGAAGAATTTGCGGACATTTTTGCACCGAGCCTTGGTTGCGCTAAGAACTATGAAGCACATTTGGCACTGAAAGCAAACGCGCAACCGAAGTTTTTCAGAGCGCGCATTGTTCCCCACGCATTGCGTGATGAGGTCGCAAGAACATTAAGCGATTTAGAATCTCAAGGTGTAATTGAACGTGTGCAGGCTTCTCTCTGGGCCTCACCCTTAGTAATTTTGCCAAAACCTTCCGGAAAATTGAGACTTTGTGTGGACTTCAAGGCAACTGTGAATCCACAACTAGTAACTGCTACTTTTCCTTTGCCCCGCCCGGAAGACCTTTTTGCCAAACTGTGCCCGGGAAAATATTTTTCAAAGTTGGACCTAGCAGATGCGTACTTGCAAATACCTGTGGACGAAGAATCCCGGCGCGTCTTGGTGGTAAACACGCATCTTGGCTTGTATCGCTTCAAAAGACTGCCTTTCGGGTGTGCATCCGCCCCTGCATTGTTTCAGCAATATTTACAAAGTATTTGTGCGTCGGTCCCTACTGCTGCGAACTATCTGGACGATATTGTGATCTCCGGAAAGACAGAAGCCGAACATTTGCAAAATCTCCGAACATTATTTCAGGTCTTGCGACAAAATGGTCTTCGCTTGAGGAAGGACAAATGTGTGTTTTTTGCTCGGGATTTACCCTACCTGGGCCATGTCCTCAATGCCCAAGGAATACATCCGAGTCCAGAGCACCTCCGTGCCATACAGGATTTGCCGTCACCGCAGAACTTGAAACAGCTGCAAAGTGTGTTGGGGAAAATTAATTACTACCATAAATATGTTCCCCATGCCTCTTCCATTTCAGCTCCGCTTCATCGCTTACGCCAAAAAGGTGTTCCGTTCGTCTGGACGACGGAATGCGAACGCGCCTTTCGCCAGTTGATTTCGGCGTTGCTTTCACATACTTGCCTTACGCCGTTCGATCCCCAGAAACCCCTTTTGTTTATGGTAGATGCATCGGCTTTCGGGATCGGTGCTGTGCTTGCGCACAAAGATGGATCGCATGATCGCCCTATTGCCTTTGCGTCAAAATTGCTCTCATCTGCGCAAAGAAATTCTTCACAGATAGAGAAACAGGCTTTAGCTCTCGTGTTTGGTGTTACTAAGTTTCACGATTTCTTGTATGGTCGTCACTTTACCATCATCACGGACCACAAACCTTTGACATCGCTTTTTCATCCGCACAAGCCAGTACCTCCGCGTACGGCGCAGAAATTCATTCGCTGGTCTCTTTTCCTCTCACAGTACCGCTACGATATCTTGTATCGGTCCACTGCTAAGCACGGAAACGCTGATGCGTTGTCCCGTTTGCCTGTTGCTGAGGATAAAGCATTCGATTCTTCCGAACTTGCTTGCATGTTCATTGATGCGGAAACCGATGACGTGGTCGCATCGTTTCCGATTGATTTTGGTCGTGTCGCTACAGCCACGGCTGCTGACCCTGTCCTTGCTCCCGTTTTGCGTTTTGTTGCTACGCAATGGCCCTTGTCCAAGTCACGGACCGAGGATCCGCTGGTTCGCCGATTTTTTGCTCACAAGGAGAGACTTTTTGTACGACGTGGTGTTTTGTTGTTGCGTTCTGATAATGATCAGTCCCGAGTCGTGGTCCCACGTTCGTTACAGTCCTCTGTCTTACGGCTTCTTCACCACGGACATTGGGGTATAGTGCATACGAAACAACTTGCTCGTCAGCACTGTACTTGGTTCGGAATCGATGCTGCGGTTACGAATATGTGCTCCTCTTGCGTGGCGTGTGCCGAACAGCAATCCGCACCGCCGCAGAAATTCTTTGCATGGCCGAAAGCCACTTCCCCTTGGCAACGCTTGCACATCGATTTTGCTGGTCCATTCTGGAATGCTCGTTGGTTGGTTGTGGTCGATGCTTTCAGTAATTTTCCTTTTGTTGTCCGGATGTCTTCCACGACGTCTTCTGCCACAATCCAAGCCTTGTCTGCTATCTTTTGCATTGAAGGTCTTCCGCAGACTATTGTTTCCGACAATGGCCCACAATTCATGTCCGCAGAATTTCAGTCCTTCTGCAAGGCCAATGGTATTCAACATCTGACGTCCGCGCCGTTTCGCCTCAGTCAAACGGTGCCGCGGAACGATTGGTCCGGACTTTCAAGTCACAGATGTTGAAATTGAAAGAGTTGCATTCTCGGGAGGACGCATTATTGCTCTTTTTGTCCTCGTATCGCTCTCAGCCCCGCGATGGTCGCTCGCCGGCTGAGTTGCTCCATGGTCGTTCTCATCGAACCTTGATGTCTTTGCTGCATCCGCCGCATCAGGTTCCTGTGCAGTGGCAGACTCCTGCTTTTGCTCCTGGCGACGTTGTCTTCTATCGCACCTATCGCGGTTCACGGCGTTGGCTCGCAGGGCGCATTCTTCGCTGCCTCGGCCGCGCGATGTATTTGGTTTTGGGGGCCTCTGGTGAGGTGCGTCGACATCTCAATCAGCTGCGCCTCAGTCGTCGCCCGGGTTCTGCCGCTCCCCGTCTGCTTTCAGCGACGGAGCCGTCAGGTCAGCACCCTGGGGACCCATCTACTGGCTCGCCTCATCCCCAGGTGTTACCGACGCTGCCTTCCGTTTTGCCTCATGGCGTCGCGCCGCCGCCGCAGCCGCCGCAGCCGCCGCAGCCGCCTCCGGCGCCGCCCGCAGTGGACGCTTCGCTGCAGCCGCCACGCGCCTCCCTGGGCCACGCGCCGCCGATCGCTTCCCGTGACCAGCTGTCCTCCGCCAGGGAACTCTTGCCCGCTCCGGACCAGATGTCGTCATCGCGCGTCGGATTCTCCGACCACATGGAGGTCGACCCTTCGGCCCCTCCTGTCTCTTTACGGGCGCATACACCGCATGTTGACGTGCACCCTGGACTAGGTTTTCAGGCGTTTCCTAGCTCCCCTCGGACCGAATGGCCAGGTGCGGGTGGCACAGCCTCGCCTGTTGTTAGGCTCCCCACCTCATCGCATACGTCAACATGGTGTCCTCCCCACGGCGGGCGGAAGCCTTATCTCACGACCGTTCGCCGATTTGCGGGGGAGGAATGTGGTGTCACAGCCAGACACCACACGTGCTAGGTGGTAGCTTAAATCGGCCGCGGTCCTGTAGTACATGTCGGACCCGCGTGTCGCCACTGTGTGATCGCAAACCTAGCGCCACCACAAGGCAGGTCTCGAGAGACTGACTCGAACTCAGCCCCAGTTGTACGGACGACAGAGCTAGCGACTAGACGTATGAAGCCTTTCTCTCTCATTAGCCGAGAGACAGAATAGCCTTCAGCTAAGTTAATGGCTACGAACTAGCAAGGCGCCATTAGCCCTACAGTGATTGTAATTAAAGTCTCCTTTGTGCGATGTACCACAATGATTGATTAAAGATAAGTATTATACCAGCTACGTACTTTTCTTCATAGCATTAATTACGTATCCTGTTCCAGTACTTCACGCCCGTCTGCGTTAGTCTAGCGTGCCTTTTAAGCCACCTCTATCTACAAGGTGTTGGGCCAGCTGCCGACACATCAGTATTCTTTAGAAAAAAGAATAGCCATTGTTTCCTGGAAACTATGTGATTAAATTTTTGAGGAAGTGCATTAGCTGCATTGCAAGTGGCATGGAAAAGAGCCGCCAGCAAGGACAAACATTAGGCTTACAGTCCAGAAGTTCAAGCGAAGAGGAAGTGTGGTTGATGAGGAAGGTTCTGGCCGACCATCAGCATCTGATCATGCAGTGCAGAGCATTGTGGAGACGGCTGAATGGAGCCCCTAGCACTTTCGTTCATCGGCTGAGCCATACGTTGAACAGTCCACATTCCATTCTCTCGCTTACGCTTCGTTTTACAGCGATGAAGATGGCGCACGTATTTCATCCAGGCAATCATTCATCTGTAGGAAGGAAATTATGCCGCTCTTATAGAAATATATGCTGAACTTCCAGAGAAAACATATTAGATAACCTCCTGTACTAAGAAAAGGCCACATATATTGGTTTTGTGAACCATCTCAACTGGTGGATACGCATCGACAAAAGTCATCATGACGTGCAAGAATGAGAAAAAACCTTGAAACTGAACGCATGAACAGGAATGAGCAAGGCTAAAATTTTGCACCATTCATTTCTACCAAGCAAACATTAACAAATACCAGTAACACCGACATACTTGAACTTTCCTGAAACCGAAGTAGGCGTCTAATGGAATGCTGAATTCCACTGTGTACATGCTCTCATTGTTCGAGATTACCCCAATCGCATGTGCTCTCTAGATGGGGGACATACCGGCTTGCCGCGTATTTTGGCTTCGATGTCACCTGACGTTACCCCATTTGTTAAAAATCATCCAACAACCAAGATCGTATACAACATTTTGTTATTTTAGACAACCGGTTTCAACAGATTATGCTGTCATCTTCAGGTCTTAAAATCTTTCGTTGAAAATCTTGTTATTTTAAAGCTGGCCTCAAGCACAAGGTTAAAGCGGATAAAAATAGCACATTATACATGGTAATAATCGCTAAACTATTTAAAAACACAAAGAAACTTATGCAACAGGCTATGTCCGCATACATAGTTACCCGATTTGACTTACAGGGTGTTTCAAAAATGACCGGTATATTTGAAACGCCAATAAAAACTAAACGAGCAGCGATAGAAATACACCGTTTGTTGCAATATGCTTGGGACAACAGTACATTTTCAGGCAGACAAACTTTCGAAATTACAGTAGGTACAATTGTCAACAACAGATGGCGCTGCGGTCTGGGAAACTCTATAGTACGGTATTTTCCACATATCCACCATGCGTAGCAATAATGTGGCGTAGTCTCTGAATGAAATTACCCGAAACCTTTGACAACGTGTCTGGCGGAATGGCTTCACATGCAGATGAGATGTACTGCTTCAGCTGTTCAATTGTTTCTGGATTCTGGCGGTACACCTGGTCTTTCAAGTGTCCCCACAGAAAGAAGTCACAGGGGTTCATGTCTGGCGAATAGGGAGGCCAATCCACGCCGCCTCCTGTATGTTTCGGATAGCCCAAAGCAATCACACGATCATCGAAATATTCATTCAGGAAATTAAAGACGTCGGCCGTGCGATGTGGCCGGGCACCATCTTGCATAAACCACGAGGTGTTCGCAGTGTCGTCTAAGGCAGTTTGTACCGCCACAAATTCACGAAGAATATCCAGATAGCGTGATGCAGTAATCGTTTCGGATCTGAAAAATGGGCCAATGATTCCTTTGGAAGAAATGGCGGCCCAGACCAGTACTTTTTGAGGATGCAGGGACGATGGGACTGCAACATGGGGCTTTTCGTTTCCCCATATGCGCCAGTTCTGTTTATTGACGAAGCCGTCCAGGTAAAAATAAGCTTCGTCAGTAAACCAAATGCTGCCCATATGCATATCGCCGTCATCAATCCTGTGCACTATATCGTTAGCGTTTGTCTCTCGTGCAGCAATGCTAGCGGCGCTGAGGGGTTGCCGCGTTTGAATTTTGTATGGATAGAGGTGTAAACTCTGGCGCATGAGACGATACGTGGACGTTGGCGTCATTTGGACCGCAGCTGCAACACGGCGAACGGAAACCCGAGGTCGCTGTTGGATCACCTGCTGCACTAGCTGCGCGTTGCCCTCTGTGGTTGCCGTACGCGGTCGCCCTACCTTTCCAGCACGTTCATCCGTCACGTTCCCAGTCCGTTGAAATTTTTCAAACAGATCTTTTATTGTATCGCTTTTCGGTCCTTTGGTTACATTAAACCTCCGTTGAAACCTTCGTCTTGTTGCAACAACACTGTGTTCTAGGCGGTGGAATTCCAACACCAGAAAAATCCTCTGTTCTAAGGAATAAACCATGTTGTCCACAGCACACTTGCCCGTTGTGAACAGCACACGCTTACAGCAGAAAGACGACGTACAGAATGACGCACCCACAGACTGCGTTGTCTTCTATATCTTTCACATCACTTGCAGCGCCATCTGTTGTTGAAAATTGTAACTACTGTAATTTCGAAAGTTTGTCCGCCAGAAAATGTACTGTTGTCCCAAGCATATTGCAACAAACGGTGTATTTCTATCGCTGCTCGTTTAGTTTTTATTGGCGTTTCAAATGTACCGGTCATTTTTGAAACACCCTGTATATACTTGGAGTTGCGGGCTTAAAATCACTATCCTGCGTGAGTTACTCTTTTGTGGGCATATCTGTCTACCAGCAATACAGGTGTGACCAGCGGGTTGCCGTGTTTCCAGTCCCACGGAAGATGCTTCTTCGGCAAGGCTGCACCTAAATACTACGGACGGCCACAACACACAGGTTTCTTTTCGATTGGAAAAACAGCAGACGCCAGGGGCACAGGCGGTGTCTGTTCGCCATGTCTGTTCGCCACTTGTAGCACTTTTATCGCTCTTGGCTGCGCTACAGGCACGGCTTTCGCCGATCACATATCCGCTAATATACCGCGCAAGTATCCTTGAGCCAAAGCTGTACTTAAACGACCATTCAGTCACGCACAGGCAGTTCCAACCGCAACTCCAGTCACTCAGATCCACCTCACCAGGCAGCCACAAGCAGCAAGCTGTCGCAGCCGGAGCCCTCCCCTCCTCCGATCTCGGCCATGTTTGGACTCTGTGCTACTGTAATGAAGTACGCCAGTCGACTTGGATATTGAGATCTGGCCGATAACCTGTCCTCAGTGTTAGGTTACATGTTGCAGCCATCGCTCCGTACGGCCGGCAAACCCTCTGGCAAAACAGCGTCGCGGGTTGCCTACATCCCAAATAATCGCTCTGCACCAGGAGAGTTTTTCAGCTGCTCCACTAGGCGCTCTAGCAGCACCACCGGGTACTGCGGACTCGGGGGGGGGGGGGGCTTATAGACGGACATCCGCTCCACTAGGACACCGCTGCCTGCCGTCGACCAGCCGCCTATTCGACGGACACCGTCTGGACTGAGCAGATCCACCGACGGTCCAGTTACCGTGGTTAGGTGTCGTAATCTGGTTCACAGACTTTGGTAGAACATCTGTTTTCCCAAGGATCCATATCACTTTGTACATGCTGAAAGTAAACTCTTGTGAAACCTGATTTTCGTGTGCAGCAGTAGGACTCGTAAATATCAGTTTGCGGAAAACTCGACCAAGTAAAAGATTTTGAGTTGCTGAGCAAAGACCTTCGCCTGTGAGTCATCTTTGAGTGTTAACTGTGTTTGGTTCGTCGGAGCAGACGAGTACACTTTTTTTCAATAAAGTATTTGTGGAAGATTAGTGACTTTAGTTCTGCCTGCGGAGGATTTTTTAATAGGCGTCCGACTTGAGATTGAATTCTGCCATTTAACCGATATTAGTGGCTGACGTCCATTACATTCCTGGTGTTATTATTGTCTGTCAACGAGCAAATCAAATCATAAACAATTATTTCTTATCTAAAATTGAAATAAAGTTTATTATATTGTGTGTAATTAGATTTAATTACTTTCTGTACGTAATGATTCCTATGACCTCATGTGTTGCTGTCATGAAATGTTTCACTTTATCACTAAGTTTTTACCACGTATGGACACACTGAATGTCACTACAAGCTGACTGAGCAGATTGTGGGAGCGGTTAACGGGATCACACCTGATCAGCTACGGAACGTGTTACAGGCTACGGTGCAAAGGTGGTCTCTTTGCATTGATTTTTAGAGCAGCCACGTTGAACTTTAATGATTTCGATGGTCTGGCATGTGCCCTTGTTGCATACTTACATGCTTTTTGTATTAAACATGTATTCCATGAAAATTAATCTCCATTTCTAAGACAAGCTGTGTTCGGTATTAGCGAGAAACATATCCGTTTCAAACTGTTCATTACTCGTCATTTTAATTACTTAATATCATTACTAGTGACTCCTTCTGCCTGGAATCTCATTTACTGGAGTAGAATTGTATTCAGTGATACGTTCTGCTTCGAACGTATCTGCAGACCCCCTGAAAAGCGGTGGGATACAGATCTGACTGCGGGACTGATGACCTCAGAAGTTAAGTTCCATAGTGCTCAGAGCCATTTGAACCATTTGAACTGCTGTAGTGTTTGGACTCGATGCCAAGAATGAACGGGGAAGAGAGAAATGACCATCGAGCATAAAGCTACATTCCTTAAACTACACAGTTCTGCACTCAAACACGTTATAATGTTGAAGCAGTGTGATTCCAGATATACGAGTATTAGTCGTGTGGACTGAAATGGTGTTAAACCTCCAATGTACGAAATTTATTTCCAATACCTGACATACGTAGCCCGTAAGTTTCCTGTCCCACTAATTTTGGTGAGAAACTTTCAGATACGACCTTGTACATCAAAGGAAAAAAAAAACAATAGGTTGTTTGTAATACGTGTTCTATGACGCTTTGCGGAGTTGTATAGCGCCCGCTGTTCAGATGCGATTACAGTTTGGACATTAGGCTATGCTCGAATCAGTCCTATAAGATGATCGTCAGCAAAGGAAAATGCATGAAGCAACGACATCTTATGAGGAAATAGAGAAATGCATACCAGTGGTGTCTGACATGTGAAATAATATGCCACGCTCCAATAAGTTTGTCAACAGAACACAGTCTCTTCTAGATACACAACATCTGTCAGGCAAATGTATATGCAGAGACTGCAGTATCTCACAAACCCCTGTTACAAACTTAGAAACACTGCAGTTGTGAAACTGCAGAAACAGGTTTTCCACCGGTGGATATACCCTGAGAGAACAGCAGGAGAAAATGATTAAATGAGTAATAAGTGATCTGCCGCAACATCTCTCTCGCTCTACAACGCATCATCAGTCTACCGTTAAATAATACCTCGTCACAACCCCTCCCAACTGATTACTCCATCTGTTCTCTATCATCCTAAAACGCAGATCCATGTCAATTTAGAAGCAGATGGTTCTCATTTACAGGAAAGCGCCAAAGACAGCTGTAAACTTGTATGTATCCCTATTACCTCAATAGGGATACAGTAGAATGTTGTTAAGAACCATGCAGCAGCTGTTCTGTAAGGTATTTATTAGATGACACCACATGCTTGTGATTGTTAGAGAGACAGAGAAGCCCATTCTAAATATTGTTTGTTAGAGTTTAAAATATCTAAACAGTCTTGCGTAGGATCAAACATGTGATCCATTCTATATTTGTACATTGCAGTCCCCAGGCTAGTAATACAATGCTCTTTAGTTAAGGGCACTTTATATAATTCTATAAGGTGGTTTTCAATGACTTTGGGGTCACACATAAGCTTGTGATCTGACACATATAAATTTATTACTTTACATTTGGGGATCATCCATGTTATACAGTCCATTCCAGACGTCTAATGGCGTTCACGATAGATGACTGGTTTCCAGTGTTTCCATGACAACTTGTTCTCATATTCCTCTTGGTGGTACAAGAAACGTCCTGTATGAAGCAGACATGTAGGTACTTTCTCATTCTCCATCAGTTTCCCTGCATCTGGTATATTTCCTTCCATTTACACGTATTTTCTGTCAATTTTCGTAATTTTGCCAATTTTATGTCACTTCTACTTATGTGATCATGACATCAGTTCTCGCTACGTTTTCTAAAATTGTTTGTAACTATAGTGCACTCGTCAACACATAGAACAACTGTATTATTTTTCTGTATGTGGTGAGTGACTGTATCGGCTTCACATAGGGGTCCACATACGATACTCTGAACCTACTGCCAGTGAATACATCTTTAGACACAGCCACAGATGTATCGCGAGTACTTTCAGCTTCAAACACTGTCCAGGATCTAATGCGAAGTGGATCCACCTCCGAACCCCATCCCGGCCGTAACGCATTGTAGATCCATTTTTGAACCCTATCCTGGCCTTAAGACATGGTCGATCCTCCACCTTTGAACCCCCTCCCAGCCATAACGCATGGTGGATCAACCTGCGAACTCTATCCTTGTCGTAACATACGGTGGATCCACCTAAGGGATCTATCCCAGTCCTATCACAAACATAGCCTATGGCATGGGGGGCCCCTCGGATAAAACTGACAGACACACACACACACACACACACACACACACACACACACACACATACAAACACAGAAACACACAAACACATACACACACATACACACACACACACACACACACACACACACACACACATTAAGAAAAAGAGCGCAATTGTGCTAGGCGTTGACAACTGTACTATATTTACAAGCAGTTTTAGAATGGGTGGTGAGAAATGATTTCTTGATCACATTAGTAGAAGTGAAATAAAATCGGTAAAATTACGAAAATTTCCGGAAAATACGAACAAATTGAGGGAAAATACACCAAATGTGGGGAAAATGTAGAAGAATGAGGGAATAATTACATGTCTGCTTGGTGCAGCAAAAAGTTTTGTACATGGCAAAAAGTATGCGACAGCAAGAGGAATACGAGAAAAGTTGACGTGGAAGCACGTGGAACCAGGGTAGCAGTCATTTATCGTGGACAAGGATAAGACAGTAGGAATAGACTGTTGGGTGACCACCAAACATAGAGTAATAAATTCGTATTTGTCGGATCACAAGCCCATGTGTTGCCCCTAAATTATCAGCAACCACCTTACAGATTTTTTGAAATGTCCTTAGCTAAAGAGCACTGTATTACCAGCTTAAGGACTGCAATGTACAACTACAGAATGGGCCGCGATTTTGACCTTGTACAAGACTGTTTACATTTTTTGAACTCTAAGAAACAGCATTTACAATGTGCTCCTCTCTACTCTCTACCAATCACAACCATGCATTTTTAGCTAACAAATACCTTACAGAACAGTTGCTGCAAGGTTTTTAACAACGTTCTGCTGTATTTCAATTGAGGTAATACTGATACACACAAATCGACTACTGTCTTTGATGCTTTCCTGGAAAAGAGAACCATCTGCTTATAGTCTAACATGATTCTTATTTAAAGAATGTTAGAAAGTAGATGGATTATTAGGTTAAGAGAGGTTGTATCGCGGTATGACGTTTCCAACTCCTTCCGTCTGGAGCTCCATCATGCATAAATCGTACGTTTCTTCTTAACCATCTGTTATATCACCATAACAGTCTCATATCTATTATACTCTAATTAGGAGCACCTAGAGAGATTGTGTGTATTTGGATGGGTGACTTATTTGAGATTTGTGAAGAACAGTCTTCAGAGAACAGCAGTTTCACACTAAGCTCTTCCTGTTCTTTCACGAGAGGTGGATGGTGGGGGATATAGTACCCTCCTACGTCTGGCCAGTTTCAAATTAAATCGGAGACAATGTTGCAGGGAGGATTGGATAAAGACAGAGGAAGAGCTACGAGATGCATAATGAGAGGTCAGCTAGAGTTTTGCTCGGGGTCCTTAGCAGATAGGTTCAATGAAGGGGTAGCTCATATCGAAATATGGGGCAGAATCCTCGACTTTATCCCACGAATGCCAGAATATTTTGTGGCTCCCATTCGCGTATGGGGAAATGGCAAATCGTAATAAAATCTTACCGAATTTGTAAAATGTTTCGTCTAAGGAATATAGTTTTTCTACCTCCTCTCTGCTGATGGGTATTTCCTACGTTAAGAAACAGCATATGTGTCGTGCGATGTAGTCTGTGTACCAGGTATCGCAACATTTCCTCGCGTATATGACCCTCGCAAAGTAATGGAAGGAGTGGTTTAGCAGTGATATAGAAATTGTGAAACATGATGCAGTGTCACTGGCTGATACCAACACAAGATCGACGCGATGAGACTTTTGTCTACGTGACATCTTACTGACAGTGGCGGTTTGGCCCTAGAGTAATTGAGTAAAATATTTTGAAATGATGGAAAACCTAACAAAATTTAGAAAACTGATTAATAATACTTAAAAGAGAGAGAGAGATGAGGGTACTTACGTGCTCGCCTACGTGTACAAAAACCAGTGACAACTGATGGTGCATACTATCTCTGCCCTATTGGTCTAAATCCTACAGAATATCCCCTTGTTCCACATGAGGTTATGCATCGTAACTCACAAAAATGAAAGACGCAGTATCCAAAGAGTTGGATGTCAGGATGACTAACTACCACCTAGGACACCGAAACAGCGATCACATACATGATAGCGATATGCATCACAAATAAAAGGAATAAATGCTCAGGGTCCCTTAGAAAACGGAACACCGAGAAATCTGCTACCCCGCTACTGTGGAAGGTGGAATTAATGTAGGGGACATCATCTTCAGATAGCTGCTTGGAAGCGCTCCACAAAGCTTTGAACGGATCGAAACGTGTTAATGTTGGTTTAGTACCTCAAGGAGACGGTAGGGAAACTAAATGTAAGGTCGTGTGAACAGCCATATTCATACATTGCTTCGATGTGCTGCAGCGAAAAACAGTGAATCAAATTGCTTATGAAGCAACAACCCAAGAATCCTCTCTTGTGACTGATAGATTCATAGATATGGTATTCCTCCAGTACAGGGGACAAAACGTTGCACTGGTCCTTGGACGTGACTCGGATCACTGGCTACCTGCTCCAGTGGACCAGTATATGTATATTTAATGGTATAACCACGTGCGGTCGATGTCAGCACGCAGGGGGAATTTGTTTCCGACATACTGGAAGAGAGAGACGTGATAAAATGTCATTCAGTTCTCTACCAGGTGACGTTAGCGGTATTCTTATTGTTCGTTGCCCTACTGCATTAGATGTTACGAAAATAGAGAGAGAGAGAAACAGCGCTGTCAAAGCGAAGGCTCTGACAACAGTACATTCCAGAATGAGATTTTCACTCTGCAGCGGAGTGTGCGCTGATATGAAACTTCCTGGAAGATTAAAACTGTGTGCTGGACCGAGCTGTGAGGACGGGGCGTGAGTCGTGCTTGGGTAGCTCAGTTGGTAGAGCACTTGCCCGCGAAAGACAAAGGTCCGGAGTTCGAGTCTCGGTCTGGCACACAGTTCTAATCTGCCAGGAAGTTTCAACAATACATTGTTGTATTTTTTGCGTGGTAGTCACAGGAATGCGATAAAGGAGATAAGTGGATATTTATAGACAGACATTTCTTACCGATGAATGGTAGGTGTCTTGCTTCTGAATTTCTTTGTGCAGTCCATGTATACTCAACATGGTTGTGAATTTTCTCCTGTAAGTTAGTGTGTTTTCTTTCTCGTTGTGGTAGCTCTCTACCTGTCAGTCTTGTAAATAATGGGACACTGCTTCCGGAACGTGAAGGGATTTTAAGAGAATGAGCAGTGGTCTGTGACTTGGCTTGGGGTATCTACTTCCTGATCCGGCAAACTTCGACTATCGTGCAAGAACGTACTTGATGAAGATATTTTAATTGTAATTGCTCCGTTTATTCCAGGACGAATATGTGATAACGACGATGTGGCTGGATGATTTTGCCTGGGAAGCTATGGTGGGCCTTAGGAAGCAACACACAGCTGGTGTGAGTGTGGATATACCATAATTTTTGACACGCTGTACATTTATAAATAACACTCAATAGACTTGCCGTGTATGTTATGGAGGTGAAAGGTAAAGTTTCAGCGGTTAGTGTTGCGACATGTCACCAGACGTGTGTTGGACGTGAGCAGACTACTGTTAGTGTACAAAATTGCGAATTTCTGGTGGTACTATTGGTAAGGGGGGTCGGTTAGGTGTGGGAGATTGTGATTTCAACACAGTGATGACTATACCCGACAATAAGGGCTAATAGATTCACTACATAAATAGCTGCATAACATAGCAATTAAATAGTCCAACTGGATCTTCTGTCTATAGTGCACAAACAGGACAACCAATATGGCTGTAACATCATGGATACACAGAACGTCCTCTCATTGGCTCCCCTAAGGAGGTCCGCCGGCCGAAGTAGCCGTGCGGTTAAAGGCGCTGCAGTCTGGAACCGCAAGACCGCTACGGTCGCAGGTTCGAATCCTGCCTCGGGCATGGATGTTTGTGATGTCCTTAGGTTAGTTAGGTTTAACTAGTTCTAAGTTCTAGGGGACTAATGACCTCAGCAGTTGAGTCCCATAGTGCTCAGAGCCATTTGAACCATTTGAACCTAAGCAGGTCCTGGCATGGTCTTTGTCGTACTATCGACTGTGATGCTTATTACTGTGCACCAGCTCATATTGGTGATGCCTTTCCAATTCTTTCGTCCGCGGGAACGCTGTCGATTATCACATAGTGCTGGACACATGTGCTTTACAACACTTTTTTGAGAGAGCCTTGACGGGACTCGGCATTTTCCACAAAAGCTGATTTAAAGTACTCATAGTCTATTCTCGAATCCGATAGGCTAGAAGACTTAAGTGTCAAATAATTTCCTAGATCTGAGGAATCGAGACACCTAGTCGATGTGAGTGTTGGCATACTGTAATATTTTCGGACGCTATACACATATAAACGATAATTACACAGATTGTCTGAAATATGTGTTTGTTGGAGTGGAAGGTTACTGTGGTCATTGTTTCAACATGTGTATAGGAAAATGATGTGGTTGTGACTATGTCGATTCATGAGGAAGGTATTGTAATGATGTGGAAAAATGCGAATTTCAGCGCATCGATAGTTGTAAGGGGTATCAAAGATTTGACTCGGCTAATTACTCCCAGTTACAGAGAATATATAGATTTACTTGGACAATTGATATATCCTGAAGCACAGTTTTCAGAAGCACGCATGTCCGATACTTTGCTTATTGTCAAATGGCACTAGAGTGGAGCTGCAATCGTAATATTTAATTGTAATTAAACTGATGATAAGTGGCTGGTTTCCCAGGACGTTTCTTCCTGCCGTCCAGGTGCGTGGTGGAGATAGCCGGTGAGCAAAGCAAGTAATTTCTAGACTGAGGCCCAAGCCACCGTCGTACCTCCAGAACCGATCAGGCGGCGTGCTAGCATACAGTTGACTTCATTGTGTCGCGATCTGGTGGGCGAATAGCGATTTAATATTCTGTATGTGTTCGGTAGCCTTCGTGATCGCGTGTGACTAGTATTCTCTGATTTTTACGTGGACCTTTGAGAAGATTCAGTATGGCAAATAATGACGCTAGACATTTTGATAACATTCGAATATCCCTACGACTCCCTGAACCGTGGATTTACTTTCAAAACTTTTTCTTGAGAATTTATTTTATTTACTAGCGATTCACCAAGAACATTAACACATCTAATCACACTATGTGAGCGTGGAAGTAGTTGCCAGCGAGTAACTGATGAAATCCACATGAAATTGCTTTTAACAAATGGGTATTTTATTCCTAAAAGCTTTTTCTTTAAAGAAACGTATTTAAAATTATAAGCAGAAAGCACCCCGTAAATAGGTTACAGTTTATTCAGAGGCAGAAAGGAACAAATTTCGGAGTGTATGAGCTTTCGGGCTGAGAGCTTTGCCGCACGAAAAAATGTTCAAATGTGTGTGAAATCTTATGGGACTTAACTGCTAAGGTCATCAGTCCCAAAGCTTACACACAACCTAAATTATCCTAAGGACAAACACACACAACCGTGGCCGAGGGAGGACTCGAACCTCCGCCGGGACCAGCCGCTCAGTCCAGGACTGCAGCGCCTCAAACCGCTCACAACAACCTCTGAAAGACTACACTGGTGCAAATCTGGAACACACCAGATTACCTCAAAGTAAAAGTTTTAACAATTCACACAAGCACACAAACTATGCACCCCGTAGGAGGGATCGAAATGGTACAATACTCTAAAATTAAAAGATTAACTTGCCACCGAAGGTGCAACTTGATTTTAACTTCTAAGAAAAGTCTTACGGTGAAAGGGTGGCAACTTTATATACTAAAATGATCATTTAAATAAAAACCCATAAAAAGCAATCTTATATAAATTCTACAAGGTTGGCCAAACCAATTAAGATGCTCTACAGTACACAGATACCGCCTCTCAAGATGACAGGCAAGATCAAAACATGTTTCAGGAATTAGGCTGTTGCACTCCGAGCAATAAATCTGTTAACACGCGAGATCCGACAAGCACGACAGAGGCAGCTCCGAACGATAGACTGACACTAACTGCCTAAAAAATGCGGACGAGAGAGAAACGAGCAAGCTGGGGCGAGAGACTGACCAAGAAAACAAGTTGAATTTAACAAGAGTAAATCACACAATATATCACCAATCACTTAACTTCCAATAAACTGCGATTTCTCGAGAAGTCCTGGCGCAGCACCCCCAAATCGCTCTCACGAACCGTCCGCTGCCAGCCGCTTCAACGGACGCAGGAAGGAGCGCCGATCTCCCGTCTTTCCCGGTCCGCAGCAACCGACCGACTGCCCGCTGCTCCGTCCGCGACTGCTGCTCCGTCGCGACTGGACTGCTGGTGCGTCTCCCACTCACTTCCAGACACACGACGGCGGAAATACTGGCTCGGACCCAACCGTGCAGAGGAAACACGCCCACTGGCAAAACGACATCCCTGCACCAGGAAAGGACCGAGCCAAGCTCCACAAGATAGAATCTGAAGGGGCCCAGAAGCGCTCGGAGAACCAGTTACACCACGGCGTCGCAGCTCACACCGGCCAGACTGATGTCGTGGGTTGATTCCTGTTGCCTCTTGTCAACCGCAGAGTCACTATCCCCTCGCTATACCCGCGGCCCACTGGACTCACGTGCCAACGCTCGAGACGGACAAGTCATCCTGTGTCTCAGTGCGCGACCGGCCAACCGATCGATCCAACTGGATTAAAAGATAGATCCGAACGACAGACATACTAGCAGGCCTAACGACAGACAGACACTAACTGCCTAACAAAATGCGGACGATAGACAGACTCAGACTGACTCCAGCCTGACCCCAGACTGACTCCGCTGACTGGCGAGCTCATAGCGACCCTTAAATGCACGTAAACAGGCAACCTTTCCGGTTTCCCACCAGAGGGAGGCACCAAAGCTGCGATTGCCACAGCGGCGCCACCGCCAGAAACGGAGGGCGACTGCTTCACACTACGCGCTGCGGCGCGCTCTTCAAAACAGCAATTTTTACCACGATTCACTCCCATCATCCTTCACACCCTGCGCGACCTCTAGCCTGAGGCAATACGTTTACACATGGGGGTATGAGCGCACAGGATGTGTGAGTGTTTCAGCAATTTGCGGCATCTAACTGTGGCCAGTACTACTATAGAATAGAATGTGTTTTAAGTGTGCGTTGTTTATTGCTTCTCAGTACGGTCCAGCGGACTCTGTAGTACAACGGAAAGGTAGGAGTGGTTCACTGTTGTTACCATCCTATCATGTGGGAGACCATTCCTCTTCCTACTACTGCTCTTCATCCTTCTTCCTTATGGTGCTGAGAAAATCAGGTTAGGGATAGCAGAGTGCTTTCAAAACCAATAGCAATAGTGGTACCGACACACGCAGTCCAACCCGATGGCCAGTTTCCTGCCAATTGCTTGAGAACATGCATGCAATTGAGCTGAACATTTTCAGCTACCTTCCGTGTAATGGATTTCCATCCAAACTACCTACCTGTGCCAGCATCCACCAACAGACAGAAACGATAATCCAGAAGGCGGAAGAGTAATCCCTGGAAACCAGGTGGTTGCAGGGTAAATCCCAGATAGCCCCAGAATTTCCCACTAAATATGACAGTAGCCACCAATAAGAAGCAAGCAAAAACTATCCTACGCAGAGAATATCGATTTAATTAGTCAGTTTGACAGAGTGGGGGTAGCAAGAACAGACTATTTCCAAGATATGCACAGCTGGGGATTTACCAGGCATCCAATACTTTGTTCAGGACAAAAGAGGGCTTAGTGATGTAAATCCCAGACCCTCGTTTGGTAGGAAATAGTCACTGGTGAGAGAGGGAGAGAGGGAGAGAAAGAGAGAGAGAGGGAGAGAGGGAGAGAGAGAGAGAGAGAGAGAGTGAGAATGTATTTCGACAGGAATTTCCGAGGTATCCATATAAAAGAGTGGCTGCTGCTATCTGTATCAAAGAGTTACAGCCACGTGACGCTGCAGGAGTGAGGGGGAGGGGAGGAGGAGATTGGAGGGAGGAGGGGTGGTGAGATTGTTTCTCCCAGTGTCCTCTGCTGGTGGTACTGTGAACTAGCGCTGTCAGTATCTACACAACACATAGAGCGGCTGCTTCCACTGACCTGTTGTGGGAGGTGTGTGTTTGGGAGCAGACTGTGCTGTTCTTACAACTGGGGGTAGCCACTCGAGATGGGAATTTCCAAGCAAAGGACACCGCATGAAACAAAGGGGATCAAACAATGGGGACCGCGGCTATGAGTGTCCATTCACGAAAATGTAGCTTGCATCCACCGTTGCGGGCAGCGGAGATCTCTGGGCGCTCAGTGTGCATCGTGTAATTCTAATATTGATCGTCAGTCTCTGTATGGGCAACGTGCTGGTACCGGGAGATGTGCACTTAACGGTAGATGGCTGGCACTCCCTCGCAGTGCGGTGTGTGCCACGGACCCGTTCGCTCCACGGCTCCCAGCAGACAGCGTGTGCATGCCTCTCGGCTGGCATGGAGTGCTGTGGCGAGTACTGGCTCGTGGCATATACCAGCGGACAGTGCTTGTGCGTATGTGGAAACGTGTAATTACGTGCAGTGAGTTATGTTCACGTCGATTTTGTGACGGCATTCCTTGCGTGATCTGAAAAAAAAAGAGATCTCTTTAATTAATTAGTGTGGTGTCACCGCCAGACACCACACTTGCTAGGTGGTAGCCTTTAAATCGGCCGCGGTCCGTTAGTATACGTCAGATCCGCGTGTCGCCACTATCAGTGATTCCAGACCGAGCGCCGCCACACGGCAGGTCTAGAGAGACTTCCTAGCACTCGCCCCAGTTGTACAACCGACTTTGCTAGCGATGGTTCACTGACAAAATACGCTCTCATTTGCCGAGACGGTAGTTTAGCATAGCCTTCAGCTACGTCATTTGCTACGACCTAGCAAGGTGCCATTATCAGTTATTATTGATATTGTGAATCATGTACCGTACAGACCGACGTTCACCATTAATGGATTAAAGTTAAGTATTCCACCAGCTACGTCCTTTTCTCTAAATTCTAATTTCTTTGCCCTGTTCCAGACCTCACGCCAGCCTGCGTGAGCTAAAACGCGTGCCTTTCGGCCTCCTCTAGTAACACGGTGTTGGCTCTCCTGCCAACCAAAACAATTAGTATCTCTTTTCGATATATTTCCCGCCAAATAAAAGATAGATCCAACAAATTCTTGATCCATTGACGTCGCATATCCAGTGTCTGTGGTCTGAGGGACTGTATCCAAAATGGATTTGACTAAATACTGAACACACCACGAGTTTTCCAAAACGTATGGGAAAGTGTGGAATGCAGGATTCTTTGTGCAATGTCCTTTGATACCTCGTTAATGAAGAATTTTCGGGCCCATTTCCACGTGATATCAAGGATAAATCCCAGTAGTTCCAGTCATATGTTTTTATACACAATGTACAGTGATCATGCACCATAGTTGAGGACACCACTTAGTCTACAGATATGAATGGTATCTGTTCTATCGGACACGCATATCTATAATTCTGTGGGCGAGACGGCTGTTTCATGACAAAATTTCAGTGCAGATCCCCAACCAACTTCTGAACTCCTACGGGAATCGGAAACCTGTGAGTAAGGGTTGATAGGTGGGGCTCGTAGTGAGGCGAGGGAGAAGATTGGAGTTTGGGTCTGACAGAAAGCGTGTTGAGAGGAGCGATGCACTTGGTGCAATCGTTCTAGAAAAGTGGAGCATCCGGTTTCCAGAGCCAGACAGTCACAGATTTTTATATCTCACCGCAGCATAGTCACAGGGTTCTGTGTGGCTGGAAGTAATTATTTCCTTTCTATCTCTTTCCCATCACGCTTCCTTTCCACTCCTGTCGACCTAGTTATTTATCGACCACTTGGCATGTTGTGAGCATCTACTAGCTCGACCAATAATGTCTGTCAGCGATTGTGCTGTGCCAATAATGATATCAAATCCAGAGACAAAGGGGCTGCTATGTTGAGGAACAACAAACCGAAAAGAGAAAGATAAAATTTACCTATTAGCAGAGATTGGAAGCAGTATATTTTGTGTTAGCAGAAGAGCCAACACCGTGTTACGAGTGGACGCCGAAATGCACACGTTTTAGCTGGCGTGAGGAGGGAAGAACCATACTGACGTGAGGTCTGGGACATGAGAAGGAATGAGAATTCAGAAAGAGGACGTAATTAGTTTCATACTTAACTTTAATCCATTAATGATCAACGTCCGTCTTGACGGTACATGATTTACAATATTATCTGTTCAGAATACATTCTTGAAGTAATTATAGTAACTGAATACGGTGCCTTGCTAGGTCGTAACAAATGACGTAGCTGAAGGCTATGCTAAACTGTCGTCTTTGCAAATGAGAGCGTATGTAGACAGTGAACCATCGCTAGCAAAGTCGGCTGTACAACTGGGGCGAGTGCTAGGGAGTCTCTCTAGGGTCGCGGGTCCGACGTATACTAACGGACCGCGGCCGATTTAAAGGCTACCACCTAGCAAGTGTGGTGTCTGGCGGTGACACCACAGTATACTTACAGGGCAAGAACGGGATAGTGTCAACGTGATGGTGTCAATTGCAAAGCGACTTGAATGAGAAGTAGCGGCTCTAAGATCTGGAGAGCTGGCAGCAGCTGAGAGAGCATGCTGACCTGCATACAAATAACACCATGCTTGTAGGATGACACAGTGCCTAGTTGGCATAGCATGATAATCAGTGCGGGGATGCGTAGTCGATAAAGTGAAGTTCCTGTCTGTCACTGTATGTATTAGGATACTGTACAAGAAACAAACTTGCCTGAGTGGAGGAGATGAAAAAGAAAAATAGCGATAAGCCTGTTCGGAAACTAGGTACCAATAACACTGCATATTTTATGTCTCCCTTGGAGGCGAAATTGGAACACAGTGGATTTAAACCCATCGAAGGGTCTACACTCCGCAGCTATTCAAACGGAATGAAGTCCTTTAACCCAAATGGCTGTCCGTGTTTTCGTTCTTGACGTACTTTCGAGGGAATTTTCTCTTTCCACGGCGAGGACCGGTTTAAAGGGAGTCTGAAGCCGGCCGCCATTTGCCAAGGCGTGATCCTGTCCTGCGACGACATCGTTCTCCGGAGACGCTCAGCAGGTCTGCGGCCGGTGTGGGGGTGGGGACCATCAGGCGCGTGTTATTGTTCTATCGGCGGGCGTGTTTCTCTTCCATCAGCAGTCGGAGTGGTGGCGATGGCCGGCGCGCCGCCTCTTGCGCTCTCCGCCGCCCCCGCAACCCTTCCCACCACCTCCCACCGCCTCCACCACCGACAGGTAGAGACGCTTGTCGCGCTCGGCGTGCACTCGCCGCCCCCACTGTGTGCGGGGGTGGAGGTGGAGGTGTAGGCAGCTTCTCTCCTTTCCCTGTGGCCTTGTCGGGCAGGTGTTTTTCTAACGCCCGTGTCACCATCACACACATCCGACGTGGGATGGTTTGTCTGGTATACCACTATGGAAGTGTGACGCTGAGAAGTCTGGGGAAAAAATAATTCACAGCTTACTGTGTAACGAACCAGACCGAAATCCCTTTATTTCGCTACCCGACATATGTCAACAATGTTGCACCCTATACGAGTTTGACTGTATGAATATTCTTCGCGAACAAAGTTTAAATTTTCGTCATTGATTCCATATTGTTAGATGTGCGTGTGAAAAGAATGTTTATTTCAAAACTTTTATAGAACTAATGTCATGTGGAATCAATGTTTTTAAAAAACACAATGTGACTATTGTTTTAAGTTTATTTCATTATGTAAGAAAGATCTACTCAATCCGAAATGCGTAACTCCTACTGGAGATCTCAGAAACATGGAGGCAGTATTTATAAATCTGTAATCAGTACGAATATATACAGGATGGATACAATTATACTTTTCCTATTTGAAAAACCCCCATGAAAAACGAGTGATTGTAAGAAAATAAAACTCTATGGACACATATGGAAGGACGTACGTAAGATAAATAACGAGTAAACAATTGGAAGTTTCCCATTTTAATTTCCAAATGAGGAATGACATTAAAAAATGTCATACGGAAGACAGTGGTTAAGTTCAAACATCACGAAAATTAGTTACTGGCATCAGTACGTAATTCGTCATTCGTACTTTCAGTTCGGTCAACTTACTTCAGTATAACGCGTTCGGACTCGAGAGCTGTAGCCAGTTAAAAATACCGTGTACGCTGAGAAAACGGGTCAAGTTCATCCAAAACACGAACAGAAAGAACGAAGTCCTTTAAGTGTAGGTTTTTCTGAACCGTACTGATTTTTGTGTCTTGTTTTATGAAGGTTTCATTGTTTACATTGTTAAATGCTGTGGCATTGTTGATCTTTCTTTCGTATTGCGAAATTTGCGATTTCTGCAGGCAGCAGAAATGAGATAAGATTCTTTGCTTTGTGGTGTGGTGGAATTGAGTTTCATGTAACACCCAATATTGTGGACTGTGTTTCAATTCATAGTGGAATATACACAATCAAGCTGCAGTGGTAAGTCTAGAAAAAGATACAAGTCTAGAAAAAGATACAATCTGAAGTACCTAAAGATAGTAACAATGCCACACAGAATAGGAGAGCGTTGCAACTGCAAGACGAATGATACTGATATCCTAACTGATGCAGAAAAATCTAAACTCATATCTGATTTCACTTTACCGAAGGACTGAAATGAGGAAAGTTGTCTCTTGACAAGACTGTTTTCTACTAATAATATTCAGCGCGTGTAGACTTAGAGAAAGCTTTTGACAATGTTGGCTGGAATACTCTCAAATTCTGAAGGTGGTAGGGGTAAAATACAGGGAGCGAAAGGCTATTTACAATTTGTATGGAAACCAAATGGCAGTTATAAGACTTGAGGGGCATGAAAGGGAAGCAGTGGTTGGGAAGGGAGTGAGACAGGGTTGTAGCCTCTCCCCGATGTTATTCAATCTGCATATTGAGCAAGCAATGAAGGAAACAAAAGAAAAGTTCGGAGTATGTATTAAAATCCATGGAGAAGAAATAAAAACTTTGAGGTTCGCCGATGACATTGTAATTCTGTCAGAGACAGCAAAGGACTTGGAAGAGCAGTTGAATGGAATGGATAGTGTCTTGAAAGGAGGATATAAGATGAACATCAACAAAAGCAAAACGAGGATAATGGAATGTAGTCGAATTAAGTCGGGTGATGCTGAGGGTATTAGATTAGGAAATGAGACACTTAAAGTAGTAAAGGAGTTTTGCTATTTGGGGAGCAAAATAACGGATGATGGTCGAAGTAGAGAGGATATAAAATGTAGACTGACAATGGGAAGGAAATCGTTTCTGAAGAAGAGAAATTTGTTAACATCGAGTATAGATGTAGTGTCAGGAAGTCGTTTCTGAAAGTATTTGTATGGAGTGTAGCCATGTACGGAAGTGAAACATGGCCGATAAATAGTTTGGACAAGAAGAGAATAAAAGCTTTCGAAATGTGGTGCTACATAAGAATGATGAAGGCAAGATGGGTAGATCACATAACTAATGAGGAAGAATTTAATAGGATTGAGGTGAAGAGGAGTTTCTGGCACAACTTGACTAGAAAAAGGGATCGGTTGGTAGGACATGTTCTGAGGCATCAAGGGATCACCAAGTTAGTATTGGAGGGCAGCGTGGAGGGTAAAAATCGTAGAGGGAGACCAAGACATGAATACACCAAGCAGATTCATATGGATGTAGATTGCAGTAGGTACTGGGAGATGAAGAAGCTTGCTCAAGATGAGTAGCATGGAGTGCTGCATCAAACCAGTCTCAGGACTGAAGACCACAACAACAACAACATTCAGCGCCGATGTCTTGGCGGTGATAACACAGTAACCACTCTGTGCAATCGTTACTCAATAGGAATAATGACAGCTAATACTACGACAGAACTGACTTTATCGTAAGGCCTTTATATCACTTCATATAATTTCAAAGAAAAGTTTAGAAACTTTTACGGATTCCTTAAAAAATGAAGGCATATCTCCAGTTTACAAACCAGGGAAAAACTAATACCAAGTTCATAAATTTCCAGCAGAAACAGAGCAAAACATCGGCACTCGTATCGTCGTATTTCAAGTGAGGGCTAGTTATTATATTACAAACAACACACACAAACTGTATTTGCCTGAACAACTAACAGTCAGGATAAGACATGTCGTATGTGTTCAGCATCATATGAAACTATCTTGAAACTTTTTATACAAAATTTAATAGCGCGTCGGTTTCCTTCAAAGTGATACGTGCAGTACTTGCGATAATTTTCCTGTAACTTTTAGAGTTATAGAGGCACAACCGACACATTTCACAGATAGAAAGGTAAGACTAGACGCTGTTATTCAATCTCTGCGCCATCAATGTTATTTTGAACTACCCCGCTGGAAACCTGATAGAGTTTATCAGTGTAAAAGGCAGTCTGGACAGAGAAGTAGGAAGTTTGCAAACGCTGAGTGGATTTGTACGGATTTCCAACGGAATTTTTCGTGTCCTGACATCAGCACCAATATTGTCTACTATAAGAACAGCTATCTCAAGTTCGGTTTAACATACATCGACTCCCAGACATTAACAACCTTTGAAACCTATCCTGAAACAACAAAGAAGAAAGATTCAAATGAAGTTGTTTCTTTCTTGCATCGTAACGTCACTGTGATTCAAGACCAAGAGTTTAAAAATTCCGAAGTCCTTTGAGACTCATGTTGAGGTCCATAAAAATCTACAGTCTTTTCATCTCCGCACACTGTCTTGTCCATCATGCAAACCATTTTGTATTAAAGGTGAGTATGTAAAACTCACTCCTTTTAACATTATTGAAGTTGACTGCTCAATGATACGTGAGTGGACTGGTTTCTTGCAAGCAGGGTACTGACCAAAATACACATGTAAGTGAATAACTGGGGAGATCTGTGTGTCATAGCATGAGCGTGAGAGCAGATAATAGTTACAGTTCTGTTTCGAAGCAGATTGAATGGTGCTATCCACTCAACGTCTTTGTACTCAGACTTGGCCTCTTTGTGAATACAATTATTTAAGGGTAAGTAGAGCGGTATCTGAAACATATTCTGAATAAAGTTAGAAGTTCTAAACCATCTCCACTTGAAATTATTTCAGTTAAGTGCAGTTTCTGTCATTTTTAAAATAAAGGATGCTTAGGTAAAGGCATAGGCCATTCAGCTATTTCCCTTCCTACAAACCGTATTGCTCAAACCCCATAAAATACCCATATTTGAGACGTGATGTGTATAAAAATTTTCTGGTGCCAAATATGTAGGATTATCTGCTAGTAAAAGTTTTCACAAAGGCGTTTGAGGGGAAACCTGAGTACTTCGTTCGAGCGACTGTGACAGTTTGTGGTGACTCGCAGATTCTCAGCATGAGTAGAAATCCTGCCCCATGACAGAGGAGTCCGAAATGTGTAAGTAGGCTGTTTAGGTTTTTATGTTGGTAACGCCACGTAGCGCTCTATACGAAAATCACTGGCTGTGCTGTGTGCAGTCTGTGGCTCGTTGGCATTGTTGTAATATTCGCTATTGTAGTGCTGGGCAGTTGGATGTGTACAGCGAGTAGCGTTGCACAGTTGGAAATGAGCCGCCAGCAGTGGTGGATGTGGGGAGAGATATGGCGGAGTTTTGAGAGCGGATGATCTGGACGTGTGTTCATCAGAGAGTAAATTTGTAAGACTGGATGTCATGAACTGATATATATATATATATTATGACTTTTGAACACTATTAAGGTAAATACATTGTTTGTTCTCTATCAAAATCTTTCATTTGCTAACTATGCCTATCAGTAGATAGTGCCTTCAGTAGTTAGAATCTTTTATTTAGCTGGCAGTATTTATTTATTTATTTATTTATTTATTTAACCTGGCAAGATTATGGCCATCAGGCCCTCTCTTACATCTAACCAGGCATTCTACTTATTTTACATTCATATGTTTTAGTAGGCATGTTAAACTACATCTAGTATAAAAAGTGAAATAAACAATTAGAAAGGTACACCTGGAAAAATACATACATATAGAGTTTATATTCTTAGATCACAATTACTGTTATAATTAGACATTATTGAAGAGACAGATTTTAGATAGGAGTGCTGGCAGCAGGGAGTATGAGGGAGACTCATGGTGAAGGGAGGAGAAGAATAGAGAGACATGATGAAACATAATTAAGGAAATATAAAGGAAAAGAAGATTGCGTGGCTAATAGAGATAGTTGAAGAGGAAGGCATCTCAGGAGCAAGATAGCTTTGCTATTTGACAGATGAGGGGATTGCCCTTGTACATTAATTTTGTGGAGAACTTTATGAGGATGATAGTAGGAAATGCTTCAACTTCTTCTTAAAAGCAGCAGGAGATTGAATTTTGCGGAAGGTAAGGGGCAGTTTGTTCCAGAGGCGGACAGCGGCAACTGAGAAGGAGTTTGCAAAAGTTTTTGTTTTGTGAGTGGGCACAGTTAGGATACCAAATAAGAGTGACCTCGTGTTTCGATTATGATGACATGACAGGTTTTTAATCTCTGAAGCAAGGTACTGGGGTGCTTGCGCGACGAGGAGTCGGTGGAGTAGACATAGAGTGTGGTAGTCACGCAATTTGTCCGGCCGCAGCCACCCTAGCTCGGAGTATGAAGCACTAACATGATCATATCGGCGAATGTTGCAGGTGTAACGCACACAGGCATTCATGGTTAGCTCTAGCCGTCTTTTGTTTTCACTACTCATGCCTTGTTGAATCACATCACAATAGTGGAGGTTCGGTAGAACGAGTGCTTGCACGAGCTGGCGTTTCAAGTACTGTGGAAATATGTTCCGAAACTTTTTGAGAGCATAGAGACAAGCAGACGTTTTTCGGCACACTGCGACTGTATTCTCCGCCCAGTTGAGATGCTCATCCAAAGTTACACCCAAGTTCTTCACTGTTTTCTGATATGGTATTGGAGTACCGTCGAGCAGAATAGGAGGTAGCCGTTCGCGGAAATCTGAACTTATTAATTTCTGATGGGCTATTAAGATTACTTGCGTCTTTTTTGCGTTTAGTTTAAGCCCCAGATTTTTCGCCCATGTCACTACTGAAGACAGATCATCATTCATCCGAGCGATTGCAGTGTTTACATCTTCAGGTCTGACGCTTAGGTAGAGCTGGAGGTCGTCGGCATAGAAATGATATTTACAGGAGGACAGAACCGACGAAATATCGTTGACATATAAAGAAAACAAAAGTGGTCCTAAGACTGATCCTTGGGGCACTCCCGAGGAAACATGTTACCAGGAAGATTTTTCATTTACGCAGACAACACATTGCTGTCTGTCTTTTAAGTAGCTTTCAAACCATCTCATTGCACTATCAGATAAATTAAGCTGTTGCATTTTTCTGAGCAATATGTCAAAGCTAACAGTGTCAAAAGCTTTGCTGAAGTCCAGTAGCGTCAAAATAGTTGCCTTTCGATTGTCGATGGCATATTTCAGGTCATCAGTTACTTTAATTAGAGTAGTGTTTGTGCTGTGATGTTTACGGAAACCGGATTGAAATTTGTCACATAGGCTGAATTCATGCAAGTGTTCAGTGATTTGGTCATGAACAATATATTCAAGTGCTTTGGAAACAGCAGGCAGTATGCTAATTGGTCGGTAATCACTAGGCAGTTGTGGGTTTTCGATCTTAGGGATGGGTCGAATTAGGCTTCTTTTCCATGCAGTGGGATATATTCCGTTCACGAGGGAAAAATTGAATATGTCAGTCAAGACAGGTAGTAAGATATCGGCAACATTCTTAATCATGGTTATACCGATACTGTCGTTGCCTATTGCATCAGAAGAGATTCTCATTATTGCTTTTCTTGCCGTATTTGTTGTTACATGTTTTAGATGGAAGGTATCGTTGTTAGTTATCCTGTTTGGGGATTCTTGTGGACGGTAATTATCAGCTGTGCTGGTATTCAGAGGTGCACAGAAGAATTCATTTAATTCGTTAGCTGACACATGAAAAGTAGTTTCCGATTTTGCCTTTCCGACCCCCAAGCTATGGAGATTTTTCCATAGAGTCGTGGGCGTCAGATCGCTGCATACAAGGGAGCGAGCGTGCCTGATTTTAGCATTGCGAATGCATTGTTTCACTCTGTTCCGTAGCTTTCTATATTCTTCGAAACGCTCGGGTTTCGGATCTGCCTTGAAACGCCTGTGGGCAGCATCCCTATTAGTCATCATTTGACGTAATTCAGCTGTCAGCTATGGAGCCGGAGATTTTCTTACACGGATTGTGCGCACAGGTGCATGTTTATCATAGAGGGCAGTGAGTTTATCAACAAGTTCATTAATTTTGCCGTCGATTGTGGGTTTTCTGATTATTTGATGCCATGAGATTTCTGAGCAATCGGCTGTTAGAGCGTCAAGGTCAATACGTTTCATGTTCCTACAAGTTATGTAACGCGATTTGATCCTTGGGGGCTGCACAGAGTAGGCCAGGAATATTACATCATGTGCTGAGAGGCCAGGGGCCGATGTTTGACCAACATCTCTTACTTTGTCAGTCTGTTTCGTTGCGATTACGTCTATAAGAGTATGACTGTGCGCCGTATGGTGTGTAGGTTGTAATGGAAGAATGTTCATGCTATTGCAATTAAACAGTCTTCTTAGATTTATTGCGGAGTGTCTCTTAGCAGGTCTATGTTCAAGTCAACCATTACGATGACATGTTCGTATTGACACTGAAGTGAATGTAATTCCGACCGGAAGGAACTCACTGAGCTTATTTTTGGCGGCTTGTAGACGACGCCAGTCAAGAATTTCCGACTTTGTATATTTATTTCAATGAACATGAATTCAGCCTCTTTTTCTTCAGCAGGATTTGACGTACATAAGACTTTCGCATTGAGATCTGTTCGTATATACGCGCCGACCCCGCCACCTCGCTTTTTTGATCTGTCTGCCCTAAGAAATGTGTACCCTGGGAGATGAAAAGATGCAGAGGATATGTGTGGTTTCAACCACGTTTCGGATAAGAGGATTACGTGGTAGTTTAGTTGGTTGAAGAGGAGGCTAAGTTCGTAATGTGCAGGTAAAGACTGGATGTTGCAGTGAGCTGCTAAAAGCTCTGACCCGTTCCGCTGAGCAGCCTGTAGTAGGGTGGCAGACTGGTTTGTCCCTTTGTTAGGCACTACCTGCCGCGGGGGGCACTGGCCGCTGCTTCCGCGAAGTGACATAACACAGGGGTGTCCGAGATTTTGCGCGCCCTGTTTGTGACACAGCGAGTGCCGAAAGAAAGGCGACTGCTAGAGATTTCCTGAGGTTGCGGGAGTATAGAAAATGGATTAGTGGTATTCGGTGCAAGGAGAATATGACCAAAATAGTGACGGCTGTGTGTCACTGTGTATCCTCTGTCGTAAGAGGAGAAATGTAATTAGCGTATTTGAAACAGCTTAGGGTGGAAATAAGGGAAAAGGGAGTGATTTAAGAGGCCGATGCTGCCAGCAGAGAGAAGTAAGCTTAATAATTAATAGATTATCGTAGGAAGCTAGAATTAAATTGAAATTTACTAAAGTGATACTGGTATTGATTATCGTAGGAAGCTACAATTAGATTAAAATTTGCTAAAGTGATACTGATAGTGATTTTTGTCATGAACAATTTAAACCGAAGAGATGGGTGATTAATGAACTAAAGGAGAGACTAATAATTGCAATAGAACTATTTCAGAACGGAAGAGAATAAACTGAGGAAATGAAAAAAGTATTAGCAGTAACTAAAATTAAGTAATGGTTAGAGCTACAGACACAAAAAAAGTGAAAAGTTAATACAGTTACAAAAACAATTAGTTGAAGGTACAAATATGGGTATAATTTAAAAATTAATAAAATTACAAGACTATATCTGAGTATAGGGCTGTTACAATTTGCAAATGGTGTTAAGTTTGCACTTTTGGCTCGAGTAGCTTCACTTAATACTATTCAGTTCTGTCATGTTTGTGACTGTCTTCTTTCCAGCTGCTGTCTTAATGATTACTCTGCCATCCTGAGTCCACACATTCTGAAGACCGAAATGGGATATGGCACTGTTTAAAATCTTTAGCCGTTCGTGTGTCAGATCGTCCCTTATTGTAAGCCCTGTCCTTGCTAACTTCTTCTTCTGAGTAAAGATCTCTGCCCTTTTTCGGTACGAGACAAATTTAATTATTATTGGACGAGGTTTGGTGGCACCTGGTAGTTTTCGTCCCACCCGATAGCTCCTGTCAATGTCTGCCTTGGTCACTTCAACGCCTAATTTTTCACGCGCAACCTGTATAAGCAGGTTGTCCGTGTCTTCTTCCTTATTTTCTACTACTCCAAACAGTCGTAGACTATTTCGCCTTTGGTACTGTTCTAGTTCGTCAGTTGCGGCAGATAGTTTCACTTCCAACTCTCGTGCCTTTTTCTCGTATTCAGACACAGACTTTTTTAGTGCTGTAATTTCGGCAGTATTGGCCTCAACAGTTTCACGCATTTTGGCCAATACTGCTGCCGTTACAGTATCTGATATCGTGCCTGCTATCAGATCGAGATTGTTTTTATCGCGAAGCGCAGCGTTTACCTCAGAGCGGACCAGCTCCGCTATGCCGGGAGCCGCGGCCGCACCTTCCGCCAAGAGCGGGCCCGCCGCACCTGCTGCTTCCCCGCTGCTGGACGCGCTGCTGTTGACTCTTCTGTTTACCATTTTCTCGAAGATATTGGCGGAGCACAGAAAAAAAATAGCACTACTGCACAGAACATTGTTGTTTACACGATTTCCACTTATACTAGACAACACCACGTGCGAGAACACCTTCGAATTCAACTAAATTTCGCGAGCCGAACTTACACGTGTTACACTGTAGCCGCCATGACAGCGCATCAATCTTGCTGTCACTATCTCGTACAAGAGAGTCTTAGAAATCTGTGGAAAACCAGTAGACAACTCCGACATTGAGAAACGTCGATTTTCACGAACTTTTGCATCAACTGTCTGAACGAGTTCGTCAGTCACCAATGATGGTCTACCACTCCTCTCTTCATCATGAACGTTTTCTCGTCCACTTTTAAATAAACGTACCCATTCACGGACAACTCCTTCACTCATAACTCTTGGTCCGTACACGGCACAAAGCTCACGATGAATAGCTGCTGCAGAATATCCTTTGGCTGTATTGGCGCTCGCTGTATTGCAGTAGTTCGAGTAAAGATTTTTGTGAGGTAAGTGATTCTTGAAAGGTATAGGTATTGTCAGTCAGGGCCATTCTTTTGTAGGGATTGTTGAAATTCAGACTGCGTTGCGCTAAAAATATTGTGTGTCAGTTTAGTGTTGATCAGAATAAGTAAAGAGAGAAATGTCTGAGTACGTTCAGTTCTGCTCAGCTGTTTGAAAATCAGCACAGTAATTCATTAATTTTTCTAAGGGTACGTTTCAAATGGAGTACTGGTGGTTCCACGGGAATGCAGGGCCACACTAGCGTGGTGCGGAACCACCAGGGACAAGGGTGCCTGACCAACCAGGTGTGCGGGAGACCAACGTATTCATTAATTTTTCTAAGGGTACGTTTCAAATGGAGTACTGGTGGTTCCACGGGAATGCAGGGCCACACTAGCGTGGTGCGGAACCACCAGGGACAAGGGTGCCTGACCAACCAGGTGTGCGGGAGACCAACGTTGAAGCCTTAGTCTGGCTGGCAGTGACGGCAGTCATTGTGGGATACAGGGCTGATACAAAAAAGCTTCGTCGTATCAAAGCACCACCAGAAAGTGGCACATTGGTGATTTGTATCTGTTGTAGCTGTTAATCTTAATTATTAATTGTAAGCTGCTCAAGACGGTCCCTCCTAGCGAAGCAAATACATTGAGAAACAGCATACTAAGTGTAACAACGGCATTGCGTATTACAGGGAAATCATTTGATGGTACCAAGAGTGACTTAAGACAATTTCTTGAAAACAGATATTTTGTATCTGAATAAGTGAAACCAGAGTAAGAGAAAATTTTGTTAGAGCAAACGATACACGTGAAGCAAGGTCGAGGTTGGAAATATAAGACAGAACAGGTACATGCGAGTAACAGGATGCTACACAGTTATCCCTGTTAGGTACCTCAAGTGAGGCCTTGCCACAGGAAAATAATCTTGTTATGGTCTGATAAGATTCACGAAATGCTGACAGATTTTCGGGAAATCTGTTTAGGAAGAGCATGTCTCATACAATGGCTAAGTAACGATGGGATTCAAATGACAGACGTGGTTACAAAGTTACGAGGGCGGTTCAGAAAGTAACCTCCGATTGGTTACAGTGCGGGTTGTGGGGGGAGTAGCGACGCCATCTGTGCGTTCACGCACTCAACAGGTCAGTCGGCATCAAGCCGTGGTCGAGTGAACGTCGTACCTGCGCTAGTTTAGTTTTTGTGGCCGTTTGAAATGTGTGCTGCAATAGAAAACCCCGCCAAATGTGAAGTGCGTGCTGTCATAAGGTTTTTTACAGCCAAAGGATATTCTGCAGCAGCTATTCATCGTGAGCTTTGTGCCGTGTACGGACCAAGAGTTATGAGTGAAGGAGTTGTCCGTGAATGGGTACGTTTATTTAAAAGTGGATGAGAAAACGTTCATGATGAAGAGAGGAGTGGTAGACCATCATTGGTGACTGACGAACTCGTTCAGACAGTTGATGCAAAAGTTCGTGAAAATCGACGTTTCTCAATGTCGGAGTTGTCTACTGGTTTTCCACAGATTTCTAAGACTCTCTTGTACGAGATAGTGACAGCAAGATTGGGTTACCGTAAGTTCTGTGCACGATGGGTGCCCAAAATTCTTACCGACCACCACAAAACTCAAAGAATGGCCTCTGCATTAGACTTTCTGTCACGTTATGAGGACGAAGGAGAACCATTGTTAAACAGAATCGTGACCGGTGACGAAACCTGGATTAAGTACGTGAACCCTGAGACAAAAGAACAATCAAAGATGTGGGAACATTCAAATTCGCCTACCAAACCAAGAAAAGCCTCGCAAGATTTTTCTGCCAGAAAACTGATGGCAACGGTGTTTTGGGATGCCAAAGGGGTGTTGTTGGTTGAATTCATGGAACGTGGTACGACCATTAATCAAGACGTGTACTGTGAAACAATAAAAAAGTTACGACGGGCTATACGGAACAAACGCCGTGGTATGCTGACTTCCGGTATCGTTTTTTTGCACGATAACGCCCGTCCTCACTCTGCTCGCAGAACAACGGCCCTTCTTGAGTCCTTCAAGTGGGACGTTATCAACCATCCGCCTTACAGCCCAGACCTGGCGCCAAGTGATATCACCTCTTCATGCATTTGAAGAAATGGCTCGGGTCACAGCGGTTTGATGACGACGAAGAGCTCAAAGATGCGGTCACAGGCTGGCTCCAGGCACAAGCGGGTGATTTTTATGCAGAAGGAATTTCAAAGCTTGTGAAGAGATACGATAAGTGCCTCAATCGCTATGGAGACTATGTAGAAAAATAGTGCAAAGATGTAGTTGTAAGATGTATATATTAAAATATTTTTATTTAACTTGGTGTATTTTTTTTTTAAATCAACTGGAGGTTACTTTCTGAACGGCCCTCGTATATAGGCTGCATTGGTGGATTTATCACCACAGGAAGAAAGTGCACCGTTGTCAATGAGGAAAAGGTGATGGCCCAGGAACAAGGACTGGACGTACAAACCTGTGAGTGTGAGGGTCTAAGGAAAGTAAGGCGTAAAGATGTTTCATTTGTGGCTTGCGGGGGCATATAGCAAGCAGAAGTCAGAGAAACAAGGCAGAAGAAAAATTCTGTGCTCTGACGCCAAAACCGTTCAAAATCTTTTGCTACAGTTGTGTCAAACCAGGTTACACACATAAAGAACGCATTGTTTGAGCAACAAGAGTGACGGAAATAGAGCCCGGAAAGGTAGAATGGAATTTTAGAAAGGTCAGTGGCTCACACTGGACGCGTGAATGGTTATGTCCTAGTGTAACATGCCAGGTAACTGAGGTATACCATTTACCAGAGTAAGGAAGATAAATCGTTTAAGTTGCAAACGACTGTGGTATTACACTAATAATTGTCATGGAGGACGTTGGCATGCGAGAAGAAGCAGAAGAATGCCAATCTCAAGCAAGGCAGGAAAATTAGTTCACAGAAACCAAAAAGCGACAAAGCCACACAGTCAGGCATTGTTGCCGTTAGAAAGCTTGTAATATGGTGATAAGACTGTGCCACAAAAATTGGTGTACTGATGTTATATTGTGTAAAGCTAAGAAAGAACATAAACCTGTCAATAGAAAGTGAAACAGAAATGGTCTTTTCAAAGAGAAAGAGAATAACTGCGAATTGTATAGTTAGAATACATGAAGCAGAAACCTTCCGCTGAAGGGTGTTATCAGTGAATCAATAAGTATACCAGGTGCAGTAAACATACAGCTAAATTTGGAAGGTGCTGGAGAAGTCAGGCGTAAGTTTCACATATGGGTCACGGATTGGCATTCCATATGGTGGATTGGTTGGTAGAAAGTTTCTGATACAGCTTAAAGTTTAGCTGGACTGTGCAGGAGAAATGTTAAGGCTACAAGGGCGAGACATATCTGTAGCAGTGGAGGAGGAATGTAAAGGATACGAGTTCGAGCCCAATTTGGAGTCTGATTTGAAAATTGGGCCATGTGAGGAAAAGATAATGCGACGGAGTGTGGACGAAACTACACTGAAATATTGTACAATGGGTGTATGTACTGGAGTCATTAGTACAAAGTTGCAGCTTCAGAACGGTGACGAAAGAATTAGTACAAACAGCAAAAGTAAGGGGCTGTAAAGAAGAAACAGAAGGTACAGCAAGTCGTGTTTACGTAGTGCAAAAGCAACTGAGAGTGGATCTCTTGATTGCAGGAAAAAAAGAACATTAGTAGGAGTTTGTTCAGATTATGGAGATGTAGTCCATGTACCAGGGGAAAAATTGTCAATACATATAAAATGGCACACAGGATACCAGTAACACCGAAGCATACAGGGAAGGTGGTGAACGTGAGACCATGCAGGATACATGAAGCAGAGAAAGAGATAGTAAAATCAGGTAGAGCAGATACTGAAGAATGTCATAATTGTCAAAAGACAGTGCAATGAAATGCATATTTATTGTTGTTTGAAAAAAAGAGAGGCATGCCACTGGCAAACAGTAGTGGAGAATCGATATGCATTTCTGTTTCCAAGCATTTCCGATACCTTATACGCACTCAGGCAAGTGAAGTACTTCTCGAAACATGACGTGGAAGTGGATACTATCAAATATTGACTGACGAGAAGAACAACACTATAAGTATAAACCAATGACAGTGGGACTAAAAGGAGCCACACGTTGTTTCAACGACTAATGGACACAGTTTGGAAGGCCTGCAAAAAGTAAAATACTTCGTTTAAGTATGTATTGATATTAAGGAGGAAACCTCTAGGAGCATAATAGAAGTTGTGCTGAATTTTTGAGAGAGCACAATTTAAAACTGCAACTAGTTACGTGTGAGTTCTTAAAAACTGAAGTGATATTCTTGAGTCAGTGCATAACCAACAAAGGAATCTCACTCGACTCTATGAAGGTGAAAAAGCGAAGTTCCTCCCACAGCCGGAAAACAATGGAGGAAATGAAAGGATTCATAGAATTAATCAGGTACTAACGATGATTTATTGCAAAGCTTAGCAAAATCGTGAAGGCACTATGCAAACTGCTACAAAAAGGAGTCGAATATGAATGGGACGAGAGACAGAACAATGTTTCCGAAGAACTGAGCAAGGAATTGGTTAATACACCACTGCTTCCGTACCGAAATTTTTAAAAATCTTTCATAGTGACGATAGACGAGGGTAATTCAGCTCTAGGGACAGTGTTGTGGCAAGGCAAGAAAATTGGCGAAGACTTGCCCATTGTACATGCATCCAGCTCATTAACAAAACAGAGTTAAGTTATAGTACTACAGAAAAGGAATTGTTGGTTATAGACCTGAGTCGAAACAAGGCCCCCGCAGTAGACAACATTCCATTGGAACTACTGACGGCCTTGGGAGAGCCAGTCCTGACAAAACTCTACCATCTGGTGAGCAAGATGTATGAAACAGGCGAAATACCCTCAGACTTCAGAAAGAATATAATAATTCCAATCCCAAAGAAAGCAGGTGTTGACAGATGTGAAAATTAGCGAACTATCAGTTTAATAAGTCACAGCTGCAAAATACTAACGCGAATTCTTTACAGACGAATGGGAAAAAACTGGTAGAAGCCGAGCTCGGGGAAGATCAGTTTGGATTCCGTAGAAATGTTGGAAAGCGTGAGGCAATACTGACCCTACGACTCATCTTAGAAGCTAGATTTAGGAATGGCAAACCTATGTTTCTAGCATTTGTAGATTTACAGAAAGCTTTTGAAAATGTTGACTGGAATACTCTCTTTCAAATTCTGAAGGTGGCAGGGGTAAAATACAGGGAGCGAAAGGCTATTTACAATTTGTATAGAAACCAAATGGCAGTTGTAAGAGTCGAGGGACATGAAAGGGAGGCAGTGGTTGGGAAGGGAGTGAGACAGGATTGTAGTCTCTCCCCGATGTTATTCGATCTGTATATTGAGCAAGCAGTGAAGGAAACAAAAGAAAAATTTGGAGTAGGTATTAAAATCCATGGAGAAGAAATAAAAACTTTGAGGTTCGCCGATGACATTGTAATTCTGTCAGAGACAGCAAAGGACTTGGAAGAGCAGTTGAACGGAATGGATGGTGTCTTGAAGGGAGGATATAAGATGAACATCAACAAAAGCAAAACGAGGATAATGGAATGTAGTCAAATTAAATCGGGTGATGCTGAGGGTATTAGGAAATGAGACACTTAAAGTAGTAAAGGAGTTTTGCTATTTGGGGAGCAAAATAACTGATGATGGTCGAAGTAGAGAGGATATAAAATGTAGACTGGCAATGGCAAGTGAAGCGTTTCTGAAGAAAAGAAATTTGTTAACATCGAGCATAGATTTAAGTGTCAGGAAGTCGTTTCTGAAAGTATTTGTATGGAGTGTAGCCATGTATGGAAGTGAAACATGGACGATAAATAGTTTGGACAAGAAGAGAATAGAAGCTTTCGAAATGTGGTGCTACAGAAGAATGCTGAAGATTAGATGGGTAGATCACACAACTAATGAGGAAGTATTGATTAGGATTGGGCAGAAGAGAAGTTTGTGGCACAACTTGACTAGAAGCAGGGATCGGTTGGTAGGACATGTTCTGAGGCTTCAAGGGATCAGCAATTTAGTATTGGATGGCAGCGTGGAGGGTAAAAATCGTAGAGGGAGACCAAGAGATGAATACACTAAGCAGATTTAGAAGGATGTAGGTTGCAGTAGGTACTGGGAGATGAAGAAGCTTGCACAGGATAGAGTAGCATGGAGAGCTGCATCAAACCAGTCTCAGGACTGAAGACCACAACAACAACAGACTTACAGTAAAGCAGCTCTGACCGTACGTATATCGATGACAGTTTAGAATGGTACCAGACCATAGGCTTGAACTTTAAGAATACAATCTGTATAAGCCAGATTGGCTGGATAACAGTGCAAATGCTCTATTAGAATACGGCCCAGTGAGAGTATCCATAATGACACCGATCAGATGAAAGCAAAGGAAAGGAAAGGAAAAGGGTGATCAAGTGAATGTGCGACGGACATGAGTGAGTGCCGAGAGAAAGAGAGAGAGTGATTCGGAAATGACAGTAAATGGAAAGACAGATTTTAGAGAAAGCGAGGTTAGTCTGGAGGTAAGGCAATGAGAACTAAAGGAACTGCACGATTATCCGCTGAGAGGACACCAAGGGATGCACAGAATGTTCAAGAGGATAAAGCAATATAAACAATGGAAAGAAATGAAACACGATATAGAAGAGCATGTCAGTAAATGTCCATCATGCCAGGAAATGCAAGGACAGATGTCAGAGAAAGCGTGATTAGTCTTGATGATAAGCAATGAGTACTAACTGAAATGTTCGACAACCCACTGGGAGAGCATTAATGCATGCGCAGAACGTTATAGAGGGCAAAGAAGTGTAAACAACAGAAAAGAATGTAACGGGGTATAGAAGAGGAAATGTGTAAACTGTTATTAGAAGTGAATAGTGTACTAGAAAACAGTTTAGAGGACACATTAGGTCCTGCGAAGGTATCAAGCACAGGTAAGAAGTGCTTGCTGATATTCCAAGGCGATTTACGTATGTTTACATTATTTGTGCCAGTAGAATGGCAAGATGCCGACACAGCTGCAGAAGCATTTGTGGAACACGCAGTATTAAGATACTGAATTCCGTCAGTGCTTTTAACTGACAAATGACGAGGTTTTCTAAGTGTTTTTTCCAAGGGAGTTTGGAAACTGTTGTGTTTCCACGTCATACCATTTGGGATCAAATGGTGTACAAGAAAGACCCTATCATATACTGATAGAATATTTGAGACACTTTACGCTAGGGGATCACATTGCGCGGAACAAATGGTTATCATAAGCTTTTTATAACCCAGCGCAATAGTACAGTTTGTACACCTTTTGAATTAATGTATGGAAGGAAGGAAAATACACCAGGAACACTGCAGCGAGAATCAGCAAAGGTACGGTGAGTACGAGCCATAATCGAAAAGATTCAGAGCTAGTTTACTACGAGAACACAATTCAGTAAGAAAATATGTAATATAACACAAAAAACCAACAAGGAACAGTATGATAAACGACAGAATACAAAATAGAAACAGGTGGTAAAATACTGCTATGTGGTGAAACAATCAGGTGTGGTTGATCTAGGTAACTAGACTCACAGTGGCGAGGACCACTTCACCTTGTAAAATAGAGACCACGAAAGTAATTGTAAAAATAAAAAAGACAAAGAAACTAAATTACATAGATGCAGATTAAAACAGCACGTATAATTTCGGGTATGGCGCATCCAGAAAGAGTAGTATTGCTACTATCAGTAACCACAGCAACCGGCAACTCAGAACAATTTACAACTGATTTCGAACTTCTACCAGTCAAGAATTCTTCCGGATTATACCATGACAATGTAGGGAAAGCGCAAACATAAAGCACCACCTGGAAAATTCTCTCATATGTAAATTTAGATGCTATAACTGAGCGTTTTCAGAGAGCTGAAAGACGTGGTAAATCAGAGGTACAGAGATGTAGGGACACAGAGAACGTAACGTAAGCTTCATTGACAGTCGTTGTCTAGACCAACAAGTCACATATCATATAGAAAGGATAACAGAACTGAAAAGGTTTGCGTATCAACTGACAAGGCACGAGACAAGAAAGAGTTGAGATCTTTTTATCTTCGTCGATCAGGTAAGGAATATATCACTTGGCACACTCGATGGAGCTGGTACTGTATGTTACGGGGTACACATATAACACACGGAGAAATATTCGAAAGATATTTCGAGGTCAGCTGAGGAATAAGGGGCAGTGGTAACAGCAACTTCGTTAGCAGTAAACAGAACAGTAAATGTGATACAGGAAAACAAGAACACGTTAAAATTTTCAATCGAAAAACTATAAATATTTCTTAAATCGTATGTTAATGAGCCCGATGTAGGATTTAAAGGAGTTGCAACGTACGTAACAATATAACAAGTGCTGAGATTGACGGACGTATTTGGGGATATAGAGTTGGAATATGAAGAGATGATAAATGCTATAGTTAATTCACAGAAGGGCATCTTGCAACTTTACATAATAAACCCCTTAAAAATGTGAAGTACCCAGTTTAATCAGAGACGAAATGAAAAGCCTAAAGATCTCTATTTCCCTAGCTGTCTCTTCACGATACCCCTTTTTATACCACCTCATCATTACAGCTGTGTTTATAGTTTCATGACACGTAATAAATGTTCCCCTAATAGATAATAACATGTTTGCCTTATATAGAACAATTCCTTTGCTAAAAATCTCCCCCCCCTCCCCCTTCAAGTGAAAAGAGATTTTAATTTAGCATGGAAAACAGTTTTACTAATCGACGACGCAAAGAGACAAAGTGCAAATGTGTCATCAGAACAGTCAAACTGTAAGGAATTATGTATGAACAGAAGAATTTGCAGATAATCGTTTCCATCGGTAGCAACATTTGATCAAGCAGAGTGTGAAGCAATGCTGTTTCAGCCAGTAAGTACTATGCGAAATCATTGTGTAATTAAAACTGTATATTTAAACCAAAGCAGTTGGACACAGCTTACTAATAATTACTGGTTATTCATTATGCCTAAAGAGGAATATTTGACCATATCATGCGGGGAGGAACCTTACAAGGCTGTGGTACTGTCGTCAGAGAGTCCAGTGAAGTGTGATAGGTCCGCTGTTGTTCTCTATATACATAAATGACTTGGCGGGTAGGGTGGGCAGCAGTCTGTGGTTGTATGCTCATGATGTTGTGGTGTATGGTAAGGTGTCGTATCTGAGTGACTGTAGGGAGATACAGACAAAATTTCTACCTTGTTTGAGGGATGGCAGCTAACTCGAAATGTGGGAAAATGTAACTTTATGCTCATAAGTAGGAAAGGAAAACCTGTAATTTTCGGGTATAGGATTACTGATGTACTGCTTGACACAGTCACGTCGTTTAAATACCTGAGCATAACGCTGCGAATTGATATAAAATGGAACGAGCATGTGACAATGTTAGGGAAGGCGAATAGTCTACTCTGGTTTATTGGGAGATATTTAGGAAAGTGTGGTTCATCTCTATAGGAGACTGCATACAGGACACTTTTGTGACGTATTCTTTAACTTGTTCGAGTGTTTGGAAACCATATCAGGACGGATTGGAGGAGAACATCGAGGCAGTTCAGAGGTGGGCTGCTAGATTTGTTACCAGTGGTTTCGAGAAACACGTACGTATTACAGAGCTTGTTTTTGTTAACTCAATTGGGAATCCCTGGAGGGAAAGTGACGTCCTTTTCGAAGAACACTACTGAGGAAAATTTAGTGAACCGACATTTTAAGCAGACTGCTGTATGATTCTACTGCCGCCATCATGTAAGATAAGATACGTGAAATTAGGGCTCGTATGGAAACATATAGATAGTCGTTTTTCCCTTGTTCTATTTGCCAGTTGAACAGGAAAGGGAATGACTAGTGGTACAGGGTACCCTTCGCCACGCACAGTGGGGCAACTTATGGAGTATCTATGCAGATGTAGATATAGATGTACTAAAACTGGTTGTTAGGATAAGTTTCTAAACTTAATGGGTACGGAACAAGAGTATTCATATAGACAGACTAAATAATACACAAATACAACAAAGGAAAATTTAATACCACAGGCTGAATTGTAGATTGATTCTTCTTTAGTAAACAATGGAAAATCAATTTCCTTTGCTAAATTTAGAATTATCATTAAATCATGCGGTCGCACAACTTGAATGTCATGAGAAATCATTTAAGCAACTTAGGAAAAATGGTCAGTAGTGAGACGATAAGTATCTAACACCCTACTCCATCATCACACACGTGAACATAACATTGATTATACTAGTAAAAACTACCTGTATTTGTAAGCAATGTAGTTGCTGTGCGGATTTTTTTTTATTTGTATGGAAATACTTCGTCAGTAGTGATTGTTCTAAGAGACTTGTGTATGAAACAACATTTCAAATCAAATCTCAAAAAATTCTGTAGTCTGATGATATCGTAAGAGTAATACCGAGGAAGTGCTAATTGATGAAAGGATTCCGAAAGAGCAAGAGGACTTGGAATCTTTTAGAAACTGATGATTGATTAAGAAAACCTTGTAAAATGTGACAAAATGTGATTGTTTTATTTTTAAAGGAAAACAAAAGCTGTCTGAAGAAACGTACAAATTGGATTTGTAACTAAGTGGCAATAACAGAAAAATGTAGTCTTATGGAAAGGAAGTAACAAACTGGATATTTTGACCAAGTGGACATAACAGAAAAACATCACCTCGTAACCTTTCGTGAGGAAGTGTAACAACCGAGTGAGCTGGCGCAGTGATTAGACACTGGACTCGCATTCGGGAGGACGACGGTTTAATCCCGTGTCCGGCCATCCTGATTTAGTTCAAATGGTTCAAATGGCTCTGAGCACTATGGGACTCAACTGCTGAGGTCATTAGTCCCCTAGAACTTAGAACTAGTTAAACCTAACCAACCTAAGGACATCACAAACATCCATGCCCGAGGCAGGATATCCTGATTTAGGTTTTCCGTGATTTCCCTAAATCGCTCCAGGCAAATGCCGGGATGGTTCCTTTGAAAGAGCACGGCCGACTTCCTTCCCCATCCTTCCCTAATCCGATAAGACCGATGACCTCGCTGTCTGGTCTCCTTCCCCAAAACAACCCAACCCAGCCCTAAGAAAACAAACGAAGTGTAACAAATTGCATATTGTAGTTAAATGGACATAACAGAAAAATGTAATCTCATGGAAAGAAATGTAACAAACTGGAGTGTGAAACTAAATGAACTCAACTGAAAAAAGCAACCCTATCTATTCGGTATTTTCATTGTGAATAGAAGATGAATGTCGACACTTCTCTCCCTGGATGAGGAGGTGTTGTCCCCACAGAGAAAAGGGCAAATCTTGTAAGAAAATCAAAAATATTAATCAGAGTAAGGAAATTTATGCCAGAGACTAGACGGCTTCTGAGCGGAAGCATGGCGCGATGAAGCTACAGGTTACGTATACGGAGTGACTCCAGAACAGACATTGTGCTGGCGTTCGGTATAGGCCCAAGTATACTCCGCCCTTGTAACGACAATAACAATCAGATGGAAATTCCCCAGTCAAGACAGAGGGCGTGGTGCGATAAAACACATAGAGAGTGTCTCTCATACTCGTAGAAGATGACGACAGGCACAGGACGGAGAGTGTGACTGTACTCGGAAAGAGGCCTCTCCTGCTCCGCCTGGCCTCTGGAGAAATACTGAGGACAGCACACATTTAGTGCCGACCAGGTGACAGCCCGTGTTCGCCGTTATGTCACGTTGGGGAAACCTGAACAAAACTCAGCAGCAGAACCTTCCCGGGGTAGTACAGACGGAGATGAGTGAAGTGGAGAGTGACAAGAGAAGTGCAGTAGTGAGAAGAAGTGAGAATCCTGGTAGGACTAGTAGCTGCAGCCATAGTGGCAAGGTCTATGAATTCTTGAGCGAATAGCTGGGGAACTGTGTGTCGTAGCATTGGCGCGAAAGTAGTTTTACGGGTATTTTCATTTCAAAGCAGGTAGAACGGTGTTATCCATTCACCGTCTCTGGACTGACTTGACCTAAGACAAATAGCCAATCGGCTCTTTCGCTTCCTACGAATAGTAGCGCGTAGACCCATGCAGTACCTTCTTTAGGGCATAACAGGATCACCAGACTCAAAGATGAATAGAATTTTATGGCACGAGAGTCCTGAAGGTTACTCAGTGAAATATGATCTCAATATCACATTAGCGTCTGACTTTCACAATCTGATTCAACAGTTATATTGAGAAACTAAAAAACAGACTTTCAGACTAATAAACACATAAGGTCCAATTTCTGAAAACATTTTTATGCTTTTATTGAATACGAAAGAATGGTCAGTCAATGCAGTTTATAAATCTCAAAAGCGTATTTCAGTAAATACTAAAACTGTAAGGTTGTGAAGTTTAAAATCACCTTGCTAGAGAACCTTTAAAATGGACTTCACCTCTGCTTCCCGTGCAGTCTTCACTTTTGTTAACTGCGTACCAGGTTTACATTCCAAGTTAAAACGTTACACCATGTGACGGCCATCTGCATCCACGGCAGCCTGATACAGCACTTAAGGCAGAGCTACTGCTTCCGGAAACATCTCAGATCAAATGCGGACCATGGAATTTTCCGCTGCTATGACAGGGCTCGTGTACAGTTTGAGGACTATACGTCGCTTCCAGCATTCTCAGCCATAGCAACAGTAACTTCTTCAACAACTCTTGGCGCAATTACCCTTCGGCGTCTCTCCAGAGCCAATCTCAGATCGCCAGTTAATTCGAACTTCCAAATAATCTTCTTCAACTCCAGTGCGGAAAGAGGGTCTCTCTGTATTCCTTTAAAGCATCGGTACTCGCTAAGGGCAGCAGCACTATTGCTGTTCTTTGACGAAATAGCTTTATGAATAAAGCCCTGACTTCCTTGCCAACACTCCTGTTGACTGTCTGCAACTGTAAGTAGTGGGGCAACAGGGGTACTGGTGCATTTTCCTAGTGTGAGTTGCATACGTTCAGGGGCAAATTTGCCTGATTCATAACTGCTCCCCTTCCACTTAAACTAGTGTTCTACTAAGTGGTTTATGACCATCTGGGGATTAATTAATGACCTACTAGGGATAATCCATCCTTCTGAGAAACTCTGAACCACTTTCCCTTCCTCCCCTCATCCACCCACCACTCTGTGAACCTCCAACCCTCCCCCCTCCCCGTGACTGATACAAGTACACTTTCAGACCTGAGTTACTCGAATAGCACTCTCCCATTCTATCAATTAGATCAACTAATTAATAACAAGTAATTAACTCCTCCCCTTTGGAAAACATACCAGCCGTCCCCATCCACACCCAGCCTGCAAATAGGTGGGTCTGTGCTGGAGAGGAAGGATCTCAAGACAGAAAATTCAATTACACAGCAAAAGATACACAGTTCATTAATAAAATACAATTTGCAGGGTTTGAATTTCTCTTGCTGATCAGTCTCTGCTATTTGGGAACTTGCAGATCTTGTAAAATACATAAAAAAGTGGTAGTTAAACAGTTCTTTTCTGATTGTGCAAGGAATACTCTCAACATAACTCACCATACATAATTACATTGTTAGAGATCTTTTGATCGTGAAGCACACATCCATCGGCCGCACCACACACTGGTGTCCAAAAGACCACAACCACACAATACCCACTCAGGTCCCGTGACTGCTGTCAGCTGTGGCACAGCCAGCAGTCTTGTGTTGCACATAGACCAGATGTTGTAGTAATCCCCCAAACAAAGGCGACACGTGTTGACAACCCACTGATATTTGATACCTGAAAAATTTCTGGTGAAAGACTTGCTCTTCTCCCTCTACCTCTCTCTTTCTCTCTTTACCTACCTTTTCTCAAATGTCTTTGTTCCATTCGCTACAGGTTTTCATAGCAGTGTAAGTGTGAGAACAAAGGAATTCAGTGAGAACAAATGGATGGCAACTATGCCAGGCAATGGGGACAGGAGAGAAAGATGGAATAAAAGAGGGTTGGGGCAGACATCCTGGTATATGTGTGTTTGCATACAAACAGGAAGCATCCACTTGACAGTGAGAGAGTGAGAGAGAAAGAGAGAGAGAGAGAGAGAGAGAGAGAGAGAGAGAGAGAGAGGAAGCATGTGTTTCGACAGGAATTTCTCAGGTATCAAATATCATAGGGTTTCCGCCACCTGACGGTTTTGTTTGGGGATTAGTCCAACTTACGATTTGTTTGCCACATGAGACAGTGGCTTTGCTGCAGCTGATAGCAGTCACAGCGCCCCAATTGGGCATAGTGTGGTTTCTTGGACACAGGTATGTGATGCTACCAGGGATGGTGGACAGTATGTGCTTCGTGATCAAAAGATTTTTGACAGTGTAATTATGCACAGTTAGTTATGTAGACAGCATTCCTTGTGTGACTGGAAAAAAGGATTGATTTAATTACTTCCTATCGATTTATTTTACAAGACCTGCATCTTTCCAAACTGCAGAGAATGATTAGCAAGAGACATCCAAATCATGTAGACTGAATTTTGTAAATAAACAGAATATCCCTTGTCATGTAATTGAATCTTCTGTCATGATACCTTTCTTCTCCAGCACAAAGTCGCCAATTTCCAGGTGGGGATGGCAGGGGAGGGCTCAGGGCTACAAAGAGGGGAAGTGTTAGTTAATTGATCAATTTCATTAATTAGTCAATCAAATTGGTAGTATGGGAGTGTGTGATTCAAATAACTCTGGTCTGAAAGTGTACTTATATCAGCGAGGCAGAGGGGGAGAGGGTTGGGGGTCTCCAGAGGAGTGGGGGAGGAGGAGGGAGATGGAAATGGGAGGGGTAGGTTTGTTGGGATTCCTCAGAAGGATCGATTATCTACAGAGGGTCATAATTCAAACTCCCAGAGTTCATAAACCACATAGTATGACAGTATGTTAAGAGGAGGCGGTCATAAATCAATAATTTTTTCTCCTGAATGTTTGCAACCCGCACGAACAAAATGCACCAGCACCCCTGTTGCCGCACTTATACTGTAAAGCTTGTATTTCAGCTCTACATCGCTATAGCAGTACTGGCGTTTAAAGGCAAATCATGACACTAAAACTACTAACAACGCATATCCCGAGTCTCAACTTCATTCCTATACAATAATTTCTTTTTGTCGACTTTAGCTAAAGTAGGATAAGTTTAATTATAACTACTCTATATGTACCGGGCGTCTCTCCTAACGCTCGATAGCAGCCTTCCGATATTTGCAATTTAGTTCTTTCACTGTGTAGCGGAAGTCATACCCAAACAAACGCTACTCATCAGGTCATTCATGCGACGCCAAATGTCGACGAAATGCTTCGTTTTGTTTCTCATTACAAACAAAATGTTATTTAAAGTGGAATTTCATGTTCCCTTTGGACAGAAGGTCGCAAATAAGGCTAGTGCGACATTCGTTTTTGCGATTTGGTAACGGGACGGTAAAACCCAACAGAAACTGTGCATCGCTGCTGCGTGACGGCTCCAGTCAGTGTGGTTTTTAATACATCGAACATAGCACTAGGACAAATGTGTGCCCATCCTATCCAAAGGGTAAGTAAAATTCCTGTTTAGAAATAATTTTGTTTGGAACGGGAACAAACCGATGGTTTCTGTCAACACTGGGTATAACCTGAAAGAAATTATGAGCAATATTTGCTTGGGCTGACTCCAGGTACACACTGATACAAATCTAATAGCAAATATCTGCCGAAACACAACAGAAAATGCACCATCCTTAGGAGAGACTCCCTGTATATATGAAGCACGTAAATACAGCAGTCGAAAGGGAATAAGAATGTATAAAAATCAGATTGACAGGAGGTGCTGAATCGTTCAAATGGCGCATCCGAGGTCATCAGTCCCCTAAAACTAGAACTACTTAAACCTAACTAACCTAAGGACAACGCAGACATCCATGTCCAAAGCAGGATTCGAACCTGCTACCGTTGCAGCAGCACGCTTCCGGACTGATGCGCCAAGAGCCTCTCAGCCACCGGCCGCTGTGGCCGAGCGGTTCTAGGTGCTTCAGTCTGGAACCGCGCGACCGGTATGGTCGCAGGTTCGAATCCTGCGTCAGGCATGAACGTGTGTGATATCCTTAGGTTATTTAGGTTTAAGTAGTTCTACGTTCTAGGGGACTGATGACCTCAGATGTTACACCCCATAGTGCTCAGAGCCATTTGAACCATTTTGAACCACTCGGCCACAGCGGCCGGCAGTGCTGAATGGCAAAGCAGGTATCGCTAGAGGGTACCTGTAAGCATATAGCAGCACAAGATGAAAATTGGAAGGAGTATGTAGGTAGACTTTACAAGGGAAGTGAATTTAAAGGAGATATTAAGAAAACGGGAGAGGACGAAGGTAAAGACGGATGGGAGATGTGATACTGCGAGAAGAACTGGACATAGCATTGAAAGACTTAAGTCGAAATTAGACTCCTGGAGTACATGACATTCCGGTTTGGAAGAGCCAGCCGTGAGAAAACTACTGAACATGGCGTGAAAGATGTGTGAGACAAAAGAAATAGCATTAGAAATCAAGATGAATGTAACAGTTCCAATTCCAAAGAAAGTAGGGGCTTACAGGTGTAATTACTGCCAAAGTTTCAGTTTAACGTTTGTTGTTGTTGTGGTCTTCAGTCCAGAGACTGGTTTGATGAAGCCCTCCATGCTACTCTATCCTGCAGCAGCTGCTTCATCTCCAAGTAACTACTGCAACCTACATACTTCGGAATCTGCTTAGTGCATTCATCTCCCGGTCTCCCTCTACGATTTTTACCCTTCACGCTGCCCTCCAGTACCCAATTGGTGATCCCTTGATGCCTCAGAACATGTCCTATCAACCGATCCCTTCTTCCAGTCAAGTTCTACAACCAGCTTTTCTTCTCCCCAATTCTGTTCAGTACCTCCTCATTAGTTACGTGATCTACCCATCGAATCTTGAGCATTCTTCTGTAGCACCACATTTCGAAAGCTTCTATTCTCTTCTTGTCTCTTATCGTCCACGTTTCACATCCATACATGGTTACACTATATACAAATACTTTCAGAAAAGACTTCCTGACAAATCTATACTCGATGTTAACAAATCTCTCTTCTTCAAATACGCATTCCTTGCCATTGCCAATCTACATTTTATATCCCCAAATGGTAGAACTCGCCTATTAGTTTAAATGTCTCATTTTTTAATCTAATTCCCTTAGCATCACCTGATTTAATTTGACTACATTTCATTATCCTCGTTTTGCTTTTCATGATGTTCATCTTATAGCCTCCTTTCAAGACACTGTCCATTACGTTCAACTGCTCTTCTAGGACCTCTGTTGCCTCTGATAGAATTACAATATCATCGGCAAACCTCAAAGTTTATGTTTGATCTCCATGGATTTTAATTCTTACGCCAAATTTTTCTTTCGTTTCCTTTACTGCTTTCTCAACATACAGATTGAATAACATCAGGGATAGGCTACAACCCTGTGTTACCTCCTTCCCAACAACTGCTTCCCTTTCATGCCCCTCGATTCTTATAATTGCCATCTGTTTTTTGTACAAATTGACAATAGCCTTTCGCTCTCTGTATTTGAACCCTACCACCTTCGGAATTTGAAAGAGAGTACTCCAATCAACATAGTCAAAAGTCATCTCTAAGTCTACAAATGCTAGAAACGTAGGTTAGCTTTTCCTTAATCTATCTTGTAAGATAACTCTTAGGGTCAGTATTGCCTCATGCTTTCCAACATTTCTACGGAATCCAAACGGATCCTCCCCAAGGTCGGCTTCTACCAGTTTTTCCATTCGTCTGTAAAGAATTCGTGTTAGTATTTTTCAGTGGTGGCTTATTAAACTGATATTTCGGTAATTTTCACACCTCTCAATACTTGCTTTCTTTGCGATTGGAATTCTTCTTAAAGTCTGAGAGTATTTCGCCTGTCTCACACATCTTGCTCGCCAGATAGTAGAGTTTTGTTAGGACTGGCTCTCCCAAGGCTATCAGTAGCTCTAATGCAATGTTGTCTGCTCCTGGGGCCTTGATTCGACTTTTCAGTGCACTGTCAAATTTTTCACGCAGTACCATATCTCGCATTTCATCTTCATCTACGTCCTCTTCCATTTCCATAATATATGCCTCAAGTACATCGCCCTTGTATAGACTCTATATACTCCTTCCACCTTTCTCCTTTCCCTTCTTTACTTAGAACTCGTTCTCCATCTGAGCTCTTGATATTCATACAGGTGATTCTCTTTTCTCCAAAGGTCTCTCTAATTTTCCTGTAGCGAGTATCTATCTTACCCCTTTTGATATATGCCTCTATATCCTTACATTTGTCCTCTGGCTATCTCTGCTTAGCCATTTTGCTCTTCCTGTCGATATAATTTTTGAGATGTTTATATTCCTTTATTGCCTGCTTCATTTACTGCATTTTTATTTCCTCTTTTCATCAATTAAATTCTATATCTCTTCTGTTTCCCAAGGATTCCTACAAATTTTCCTTTTCTTCCTTTTCCTACTATCGAATTCCAGTCCCCCATGACTATTCAATTTTCGTTTCCCTTCACTATCTGAATTATTTCTTTTATCTCCTCATACATTTCTGCACAGCGAAAGGCTGTCTACAACTTGTATAGAAACCAGCCACAGGTATAAGAATCGAGTGTCATGAAAGGGAAGCAGTGGTTGAGTAGGGAGTGTGACAGGGTCGTGCCATAACCCTGATTTTATTCGGTCGGTACAGTGAGCAAGCAGTAAAGAAAATGAAAGAACAATTTGGAAGCGGAATTAAAATGAGGTGCCGACGATCTTGTAATTCTGTCAAAGACACCAAAGATCTTGGAACAGCAGTTGAATGGTATCGACAATATTCGAAAGAGCTATAAGATAAACATGAACAAAAACTAAACATGGCTAATGCAGTGTATTCGAATTAAATCAGGCAATTCTGAGGGAATTAAGTTAGTAAAGTAGCAGATGAATTTTGATTTGTGGGCAGCAAAATGAATGATGATGGCCGAAGTAGAGAGAATATAAAATGGAGAGCGACAATGGCAACGAAAGTGTTCCTAAAGAAAAGAAATTTGTTAACATCGAATACAGATTCTAGTGTTTGGACATCGTTTCTAAGATACAGGACCTTTGCCTTGCGCGGGAAAGTGCTCTACCAACTGAGCTACCCAAGCACGACTCACACCCCGTCCTCACAGGTTCGCTTCTGCCAGTACCTCGCCTCCTACCTTCCAAACTTTACAGAAGCTCTCCTGCGAACCTTATTTGTCTGGAAGAAAAACTATGTGCAACAGACACTTCAGGCAAGATGAGAATAGAGGCTTAGAAATGAAGCGCTACAGAAGATTACTAAAGATTAGATGCGTAGATCATGTATCCAATGAAAAGGTACTGAACAGGACCGGGGAGAAAAGAAATACGTGGCCGAATTTGACTACAATAAGTGGTCGGTTAATAGGACACATTCTGTGACATCAAGGGATCACAAATGTAGTAGTGGAGGTGTGTATGTGTGTGTGTGGGGGGGGGGGGAAGGGGCAGGGGGGGGCAGGAATTTTTAGAAGTAGACAATGGGAAGAATACAATAAACAGGTTGAAAAGTAGGATATATGTTCCAGCAGTTACTCGGAGATGAAGAGACGCACAGTGTAAAGCAGCATCGACATCTGCATCAAACAAGTCTTAGGACTGAAGACAACCACATGAACAACAGCAAGAACAACAACAACAACACCAACTACAACAACGACGACGACCATTACGAAATTGGATATTCTAGGAAATTAAGTCTCTAGAAGCTAATATTTGTAGAAATTTGTATAAAGATCGGTTGTTTTCAAAGTTATTATGTCAACTAATTTTCGGCATTTGGTAAAATAAGATTATATACTTCAATTTTGCAGATCAATGTATTCTAACTGTAAGTTTAATTTTGTGGACATTTCACTAACAATTTGTAATATCGTAATTGTTTGGATTCTATATATATATATATATATATATATATATATATATATATATATATATATATATATATATGGGGGGGGGGCTACAGCGACCGCCAAGATAACTGATTTTAGGTAGTCGATTTTTTCTTACTTGACTGTTAGTGCAGGGAGATTACTGAATATGTATACAACACATGTTAGTACTTGCAGAAATTCACAACTTCCACATTGCTATTGTAAGAAGTTGATTTGAAAATAAAAAATTTCATGTCAGAATTGAATTAAAACAGCCTTAATTAATTGGAGCGGTCCATGAATGCCGGCCGCGGTGGTCTAGCGGTTCTGGCGCTGCAGTCCGGAACCGCGGGACTGCTACGGTCGCAGGTTCGAATCCTGCCTCGGGCATGGGTGTGTGTGGTGTCCTTAGGTTAGTTAGGTTTAAGTAGTTCTAAGTTCTAGGGGACTTATGACCTAAGATGTTGAGTCCCATAGTGCTCAGAGCCATTTGGTCCATGAATAAAATCCCATAGGTATACATGCCGTATCTAGCTTATCATTCTGCAGCGAAGAGTTACACCCATTATCAACATAGAGATCACGATATAAGTATGTATACTGCAGCCATTTGATACACTTTATTTGATGTTTGTAATATGTTTCTAACAGTTCCATGTCGAAAAATAACTAATTTTTTTTAAAAAGGAAGAAGGGATTATTCGAATGGGACGGAAATCGGTAGATATGATGTACAGTCATGCTCAAAAGTATCTGAACGACCTGAATTGCATTTCGACTGATTCACATGCAACTCACATAACGCAGCTGTCTAGCAGGTCCTCTAATCTCTCCTTGGTACAGTCGTTTAGCTATTGAAAATGGTTCCAAAAAGTCAGCACTACAAAACTCTGCTCTGCAACACAATAAGTCAGATATAAAATTATACCACTCTTCAAAGTAACATATCGTACTTGTTATTTAACACAAAATGACATTAAAAATTTACGTTATTCACTAGCAGCTAGTTGCGAATATGTATGGACTTCAAATGACACTACGAACCGCCTCGTTCTGCATATGGATCCAAACCCAGGTCATGCAGATAAAGATTTCGTGATTGACGGAAACTATGAGTCATTCCTGACTAGGCATACAGAGAGTGATATACCTCGATTTTAGACAGTATCAGTTAGCTAATATCAACTTTAAATTACGTAACGTAAACATTTTTAACGGATGCGAATTCCTACCCGGCATCTATAGTCTCTGTTAGCGAACTACGAGAGATGTTAAATATTGCTTCTTCACAAGTAACTTACTTGAAATGCCGTGAGGGAAAGCTTTGTAATGGACAGGGATTCGAACCCAGAACCTAATCGGATTGTTATCGAAGCACAACCAACTGTGACACACAGGATTTTCTCGGCAGTAGCTAGATGTTTTATCTGAAATGACGAGACGAAACATTAATTTTTTCCTTCCCAGGGCACCAACCCGGCAACTATCGCTGTTATATTCTAGAGGAAACGGACGTTATATATGGGTTTGTTACACCAGCAGCGACATGTGAGCATGTTTTAACTAGAAATAATATGACGAAGAGTTTAGTGCTGACTGGGAATCGAACCCCACACATACCGTTATTGACTACACACAAAGAGACGTCAGCTACCGAATTTATCTCCACCAGCAGCTCGGAATAACATCCTTGAACTTACAGTGATCTCTCAAACAGTTCTGTGTCTCACTAGGAGTCAAAAACGTCAGATAACGTTAATGCTGACAACGAAAGGAAATGCATTAAAAATCAAAATTATTATCCACCAGCAGATAGGTGTTCTCATGCCAGAGCTTGAAAATACATAATGAAAACTTTAGCACCAGGGCAGGATTCGAACCCCTTCACACACAATCTGTGGAGATGTTGAAGAATCTGCAGTTTTGAACAAACGACAGATATTAGTCGAGCTGTATTGTCACGAATGGATCAAACTCCGCGTTAAGAGCGGTCTGAGTTGCATTTCCAGTTCAGAACCTATTTTATCGACATACAGAAGCTCAAATAAAAGATGGAATAAGTGTCCTGTGACCCTACATAGCGTTTGTTTCGTCACTAGAAATAAATAACTAGTATAAGAAAGGTTACTCGTAATAGAGATTCTAAATGTCGCCACTCCTGACTTTATTGTGGTAAAACCTAACGTCTACATGGTAGAGAAGGAATATCGTGTTTAATGTGAATTTCAGACCACAATGCCATTACATGTTCATCACTTTGCGTAGCCAGAAGAGAATGGAATCTGTTTCTCCCTATTAAAAATCATTGGCAGAAGTTGAAATCGAACCCAGACAACCAGCATAGGAACCTATCATCAATCCAACAGAACACCAAATCCTCTTCTCTGAGGCACTTTTTGCTATCATAATACCGGTGCGGCACACTCGATGAGAATTCTGACACACTGGCTCTCTACAGTAGTTTGCGACATGTTCAGTACATTCATTTACTTGGTTCATCAAATCACCATGAACTAGCTGCCTCGGCTACCCAGTCCATACATTCGACTCTATATAGCAATCATCGAAATAAAATCACTTACCTGCCACCTACACAGAATTGCCAACAGTGTACGGTGCAGAAATTTAAATAGGAAGTGTTCCTTTGCATTTGAGCTATTCTATTGCGCTATCTGTTTGTTGAAAACGTCGTGCAGTGCAAAAGAAAAGCTGTAACTGTCTGTCTCACAGATGTCTAGATCCGGCCATATACATTATCTCACAGCACAGTGGACTGCGGAAGTTCTGGAAGAACTGCTGTTGACTTCTGATGCTGCAATAGCTATATGACAGCTAGCAGAGTAACGGTAAGCGTCGCGTATCGTAGATAAGACGTCGCGAGTTCTGTTATATTTGCTGCTACATTTTTTAAAACGCAATTCTGCTGTCTGCTGGAGTTATCAATTTAATGGAACTTTCAACATAATTCCCTTCACTTCTCAACCCAAAATAGCCGCATGTGGAAGAAGCAGATGCGTCTCTAAGCTTTTGTATTATGTATGGGGAGAGCGCATCGTGCCAAAATAGTCAGAAAAGTGTTATCTACAGTACCAGTAGTCTGGTTGTGTCATTTTCTTCTTCTAAAAACCTTGTTTGACAGCTTAACTCAGAACAAGTTTTCTACATGCATGTAATCAATAAACTGCATTTGCATTGTCTGTTATCTATAACATCAGAGAAGTCGCCTATATCGTTGATGATTAATTTCTCTCTCAGGTTTAGTATTGTTTTAACAACACTAAAAGAAACCTTACGAAAATTGTGCACTGTATTATAAGAAATGAAATTAAACTACCCACGATAACCTTACGACGACAGACTGTTTTAATAAAACTGAGTATCTGTACACAAGCGTGCCTCTATCGGCACGAATTAGTAAATTACTACTCACTTACATTCCGCTTGGGTTTGTGTTTAATTGGTTTACTGTGCCATACTCAACAGGTATGCAAATGTGGCATTTCATAAATAAAGTTATGTATTCCTAGAAACCCAAAATTTGCATGTCAGCAGCGAAACAGTCGTCATCTGTTGTGCAGCACTGTAAGTTTTTCACCATTGCACTATGAGCTGAAAGTATTTTTTTTCGATTTCCTTGTCGATGATTTTTCTGAGTGCTTGTAGCTCCTTCACAGAAGGGTTAAAAACGTTGTAGTCTGCGAGACTGGAACCGCGAACCATAACAGACGCTTTTTCACAGGCCAGCACGTCCACACAGAGCTAGCGAAGAGGTATGTGTTGGGCCTTCCTCTTACGAGGCGAATAGTGGCTAGTACTCCTAAAAACGGTTTTTAAAAGACGAGATTAGTTGCGATTTCCACGTGCAACGACTTTCCTGGAGTTAAAACCGTAAATTTTCAATCTTTTGTTACACCTCAAGCTATAATAACTCAGATTATTCAATGGAATTGACAGGAAAAATCAAGTGAACTTAGAGACTTAATTCCGTACACACCAGGAAGTAACTCGTCGATCGCAGAGTTGACAAACATACCTTGCCTTGTTGCCAAATCTCAGTTCAGAACTGGCAGGAAGAATACGAACCGATGTGATCCTACAGCGGGCTGGGAAGTGACCATAGGTGGCGTCTCAAAGACGCGGCTGGTACAGCCTGGAATACGTAATGCGTCTGATTCGCATTTCTGTAACAAGGTTTAGGGACTGGAGCGTAGTTACTAATAATACTCAGAACTGACTGAAAACTAAGAAACATAAATCAAAAACTCTCATAGTCGTTTTTATATTTCTTTCGTAACTGTATCCAAAACTAACAAACTCATTCACTGACGTTTCCCTGCCTCGCCGATAGTCTAAAACACCAAACAAAACGAATAAAAAAAGAATGTGTGTGTGTGTGTGTGTGTGAGAGAGAGAGAGAGAGAGAGAGAGAGAGCGGAGAGGGAGAAAAAGAGATGAAAATAAAAAAGAATGAGAGAGAGGGTAAAGGACTGTTATGTAAGGAAATCTTTCATTAAAATGACACGTTCCACATCATTACGAGGTGTTGTATTCATGATCTATGGAACAAGTATTAAACTAATCTAATCTAATCTAATCTAATCTACTCGTATCATATTGCTGACTAGCCGTGAAGTGTCATGAAGTACCGAAATTTTCGCCAATATCAGTAAAAAAAACTTGAAAATAAAAGACAACAGTTTTTGTAATGAACTGGGACTCCTATCAAGACCTTTTCATCCCTGTTAACTAACCACAAAAGATGTCTCATATACCTCCATTCAGAAGCAACAAACTGTGTATGCATTTAATGATGAAGTGCATGATGTGAAAAGTTCTGTAATGGAGATACGAACCCAACACGTAATCGGATTGTTAATTAAGTAAAATCAAATGTTACGTTTCGGTTTTTCTTACCAGCTGCTAGGTGTTTGAATCTAAAAATAAGGATACAAATTTTTGTGCATGAGTGACAATCGAACCACACTCCTATCGTTCTTCTTTATGTATCAATTGCTTACTCACCAACAGTAAGATGTGTGCGTGTTTGACCTGAAATTGTTGTCAACTTATGAACAGACATTAAAAATGCACGTTAATTTTCACTAGAAGGTCGGTGTGCACGTGATAGCACTTGAAATGAATGATGAATATTTTTGTACTGGATCAGGATTCGGACCCACATACTTACTTTTCGAGGAGATCTAGAGAAGACTGAAGTCTTGGAAATAGGAACGAAATGATTGAACTATACTGTTCCGAGAGATTCAGATCCTCGAAAGAGGAGATACGAATTCGAATCACATTCCAGCATCAAATTTTTCAACCTCTCTAGTTCAATCAAGTTCAAGTAAAATAAGAGCCATGTTCCTTTAAATGGGTATTGGTTCACCAAATAAAATAAAATTTTCTAACGTAAGTAAGTTTACTGGTGACAGTTTTTCTGTTTACTATGACCTCCACCTATGTCATTTCCCAACGTAAACCGGCTCTGCCCAGTTGGGAATGAAGGAAGGTTGTAAGTTGGCTGTTTAGGTTTTTGTATTGGTAACGCCACGTAGCGCTCTGTATGAGAGTCGCAGGCTTTGCTGTGTGCAGTCTGTGGCTGGTTTGCATTGTTGTCTGCCATTGTAGTGTTGGACTGCTGGATGTGAACAGCACGTAGCGTTGTGCAGTTGGAGGTGAGCCGCCAGCAGTGGTGGATGTGGGGAGAGAGATGTCAGAGTTTTGAAATTTGTAAGTCTGGATCTCATGAACTGGTATATATATTATGACTATTAAGGTAAATACATTGTTTGTTCTCTATTAAAATCTTTCATTTGCTAACTATGCCTATCAGTAGTTAGTGCCTTCCGTAGTTTGAATCTTTTATTTAGCTGGCAGTAGTGGCGCTCACTGTATTGCAGTAGTTCGAGTAACGAAGATTTTTGTGAGGTAAGCGATTTGTGAAAGGTATAGGTTAATTTAGTCAGGGCCATTCTCTTGTAGCGATTACTGAAAGTCAGATTGCGTTGCGCTAAAAATATTGTGTGTCAGTTTAAGCACAGTCATGTATAATTGTTCAAAGGGGATGTTTCATATGTCGACCCTTAGCCGAGGATACCTCACTGGAATCTTGATTTTTCTTGTAGTTTGTGTAATTAGTGTAGCTTTTGTTTATTGCTAAATCGTAATTGTAGAGAGAATGTCCTTTGTAGTTGTAGTTTTTCATTGTGACACAGTAAAATAGTTGTGGGATGCATGTAGATTTGCACCAAGTATCGTTAATGCTGACAACGAAAGGAAATGCATTAAAAATCAAAATTATTATCCACCAGCAGATAGGTGTTCTCATGCCAGAGCTTGAAAATACATAATGAAAACTTTAACACCAGGGCAGGATTCGAACCCCTTCACACACAATCTGTGGAGATGTTGAAGAATCTGCAGTTTTGAACAAACGACAGATATTAGTCGAGCTGTATTGTCACGAATGGATCAAACTCCGCGTTAAGAGCGGTCTGAGTTGCATTTCCAGTTCAGAACCTATTTTATCGACATACAGAAGCTCAAATAAAAGATGGAATAAGTGTCCTGTGACCCTACATAGCGTTTGTTTCGTCACTAGAAATAAATAACTAGTATAAGAAAGGTTACTCGTAATAGAGATTCTAAATGTCGCCACTCCTGACTTTATTGTGGTAAAACCTAACGTCTACATGGTAGAGAAGGAATATCGTGTTTAATGTGAATTTCAAACCACAATGCCATTACACGTTCATCACTTTGCGTAGCCAGAAGAGAATGGAATCTGTTTCTCCCTATTAAAAATCATTGGCAGAAGTTGAAATCGAACCCAGACAACCAGCATAGGAACCTATCATCAATCCAACAGAACACCAAATCCTCTTCTCTGAGGCACTTTTTGCTATCATAATACCGGTGCGGCACACTCGATGAGAATTCTGACACACTGGCTCTCTACAGTAGTTTGCGACATGTTCAGTACATTCATTTACTTGGTTCATCAAATCACCATGAACTAGCTGCCTCGGCTACCCAGTCCATACATTCGACTCTATATAGCAATCATCGAAATAAAATCACTTACCTGCCACCTACACAGAATTGCCAACAGTGTACGATGCAGAAATTTAAATAGGAAGTGTTCCTTTGCATTTGAGCTATTCTATTGCGCTATCTGTTTGTTGAAAACGTCGTGCAGTGCAAAAGAAAAGCTGTAACTGTCTGTCTCACAGATGTCTAGATCCGGCCATATACATTATCTCACAGCACAGTGGACTGCGGAAGTTCTGGAAGAACTGCTGTTGACTTCTGATGCTGCAATAGCTATATGACAGCTAGCAGAGTAACGGTAAGCGTCGCGTATCGTAGATAAGACGTCGCGAGTTCTGTTATATTTGCTGCTACATTTTTTAAAACGCAATTCTGCTGTCTGCTGAAGTTATCAATTTAATGGAACTTTCAACATAATTCCCTTCACTTCTCAACCCAAAATAGCCGCATGTGGAAGAAGCAGATGCGTCTCTAAGCTTTTGTATTATGTATGGGGAGAGCGCATCGTGCCAAAATAGTCAGAAAAGTGTTATCTACAGTACCAGTAGTCTGGTTGTGTCATTTTCTTCTTCTAAAAACCTTGTTTGACAGCTTAACTCAGAACAAGTTTTCTACATGCATGTAATCAATAAACTGCATTTGCATTGTCTGTTATCTATAACATCAGAGAAGTCGCCTATATCGTTGATGATTAATTTCTCTCTCAGGTTTAGTATTGTTTTAACAACACTAAAAGAAACCTTACGAAAATTGTGCACTGTATTATAAGAAATGAAATTAAACTACCCACGATAACCTTACGACGACAGACTGTTTTAATAAAACTGAGTATCTGTACACAAGCGTGCCTCTATCGGCACGAATTAGTAAATTACTACTCACTTACATTCCGCTTGGGTTTGTGTTTAATTGGTTTACTGTGCCATACTCAACAGGTATGCAAATGTGGCATTTCATAAATAAAGTTATGTATTCCTAGAAACCCAAAATTTGCATGTCAGCAGCGAAACAGTCGTCATCTGTTGTGCAGCACTGTAAGTTTTTCACCATTGCACTATGAGCTGAAAGTATTTTTTTTCGATTTCCTTGTCGATGATTTTTCTGAGTGCTTGTAGCTCCTTCACAGAAGGGTTAAAAACGTTGTAGTCTGCGAGACTGGAACCGCGAACCATAACAGACGCTTTTTCACAGGCCAGCACGTCCACACAGAGCTAGCGAAGAGGTATGTGTTGGGCCTTCCTCTTACGAGGCGAATAGTGGCTAGTACTCCTAAAAACGGTTTTTAAAAGACGAGATTAGTTGCGATTTCCACGTGCAACGACTTTCCTGGAGTTAAAACCGTAAATTTTCAATCTTTTGTTACACCTCAAGCTATAATAACTCAGATTATTCAATGGAATTGACAGGAAAAATCAAGTGAACTTAGAGACTTAATTCCGTACACACCAGGAAGTAACTCGTCGATTGCAGAGTTGACAAACATACCTTGCCTTGTTGCCAAATCTCAGTTCAGAACTGGCAGGAAGAATACGAGCCGATGTGGTCCTACAGCGGGCTGGGAAGTGACCATAGGTGGCGTCTCAAAGACGCGGCTGGTACAGCCTGGAATACGTAATGCGTCTGATTCGCATTTCTGTAACAAGGTTTAGGGACTGGAGCGTAGTTACTAATAATACTCAGAACTGACTGAAAACTAAGAAACATAAATCAAAAACTCTCATAGTCGTTTTTATATTTCTTTCGTAACTGTACTCAAAACTAACAAACTCATTCACTGACGTTTCCCTGCCTCGCCGATAGTCTAAAACACCAAACAAAACGAATAAAAAAAGAATGTGTGTGTGTGTGTGTGTGTGAGAGAGAGAGAGAGAGAGAGAGAGAGAGAGCGGAGAGGGAGAAAAAGAGATGAAAATAAAAAAGAATGAGAGAGAGGGTAAAGGACTGTTATGTAAGGAAATCTTTCATTAAAATGACACGTTCCACATCATTACGAGGTGTTGTATTCATGATCTATGGAACAAGTATTAAACTAATCTAATCTAATCTAATCTAATCTACTCGTATCATATTGCTGACTAGCCGTGAAGTGTCATGAAGTACCGAAATTTTCGCCAATATCAGTAAAAAAAACTTGAAAATAAAAGACAACAGTTTTTGTAATGAACTGGGACTCCTATCAAGACCTTTTCATCCCTGTTAACTAACCACAAAAGATGTCTCATATACCTCCATTCAGAAGCAACAAACTGTGTATGCATTTAATGATGAAGTGCATGATGTGAAGTTCTGTAATGGAGATACGAACCCAACACGTAATCGGATTGTTAATTAAGTAAAATCAAATGTTACGTTTCAGTTTTTCTTACCAGCTGCTAGGTGTTTGAATCTAAAAATAAGGATACAAATTTTTGTGCATGAGTGACAATCGAACCACACTCCTATCGTTCTTCTTTATGTATCAATTGCTTACTCACCAACAGTAAGATGTGTGCGTGTTTGACCTGAAATTGTTGTCAACTCATGAACAGACATTAAAAATGCACGTTAATTTTCACTAGCAGGTCGGTGTGCACGTGATAGCACTTGAAATGAATGATGAATATTTTTGTACTGGATCAGGATTCGGACCCACATACTTACTTTTCGAGGAGATCTAGAGAAGACTGAAGTCTTGGAAATAGGAACGAAATGATTGAACTATACTGTTCCGAGAGATTCAGATCCTCGAAAGAGGAGATACGAATTCGAATCACATTCCAGCATCAAATTTTTCAACCTCTCTAGTTCAATCAAGTTCAAGTAAAATAAGAGCCATGTTCCTTTAAATGGGTATTGGTTCACCAAATAAAATAAAATTTTCTAACGTAAGTAAGTTTACTGGTGACAGTTTTTCTGTTTACTATGACCTCCACCTATGTCATTTCCCAACGTAAACCGGCTCTGCCCAGTTGGGAATGAAGGAAGGTTGTAAGTTGGCTGTTTAGGTTTTTGTATTGGTAACGCCACGTAGCGCTCTGTATGAGAGTCGCAGGCTTTGCTGTGTGCAGTCTGTGGCTGGTTTGCATTGTTGTCTGCCATTGTAGTGTTGGACTGCTGGATGTGAACAGCACGTAGCGTTGTGCAGTTGGAGGTGAGCCGCCAGCAGTGGTGGATGTGGGGAGAGAGATGTCAGAGTTTTGAAATTTGTAAGTCTGGATCTCATGAACTGGTATATATATTATGACTATTAAGGTAAATACATTGTTTCTTCTCTATCAAAATCTTTCATTTGCTAACTATGCCTATCAGTAGTTAGTGCCTTCCGTAGTTTGAATCTTTTATTTAGCTGGCAGTAGTGGCGCTCACTGTATTGCAGTAGTTCGAGTAACGAAGATTTTTGTGAGGTAAGCGATTTGTGAAAGGTATAGGTTAATTTAGTCAGGGCCATTCTCTTGTAGCGATTACTGAAAGTCAGATTGCGTTGCGCTAAAAATATTGTGTGTCAGTTTAAGCACAGTCATGTATAATTGTTCAAAGGGGATGTTTCATATGTCGACCCTTAGCCGAGGATACCTCACTGGAATCTTGATTTTTCTTGTAGTTTGTGTAATTAGTGTAGCTTTTGTTTATTGCTAAATCGTAATTGTAGAGAGAATGTCCTTTGTAGTTGTAGTTTTTCATTGTGACACAGCAAAATAGTTGTGGGATGCATGTAGATTTGCACCAAGTATATCTCAGCTGCGCGTGCAATTAACTAGATATTATTTTCAGTGCTAGGTTAATGTGTTCTCTTATTTTTGCTCTTCAAATTGTGCTTTTCTGTGTTATCGTGTGAAATATTGTGACAATAATGGCGTGTGAAAAACGTAACACTAGGCTCCAAAGTAAACTGAGAAATAATATTGACGACGGGCGTAGATTACCAGCACCACTGTGTAATGAATTAACAGACAATCAAAGTAGTAATTTGGTAACTGTGCATAGGGAAATGGAGCGGGCGTCAAATAATGGTGTAGACAGTGAAACAGGTAGTAAACAGGGAAGCGTTATCGATCGATCGTTCGGCAACAGCTCGCCTCAGGAATCGGGAATGACAGGACACAATTTTGCAAATACTGCAGATTCAGGTTTTGGGTTCTCACCGTTTTCTCAAATGAGTCAAGACACATTTTCCGCTTGTCAAAATGTCAATGTTGCCGGTGCAAATTCACAGCCGAAAACCACTGAGGAACATGTTTCAGACACCAGTGCATTGTTATTACGGTTAATGCAACAAATGGGACAAAGCCTACAAAAGTTAGACACAATGGAACAAAATCTTCATAAGTTAGACACAACGCTTGAACAAAATCAGAAACAAATGGGACAAAATCTTCAATAGACACAATGGAACAAAACCTTCAAAAGTTAGACACAATGGAACAAAATCTTCAAAAGTTAGACACAATGGAACAACACCAGAGACAAACACAGCAACATTTAGACGCAATGGAACAAAATCTTCAAAAGTTAGACACCACACTTGAACAAACACGTGAAGATTTAACTACTGAGTTACATAAAATCGAATCGAAATGTCAAAAAGTCTGTAATGACTTAAAAACACAAGTTTGTGAGCATTTCCAACTTATTTTTTAGCGTCATGAAAATGCATTACAGAATCACGAAGGAGCCATAAAAAAACTGCGAACTATTGTCCATGAAAATCATGACACCTTGCAAGCTAAAATTGACTCAGTTGCATCTACCGATTCGGTTACGCAACTTGCAAAAACTCAGGAAAACTTAAAGGACACAGTAGATACGATTTCAACACGAATGGACACTCTGAAACGTGGTTCAGAAAAACACACAGAGGAAATAATTTCACTATCGGATAAAGTAGCCGAGCTTTCAGATCAGTTCACTAACTTATCTACAAAGGTAGATGATGATCTGAATGACACATGACCTGTAGCCTTCACTGACACTGAAGAGTATGAACAAATTAGAAAATTCAAACAAAATCAAAATCAAGTCAATACACAGTACAGAAGAGAAATCCGGAAAGTGCAAAATCAGCTGACACAGGTAATACAAGAATTACGTATTTCAGAGGACACTCGCGCCCCAATACGGGTAGAGGGACATAGAAATAAGGAACAGTCACAAAATAATAACACAGCGCATTTCGGAAATTATGAAAGAAATTGGCAAGATGCACCGAATTTTCAAATGGAACCGCCGAAACGACGTAACAATGACCGATATGCGACTCGCCGACATGATAATTTTGACTATAAGCTGTTCATTACTACACGTAAATTTAAAACATTTAAGAATTCTGGCAACGACATTCATCCACAAGCGTGGCTCCATCAATTCTCTCATTGTTTTCCTCCCAACTGGTCATTAGTGCACAGATTAGAATTTATGTGTGGCTATTTGGAGAATGAACCAGCTGTAAAAATGCGATCGGTCATTCACGATTGTCACAGTGAAGGAGAATTTTATCATGCCTTCCTCTCAGCGTATTCGTCTCAAGCTACACAAGACCGAGTAAAACATAGCATCATAATGATGAAACATTTCGAACAATCTGAATTTTCCAGTCTTGTGAAATATTTTGAAGACATGTTGCACAAGAATCAGTACCTGTCAAACCCATACAGCCCTTCAGAACTCATCCGCATTTGCTTAATCTAATTACCTGAACATTTACGACATATTATTTTGGCAGGACGTTGCAAAGACGACATTGAAGCTTTTCAGGGACTCTTACAAGAATTAGAAATTGACACTGACAATCGCGGAACGCGAAAACAGGAACACAACAATTACAGGTCACATCCGTCGCAATTCCGCGATGAAAGAAATAATAACTGGACACGACAAGGCTATTCTCACAAGGCAAATCGTGACCAAAACAGACACCACCCATATGACAACCACTGGCAGAGTAATAGTTACAGAGAAAGTTCGCATTTCCGTAGTAATGAATATGACAGAGATTACCATAGAAACAGACAATATGGGAACAAAAACAATTATTATCAAGGGAGACAGAATAACTTCAGACGCAACAGTTCAGCGCGCAGTTACGATTCCGGGAGAAATTCTCCACCACATGACCGACAAACAAGAAACTATGTAAGCCACCGACAAAACGACAGACCAGAATTCCATCAGAACTGGCAGGATTCAAACAGAGCAGGGCACTCTCGACAAGGTGAATTTGTGGAAGTTAGGTCTCCTAATTCCAATAACGACGCGCGCCAACAAAGAGACAGACAATGACTCGCACTGCAGGCAGCCACGTGCGCCGACTGGCTCAGGGAAAAATTACATAGACGCTAACCTTGAGAAAAATTCCAGTATTCATTACCAACGTATACCACATGATAATTGCGTCGAAGTTGAAACACTGCGTACTAGGGAGAGTAAAGGTTTACACCACATTTCACATGTAAAACCGTTTATTGAGAGATAATCTGCTTTTTAACTTTGTATTTGCCATATATCATTTCACTTCACATTTCTAGTATGCATTGTCAGACGTAGAAACTGTTACCATGCAACAATGTTTGAAGTTAAATATCCAATCAATGATCAAGAGAACTTATTTAAACATAAATTACGAATGCATTGTTTGGTGAACAGACGACACAGTGTTATTGTGGGTGTACATTCTTCCTTGTTAGTTACACGATTACGTAACGACTATAAGACTTACATACTTAGAACATATACTGGTACTGCTAATGAGATTTTCTTGCAACATTTTGGTTTACTTGAAAAGACATTCTTTATTTGAAGTACTTTCTGTGGGATTAAAGATGACTTAGCATTTGGTTTCTTTGACAGCTACACAATTATATCACGACGCTACTAATGTGTGACACAATTTACATTGTTGCTTTTCTGATGTATCTGCTTTATAGCTGCACAGTTTTTCCGAATTCTTCTGGAAAGTAAATCATGTTTTAGTAGTAACATTTGTGGTATAGCTACAATGTGACAGCCTTTGCAACAATAAATTACAGTATACTAATTTCTTGATCACGGTAATGTACATAATAACTACGATATCTATACGCATAACATTTCACTTTTGTTTATCATGAGGTAAATACATTGACTTCTGCAGAACTTAGCTTTCGGAGGACGATAACTACGACACTTCCACAAAATTATCTTACAGCAAGGCGCACATTTAGCGCTACAGGACACGCATTTGAGTGATTAATTTTGTACTTAAAACATTTATTTTTTAAAATACTTGAAGTACAATGATACAAAGGTATTCTGTGATACATTTCATTCCATTGCTGTAATCTTTAACACCTAAGGGTATAATTACATTAATCCTGAGGGGGGTACACGCTTACTTTGTGTACCGTGTGTTTGACAAGCACAAGGAGCCCTAGCTAATATGGTATTTGCTTATACAACTTTACACATCGGTAGCGTATTTCTCTAACACATAATTGCACAGCTATCTGATCATTTAACTGAAAGAGACAAACATTTTTTTTTACTGCGTCAGTGACACATGTTTACATAATTACACAGTTGGATAACTTCCCACTTATGAAATTGTATTTTGTCTGTACTATGTGAAGTGTTCATATTTTTTCAGAACCATTGTGATACTATGAGAGCTTTGAATTATGTATTTGGTATGGGATCATGATTTTTAAAGTACGTTTGAGGTAGATGACACTATTGAAATGAGCAGATAATTTTTTTTAGGTTTTGACATTATTGCAGAAAGCTACGACGTTTTTGAGATTTGGCTGAGGTGTTACAGTGTTCTTATTACGATGACGATGTGTATTCTGCTTTTGAGGTATGTTTATGATCAATAAGCTGATGCTATATGAGGAATTTGATTATGCTATGCATTTATTATGATGAAATATTGAAGAAGTGTCTATGAATATGTATATGTGTAATACAGCAAGGAATAATGAATAGTGGTTAGGGACTCTGGTTTGTGAAAAAGGATGCTGAAAACCGAGAATCGTACTTTAAGAGTTATGAAATGTGTATATGTGCTCGAATGTACCACTATGCTGGCGAAAATTTTTTGGACACTGTTATATTTACAGGATTTTGTTTCTACAGATTTGCAACGCAAATTCTCAACCTATGAAATTTTTATATGAGACTGTCACTGTAGTGCAAACTGGTGTCGTAAATATTTTGGTAAGAAAGTTAAGTGACCACCTTCACGTAATGTGTCGTGGGCACCCAGATGCGTGACAGTCGCCTGGAAAAAAGCCACTAGTGTGTGCCTTTCAGAGGCACAGGTGGAGAAAAAAGGAGGCCATTATCCACGCTATTGACATTCCTTTGTAGAAAGCATCACAAACACGACACACTCAAACTTGAAAACATATGATTACACTGTGGAGCTCGTAATTTATGATATTTACTAAAATGCCTAATGAAATGATGAGAAACATTTCACATCTATTGTCTTGCTAGTTGAAAGATTGTTTACTGCATTATGAAATGCCATATGCCTAGTGAATGACGTTTCACGCCTTGCTTTGCCTGTTTTGTTTAATATCTAGTTTCTAGCTGCACTGCAGCATTGCTTAAAATAAAATTTAATAGATGTACTAATATCACTATTTTCTGTCTACAGACCCAGTAAAGAATACGTTTATGATGTACTTTCTTAGAAAAGAGAGCACAAATAGACATTTCCCTTCACAGAAATTGCATAAATAATTTTTTTAATGACTTGGTAACTTTCTTGCAGAGTAATTTTTTGTAATGCATCACTCTAGTGTTAAGATGTGACATAGATATTAAAAATGGCCATTTTTACTGTAATATGTTTTCTGCTTGAGCTATGCCATGTTTAGGTACAAGTTATTGCATTTGCTGCTGCTGTTTGCCAGGCATAGTTCTACTGAATTTTACATTGTATTAAGCTAGTTTTACTAATGATTTATTTTTCTTGTTGCTGCACATTGTTGTAATGTTGCCTTGCTTGGTAATTTAGATTTACTGTAGCTTGGTTTGCCAATTTGCATTTTTTTGTCATTGCTGTTTGTATTAATTGTTTTGTGCTGCTGCATTGCCTCGTCCCTTAGTTTTCACATCTGAGCTCAGTAGATTTAAGTTAGCTTAAGAGGGGGTAGACCATATAAGAAACTAACTATGATGACTTGGAAGAAATGCATTGAGAAGCTATAAGAAAATGGTTTGGCCAAAAAAGTATTTTGAAAGGGGATATGAACCAAAAAAGTAGGGTTTAGGGACAACAGGTTTAGGTAGGATTTTCTTGGAAATAAATGATAAGGTAAGATAATGGAAAATAAATAATGAGGTAATAAATGTGAGAACATATAAATACACAAAGCATGCTTGGATAGAATTTTTTTGATGGAAACAAATGTTGAAATAAGAGGAAAGATATATGGAATGAAGTTTTGGGGTGGACTGCAGTACCAAATGTCACACTGAAAACAAACACTGTCCTGTATTTTTGTGTTATTACACTATGTGAATTTGTGTTTTTCCTTTCTTAATGTGTTTAGCTAATAAGAGTTATGCTGTAGAATTTTTCTGATAATAAGTTATTTTCTTTGTAAAGATGTTTAGACATTATTTATTCTGTTCTGTTTTAATGCTCACGTGTGAAGTTGATGTTTCGAAATCTATTCTGACCTTTCATGTATGTACTTATGTCATAATTCTTGTAACACTGGTGTATATGTCCATTTTTATTCTATTGTAAAGCCTGTATTACTACAAATGTTATCTGTACTATTATGTTCTTTAATGATGTATTTTGTTCCTTTGTAGTTGTATTATTATGTTGAAAATTTATAATTGTATAGACACCAGTTCTTCAAATTAAGTTACTTTTCACTGCACACGTTTCTGTTGGTCATAGTATATGGACAATATGTGAGAAGTTGCGACTGTTAGTGTGTTAATAATTCAGTAAGGGACTGGATAACAGCATTGCTGGTTCTAAGGACAATTCAAAAAAATTTTTTTGTGAGTGTACAAGTGGTGGTTTATAGACTTGCTATATTCTCTGCAAGACTCTTCAATGGGGATTTTGCACCTGAACAGTCGCAACAGATGGCTGCTGGCCGTCTCTACAAGGACTACAGTGGGTCTGCATCTTTGATGGCCCACCAGTACCATTATTTCTACAAGGACTGCAGTGGGTCTGCACCTCTGGTGGCCCAACAATACCATACACTCTACCAGAACTACAGTGGGTCTGCTCTGTGATGACCTACCTACCAATATTCTTCAACTTCTACTGACTCTGCTGTGGGTTTGCTCTGTTGTGGTCCATTAGCTGTCTGCATGTCAAGAGTCAGTACTGTCTTTCCGTTGGAAGGACTACACTACTTCTTCAACACTGCATGGAAATCCAATACTTCCGTGTGCATTTGCTTTTACTGCTCAGACTTTGAGAAAAACACTGCAATTTTGCTGTGATGAATGATCAGGACTGTCTTTAGGGACCGTGAGAAAATTTTAGCTTATGACCAACATTGTATTAATAAGTGTGTGCATTTGATATCTGCTCAAAACAATTTGTAAATTTTTTTGTGGGGATCATGGGGGCTATTAAGTAGGCTGTTTAGGTTTTTATATTGGTAACACCACGTAGCGCTCTGTATGAGAGTCGCTGGCTGTGCTGTGTGCAGTCTGTGGCTGGTTTGCATTGTTGTCTGCCATTGTAGTGTTGGACAGCTGGATGTGAACAGCGCGTAACGTTGCGCAGTTGGAGGTGAGCCGCCAGCAGTGGTGGATGTGGGGAGAGAGATGGCAGAGTTTTTAAATTTGTAAGTCTGGATGTCATGAACTGGTTTATATCTTATGACTATTAAGGTAAATACATTGTTTGTTCTCTATTAAAAGCTTTCATTTGCTAACTATGCCTATCAGTAGTTAGTGCCTTCCGTAGTTTGAATCTTTTATTTAGCTGGCAGTAGTGGCGCTCACTGTATTGCAGTAGTTCGAGTAACGAAGATTTTTGTGAGGTGAGTGATTTGTGAAAGGTATAGGTTAATGTTAGTCAGGGCCATTCTTTTGTAGGTATTATTGAAAGTCAGATTGCGTTGCGCTAAAAATATTGTGTGTCAGTTTAAGCACAGTAATGTATAATTGTTCAAAGCTGATGTTTCAAGGTGATGTTTAATGCGGATTCTGGATTATAACATCTTTATCTTGAGGTTACCAGAGGTAACGTAAATCTGTTTGGGCCTCTTAAAAGTAAATGCCTGAACCCACTCATTGCACTTGTGGTAATTCGTTCCACCAGACTATTGTTGCTACATTTCCCAGCCCCAGGAGTGGGCTGTAACGGATGATGTGCTTAGCTTACAAAATTAGTCACGGTGGAAAAAAATGCGAGTCTGTTAAATGGTTAAGTAGAAGCAAGCTTCTGACATGGAGATTATGCTATTCTCATATCAGCAGACTTAGGTTGATAATCAGTTTGAATATTTAGCAGTGCTGTACCCACTGGTGCTAAACTCGTTTTCAACCAATTACTCCCACAGCTACAGGAACAGTACTTGTGATACCTCTTAGACAAAATACTTATGCAGTGCTCTCAGACTAAAAGATCAACCTGACACAAACTGTCGGAAGTCTGTTTTACAACCTCCGTGCCTGGATACAGAGCTTTTCCTGTTTGAGATACCTGTGACCGTTGCTGCATAAAACGATGTAAGAAGAAACTAAATTCCTTCACCTACGCCAATGTTTAAGCAAATCGTCTTGACGGCACTAAATAGCGGTTTGCGAATCGTTTACCGGCCGTAATCTGCCGCATTTCGCTGGTTGAAAGGCAAAAAGCTTAATGACAAATTTCACAGAAGGAAAAGGGGGACGAAATGTCTCCCAATGAATGGTCATGTTGTTTTATTTAAATGATTATAAAATCAGGTAAAACAAACAGTGAGGTTGTCAGTATAAGCACATTACTGTTGTCAGTATGATGTTGCACCGCCCAGGGCCTGTAATGATAAAGGGCCCGTTTAGGTCAGTCTTATTGTATACAGAAGTGGAAGAGAGTGCACCACTAAATTCTAGAATCCTTATGCATTGCATACACACATAAATTACTGTTATAGTGTACTTATGGAGCCCAATGAGTGAATTGCATATTTTCCGGTTAAAAAGAGCACTGGCAGTCTTCGCTACATTAGGTTACTTAAACTGGTGTCATCCTGAGCTAGAATTCATGGTCAGCGACTATGTGTAAGGACAATGAGTTGGATTCGGATTTTGCAACTGTGAAATACTTTCTTACATTATAGAAGTGAATATTAAATTTGAACTAATATTACGAAAATTTTGAACTTAGGTAGCTTAGAATAAAAATCTTTCTTTTTATTGCAAAGAAAAACAATTGGTTTTCTAAAACATTCTCTGTCATACGCAACTTGAAACAGGTCACGTCGACCAAATCATATGGAAGAACTGACAGCAATGTATATCGGAAGGCAGTAAGATCCCTTGGCTTTTGGTTTGGCAGTATTCGACAGCCATTTTTAGGCGCAAGTAAATGAAGAAAGGCAGTGCGTTTTTGTTATCAAGTAACATCTTCATATATTACTTTAGTTTTAATGTAATCTACGAGTAATTGCTGATGTTTGATATTAACATGAAAGAATTCCGTAGACAGGGAAAGAACCTGCTCTTGGGCAACTACTTCTGTAATGACCAAAATGCCTTAAATGATCTTCAAGCACATGTGTTCCAGCAGCGGTATGAAGAAAATGATAGTAATAATGAGGTTAATAATCGATTTATTCAGTAACTTCACACTTCACAGTGGATTTTCTCGAACGAAGAAATTTCCTTAATTAGTGAAAATTTCAAAATGGGTTCATCGATGCTATGAAGCCTAGAAAAGTCTTTACATCCTGTTGACATGAGAATAGCATAATCTCTATGTTAGAAGCTTGCTTCTACTTAACCATTTAACAGACTCGCATTTTTCCCACCGTGACTAATTTTGTAAGCTAAGCACATCATCCGTTACAGCACACTCTTGGGGCTGGGAAATGTAGCAACAATAGTCTGGTGGAACGAAGTACCACAAGTGCAATGCGTGGGTTCAGGCATTTACTTTTAAGAGGCACAAACAGATTTACGTTACCTCTGGTAACCTCAAGATAAAGATGTTATAATCCAGAATCCGCATTAAACATCACCTTCCTTCATTCCCAACTGGGCAGAGCCGGTTTACGTTGGGAAATGACATAGGTGGACGTCACGGTAAACAGAAACACTGTCGCCAGTAAACTTACTTACGTTAGAAAATTTTATTTTATTTGGTGAACCAATACCCATTTAAAGGAACATGGCTCTTATTTTACTTGAACTTGATTGAACTAGAGAGGTTGAAAAATTTGATCCTGGACTGTGATTCGAATTCGTATCTCCTCTTTCGAGGATCTGAATCTCTCGGAACAGTATAATTCAATCATTTCGTTCCTATTTCCAAGACTTCAATCTTCTCTAGGTGTCCACCAAAAGTAAGTATGTGGGTCTGAATCCTGATCCAGTACAAAAATATTCATCATTTCATTTCAAGCCCTATCACGTGCACACCGGCCTGCTAGTGAAAATTAACGTGCATTTTTAATGTCTGTTCATGTGTTGCCATCAATTTCAGGTCAAACACGCACACATCTTACTGTTGGTGAGTAAGCAATTGATACATAAAGAAGAACGATAGGAGTCTGGTTCGATTGTCACTAAGGCACAAAAATGTGTATCCTTATTTTAGATTCTAACACCTAGCAGTTGGTAAGAAAAACCGATATGTAACATTTGATTTTACTTAATTAACAATCCGTTTACGTGTTGGGTCGTATCTCCATCACAGAACTTCACATCATGCACTTCATCTTTAAATGCATACACAGTTTGTTGCTTCTGAATGGAGGTATATGAGACATCTTTTGTGGTTAATTAACAGGGACGAAAAGGTCTTGATAGGAGTCCCGGTTCATTACAAAAACTGTCGTCTTTTATTTTCAGGTTTTTTTTTACTGATATTGGCGAAAATTTCGGTACTTCATGACTCTTCACGGCTGATCAGCAATATGATACGAGTAGATTAGATTAGATTAGATTACTACTTGTTCCACAGATCATGAATACAACACTTCGTAATGATGTGGAACGTGTCATTTTAATGAAAGGTTTCCTTACATACCAGTATACAATTTCTTTACAACAGTCCTTTACCCTCTCTTTCATTCTCTTTTAAATTAAATCTCTCTCTCTCTCTCTCTCTCTCCTAACTCTCTCTCTCTCTCTCTCTCCCTCTCTCTCTCTCTCACACACACACACACACACACACACATTCTTTTTTATTTTTATTTGTTTGGTGTTTTAGACTATCGGCGAGGCACGGAAACGTCCGTGAATGAATTTGTTAGTTTTGAGTACAGTTACGGAAGAAATATAAAGACAACTATGAGAGTTACTGATTTATTTTTCTTAGTTTGCAGTCAGTTCTGAGTATTATTAGTAACTACGCTCCAGTCCCTAAACCTTGTTACAGAAATTCGAATCAGACGCATTACGTATTCCAGGCTGTACCAGCCGCGTTTTGAGACGCCACCTATGGTCACTTCCTAGCCCGCTGTAAGATCACATCGGTTCGTATTCTTCCTGCTAGTACTGAACTGTCATTTGGCAACAAGGCAAGGTATGTTTGGCAACTCTGTGATCGACGAGTTACTTCCTGGTGTGCACGGAATAAACCTCAAAGTTCACTTGATTTTTCCGGTCATTTACATTGAATAATCTGAGTTACTATAGCTTGAGGTGTAACAAAAGATTGAAAATTTACGGTTTTAAGTCCAGGAAAGTCGTTGCACGTGGAAATCGCGACTAAACTCGTCTTTTAAAAACCGTCTTTAGGAGTTCTATCCACTATTCGCCTCGTACGAGGAAGGTCCAACACATACCTCTTCGCTAGCTCTGTGTGGACGTGCTGGCCTGTGAAAAAGCGTGTGTTATAGTTCGCGGTTCCAGTCTCGCAGACTACAACGTTTTTAACCCTTCTGTGAAGGAGCTACAAGCACTCAGAAAAAACATCGATAAGGAAATCGAAAAAAAAATACTTTCAGCTCATAGTGCAATGGTGAAAAACTTACAGTGCTGCACAACAGATAACGACTGTTTCGCTGCTGACATGCAAATTTTGGGTTTCTAGGAATACATAACTTTATTTATGAAATGCCACATTTGCATACCTGTTGAGTATGGCACAGTATACCAATTAAACACAAACCCAAGCGGAATGTAAGTGAGTAGTAATTTACTAATTCGTGCCGATAGAGGCACGCTTGTGTACAGATACTCAGTTTTATTAAAACAGTCTGTCGTCGTAAGGTTATCGTGGGTAGTTTAATTTCATTTCTTATAATACAGTGCACAATTTTCGTAAGGTTTCTTTTAGTGTTGTTAAAACAATACTAAACCTGAGAGAGAAATTAATCATCAACGATATAGGCGACTTCTCTGATGTTATAGATAACAGACAATGCAAATGCAGTTTATTGATTACATGCATGTAGAAAACTTGTTCTGTGTTAAGCTGTCAAACAAGGTTTTTAGAAGAAGAAAATGACACAACCAGACTACTGGTACTGTAGATAATACTTTTCTGACTATTTTGGCACGATGCGCTCTCCCCATACATAATACAAAAGCTTAGAGACGCATCTGCTTCTTCCACATGCGGCTATTTTGGGTTGAGAAGTGAAGGGAATTATGTTGAAAGTTCCATTAAATTGATAACTTCAGCAGACAGCAGAATTGCGTTTTAAAAAATGTAGCAGCAAATATAACAGAACTCGCGACGTCTTATCTACGATACGCGACGCTTACCGTTACTCTGCTAGCTGTCATATAGCTATTGCAGCATCAGAAGTCAACAGCAGTTCTTCCAGAACTTCCGCAGTCCACTGTGCTGTGAGATAATGTATATGGCCGGATCTAGACATCTGTGAGACAGACAGTTACAGCTTTTCTTTTGCACTGCACGACGTTTTCAACAAACAGATAGCGCAATAGAATAGCTCAAATGCAAAGGAACACTTCCTATTTAAATTTCTGCACCGTACACTGTTGGCAATTCTGTGTAGGTGGCAGGTAAGTGATTTTATTTCGATGATTGCTATATAGAGTCGAATGTATGGACTGGGTAGCCGAGGCAGCTAGTTCATGGTGATTTGATGAACCAAGTAAATGAATGTACTGAACATGTCGCAAACTACTGTAGAGAGCCAGTGTGTCAGAATTCTCATCGAGTGTGCCGCACCGGTATTATGATAGCAAAAAGTGCCTCAGAGAAGAGGATTTGGTGTTCTGTTGGATTGATGATAGGTTCCTATGCTGGTTGTCTGGGTTCGATTTCAACTTCTGCCAATGATTTTTAATAGGGAGAAACAGATTCCATTCTCTTCTGGCTACGCAAAGTGATGAACATGTAATGGCATTGTGGTCTGAAATTCACATTAAACACGATATTCCTTCTCTACCATGTAGACGTTAGGTTTTACCACAATAAAGTCAGGAGTGGCGACATTTAGAATCTCTATTACGAGTAACCTTTCTTATACTAGTTATTTATTTCTAGTGGCGAAACAAACGCTATGTAGGGTGGCAGGACACTTATTCCATCTTTTATTTGAGCTTCTGTATGTCGATAAAATTGGTTCTGAACTTGGAATGCAACTTAGACCGCCCTTAACGCAGAATTTGATTCATTCGTGACAATACAGCTCGACTACTATCTGTTGTTTGTTCAAAACTGCAGATTCTTCAACATCTCCACAGATTGTGCGTGAACGGGTTCGAATCCTGGCCCGGTGCTAAAGTTTTCATTATGTATTTTCAAGCTCTGGCATGAGAACACCTATCTGCTGGTGGATAATAATTTTGATTTTTAATGCATTTTCATTCGTTGTCAGCATTAATGATATCTGAGGTTTTTGACTCCTAGTGAGACACAGAACTGTTTGAGAGATCACTGTAAGTTCAAGGATGTTATTCCGAGCTGCTGGTGGAGATAAATTCGGTAGCTGACGTCTCTTTGTGTGTAGTCAATAACGGTATGGGTGGGGTTCGATTCCCAGTTAGCACTGAACTCTTCGTCATATTATTTCTAGTTAAAACATGCTCACATGTCGCTGCTGGTGTAACAAACCCATATATAACGTCCGTTTTCTCTAGAATATAACAGCGATAGGTGCCGGGTTGGTGCCCTGGGAAGGAAAAAATTAATGTTTCGTCTCGTAATTTCAGATAAAACATCTAGCTACTGCCGAGAAAATCCTGTGTGTTACAGATGGTTGTGCTTCGATAACAATCCGATTAGGTTCTGGGTTCGAATCCCTGTCCATTACAAAACTTTGCCTCACGGCATTTCAAGTAAGTTACTTGTGAAAAGCAATATTTAACATCTCTCGTAGTTCGTTAACAGAGACTATAGATGCCGGGTAGGAATTCGCATTCGTTATAAATGTTTACGTTACGTAATTTAAAGTTGATATTTGCTAACTGATACTGTCTAAAATCGAGGTATATCACTGTCTGTACGCCTAGTCAGTAATGACTCTTAGTTTCCGCCAGTCACGAAATCTTTATCTGCATGACCTGGGTTTGGATCCATATGCAGAACGAGGCGGTTCGTAGTGTCATTTGAAGTTGATACATATTCGCAACTAGCAGCTAGTGAATAACGTAAATTTTTAATATCATTTTGTGTTAAATAACAAGTACGATATGTTACTTTGAAGAGGAAATCAAGAATACGACGAACTTAGTTCGTGCTTTACCTATCTGACGTAATAATGAGAGTGGTAACATTTCACGTATGTCATTTATTGCAATAAATGTGAGCTTTACAAGCCTTAAGGACAGTCTTATCTGTGATAAGGTGTTCCCTGATATTTTTAGAATCGTGGTATTACTTTTCATCTTGAGTGATTGCGATACAGAGCAGAGTTTTCTAGTGGTGACTTGTTGGAACCATTTTCAATAGTCAAACGACTGTACCAAGGAGCGATTAGAGGACCTGCTAGACAGCTTCGTTTTGTGGGTTGCATGCGAATCAGGGTAAATGCAATTCAGGTCGTTCGGATAATTTTTTGCATGGCTGTACATGTACCCGTCTGTTTTCAGAACCGGTACGAATGACAACAGAAATAATAGAACTGAATATGATTGACATAACATTTAATATTATGACATAACATTAAACAAAACGAACATCTGTAGCTTCATTTGATTCCTGTGCACATAAATAACACAATGATTTCACTGTCTCACCTTCAGTCAAATATAATTACGTCAAGAATGGCTCAAACTATTAGGAAATCCTACGCAATGTGAAAGAGTGTCAGTCTGTCGTTAAAACCGAAATGATCTGTCATTAGCCACAACCTCGTGAGACAAAGTGCTTTGTTGCCATTAGTAGTCACTTGGTTCCCACTTTACAAACACAAATTACTTTTCAAAATATTAAGAATCTATATGTGTGGCTAATATTAGGAACCGCTGGCTTTCAGTAAAAGATGGACTGATTTATGTGGAAGAAGAGTGTAAAATGCTACATATTATAAACAAGTCTTGCCGCCGTAGATACGTAGCTTACCTATGTGAATTTGGGACGGGTTGGCAGCATGAAATACTTGAAGATGAAAAATTCCCAGTCATTTAAGAGATTCTAGGCCGTAATGAAGCCGCAGTTACGACCAGTGAGTTCACACAAGAGCACAATGTGGGGAGCACCAATGCTCTGGTAATCAAGCAAGTTTTCAAAACATTACACAAGCAGATATCATCTACAGTGTTGTGTCGTCCAGAAATCACAGTGCAATGCCAAATTGGGCAGGCGTACCTGAGGAGCTCGATTCCCCTTGTAGCAACGGCAGCGCCCTCACACTGAGGTCAATATGGTGTCGACCACGCTCGAGCTCAGCCCACATCCAGACCTCAACTACAGCAGTCAACATCATCATGCAGGGCGACACTTAATGTTTCTGATGACATGTACTGTTGTAAATGACGAACTTTTTATTTCAAGAGAACAGTTTGTTACTTAGTTCATCAAGTAATGCTTTCATAATCAATGACAACTGTAAATTATCAAGGACACCTGTGGCAGAGAAGTGCCAAAGTTAAGTAAATTGTTTGTTCATTTATGTATTAAGGTGAAGTAGTATTTCATGTGTTCTAGTTTGATGAGGCCTCTCACACGGCAATCGAAGAACCCACAGTTTTGGCTGCAGGAAAGTAATTTCGTTTGGTCACAACATACAGTAAAATACTGTAAGACGGTCCATTTACATTACGAATAGCAAGCCGTAGCATTAAGTAATTAGTCGGCTACAGCTCAAGTGGGTTTAGAAGAGGTACAACTAAAGAAAAGGTTCTAGTCATTAATTTAATGAGTCAGTTCGTAGACGGCGACTCAAATACTTAATCTGAGGGCAGATCCGTCATGTGAAAAGTAATGAATAGAGAACTCGCCGTTCTCGCACAAATGACGTATGCGCTATCGGCTGTCATCCGATTACTGGCGGTAATGTGGCCGTCGATGACGATTTTATCATTCACAGTCATAAGCTGAGGCTCCTTGGTACGCTATTTCGAATTAGAATCCATATAACTGAAGGAGGGCAAGATAATTCATTTCTCTTGTGGTCGCAGATATTCCTCGCTGTTGACTTACTGTAATAGAGTTAACGTTACATCTTTTATGAGCACGCTAGTCAGAAAGCGCAAGAGAAATTAAAATCTCTCTGCTCTTTATGTAAAATAAACATGAGAAACGGGATGCAGTTCCGCAAATAGAGATGAAAATTAATAACCTTTATAAAACCTCTGATTTTACGCTGTTATTGAGTCAGTCTCGCACTATATAAATCTTTCATCCTTCGAAAGGCATGTAGGTCAATTTCTCTATGTGAGTACCCTTTCCGAGTAAGGAGAATGCGTTAGCCGCATTACTCCGGCATGTTTTCGGTGATCAGGAATCGAACCCAGATCTTGTAGCCCAGAGGTCAGCGACGCTAATTAATCAACAATGGAAGATACAAATATATTGGTACATTGGAGATTCTCGTATGTAGCCATACCGTGACATGACAACACTCCCGCAGGCCGGTGTGGCTGAGCGGTTCTAGGCGCTATAGTCTGCAACCGCGCGACGGCTGCGGTCGCAGGTTCGAATCCTGCCTCGGGCATGGGTGTGTGTGATGTCCTTAGGTTAGTTAGGTTTAAGTAGTTCTAAGCTCTAGGCGACTGATGACCTCAGAAGTTAAGTCCCATAGTACTCAGAGCCATTTGAACCATTTTCTTGAACAATACTCCCTTTTCCTACGAATTATTACTTTTGTACAGGGTCAACGCACACTGACACTGTTATCAATGCTAATTGGTACTAACAAGTGAATGGTCGAAACTGACATGTCGAAAAATACACTGAAATTTCTTGTACAGGAACAGTACACCGAAAGGAAGATGCTGTCAAAATTTTAGCTGCTAAGGTGCACTACAAAATTTTTTTTTAACTGAAAATTTCCAAATTCGTGGCTCGCGAAGCTGTAGCGGACTGGACATGTGAAATGTGGCAGGCACACCCTCGGTTGACGATGCATCGTAAACAGGTAATGCGACCCGGCGCGATACTAATTTATAAAATGAATTCCCGTTTCCGTTGACAGTTTCTCCGAAACAACTTTGCGCAGTTACCGTTCACTCAAATTTGCGTGTCATTTCATAACTATTACCAGTCGCTTCAGCGGTAGCGTAAATGTTAGCAATGAAGCTAAAACTGAAAAAACTTTCATTGTGCTTAACGTTTATTGCTAAGCAGTGTGCGAATCCGGTTTTGCATCGTAAGATGTGACTGTGAACTGCATAAATAGAAGAAGACCAACGCGGAGTAATAAATAAGCGCCAAAATAGCACTCGAAAAACTATGAAAGAAAAACTATTCGAAAGGTTTACTGTACAGGGTGGCCACAAAGTCCCATTATCACCCATTAATAATCAGCACAAACCCCTAAATTCGAATAAATAACATGAACCATAACAGTTGGTTACGAGAGTTTTCTTGAGGAATGAACCATGCAGATCTGCTCGAGAGAGACTGTGCACCGTTACTGATGCGGATCTATGGGAGTGGACGTTCCGAATCGCAACTGTGAAAAACTTTGTTGATTTCAAGGATTATTTGAGCTGGTTAACGAAATTCAAGAGATCTTACAGTATAGGAAGTCGCAAAAAAACGATGTTTAGATCAAATAAGAGAGTGGAGGTGACGCCATTAACTGGTACCTGACATGAAGATTAAGCTTGGTGCTATCCCCAAATACGTTGTGTGTGACGCTGATCACTCACGTTTCGTGGAAGAAGTGCGAGGAAACAGCACTTTGTCCTTACGAGGCGCAAAAGAGAGAGTCGGTTGTGCAATCGATTAATGCTATGACACATTCATGTACAATAAATACTGTGGTAAGTATTAAGGGATTGCTGTTCTCGCAGCCTTATATGTGTCTCCAGGAACCTCAAGGTATGTTAGGAGCAAAAATAGATAAGGAATGTTCAGTGTCAAAGATTTTATAGTCGACCTATCAAAAACTGAAAAAATAGGAAAGAAAAATTATCAATATTTCATTCGAATCGGTTTCTAACGAGCTGTATAAATTAATTCATTGGTTTTGTTGGACTCTTCATCTGGACATAACGATACTTTTGCCTGTCAGGAGGACGACGAAAAGACTGTTGATATAATTCATATTCCACTCAGAACAAGCAATGTGACTCTCGATAAAGAATTTTTTCGAATGTGGTAAGTATTTTTAGTAAAATTGGTGGGAAATGTAATTTCCGATAGCTCAATGTTATTTGAGATTTATTAGGACAATACTCTTAAAAATGCAGTCAACTGTGAATTACCGGGTTTCATCTGCACATTTTACGAATTGCTTTATATTTGCTCGGTATGCAGTAAAACTGAAACGTCAACTTTTGAACAATTATGCAAGACTATGCTTAAACTGACACACAATATTTTTAGCGCAACGCAATCTGACTTTCAATAATCCCTACAAAAGAATGGCCCTGACTAACATTAACCTATATCTTTCACAAATCTCTTACCTCACAAAAATCTTCGTTACTCGAACTACTGCAATACAGCGAGCGCCATTACTGCCAGCTAAATAAAAGATTCAAACTACGGAAGGCACTATCTACTGATAGGCATAGTTAGGAAACGAAAGATTTTAGTAGAGAACAAACAATGTATTTACCTTAATAGTGTTGAAAGATCATAATATACATAACAGATTATGACATCCAGTCTTACAAATTTCCAAACTCCGCCATCTCTCTCCCCACATCCACCACTGCTGGCGGCTCGCCTCCAACTGCGCAACGCTACGCGCTGTTAACATCCAGCTGCCGCTGCCGAACACTACAATGGCAGACAACAATGCAAACTAGCCACAGACTGCACACAGCACAGCCTGTGATTTTCATACAGAGCGCTACGTGGCGTTAACAATATAAAAACCTAAACAGCCTACTTACAAAATAAACAGAGCTACCGCCATGACCACTTATTACTCCACCGCAATTCTGCCTGAACAATACTAGCAATTACTGTGACGTGCCTGAATGCATTATCTTTTCTTTCGTGGAATGTGCTTGGTGTAAAGAAAATGTTTGTTTTCTTCATTCACGTGACACTTCTGTTTGTTGTAACGACTACGGTGAACAAACAAGGAACTATTTCATTGTTACTAAAATATACATTATTCAATAATTATCATAAGAACTATGCTACAGGAATTGTTATAAAATGATATATATGTAGTAAATATACCATTTCAATAAATTAAAATCACGACTGATGGAAGTTGTCTGTAACGTAACTCCAAGAAATGCCTTGCTTCATTTTCCTCTGCTAGTCACCGTTGTAAGAATTACATATAGAACAGTTTATCTGTCGATACGAACGACCTCTTAGTCAAAACATTAATGATTAGTAACACGTTACGTATGGTTTCGGTGCTTCAGATTCGCTTATGTCACTCCGGATATTAACACTACGCAGCGCTGTGCTCTCTTATCGAGACCGATCGCGCAGTAAGCACGAAGGGCTGTACAAACTAGAGATGGGCAAAACTGTTCTTTTCAGAGATTGGATCAGAACTGTTCACTCCCTGAAATGAATTAGCTGTTTTTCATGACTCACCACTCATTTACAAAAGAAAATAAATGAAAGGCACATTGCCCTTTAAACTTGGTTTATTCCAGTACTATACCTGTATTTTGATCTTATTTGATCCTATTTTGAAGTAACATAGATAATGAGTAAGAATTTTGTATTGTTTATTGAAATTTCCACGATATGACAAAGTTTTTGATTATTGATTTATTTTGCACTAGCGTGGTTTTTTGGGTGATCGGAAAATGTTGTAACTTGAGATTTACATTAACAATATATTTGGCTATAATGTATTAAAATTTCATTAACCTCATACAAATACATCGCAAGCCATATATTTTTCCTTTCGAAGACGCCTAAAATCGCAAAATCCGTACCAGAATAAGAAAAAAAAATATAAATTTGACTGTAAAACGAAAGTGCTGCATATAGCCTTACGCAGAATAAAACAAGGAAAATATTGGTGTATCACATTTTGCGATACGTTTATCGGTTCGCTCGTAATTAAAGCGTAAATTCGAGTGTCCATAATAAAAATCCTATAGTAAGAGTAGTCATCAGGAACCTAATCTAATCAGTTTAAACAAATAAAAATAAAATAAAAACAATTGATGTATACATAACATAATAATGTAATACACATAGCGGTATTACTATGAAGAACAATATCCAGTGGGGACAAACTCCGATGCAGAGGCGCTGAGTCGAGCAGGTCGAGCCGCGAGCTGTATTACTGCGTGAGCTGAGACCGCAGAGGCCAGAGTGACACCAGAGTCGCTTTGCTCGACGCTCTGGCTAGAGTCGAGACGGTGGGGTGAGCGTTGAGCGGGCGAGTTCCGAGGGTGGGGGGAGCTCACCCGCTCCGAGACAAATCGTCCGCTCCCTTGCGAGCAGGTTTTTGCAAGTAGTTCCTATGTTATCCGCTAGGTGGCTCTCTGTCCTGTTGCTGGCATCAACTGCCCAGAGGGCAGGACGTGCGACTGAAACGATCGCCGACAGAGTGCGATGCGAAGTTAAGCTGCGCCAGACACTGCACAGTGCACACGGCAGACGACGCACAGAGACTGCCCGGCATATGTGAAACACAAAATCCAATGGGGCACTGCACAATGCAGGCAGCCAAGGTAGAAGCAGGGCAGAGGCCGGCGCTGGCTGTGTTGTGTGGCGTGCACTGTGCTCTGACCAGCAGAGGCGCTGCTGATATGCTCCGTCTCTCTCTCTCTCTCTCTCTGCCTGGGAAACGTTTGGAGCTACCGTTCTTTTTTTCTGAATCACTGATTGTTCACTCCTTTGAAAGATTGAACTCTATGAATTAGTTCAAGAGCGGATCCCCCATCTCTAGTACAAACTACTACCAAAAGTGGCTCTTCGTGGGACAAAACCGAGTGACATCAACAATAAAAAAAAATACTTGTAGTGCGTCTTATCAACTAAAATTCTAACGGTTCATTTCTTTCGTTGTTTTCTTCATACATAAAGAATTTCAGGGTGGGTTTAGATAAGTATGTACTTTCCATTGAAATCTGGAGTACACGCCACACCCTAAAGAAATCGAACCATATACACTGACCAGCCGAAGCATTATGATCCCTTGCTTAATATCTTGTTGATACATGGTTCGAACGCAGTACAATACCGATTCTGCGTACCATCGATTCTACAAGTTACCTGAAACTTTGTGGAAGTATGTGTCATCAGATATGTACACACATGTCATAAAATTGCTGTAAATACGGTACTGCTGATTTCTGAATGTGGTTATAGCGCCCGTTAGCTAACCCAGAAGGGTTCCATCCGATTCACATCAGCCGAATTCGGAGGCCAATACATCAGCTTGATTCCACTATCTCGCTCGTCAGACCACTGTAGCACGATTCTGTCTTCTAGATACGGACAATTATGCTGCTGAAAGATGACATCGCCGTCTGGGAAGACATCAACCGTGAAGGGCTGCAGGTCGTCCGCAACTCAAATGATGTCTTAGATGAATGCCACAGATCCCATGCTAGCGCAGGAGAATGTTTTCCATACTGCTCCCACCAGTCTGCGCCCGTGCCACTGTGCGGGTTCGGGGCAGCCGTTAGCCTCGATGACGGTGTTTGTAAAGACCTTGTGTTGCAACAAACATTATTCATCCGAAGAGCCGACACGTTTCCAACGATCGACGGCCGAATCCAAAAGGTCTCCTGCCCATTGCAGTCATAATTCTCAATATCGTTGGGTCAACAACATACGGGGTGGTCTGCTGTGGAGCTCCATGTTCAGCAATGCACAACGAACGGTTGGCTCCTAAACACCTGCGCGTGCATTGTGCTTTTTCGGCAGACCCTACTTTGCAGAGCAGACCAGCCTTCGAACCCCACATTCTGCGAAGAGTCATGGACGTCGATCAGTTTAGTGCCAAGTGGTAGTTTCACTGTCCTACCTGTTTCCGTAGATGCTCACGGCAGTAGCATATGAACATTTGACCTGTTTCGAGATACTCGTTCGCATGCCTTGTGAAATAATAATTTGCAGCCCGTATCTTCGCTAGGGTGAAACCCCCCACCCCCGGTCCGTGTCTGTTCCGCTTCCACACTTTTGCTACCGCGTCACATGTCCGCAAGGCCACCAGGCGGCATCCAATGTGTGGTGGACATTGGTCATAACGTTTTGGATAATCAGTGTAAGTGGCTCTTCGTGCGACTAAAACGAGTAACTTTAACAATTAAAAAAAGTACTTGCATTACGTCTTAGCTGCCACAGGTTTCACAGTCCATTTCCTGCGTTGCATCCTTGATGCGTAATAAATTTAGGGGTGGCTTTAGACATGAAACTACTTCCCGCTGAAGTCTGTAATACATGCCACACACTAAAAAACTCAACCACATACTTCGGTAGTACGCCATGAATAACGAGAAATATCTCAGAAATTGTTTCACTGACTATCTCACAAGCTATCATTTCACTTTATCGGCATTCTTTATTATTCCAAAACGAGAGCTGTGTATTGTGCGTGTCCTAGTAAGTGTGGGCAGCTGCGCACTTGTCACGTTTATCGAGCAGATGGGTAGCGGCCGGAGGACGTAATGTATGCCAGGACGGCGAGCGTACGCTAGCGGGCTGCGGCCGCGATGTACAGCCGCAGGGGAGCTCGTAAATCCTGTCCGCGGGGGAGGGGGGGGAGGGAGGGGAGGCCACTCGGTCCTCCACTCTGCCGATAGTCGCGGACACTTTGCCCGGGACGCGGCGTTGTGTGTTTAATAGAAGAAGGCTTTGCATTTCCATCATTTTAAACAAGTTAAAACATTGTGGGCTGCGCAGTTCGTGCAACACAGACTGTTACCTTTCCTACGAACATACACTACTGGCCATTAAAATTGCTGCACCACGAAGATGACGTGCTACACGCTCGAAATTTGACCGACAAGAAGAAGATGCTGTGATATGCAAATGATTAGCTTTTCAGAGCATTCACACAAGGATGGCGCCGGTGGCGACACCTGCAACGTGCTGACATGAGGAAAGTTTCCAACCGATTTCTCATACACAAACAGCAGTTGACCGGCGTTGCCTGGTGAAACGTTGTTGTGATGCCTCGTGTAGGGAGGAGAAATGCATACCATCACGTTTCCGACTCTGATAAAGGTCGGATTGCAGCCCATCGCCATTGCGGTTTATCATATCGCGACACTGCTGCTCGCGTTGGTCGAGATCTAATGACTGTGGAATCGGTGGGTTCAGGAGGGTAATACGGAACGCCATGTTGGATCCCTATGGCCTCGTATCACTAACAGTCGAGATGACAGGCATGTTATCCGCATGGCTGTAACGGATCGTGCAGCCACGTCTCGATCCCTGAGTGAACTGATGGGGACGTTTGGAAGAACACAACCATCTGCACCAACAGCTCGACGGCGTTTGCAGCAGCATGGACTATCAGCTCGGAGACCACGGCTGCAGTTACCCTTGACGCTGCATCACAGCCAGGAGCGCCTGCGATGGTGTACTCAACTACGAACCTTGGTGCACGAGTGGTAAAACGTCATTTTTCGGATAAATCGAGGTTCTGTTTACAGCATGACGATGGTCGCATCCCTGTTAGGCGACATCGCGGTGAACGCACACTGGAAGCGTGTATTCGTCATCGCCATTCTGGAGGATCACCCGGCGTGATGGTATGGGGTGCCATTGGTTACACGTCTCGGTCACCTCTTGTTCGCATTGACGGCACTTTCAACAGTGGACGTTACATTTCAGATGTGTTACGACCCGTGGCTCTACCCTTCATTCGATCTCTGCGAAACCCTAAATTTCAGCAGGATAATGCACGACCGCGTGTTGCAGGTCCTGTACGGGCCTTTCTGGATACTGAAAATGTTCGACTGCTGCCCTGGCCAGCACATTCTGCAGATCTCTCACCAACTGAAAACGTCTGGTCAATGGTGGCCGGGCAACTGGCTCGTCACAATACGCCAGTCACTACTCTTGATGATCTGTGGTATCGTGTTGAAGCTTCATGGGCAGCTGTACCTGTACACGCCATCCAAGCTCTGTTAGTGCCCAGGCGTATCTAGGCCCTTATTACGGCCAGAGGTGGTTGTTCTGGGCACTGATTTCTCAGGATCTATGCACCCAAATTGCGTGAAAATGTAATCACATGTCAGTTCTAGTATAATACATTTGTCCAATGTATACCCGTTTATCATCTGCATTTCTTCTTGGTGTAGCAATTTTAATGGCCAGCCGTGTATTGCACCATGCTGTCTCTAGAGCCGTCTGTAACTGCGAAAGCGTTGCGGGTGCAGGATGCTGTGCACGAAATGACCTCCCGATTATGTCCCATATGCGTTCTCTGGGATTTATGTTGGTCGCTCGAATTGTCCACAATATTCTTGGAACCAGTGACGAAGAATTGTGGCGCGGTGAAATGGCTCATTGATATCCGTAAACGTTCCATCGTTGTTTGGGAACACGAATTCTATGAATGGCTGCAAATGGTCTCCATCTAGCCGAAAATAACTACTTTTACTCAATGATCGGTTCAGTTGGTCTAGAGAACCCAGTCTATTCCACGTAAACATAACCAACTTGCAAGGTGCCCTGTTGACAACCTGCATCCATGGCTTGGAGGGGTCTGCGCCACACTAAAAGACCTCTGTCAGCTCTTACCAATGGAATCGGGACTCACCTGACCAGGTCACGGTTCGCTGCAGGTGCTGTCGTGCTGTTTTCAAAGGCACTCGCATCTGCCGTCTGCTGCCATAGTCCATTAACACCATTGTCCTAATAGATACGTTGATCCTACTTGCCACATAGATTTCTGCAGTTATTTCACCCAGTGTTGCTTGCCTCGTAGCACTAACAACTCTATGGAAACGCCGCTGTTCTCTGTCACTAAATGAAGGGTGACGGCCACTGTGTTCTTCTTGGTGAGAGGTAATGCCTGAAATCTGATATTCCTGGCACACTCTTGTCTCGGAGTATTGATTTACCTAACGATTTCCTAAACAAGATGTCCCATGCAGGTATAATCACTTCGGAAACCTTTTCACATGAATCACTTGAGTACAAATGACAGCTCCACCAACGCTCTGCCTTTTACATCCTATGTAGCCGAAACTAAACGTGCATATTGCTATCCAACGACTCAAATGACTATTGTCACCTTTGTGTATAGTGTCAACATTGAATATCTCATGTTTAAACCACGAGAGTTATAGAAGATCTCATATTACTGACAAGGGAACCTCCCCATCGCACCCCCCTCAGATTTTGTTATAAATTGACGCAGTGGATAGGCCTTGAAAAACTGAACACAGATCAATCGAGAAAACAGGAAGAAGTTGTGTGAAACTATGAAAAAATAAGCAAAATATACATACTGAGTAGTCCATGTGCAAGATAGGCAACATCAAGGACAATGTGAGCTGAGGAGCGCCGTGGTCCCGTGCTTAGAGTGAGCAAATGCGGAACTAGAGATTCTTGGTTCGACTCCTCCCTCGGGTGAAAATTTTACTTTCCTTATTTTCTCAAAGTTACGATCTGTCCGATCATTCATTGACGTCTCTGTTCACTGTAATAAGTTAAGTGTCTGTGTTTTGCGATCGCACCGCAAAACCGTGCGATTAGTAGACGAAAGGACGTGCCTCTCCAATAGGAACCGAAAATATTTGATCGCAAGATCATATGCCAAGCGATTCCTCCACAGGAAAACACGTCTGATATATTCTATACGACACTGGTGACGGCATGTGCGTCACATGACAGGAATATGTTGTCGACCCACCTAACTTGCACACTTGGCGAATGGGTAAAAAGATTCTTCTACCTTGCGCGATTTAGGTTTTCTTGTGGATGTGATAATCACTCCCAAAAAAGTGATGAAAACATAAGAGTTTGTCACATAAACTGCAACAAATGAATGCAACAGTTTCACAGTCGCACTGTTTTCCTTGTGCTCTGTCAAAACATATGTTTTTTACGTTTTCAAATGTTTCCGTGTGTAGACCGTCAAATCCTGCAGATGTCCAAGCAAATCTAAACATGTCCTGGAATTTTGGAGAGCGAAGTTGATTATGTGTGAGTGCCTCAACCTTAATAATTGTCTGAAAATAAAAAAATTTAACTTTTCACTCGAGAGAAGATTTGAACCAAAGACCTCTCGTTCCGCTGTTGCTCACGCTAACCACGGGACCATTGCGCTCGCAAGCTGACACTCTCCTAGATGTTGCCTACCTTGCGCATGGCCTACTCATGCTTTTTTTTTTTCATAGTTCCACACAACTTCTTCCTGTTTTCTCGATTGATCTGTGTTCAGTTTTTCAAGGCCTATCCCTGTGCCAACTTATAACTAAATCTGAGGGGGGTGCGATGGGGAGGTTCCCTTGTGAGCGAGATGGTGCATTAAGATGGTTTTAGCAGGAAGTGGTTAATGTACAGAAACGCGAGTAACCCAGAAGGGTTATCTGACGACTACAATGACACTACTGATGCACAGAATGATTAGAAGTCTGATGGAGGATGGTCAGAACGAATCTCGCTTCTAAATCAAGATGGGCTGAGGTGTGAAATGAGGTCAGTGTGGGTTAGGACACTGGAGTAGGGTAGTCTGTGCAACTGCGTAAGCTGCAATTACAGTGTGATGCAGTGGATAACACTTCTGTCCATTAAAAGTCGGCTATGGTCAATGGTCGCTCGCTGACAATCTCCGCGCTCTGGGCAGCGTTCCACTAACCAAGTTGTTTACTTGTGTGTCACGGTGTTCCTATTGTGTAGAGTCCATTAATATTGTACCTTATGACGCACTCTTATTGTGCAGTGACGCTTTACTTTACTTTCCAAGCCGAACGTGAAATCGAGCATTTCATTCGAGATTACCTACACCTCGGCCCATGACAAGTGATAGGCGTTCATTTGTCTACCACTGACAGCACTGTCTACTTTAAAATGATGACGGAGGCAGTATGTGCTTACGTAGTTCGACAGCACACCCACGGACTAAAGTTCAAACATTCTGCCGGGCACATTGGGAAATTGACGATGGATACGCATCAGCTTCAGTCTCGTAGCAATAAAGGTGCTTGAGCTCCCTTCCGAGGCGCCCCAAGACGTGGTCGTTGAAGCCTACCTATCCTACAGCAACGTTGTGAGCCACATCGCGTTAAAATGTCAGACGTTTACGACATACCACGTGTTACAAGGTATCCGACAGTTCAAGATTGAAATGTCCTAACACGTACCATTCTACCTGCTGATAGGAGGTGTGCGAGTCATTGTCACCTCTGATGGCCAGCTGCGGACATGTGCAGGATGTGGACAAGAGACCCATGTTCGATTGTCTCTATAGCCGTTTGTTTCCGATCCTGATCGGTGATGCAACTTCCCTCAGACACCTATGCCTCGGCCATGTGAACCTGGACAAGTCACTTCAGGATGTGCCTGTTCTCCCAGTTGCACTCGCCCTTGGGAGCGACGGTATGGACCTCACCAGCTCCATCTCCTATGATGGCCACGAGACCAACAACTACCCAGAGCTTGATGGACGGCCCACCCGACGTCGAATAGAATTTGGTTCCCACCTCTACTTTCCTTCAGACGGGCACGACGTCGGACGACGAACACCTGCATTCCGAAAGCAGCAGTCGCCCAGAAAATGAAAGAAGCCAAGTCGAAAGTCCTCCAATGACACATTGCTTCATATGGCGTCACTGGTAATGGGTCAGATACCAGACAGTGATCTCCCATCGAGCACCCCGACGACAGAAGTGGTCACTCCCGTCGTCCATCTAGGGAGTGACTTTTCCAATGGCTGTGATTCTGCCTGACAAAGCCGGATCTCGTGGAGGGAGGTTTCTCAGGTGCCAACCTGACAGCTTGTAGCAGAAGAGATTTGTTTCACAGTATCGAAGATTAAGAATTGCTCATAGGTCTTAAGGTATGCGTTTTAGAGCCTATGCTTGCTTGACATTTTGTTTCCAATGATTATTCCTCGCATATCCATGAATGTTTACCATTACTTCTGAAACACACTGTATACTGTATAAAAGAAGAAAATTAAGCAGGTGACCCTGGTTCAACACCTGGTCTTGGCATACATTTTAATTCATAGCTTCAGGTTCCATACTCGTCGAAGATAAAGTCGAAAGTCAGTATGTCTTCAGGAAAATGCAAGTCCATCAGATCAATAGATTACATCTGCCACAGGTGCAGAAAATTTAAATTAGCATACTCTATGGTGCAATTTCATTCCACCCACGCTGTACTACTGAGTCTTGCATGCACTATTCAAGTGCTATTTCATGAGCACTAGTACATCAGCAGGCAAGCTGAGATTATCGCATCATTTTGTGGCCTGGCTCTCGGAAAACATGTCATTATCCCGAAAGTAAAACAGACGAGTTATTTGGTAGATGTAATGTACACGTACAGACGAAAAACGTCAATAAGACTTTCGTCCACCTCTGGATATTATCCAAGAAGTTATTCGGCTTGGCACTGATTGACAGAGTTATTCAGTGCTCTCCTATTGGATACCCTGCCAAATTGTGTCTAGCTTGAGTGGTTGATCACCATATTCCCGAGCTGGTTGAGGACCCCGGCCGATAATACTCCAAACGTTCTCAATTTAGGAGAGATCTGGCAACCCTGTTGGCCAAGTTAGGATTTGGCAAGCACGAAGACAAGCAGCAGAAGGTCTCGCAGAGAGTGGGCGGGCATTATCTTGCTGAAATGTAAGCCCAGGATGGCTTGCCACAAAGGTCAACAAAACAGGGGAGAGAACACCGTCAACGTACCGCTGTGCAGTGAGGGTGCCGCAGATGTCCACCAAAGGGATGGCAGCGCAGACCGTAACTCTCAGTTAACGGGTCACTTGTCGGGCGACAAGCAGGCTGGAATCCCATCGCTGTCCAGGGAGTTTGGAGACACGTCTGCGGCGTGGAATCTCACTGACTGGAGTAGAATTGTCTTCAGTGATGAGTGCCGCTTCGAACTGCAGCCTGATTAACGGAGAAGACATGTCTGGAGACACGATCAGGCAGCATCCTGTCACCCGCCATGCAGCCCGACACCCGCAGTAATGGTCTGCGGTGTCATTTCTTTTCATAGCTGGACCCACTTGGTTGTCATGTGGCAGCCTTACTGCACAATGATAGGTCGACGATATTCTACGCCCTGTCTTGTTGCCCTTCATGGCAAACGATCCTGGACTTACCTGCCAGTAAGATAATGAACACCAGCATACGGTGACAATTTCTACTGCTCGTCTTCGTGCTTGGCGAACACTGTCTTGAACGTTCGCCGGATCTCTCCACGGTTCAGAACGTTTGGAGCGTTATAGGCAGGGCTCTCCAAACAGCTCGGTGTTTTGGCGATCTAGCGCATGAATCTGACAAAATTTGGCACATCATGCCTCAGGAGGACATTCAACAAATTAATCAGCCAGTGATAAAACGAAGAATTGATTTGCATAATGGCCAAAGATGGAGCAACGCGCGAGTGACTTGCTCAATTTGTGAGGTTCTTTCTCTTTAATAAATCATCAGATTTCTCTGAAATTTTGTTCATACTTTGATATGACACTTGTCGATTTCCTTCCAATTCGGATGACTCAATCACGGTGTGTTGCTTTTTCTTTGTCTCTATTTTATTTCATCCTCTTCGAGATAGATAGTCCAACTTACATCTAGGGACGCATGTGCAGAAGATGTATGTTGATTTGACTACAATATAGTGGAGTTTTAAGTGGTATTGTACTCAGCTTGTCGTTTAGAGTACTGCGCGTATGACTCAAGCATTGTTTTGTGGGAACTGGTATATCATCTGCGGCCCTTTGCTCGGAAAAAATGGTGCTATTCTAAGAGCAAAGTAGATGTGTTATGAGGACGAATGGGAAGAATTTCGGCAGAGCTGTATCGCCGTTCAGCAGTTCATAGTAGTGAAATGAAAATGATTGTATGGCTTGATGTCCGGGTGTCATCACCTAGGGAAGTTTGGACGCCGAGTTGCAAAACTTTCCAGTTACGCCACATTGGATGACTTTCGTATCGATGATGATGGAATAACGCTGAGAACAACACCATGCCCAGACCCTGAGCGGAGAAAATCTCAGACCCGACCAGTGATCGAACCCTGGCCCAGTCCAGGGTAATCAGACGCACTGACCTCTCAGCTAAGGGGGCAGACTTCAGAATTATACTTCAGTAAGATCAGTCCACATAGCTGTATTATGTAAAGTCACGACTGATATTGAGCAGCGGGTAATAATGGGTTGTGTAGATTAAGTATAAGCATTGCATGTCATGTATATACCACGTTTGTTGCGATGACGTGAAGATGATAACAATAGCCGTGGTAGAAAACAGAAAAAGATGATTTGAACTTATCTTGTTGCGACAACACTGGCCAGGGGCATCTAAATTCTGTTCAGAAATTCCAAAGATGAGATCCGGTCTTGCTACAAAATGACAAAAATACTTTTCTTTGAATTCCACATTTCCTGTTACAAACTTTGCTGTTATTTCCATAACGTTCGCAACTCATTTTATACTATAACTTGCAAAATTCTTTAAATAGTTATTGAAATAGCAAACACTGCTGCTCGTAACAAGTCCATTACATTGCCAACGCAGTCCACAACTTAACCATAACGCGGAACAAACCTCTCTGCCACACCTGGCACCAACATACTAACCATGACAACGCATTCATATTAAAATATTAACTGTGACACTGATTAGTGTGGGTTTATAAGCTGAATAAACGCGATATTCCAAAATATAATTTTTATTAATATTTATAATCACTATTTTGACTAATTCTGTTAAGATTAAATGTAGGAATACCTAGATGACTAACGTCCTCGAAGTTACCATAGTTGTGCCTTTTGAACTTTGGAAAAATGCTCAACTAAACTGCAAATTGGACGAAGGACTGCTAATAAATGAAAATAATTTGGATACAACGAGCTTCCCTGCAAAAAGCGAGATACGCGCGAATTTGAACCAAACGGTAACGGTAATTTCAGTTGAAAAAACAAGTATTGCTGGATCCAGTAAAGAATGCAAGGCACCCACTTTGGGTCGTTGCAGCACCAGCTGAAAGATCACAAAGAAATGTTGGTGCATTAACAGAGCAATTCCGGTTTTGTTGCTCGGTGTCAATCTGTAGATTCTGTAGATAGTAGAGGTTGATACGGAAATCTCTTTCTGTTTCTCATTCTTCTCTGTTCCAGTTTTGCCACGGTCAGTAATTAATTTTAATCCAATACTGAGCTACTGTCGTACATTCCCAAAAATTCATTTCTCTTATGAAGGCCTACTTTTGATGCTAGTTGAGCTCTTACAACGAGAGTATGTAATGTTTTTGGATAATTGGTCCTATACTGAGATGCACCGAATCTGAAACAGTATGGTGTATACTGGGAGACAGATACTCCAGAGAAATAAAGTGATACACCCTATGTGGGAATAATTATGTTGTACATTGTAGGACACACATTACGTCCTGATCACGCACGCCTTGCATGGTCAATAGCGTGAAAAATCGGAAAAAATAGTTCTTCTCATCTCCCACTGTCAGTTCAGAGCAAAACCTTACAAGGAAGCGTTGCCTCTTCTTTCCTGTGATTGGCTAGTTTTTGAGACCATACAAACCTATGGCGTTTACGTGATTTTTCGTGAGAGCAGTACCACACATCCAGATACGATAATGAATAGTCGTCGTGGTGCAACAGTGAACGAGCTGATTCACAGAGAAATGGTAACTTTGGTTACAAACTCTTTTTGACAGCACGTAAATTCAAAGTTTTCAGGAATTACAGAAACTAAATTCACCCCCAAGCTTGGATTGACCAGTTCCTATATTCGTTGCCACCAAACTGCCCACTTAAACGCAAATTATTATTTATCTGCGGTTATTTGGAAAAAGAACCCGAAGCAAGAATGCTCTCAGTAGTGAGAGATTGCCAAAGTGTAAACGATTTCTACCGAGCATTTGTGTCAGCCTACTGGTGACACATAACAATATAATGTTATGGCATTCTGAAGTCTGACGTCTCTAGCCCAGCAAAGTACCTAGAAGACATGATACGCAGAAATCAGTACTTATCAAACCAAAACAGTCTGTCAGAGCTAATTTACATTCCTTTATCAAAGTTACCCACACATCTGAGGCACGCAATTTTGGATGACATATGTAAAGATGATCTAGCAGCACTTCAAACACAACTTCAGGAATTGGAACTGGACAGTGACAACAGCTTAACCAGAAAACACAATAACAACAGAAAATATGGTACGCGAGATACTTTTTCTACGGCGTGAAAACAAAAACTTTGGGATTCGCATGACAAGCACAACCACAGAAATAATTACACACGGGATAACCGTCATCGCCCGTATGGCGTACTGCCATAATTATCATAACAATCAAAATAATCAGAGACAGTGCTCTAACTCGTGTGGTAATCATGAAAATTTCGTGAGCACAATTAAGACTGATCAATATCGCAAAATACATCGTACAACAACAGTTATGCAAATAGCAACCAACACAATCAAAAGCGACACAATCACAGTAATCTACATCATAATCCACAGTTTTAAAGTTCTGAAGGTTGACCCCAGCGCGACAGATAAAAATAATTGATGCCAGATCACCAAATCCGCGAGATAATCGACGACAGGGAAGCAATAAAGGACGAAATTGAAACTGTTCGGACCACAAGAGCAAGGGACTTCATCATATCTCGCATATCAAACCATATGTGGAATAATTCTATTTACTAAAGTTGTACCCATGTGATAGTACTACTTGTCACTTATTTCGGAAATATTTCTTGCATTACAGCGTACAGCAGCAGTTAGTGATAAACATTGCTAATACACTGCAATTCCGGCTGGGACGTGTCTTTCCATCTGGTGCATTGGTAACATGGATTGTCTGAAGTGGAAACAAACAAGATTTCTTAAAGACTAAAGCGTAAAGAATAAGAGTGCATCATCAGATTTTGCATTACTTTTAGAGTCTACTACAAATAAACCGCTCACCACAACAGAGTTGTCCGAATGGCAAGAAAATGGATAGACGTGATCTACATGTACGTACAATCAAATGATCACAATTTCAGAATGAATGGATGACTTATTCTAGAGAAAGGCATTAACAATGTGAGCAAGTCAGTAACAGGTTGGTTCAAGCCTGGTCCTTACGAAAGCGGTTATTCGGCTTGGCCCTGATTAGTAGATTTGTTGCATGTCATCCTGAGGGGTACCGTGCCTAATTCTGTCCAACTGGCTCGTAAGACAGCTAAAATCTCGAATTGGTTGGAGGGTCCGGCCCATAATGCTCCAAACTTTATCAGTTGGTGAAAGATCCAGTGACCTTGCTGGGCAACGTCGTGTTTGGCAAGCACGAAGACAGTAGAAACTATCGCCGTCTGCGGACCGGCGTTATCTTGTTGAAATATAAGCCCAGGATGGCTAGCGATGTAGGGAACCAAAACGGGGCGTAGAATGTCGTCGGCGTACCACTGTGCGGTAAGGACGCCCCAGATGACATCCAAAGGGTTCCTGCTATGAAAAGAAACGGCACCCCAGACCATCAATCCTGGCTGTCCAGCTGCATGGCGGGCGACAGCAATGTTGTTATGCCACAACTGGCTGGTGCGACTCCAGACATGCCTCCAGACTGGAATCACACTGACTGGAGTAGAATTGTCTTTAGTGATTTCAGTCGAACTGAGCTCCGATAATCAGCGAAGATGGATCGGGAGACGCCCTTGGCACTAGTGGGATAACAACGTGACTGTCGCTTGCCATACTGCACGACAACCTGGAGTGATGGACTGGATTGCCATTTATTTTCATGTTGTTGTTGTTGTTGTGGTCTTCAGTCCTGAGACTGATTTGACGCAGCTCTCCATGCTACTCTATCCTGCGCAAGCTTCTTCATCTCCCAGTACCTACTGCAACCTACATACTTCAGAATCTGCTTAGAGTGTTCATCTCTTGGTCTCCCTCTACGAGTTTTACCCTCCACGCTGCCCTCCAATACTAAATTGGTTATCACTTAATGCCTCAGAACATGTCCTACCAACCAATCCCTTCTTCTAGTCAAGTTGTGCCACAAACTCCCCTTCTCCCCATTTCTATTCAATACCTCCTCATTAATTATGTGATCTACCCATCTAATCTTCAGCATTCTTCTGTAGCACCACATTTAGAAAGCTCCTATTCTCTTCTTGTCCAAACTATTTATCGTCCACGTTTCACTTCCATGCATGGCTACACTGCATAATAATACTTTCAGAAACGACTGCCTCACACTTAAATCTCGATGCTAACAAATTCCTCTTCTTCAGAAACGCTTTCCTTGCCATTGCCAGTCTACATTTTATATCCTCTCTACTTCGAACATCATCAGTTATTTTGCTCCCCAAATACCAAAACTCCTTTACTACTTTGAGTGTCTCATTTCCTAATCTAACTCCCTCAGCATCACCCGACTTAATTCGACTACATTCCATTATTCTCGTTTTGCTTTTGTTGATATTCACCTTATATCCTCCTTTCAAGATACTGTCCATTCCGTTCAACTGCTCTTCCAAGTCCTTTGCTGTCTGACAGAATTACAATGTCATCGGCGAACCTCGAAGTTTTTATTACTTCTCCATGGATTTTGATACCTACTCCGAATTTTTCTTTTGTTTCCTTTACTCCTTACTCAATATACAGATTGAATAACATCGGGGAGAGGCTACAACACTGTCTCACTCCCTTCCCAACCACTGCTTCCCTTTCATGTCCCTCTACTCTTATGACTGCCATCTGGTTTCTGTACAAATTGTAAATAGCCTTTCGCTCCCTGTATTTTACCCCTGCCACCTTTAGAATTTGAAAGAGAGTATTCCAGTCAACATTGTCAAAAGCTTTCTCTAAGTCTACAAATGCTATAAATGTAGGTTTGCCTTTCCTTAATCTTTCTTCTAAGATAAGTCGTAGTGTCAGTATTGCCTCACGTGTTCCACTATTTCTACGGAATCCAAACTGATCTTCCCCAGTTTTCCCATTCGTCTGTAAAGAATTCGCGTTAGTATTTTGCAGCTGTGACTTATTAAACTGATACTTCGGTAATGTTCACATCTGTCAACACCTCATTTCTTTGGGATTGGAATTATTGTATTCTTCTTGAAGTCTGAGGGTATTTCGCCTGTCTCATACATCTTGCTCACCAGATGGTAGAGTTTTGTCAGGACTGGCTCTCCCAAGGCTGTCAGTAGTTCTAATGGAATGTTGTCTACTCCCGGGGCCTTGTTTCGACTCAGGTCTTTCAGTGCTCTTATTTTCGTAGCTGAAACTATTTGGAAGTCATCCGCAGCACCCATAATGCACAGGCGCCTGGCGACGGTATTCTACGACACGTTTAGTTGCCCATCTTGGCAAGTGACCCTCGGACTAGATTTTGGCATGATAATGCCTGCCCGCACAAGGCGACAGTTTTTTCTTATTTTTGCGAGATGACTGAAAGGAGAGATTTATAAAGATATCTCAGACATCCAACAGAATGTGACAAATGAGGTTTAAGCGTGTTGTGTACATAGTTCCACGTAGTCAGCGCATACACAACTTCCCCACTAGAGCGCGCCCCGCTAAGCACAACAGCGCAGGAGCAGCGCTCGTCCGTCTCCGCGATACGAGATGGCGCTGCCGTAGAGACGGACCAAATTCTGCTTCCGCTTATCCGCGTATTAATATGTAACGCAGCCAATGAGATTGCTGCTAACGTAGAACCTTTTCTCCTCACGGATCACACTCGCACAGTGATACATGAACGCGAGAGGTATTGTAACGAGTGTACAGACTTCCGATTAGTCGTCTGTGCTAGTGTGTACGAGTTCTACATTTGTCTGTACCAGTCTATAGTCAAGTTTCAGTCTGCGCCTAATAAGATTACCATATTCATGTACATAGCCATGAAGATAAATGTATAGACACTTTTGTGAAGTATTAGAGATATATGTGAGAATAAATTAACGTACCAATACCAAAGGAACTTCAGATTGTCAATTGTAAATAGCATGCAAAACCAAGTTAAGTAATTTTATGCTTGTTATTATTTTAATAAATGTGTGTGAAAATTAATCAAGTTCTGTTTAAAGTTGGTCACCCTCAATCTGCTACTCTAAGCGTGCAAGTGGCATTTCTATTGTCTGACCTAACAGCAGAAGATAAACACGCCACGATAAGACCACGAGACATATTGCTGACACTCGCCTACTTCGTTAGGGCGACAAGTCAAATAATCTGATGATGTGTGTACTGAAGGTCTTACAGTACGCACACCACAAAGTGTTGCGTTGAAAATTTAACTGCTTGCTCCCAAGTCTTTCAGAAACGTCGGCAACTGTGCAGACAGCCAAGGGGGCTACTTTTATAGGAGCTAGGATCATTACTTGCTAAGTGGAATTTCCTACTTTAAAAAAAAACTGTCCTGAACCTTTTCTGACAAAGTAAGTATTTTCTGGGCCAGTTTTATTCTTCCCAGCGTGTATGTAACCAAGAACTACTACAACATTCTCTCATTTTATGGTCTAAGTACTCACTGGAGTAAATCCGTGTTCCCCTGACTGCATTCGGTCACAGCACCGAGTGGCGGTCGCTAAGCCGCTATGTCGAAAAATTCAGCGATCGGTGTCCCTCGCGCGGCGCCCACCCGCCCCTGCCACGCTGCGCCAGGGGCTTGTCCGGCGCCCGCCCGCGGGGAGACGGTCTCGGTAATCGGGTTGGCGCTCTGCGGGCTCAAGATAAGGGGCTCGGGCCGTAAGCCGCCTAGCCGCCCCGCGGCCACCCCTCTGCGCGCCGCCTCGCGTGTCGCCGCCTGCGGAAGACGCCGGGGGCGGCGGGGGCGGAGGAGGGCCGAGGGGGCCCAGTCCTGCATTACAATCTCGCCGGTGGCACTCAGACACTCGTGTGTGGCACGATAAAGCCAAATACCTGTCTTGTTTTAAACAGTTAGGCTGATTAGCCAGAATGTTATGACCACCTACCTAATGGCGACTATGTCCACTTCTGGCACGCATAACAGCGGCGACGTCTTGTGGCACGGAAGCAATGAGGCCTTCGTAGGTCGCTGGACGGGGTTGGCACCACATCTGCGCAACACAAGTCAGCTAACCCCCGAAAATTCCTGAAAGGGGGTGATGAACTCTAACGCCACATTCAACCACAACTGAGGTGTGTTCGACTGGTTCAGATCTGGCGAGTTGTAGTGCCAGTACAGAAGTAGTCACACAACTATTTCCTCAAGCAAAAGTCAACTAGTTGAGTATTCTCCTCCACATTATGCAGTTCCAGAGTGTCCTATGTCTGGACTGTCACTGGGTCGTATATCGCATCGGTAGGAGCCTCAACTGTCTTTTACCCCTATCCAACGGACGGGTATAATCCGTAAATTCTATGAATATAATAGAAGGGTTTTGGAATGTTGCACTCACCAAAGAGTGTACTGAAAGGACGTATATCCACATCTGATCATCTCTGTAAATTTTATTAGAATTCTTCTTCAAAACGTATTCTTTTGTGAAACTCAGGTTTTGTCATATTGTCTAATTCTGGTTCAAGTCAGTCGTGGCACTCATTGTCCTTATTTCAGATAAAAATATACTGATGTTTGCTCATAGCTTGATCCCATTCCAAAACTCTTTTAAAACTTGGTTTAAATCGTCGGTATGGCATGCATCAGATTCTATTTTCACAATTTTCTTTTTACCACTAAGTTCCAAATGCAGTTTGTTGTGATATACGGGGGATTGTTGCTGTATATCTTCAGTCCAGTCAGCTGAATATTCCATTCTTCAATGTTTGAATCAGCAGTTGGGAAGCAATTCCCATGTAATAATGTCGATCGTCCCTTTGCGGTCACAGTATACGACACTGCATCTGAGCCTCGACTGGTGAATAGGTGCTTAATGCACATCCTTATATATATCCTTCTTCGTAAATTTCAGGAAGAACATGACGCATAGATGACTACACGGTTAAGTACAAAAGTCTTATAGTGTTAAAAATAGTAAAACATGTGTCTTCGACTGGTGAAGTATTGTTGTGACTTTCCCAGAGGTTGCGGGTCACAAAATAAGTCGAAATAATAGACGTTATTTTTATTTCTTTTAACATACGCCACAAAGTGGGTTTCTATTCGTCCAGTAACATCTAAAGTTACAGTTCCACATTCTCTGGATTTCCACATAGTCTTCAGTACTGTATGCCGTGTAAACATACTGCAGAACCTTGGAATGTTGAAGATTTTTCTAGACGTTTAAGCAGATCTGCACTTGTAAGCACTCTATCCAGCAGGATATACAACGTTTTTTTTCTTTTTTTAGTTTATGAAGAGACCTAGCCCTTTCTTGACTGATTTCAGGTATGTTCCTTTCCCAACGGCTGCTCCTTCCATCAAACGGTTATGTCTGTTCCTCGCTGTTCTGTGCGTTCTTTCTGTCCTGGAAATAGCTCCAGCACCAGCAGGCAGAGAACCTAATACTGAGAGATCTGTGAGAGCTAGAATGAGGAAGGCAACAATTCCACCTTTCATACTTCAGACCGCTTTTAGCTTCTTATATCGCCGTCAGGATACTGTCCTTTAAACACACATGCTCTGTCTTCTTCTTCATCTTTTTCTTCCTCTCCCTTAGTGCACAACATGATGCGTTCATACTATTTTGAAATTCAAATTAATTTACCACACCTGTTTTCCCTTTTTTTTTTTAAACTGGAAATGTTCCAATGCATTAACCTGGTGCCAACACTCTTCCAGCACGCATTGCTTTGCCTTTATCAGCTAAACTTCGATCTGCAGCATGATGTCCTGGCAGATCAATATTTTCCATGTATGTGTTGTCTTGTTCCGTACACACTTCGTCGAGCAGACTAATCCCCTTATCACTTATCACTGCATGTCAACTGTTTTTGAAGCTTTGTTCCAGGACCACAGTAGTCATATCCGAAAATATGTAATTCACCATCAGTTTGTCGAGAATACTACGAACTACTCTTTGTGTCTGTTATCACACATGTTACCCTGCTGTGGTTGTAGTGGTCTGCACACTCTATTATATAGAAAATCGTCAGCTTCAATCCATATGTTTTGTGTTGCAGGAAAACCAAGCCTATAAACTAGCGCTCTGTTCCCTCAACGTCTTATGACCCTCGCTACTAGAAACACATCGGATTCTAAGCTTTTCTGCAGTTCCTCTGTGTAAAAGCATTCTGCTATTTAGATACCACTGCTACTCTTTAAGATATAAGTTCTTTGCACCTAGGAAACTGTAAATAGCTCAGCTGAAAGTTTGCTATGTATGACTTCTCAGGTGCTGTCTTGTGTTGTGAAATACATACTTATTCATCCACATTAAGTGTTTGTTTATGGAGATCCAGTATTTTAATGCAGTTGTATACTGTATCTAGGAGTCCATTATCGTGTTCATCAATTGGTCACATTTATATTGTGCTATGTTAGGTTCGATTTCACTGCATAATTATCTCCAGGAGGGTATCTAGCCATTTGTATGAACTAAAAGACTAAAACGCATCCACATTTAACTTTTTATTGTTGTGTTCAGACATTCTGCCATACTCGCCTTCGGGTGGGTGAATGTTGAGTAGTGGTATACATTCCATAGCATCTGAGCATGGTCTTGAAAAACCTATTGTAAAACTCTCCACCGTGATCTCTTTGAAGACTGTCTGGACATTGATTCATTTCTGTGTGCTACGAACACTCAAACACCTCTGCGACATCATTCCCTGTTTTTGTTTTCAGAACTTATTATCCAAACAAATTTAGAGCACGTATCAATGATCATTAAAATATAGTTGAAACCATTATTCGCACACGAATATTCCCTCATATCTACAAGATCAGCCTGCCATAGGTCACACTAACCTTCACTAACAGCTTGTTTATGAGGATATGTTTGTATGCTGGTTTGTAGTTCTTGAACTACTGACTCTGTACTTATTCGGTGATACCTCTCTCTTTACGCTCTGAAATTACTGACACAACCTCGCTCGAATGATCTGCATTACCGTTGACAGCTGATGCCATGAGCAGTCACAACTGGTGTATTAGCTCATCATGATTGTCATAAAATATACACTGTGGGAAACGATTGTTCACTCTTTATGCTGAATGTCAATACCACCACAGCTGCTATTTACACCATGTAATACAGATTTTATAGTGGTTTTTGATGTCATACTGATTTAAATTGTTGCTATTCCATTTGCTTTCTTATGTAGGTCACTCGATTGCAAAATTTCACAGTACATTTCCAGGTCTTTAGCTGAATAATTTAGAATTTTCGAAGGTCTTAGGAAAATAAAGTTAAGTAGACCTGGTGTTCTCTGAATTTTCCTATCACTGATCCGTATTGTGTTACCAGTTAAACTGACAGGCTGTGTGCCCAGCTTGCATGATTTTATTCTGCGACGCCAAATATTCTGGCTATCCTAGCATCACTATGACGGTTAATGAAATTGGCAATAGCATCATCGTCATAATCATTTGATTTTACTGAGAAATGCCTGAAAGATTCAGTAACTGGCTTAAAGTTTTGTCTTAGCGTTTGATCCAATGTCCTAATGTTATCAGCTCTCTAACAGCCTTACATACCCCAATGACTTTATGCTTAGTCGACATCTTGTCATATAGTAAGCAGAGTTCTGTGAACATCTTATATTAATTTTTTTCAGTTGCATAGAATTAAGTCATTACTTTCTTTTCAGTTAAGTACACTGTATTATTTATGCATTCACCGACCACAGACGGGTCTGACAATATGTCTGTAGTTCCTTGTGTACACATTCATCAAGGTCATTGCAAGGTTTAATGAATATTAAATAACCAAATATGTTTTTAATTCTAGTAAGGATTAACTCAGAACAGAGGAGGGATGCGGCAAAATTAAGTGGAAGGATCATTACGAACAATTTTGATCTTAAAGGTAATTATCGAAGGCCATTCGAAGACTGAATTTTTATTTCCCATGAGAACCTCTAAAGTGCAAAGGAAGATTTCAATTTCCAGTTTCGATTAACGTGATTATAGGCAAAAATAAAACATCACAACGCATAAATGTTATTTTGACACTTACAGGATAGAACGAGCATAAATAAAAAGTAGATAATTGATTTACAAGTCGCTGAACGACTCATGTCCTCACTCTCTCCCGTGCATGTTTGATTTAACAAGTTCTCATGGCTTTCGCTTTGTACTTGGAAATTAGTCACTGAGAATGCGTTCAAAGTACCCATCTGTATACCTCCTCTATTTTGAGTTAATTCCTACTAGAACTAAAAACATAATTCCTTATTTGACCCCCAGTGAAACTTGTCATGACCTTGAACACTCTATATGATACGCCAGCTAAACACACTGGGCAGAACAGGTAATTAGGATTGTGGAAATGGACAAATAGGTTGGGGTCAGTTTCATCTTCCAATTGTAATTTAATAGCACTTATACAACCAAAGCGGCACATAGCCGGATCTTTACCAATGCAACTCTTTCACGGCTGAAGACCTCCTAACAAGAAATCTTGATACAGGATTTGTGGTGGACATAATTAAAATAAAGGCGTTTTTTGTTGCGGGGGAAACTTCTCACGAAATTCCAGTCACCAACTTTTTCCTCCGAATGCGGAAATATTTTGTTGACACCGACCTACATAGGAAGAAACGATCACCGTGATAAAATAGGGGAAACGCGCGCTTTACGAGATTGGAACAATGGAGAATTGTGAAGGTGGTTCTATGAACTCGCTGCCAGGCAGTTAAATGTGATTTGCAGAGTATCAACGTAAATGTAGTTGTAAAACAAATGAATAAATCTGTCGTCCCGCATTACGTTCTGCAAAGTGAAATTACTTGTTGTAGATAAAACGTAGCTTATTTACGCGCTTAGCTTGATAGATGATCCGAAATTTCTGCCATAGAATATGAAGCCATGTCGCATATATACTATACGAATTACTTTCAGTAACCTCAGTAATATTATTCAAAGTTAGCAAGTCAAACCTGTCATTAGTATCAAATTAATAACAAAAAAGTTTGTAGCTGGATATAATGTACATTGCTTCATTATAAACATAAATTATGTGAATAACTTGAAGGTTTTCACAAACAAAGATAGCACTTCAAGGGGTATAAATTGGTCTTTCGTGTGTCATTCTCAGTGAAAAGTTGGTGGTTATGAGGCAAATGTATAAATTCACTTAGTAATCAGTTTATGGAGTAATTGTAAATCTATACGGTGAATACAAAGAATAAATATTACTACCTTCAGATAAAAACAACACTGACAACCGTTGATTTTGTTTCATGAGATTTTTTTTCCGTTTTTCTCCAGCGTAAAGTTTTTTAGGCGTGCTGAAAGCATTTCTACACTGTACACAGAAACTAAACGTGTAGCTGGTAATTAATAAAAGTTCCAAGCGCATTGTTACAGAACAAACGGATTACACACGTATTTGACTCCCGTATCGACATTTCCAAATAATATTTTATCCTTCTCATATTACCTTATCTTGTACCTGTCTGCTGAATTCATTTTATTGTGAACTCAAGTAGCAAATTTGCTTTGCCGTAATTAACTCTTTCATTATTTACCTTAAACTAATTGCTTTCCTCTGCACGGCCATTGGATACAACGAAATTCTCTATGTACAGTGGAACTTTAGAACCTGCAGAACAAGCCTCCAATCGATTGCACGTGAAACGAATCTCTTTCCAATGTAGACGATAGCTTATCATTATTAGCTAAAGTCGTCACCGAAGAGCAATTTGCTATTTCTGATAAATGAAAGCAGAAACCTGTGTGGATATCAGATCGAGATTTTCATTGATGGTCTGTGACGTCGTGTCCGATTGTATAGCTGACTCTTCGGAACGGTTTGAATCAAATCCTGCACTTCATCTTCCGGAGAAGACGCTTGTTAAATGAGTAATGACGAGCAAATGTTTTAACTGAAATACTGCGAATGCTTCAGCGGCAACGTCCAACTTAATGACGGAATTCGATAATTTTTGATATTGCTTTAAATGGGGCATACAAAATCGTTAAGTATAAAGAAAAAGAAACGCCGCACCACGAAGGAATTCTGCGAATGGGACTGACATCGGTAGATGTTTTGTAGATAGATAAACAAACGATTACGATTTCAGGACACTTGGATGACTTATTCAAGAGAAGCAGCTAATAAATTGAGCAAGTCAACCTCTATCCCTTATGCGAGCAGTTTTTCGGCTTAGCATTGACTGACAGAGTTGTTGGATATCCTCCTGAGGATATCATGCCAAATTGTGTCCGATTGGGGCGTTAAAAGTCAAAATTAAAACCAGGTTGGAGGACTCTGCGCATAATGCTCCAAACGTTCTTAACTAGGGACGGATCCAGTGACTTTGCTGGCCAATTTAATGTCGAAAGCTATTATCTCACGTTGTTTCTAATTACCTTATCATCGACGTGACATTAATCTCTGATGCGTTTTTGCAGTCTTATATGTTTTTGGCCACTGACTAAGATTACACAACAACACTTGAAACACGTCTTAGGGTGAGCAATGTGCCTGATCGAGTAACAATCGTGGATACTATATGAATGGTATACTTCAGGCCATGCCTATTAGGGTCTGACCCAACAGCTTTCCTAACGTGAGTGAGTTCCGTCTCAGGTTGAAAAATGTGACCAGTTAGAACCCACTTATCAACAATGATAGTGTCCCAAACAATATGCAATATAAACGTAGGAGATCTCAGCTTTCTGTTGACGTATGGCACAGTAAACTTTGATTTCTGATACGGTAGAAGGAATGTACCATTTGGTGACCATTCCGTAAAACTTTTCACTTTTATTTTAAATGCAAGTCCTCAGCTCGTGGTCGTGCGGTAGCGTTCTCGCTTCCCACGCCCGGGTTCCCGGGTTCGATTCCCGGCGGGGTCAGGGATTTTCTCTGCCTCGTGATGACTGGGTGTTGTGTGATGTCCTTAGGTTAGTTAGGTTTAAGTAGTTCTAAGTTCTAGGGGACTGATGACCATAGATGTTAAGTCCCATAGTGCTCAGAGCCATTTGAACCATTTTTTAAATACAAAGATAGGCAGTTACTTCACTATTAGGCTAAACGAAACAAACCATCTTCTACGTCTACATGTGGACCACGTATGCCACCTTACGATGTGCGGCGGAGGCTAGCTTTGGTACTGCTATAAGTCGGCACACTTATCTGTTTCACTGACGAATGAAGATTAACAATAGTTGATAAACCACCTTGGAAAACAATTTCTTTGATTATCTCGTCGTGGTGATTTCACGAGTCGAGTGCGTGAGGGACGAATACGTTGGCCAACTCCTCTCAAACGGTACGCACAACAGTAATCTTCTCTGTAATACACGACACCTCTCGTATAGCAAGTGGCGCTCGAGTTTGTCGAGCACCTCCATAAGGGCCGGACCGCACTGAGGTGCCATTCGAGCTCTGCCGGCAGAGACGGCAGACACTACCTGTGGGACAGAGCGCAGCCTGCTGCACCTTGCGCCTGCCTGGGACATTTCTGTTTGCGATGTATGTAAATGATGTAGCAGAAAGCGTCGGAAGCTCTTTAAGAAAGTCTGAAGGTGATGCGGTTGTCTGTAAGAAATTAGCAACTCCAGAAGACAGTATCGATATCCAGAAGGACTACACAGGACTGGCGAATGGTGCGGGCTCTGGCAATCGATCCTTAAGTAAATATTGTGCATACATAGGAAAAGAGACTGTGAATGCACAGTGTTAGGGTCAGCAACGCCTTCTTACCCGAAGGCTGTTGATGCTATCCACCATGCTGGCGATAGGTTCTTGCAGGACCAGCCCCATACCGTCTGTGTGCTAAGGCTGGGCAACCGCTCCTCACAATCCGGAGGCAGCTCGTCATGGTGAGTTAGGCATGTACTGTATGTTCGCAGATCACACTTCACCTGCATACCACACTGTTGCTCGTCCACGTTTGGAACGCCTTTTCTCCAACTGTCCACGAGCAAATATGCCGCTTGGGATCCACGTGCAGCGTCTACTGTAATCACTTGGTGTCGAAAACGAACGACCAGGGTTATAACCACCTGCCACAGCTGTTACTGCATAGGCCCAAGGTAATTTTGGATTTAGTGCAGTACAGGAGAGATTGCACTGGTGCAAACCTTTTTAATACTTTATTTTCTACCATTTTAGCTGAGCACCACAACACTACAGTTCTCTTTAAGGAAGGGTCGAAACAAGAGAGCTGTTTTGGTTGCCCTGTTGTTTTCCACGATCCTGACCTCAAGGTCCGACTGCGTCCAGGCTTCACGATCTTCGAAGCAGAAGTGTATGCGATTTTCCGGACACTGGAGCAGATGATCCGTGTTTCGGGGGTTAAATTCTTTGTGTGTTCCGACCATCTGAGTGCTCTTCACTCTCTGCAGCGCTTGTACCCAGCAGATAAAGCTGTCCAGAATATCCAGGACGCCCAAGGCTGGGGAAGGAGGTGTCTTACTGCTGGGTTCAAGCGCACATGAGTGTTGCGGGGCACGAAAGGGCGGAAGTAGCAGAAAAAAAATGGTTCAAATGGCTCTGAGCACTATGGGACAACAGCGGAGGTCATCAGTCCCCAAGAACGTAGAACTACTTAAACGTAACTAACCTAAGGACATCACACACATCCATGCCCGAGGCAGGATTCGAACCTGCGACCGTAGCGGTCGCACGGTTCCAGACGGAAGCCCAATACGCGGTCGTGGCGTACTTCCGTTCGACCACGAAGACGGGATGAGGTACTGCTTAATTGTCTTCACATAGGCCATAGTCCTCTGACGCGAAGCACTGTGTGGTGCTTGTGAGATACAGATAACTGCGAGCCACATTTTTCTAGACTGTGTTTTATTTTCGGAGCACAGGCGGCGGCAGATTTGCGGACAGCTGTGACCTCTGTTCCAAGTGACACTGATACGAATGTGGTTAGAGTTATAATATTTTGTGATGTGTCGAACTTTTTTCAAAAAATTCAGTCTGAATGATTTCGCTATCCTTCTGATGGGTTGGTCTTTGTATAAGATATACAACTCATGGTTGTATCTCCTCCTCCATCTTTCTTAATCACAGATTGGGCCGATAATTCGTCTAAGTACCTTTCTTTCAAATGCTACCAGTGTTTCAATATCTTTAGTTGTTAATGTCCAGGCTTCAGAGGCATATGTAAGCACTGGTCATATAAGTGATTTATAGACAGCTAATTTAGTGGTACGAGTCAGGAGCCTTGAGGATAGAAGTCTTGTCAGGGCAAAATAGGCTCTATTGGCTAGTATTAATCGCTGCTTAGTTTCATAGGAGGTATCATTTAGATTCGTATCTGTCTAGCGCAGGTACTTGAAATGTTCATCTCTCTCAAACGTATTATTGACCATTGTTGTTGCATTTGGCATAATTTCTCTACGTGCTTTTCCAGCTGCCATATACAGGGTGTTACAAAAAGGTACGGCCAAACTTTCAGGAAACATTCCTCACACACAAATAAAGAAAAGATGTTATGTGGACATGTGTCCGGAAACGCCTTATTTCCATGTTACAGCTCATTTTAGTTTCGTCAGTATGTTCTTCCACCTACGCTCAATGGAGCACGTTATCATGATTTCATACGGGATACTCTACCTGTGCTGCTAGAACATGTGCCTTTACAAGTACGACACAACATGTGGTTCATGCACGATGGAGCTCCTGCACATTTCAGTCGAAGTGTTCGTACGCTTCTCAACAAGATATTCGGTGACCAATGGATTGGTAGAGGCGGAACAATTCCATGGCCTCCACGCTCTCCTGACCTCAACCCTCTTGACTTTCATTTATGGGGGCATTTGAAAACTCTTGTCTACGCAACCCCGGTACCAAATGTAGAGACTCTTCGTGCTCGTATTGTGGACGGCTGTGATACAATACGCCATTCTCCAGTGCTGCTTCAGCGCATCAGGGATTCCATGCGACGGAGGGTGGATGCACGTTTCCTCGCTAACGAAGGACAATTTGAACATTTCCTGTAACAAAGTGTTTGAAGTCACGCTGGTACGTTCTGTTGCTGTGTGTTTCCATTCCATGATTAATGTGATTTGAAGAGAAGTAATAAAATGAGCTCTAACATGGAAAGTAAGCGTTTCTGGACACATGTCCACGTAACATATTTTCTTTCTTTGTGTGTGAGGAATGTTTCCTGAAAGTTTGGCCGTACCTTTTTGTAACACCCTGTATTTTGTTTTTTGTTCATTAATAATTTACCCCATGTTCCTATTAGCCTGTTCGAGAGCTGTAAAAGCCTCTTCCATTGCTTTTTTGTGTTCTTGCTATTACTTCTACGTCATCCGCGTAGGCCAGTATCTGCACTGATTTACAGAAGATCGTTCCCCTGTTCAGAAGGTTTGCGTTTCTCATCACCTTCTCCAGGGCGGCATTAAAGAGAAGATATGCCAATGCATCCCCTTGTCGCACTCCGTTTTTAATACTCAATGTGTTGCACATCATCCCTCCTATTCTTACACTACCTTGTGTTTCGCTCATTGCCATTCTCACCAGCCTTACCTACTTTCTAGAGATACCCAGTTCATCTAGAGCTTGATATAACTGCTCTCTATTTATACTATCATAACCTGCTTTGAAATCTGTAAAGAGGTGATGCGTGCCAACCCCGTATTCGTTTGTTTTTTCCAGGATTTGTCTTAAGGTGAATATTTGATCTATAGTTGACTTCCCGGGAAGGAATCCGTATTGGTACGGCCCCATCTCCCTCTGTATGGATGGGAGTATTCTGTCGAATAGTACATCAGAGAATTTTTAAATCCCAAATTAAGTAGTGCGATCCCTCTGTAATTACCACACTCCATCTTATCTCCTTTCTTGGACATATGATACCCTCTTTCCATTGTTGGGGCATTTTCTCCTGTTTCCATATTCTGGTGACCATTTTCAGAAATCTTCGTTCCAGCTCTCTCCCTCCTTGCTTAAACAGTTCTGCTGGAATACCATATGTCCCTGCCGACTTGTTGTTTTTCAATTTCTTCATGGCAGTTTTCACTTCTTCTATATTTGGTGGGGTAGTGTTGTTGTCTGGGTCCTCTTCCCCATTCGTTTCTGTTGGACTTCCTGGTATAGTTGCCGGCCGCGGTGGTCTCGCGGTTCTAGGCGCGCAGTCCGGAACCGTGTGTAAGTAGGCTGTTTAGGTTTTTTTTGGTAACGCCACCTCTGTATGAAAATCACTGGCTGTGCTGTGTGCAGTCTGTGGCTGCTTTGCATTGTTGTAATACTCAACCACTGTAGTGTTAGGCAGCTGGCTGTGAACAGCGCATAGCGTTGCGCAGTTGGAGGTGAGCCGCCAGCAGTGGTGGATGTGGGGAGAGAGATGGCGGAATTTTGAAATTTGTCATGAACTGCTATATATATATATATATAAGGCAAATACATTGTTTGTTCTCTATTAATATCTTTCATTTGCTAACTATTCCTATCAGTAGTTAGTGCCTTCCATAGTTTGAATCTTTTATTTAGCTGGCAGTAGTGATGCTCGCTGTATTGCAGTAGCTTGAGTAGCGAAGATTTTTGTGAGGTAAGTGATTTGTGAAAGGTATAGTTTAATGTTAGTCAGGGCCATTATTTCGTAGGGTTATTGAAAGTCAGATTGCGTTGCGCTAAAAAAAAATATTGTGTGTCAGTTTAAGCACAGTCTCGTGTATAATTTTTCAAAGGGGACGTTTCATATGTCGACCCTTAGCCTAGGATACCACACTGGAATCTTCTGATTTTTCTTGTAGTTTGTGTAATTAGTGTAGATTTTGTTTATTGCTAGCGCGTAATTATAGAGAGAATTTCCATTGTAGTTGTAGTTTTTCATTGTTGTACAGTAAAACAGTTGTGGCATGTACGTAGATTTGCACCAAGTATTTCGCAGCTGCAATTAACTAGATATTATTTTCAGTGTTATGTTAATGTGTTCTCTTATTTTTGCTCTTCAAATTGTGTTTATCTGTGTTGTCGTGTGAAATACTGTGACAATAATGGCGTGTGAAAAACGTAATACTAGGCTCCAAAGTAAACTGCGAAATGACAGTAAAGACGAAAGCAGTGTGTTAGCGCCACCGAGTAATGAATTAACTAATGTTCAAAGTAGTAATTTGGTAATTGTGCATAGGGAAATGGAGCGGGCGGCAAACAATGGTGTAGACAGCGAAACAATTAGAGAACAGGGAAGCATTATCGATCGATCGGTCGGCGACAGCTCGCCTCAGGAATCCGAAATGACAGGAAACAATCTCGCAAATGCTGTGGATTCAGGATTTGGGTCCTCACCGTTTTCTCAAATAAGTCAAGACACATTTTCTGCTTGTCAAAATGTGAATGTTGCCGGTGCAACTTCACTGCCGAAAAGCACTGAGGAACGTGTTTCAGACACCAGTGCATTGTTATTACAGTTAATGCAACAAATGGGACAAAGGCTACAAAAGTTAGGCACAACGCTTGAACAAAATCAGAAACAAATGGAACAAAATCAGAGTCAAACACAGCAAAAGTTAGACACAATGGAACAAAATCTTCAAAAGTTAGACACAGTGGAACAAAATCTTAAAAAGTTAGACTCATTGGAACAAACTCTTGAACAAACACGTGAAGATTTAACTACTGAGTTACATAACATTGAATCGAAATGTCAAAAAGTCTGTAATGACGTAAAAACACAAATTTGTGAGCATTTCCTACCTATTTTTTCGCGGCATGAAAATGCATTACAGAATCACGAAGCAGCCATAAAAGAACTGCAAATCATTGTTCATGAAAATCACGACACCCTGCAAGCTAAAATTGATTCAGTTGCATCTACCGATTCGGTTACGCAACTTGCAAAAACTCAAGAAAACTTAAAGGACACAGTAGATACTCTGAAACTTGGTTCAGAAAAATACACTGAGGAAATGAGTACACTATCGGAGAAAGTAGCCGAACTTTCAGATCAGTTCATTAACTTATCTACAAAAGTAGATGATAATCTGAATGACACAAAACCGGTAGTCTTTAATGACACAGAAGAGAGCGAACAAATTAGGAAACTGAAACAAAATCTGAATCAAATTAATACGCAACACCAAAGAGAAATCCGGGAAGTACAAGATCAGCTGACACAGGTAATACAAGAATTACGTATTTCAGAGGACACTCGCGCTCCAACACGGGAAGAGGGACTTAGAAATACGGAAAAGCCGCAAAATAATAACACATGGCATTTCGGAAATTATGTAAGAAATTGGCAATGTGCACCGAATTTTGAGATTGAACCGCCGACACGACGCAACAATGACCGATATGCTACTCGCCGACACGATGATTTTGACTATAAGCTGTTCATTACTACACGTAAATTCAAAACGTTTAAGAATTCTGCCAACGACATTCATCCACAAGCGTGGCTTCATCAATCTCTCATTGTTTTCCTCCCAACTGGTCGTTAGAACACAGATTAGAATTTATGTGTGGCTATTTAGAGAATGAACCAGCTGTAAGAATGCGTTCGGTCATTCACGATTGTCATAGTGAAGGAGAATTTTACCATGCCTTCCTCTCAGCATATTGGTCTCAAGCCACACAAGACCGAGTAAAACATGGCATCATAATGATGAAACATTTTGAACAATCTGAATTCTCCAGTCTTGTGAAATATTTTGAAGACATGTTGCACTAGAATCAGTACCTGTCAAACCCATACAGCCCCTCAGAACTCATCCGCATTTCCTTAATCAAACTGCCTGAACATTTACGACATATTATTTTGGCAGGACGTTGCAAAGACGACATTGAAGCTTTTCAAGGTCTGCTACAAGAATTGGAAATTGACACTGACAATCGCGGAACGCGGAAACAGGAACATAACAATTACAGGTCACATCCGTCACAATTCCGCGATGAAAGAAATATTAACTGGACACGTCAAGGCTATTCTTGCAACGTAAATCGTGATCAAAACAGACACCACCCGTATGACAACCACTCGCAGAGTAATAGTTACAGGGAAAGATCACCTCTCCGCGGTAATGACTATCACAGAGACAATCAGAGAAACAGGCAATATGGGAACCAAAACAATTATTATTACGAGAGACAGAATAACTTTAGACGCAACGGTCCAGCGCGCAGTTACTATTCAGGGAGAAATTCTCCACCACTTAACCGACAAGAAAGAAACTACAGGAACTACCGACATGACGACAGACGATGTGATCGTAACGACAGACCTGAATTGCATCAGAACTGGCGGGATTTAAACAGGGCAGGGCCTTCTCGTCAGAGTGAATATGTAGAAGTTAGATCTCCTAATCCCAATAACGGCGCGCGCCAACAAAGAGACAGACAATGATTCGCACCGCAGGCTGCCACGTGCGCCGGCTGGCTCAGAGAAAAATAACATAGACGCTAACCTTGAAAAAAATTCCAGTATTCTTTACCGACGTTCACCGCATGACAATTGCATTCAAGTTCAAACTCTGAGTACTATGAAGAGTAAAGGATTTCACCACACTTCACATATAAAACCGTTTATTGAAAGATAATCTGCTTTTTAACGTAGCCTTTGCCATAAAACTTTTCACTTCACATTTCTAGTATGCTTTGCCTGACTTAGAATCTGTTAATACGCAACAATGTTTGAAGTTAAACATCCAGTCTAGAACCTAGGGAACATTTTTAAACAGAAATTACGAGTGCATTGTTATTGTGAACAGACGACACAGTGTTATTTTGTGTGTGCATTCTTGCTTGTTAGTTGCACGATTACGTAACGACTATAAGGCTCACATACTTCGAGCATATACAGGTATTGCTAATGAGATTTTAATGCAACATTTTCGTTTGCTTGAAAATACATCCTTTATTTGAAGTACTTTCTGTGGGATTAAAGATGACTTAGCATTTGGTTTATTTGACAGCTACACGACTATATCACGACGCTACTAATGTGTGACACAATTTACCTTGTTGCTTTTGCGGTGTATCTGTTTTATATATGCACAGTTTTTCTGAATTCTTCTGGAAAGTAAAACATGTTTTAGTAGGAACTTTTGTGGTATAGCAACAATGAGACAGCCTTTTTCGTGGCACAACAATACGTTACTGTACAGTACTTTCTTCATCACAACAATAAGCGTAATAACTATGATATCTATATACAAAGCATTTCACCTTTGTTTATCATGAGGTAAGTACATTGACTTCTGCAGAACTTAGCTTTCGGAGGACGATAACTACGACACTTCCACAGAGATTATGTTGCGACAAGGCGCACAGTTTAGCGCTACAGTACACGCATTTGAGTGATTAATCTTATACTTAAGACACTTATTTTTAAAGTTTTTTTTATTACAAAGAAAGTTTTCCGTGATACATTTCATTCCATTGCTGTAATCTGTAACACCTGAGGGTATAATTACATTAATCCTCAGGGGGGTACACGCTTACTTTGTGTACCATGTGTTTGGCAAGCACAAGGAACCCTAGCTAATGTGGTATTTGCTTATACAACTTTAAACATCGGTACCATATTTCTCTAACACACAAATTACACAGCTATCTGATCATTTAACTGAGAGATAAACATTTTTTTTACTGCATTAGTGACAGATGTTTACGTAATTACACAGTTGAATAACTTCACACTTATGAAATTGCATTTTCTCTGTACTTTGTGAACTGTTCATATTTTTTCGGAACCATTGTGATACTATGACAGCTTTGAATGATGTATTTGGTAAGGGAGCATGATTTTAAAGTACATTTGAGGTAGATGACACTTTTGACATGAGCAGAGAATTTTTTTAGGTTTAGAAACTATTGGAGGAAGCTACGACGATTTTGAGAGTTGACTGAGGTGTTATGATGTTATTTTTACGACGACGATGTGTATTATGCTGTTGAGGTATGTTTATGATCAATAAGCTGATGCTATATAAGGAATGTGATTACGTGTTTATATGTATATGAATAATGAATAGAAGTTAGGGACTATGGTTTGTGGAAGAGGTTGTTGGAAACCAAGAGTCGTACTTTAAGAGTTATGAAATGTGTGTATATGCGTGAATGTATCACAATGCTGGCGAAAATTTTTTGGACACTGTTATATTTATAGGATTTTGTTTCTACACATTTGCAACGCAAATTCTTGACCTGTGAAATATTTTTATATGAGACTGTCACTGTAGCGGAAACTGCTGTCGTAAATCTTTCCGTACGAAAGTTAAGTGACCACCTGCACGTAATGTATCGCGGGCACTCAGCTGTCAGACGCCTGGGGAAAAAGCCATTATTGCGAGCCCTTTTTAGCGGCACAGGTAGAAAAAAAAGGGAGGCCATTATCCTCGCTATTGACATTCCTTTTTTAAAAGCATCGTAAATACGACACGCTAATAATAACTTGGAAACATTCTTACATCTGCACACCTGATTAGGACAAGTGTCTATCTACGAGAATTGAGAGAATTTCTACTAACTTATGAAATGCCTCATGACTACTGAATTATTATTTTATGCTTTACTTTGTACATAGTTGCTTATTTCATTTGATATCTGGTTTCCAGCTGTCTTGCAGCATTGGTTTCATAAAATAAAATTAAATGCATTTGCTGATGTGAACACTTTCTGTCAACAGATCTAGTAAATAATAATTTTGTGATCCACATTCTTCAAAAAAGGAGCACTTGGAAAGGAAAGAACAATAAGAAGGGACTAGTAACAGTAAATGCATACATAATATTCTTTTCAAGTACATGGTAATATTTTTTTTTTACAATAAGTTGCTGTGCTGCACCACTTTAATTACTTAGACATTAAGATGTGATTATACATTTCCCTTATCTGCATTGTTATCTTTAGTGTACTATTTTTTCTGCTTGAGCTATGTCATGTTTAGATATTTCATTTTCTGCTGCTGTTTGCCAGGCATAGTGTTGCTGAATTTGAATTTGTGTTACTCTGCTAAGCCAGATTTATTTTTCTTGTTTGCTGTGCATTGCCTCATATTAGTTGTAATGTGAATTGCTTGGTAATTTAGATTTACTGTAGCTTGCTTTGCAAATTTCCATTTTTTTGTCATTGCTGTTTGTGTTAATTGTTTTGTGCTGCTGCATTGCCTTGTCCCTTAGTTTAATATCTGAGCTCAGTAGATTTAAGTTAGCTTAAGAGGGGGTAGACTATATAAGAACCTAACTATGGAGAATAGGGAAAGAATGCTTTGAAAGTTATATGAAAACGATTTGGGCCTAAATGAGTATTGTACAATGAGCCATATTTATTTTGAAAGAAATATGGTTAGAATACAGAAAAGAGGTACAGATAGGATTTTTGGGAATAATGATGAACGAAGGGAGATCTCCAAGAACAAAAAAGGTTTTGTTCGCAAAATACTGCAGTACCAAAAGTTACACTGAAAACGAACCCTGTCCTTTCCTTTTGTTTTATCCCACTATGTGTTTGTGTACCTTTGTGTACTTGTTTTCTTCCTGTCTCTGTGTAGTTTCATGTATTTGTTTTCTTCCTGTCTCTGTGTAGTTTCATAGAATTTTTTCTTCTTTTAATACTAAGCTACATTCACTATGATGAGGAATACTGTTATCCTCAAATATAATTGGCATTAATAATATGTTATTTACCTTGTAAATATGCTTAGACATTATTTATTCTGTTTTGTTTTAATGCTCATGTGTGAAGTTGATATTCCAAAACTTATTCTGATCTTTCATGTATGTACTTATGTCATAATTCCTGTGACACTGATGTATATGTTTATTTCTATTCTTTTGTAAAGCCTGTACTACAAATGTTATCTGTATTGTTATGTTCTTTAATGGTGTATTTTGCACCTTTGTAATTGTATTCTTATGTTATAAAATTGTAATTGAAATCAGTTCATCATATTGTTAACTTGTAAGTTACATTTCACTGCACACGTTTCTGTTGGTCATAATATATGCACAGTATGTGAGCAGTTGGGACTGTTAGTGTTTGCATGTGTGTTAATAATTCAGCAAGGGACTGGATAACAGCATTGCTGGTTCTAAGGACAATTCCAAAAACTTTGTGAGTGCACAAGTGGTGGTTATGGACTTCCTATATTATCCGCAAGACTCTTCAATGGTGATTGTGCACCTGCACACTCACAACAGATGGCTGCTGGCCATCTCTACAAGGACTACAGTGGGTCTACATCTTTGATGATCCATCAATACCATTATTTCTACAAGGACTGCAGTGGGTCTGCACCTCTGGTGGCGCACCAATACCGTAATCTCTACCAGGACTACAGTGGGTCTGCTCTGTGATGACCTACCCATCAATACTCTTCAAAACTTCGACTGACTCTGTTGTGGGTTTGCTCTGTTGTGGCCCATTACCTGTCAGCATGTCAAGAGTCAGCACTGTCTTTCCATTGGAAGGACAACGCTACTTCTTCAAGACTGCATGGAAATCCACTACTTCCATGTGCATTTTCTTTTACTGCTCAGACTTTGAGAAAAACACTGCAATGTGATGAATGATCAGGACTGTCTTTATGGACTGTGAGAAAATTTTAGCTTTTGACCAACATTGTATCAATAAGTGTGTGCATTTGACTTGTTTGTTATTGTAATCACGATTATGAAAAATTTTAACAAATCTGTAGTGGCCACTGCACAAAACCATTTGTAAAATTTTTTGTGGGGAGCATGGGGGCTATGTAAGTAGGCTGTTTAGGTTTTTTTTTTTTTGGTAACGCCACCTCTGTATGAAAATCACTGGCTGTGCTGTGTGCAGTCTGTGGCTGCTTTGCATTGTTGTAATACTCAACCATTGTAGTGTTAGGCAGCTGGCTGTGAACAGCGCATAGCGTTGCGCAGTTCTATTAATATCTTTCATTTGCTAACTATCCCTATCAGTAGTTAGTGCCTTCCATAGTTTGAATCTTTTATTTAGCTGGCAGTAGTGACGCTCGCTGTATTGCAGTAGCTTGAGTAGCGAAGATTTTTGTGAGGTAAGTGATTTGTGAAAGGTATAGTTTAATGTTAGTCAGGGCCATTATTTCGTAGGGTTATTGAAAGTCAGATTGCGTTGCGCTAAAAAAAAAATATTGTGTGTCAGTTTAAGCACAGTCTCGTGTAAAATTGTTCTAAGGGGACGTTTCACGTGCGACTGCTACAGTCGCAGGTTCGAATCCTGCCTCGGGCATGGATGTGTGTGATGTCCTTAGGTTAGTTAGGTTTAAGTAGTTCTAAGTTCTAGGGGACTGATGACCACAGCAGTTGAGTCCCATAGCGCTCATAGTCATTTGAACCATTTGAACCTGGTATAGTTACTCTATGGTTGAGAAGACTATCAAATTACCTGCGCCATCTTTCACATATTCTCTTCTCTTCACTTATTATATTCCCTGTCTCATCTTTTATTAAGCCTGTTTTACTACCAAAAGGCTTCCGTGCCGCATTCACCTATCTGTAGAATTTTCTTATTTCATTTTTTCTTCTCATGAGCTCCATTTGTTCGACACGTGCTTTCATCCATTCTCTCTTTTTTCTTTTGTGAGTCGTCTTTTCAATCCTCCGTTTTCTTTTGTATTGTTCTAATATCCTCCTCTTGCAACGTGATCGCAGTGTCCTTTTGTATGCTTTGTTCTTTTCTTCAGTTACTATTTCGCATTCAGTATCAAACAATGATGGTCTTACTTGTCTTCTCCCAATTTCAAGTATCTCCCTTGCTGATGTCTCCACCGTCTTTTTTATCGCTTCCCACTGATTTTCGATATTGATATGTTCTCCAACGTTTTGCAGAATCCGAGTTACCTTCTCCTAATACAGTTCTCCAACTTCCACTGGCTCTAAAGTTGTTAGATTTCAGTGCTCTGTGTCGAACTCCTTTAGCTGCGTTAGGTATAATTGCCCTCACCCGTTCCCATACCAGAAAATGATCTATATCTATGATTGGGCCTCTGAGACTCCTGACGTCCAATAGGTCCGATTTATGTCTCAAACCTGTCGACACATGGTCGATCTGCTTTACTGTGTTTCCATCCGGTGGATTCCATGTTCCCTTATGTATTTCTTTACGTGGGAACAATGTTGATCCTATTACCATACTTCTAGATGCGAGCAGTATAAGCCTTGTTCCGTTCTCGTTACTTGTTACATTTTCGCTGTGGTGGCCAATTATCGGTCTATAAATCTGTTCATTAGCACCCATTTGCTTGTATATTCATCATCTACTAGGAAGCAAAATTACAGGTGAATGTCAAAAATATTACCGCTTTCACCTTTCACAGGCACAACAATAGATAACACGAACAGGAAAACAAAACCTATACTTACTGGATTTGTTAAGTTTCTCATCGATGTCCCTCCACATATTCTCTTTGGCAAGAGTATTTTCGTAATGGAACAGCTCTCCCGAAGGATAGCCCAGAGCATGCCAGGCGCACGGCATGGAAACAGCAGCGACACAGCAGGCTATGTGAAAGCGAGGTACTTGGCACCCATGCATAGTGAATAGGACGACGTCAGCCGCGATCCCATGCTTCAGCACGGAAGGAGCACTGGTGTGAACACGCTACTCTACGTGGAAACCGGCCGTTAGTTTTCACACTGATCCTTCCGCCCGTGAGATTCAAATATGTGCAATTTGGATCACACCATCTCAGGACTATTCAAACCGTGAACTGAAAAAAAAGAGTGTTGGGGATCATGAGCGTTATAGCTGAAGCCCATTTTGAAGAAGCCCTTCCACTTCAGGAACACATAACAAAGTACTTTCCAGATATTGGGCAGCTGAAGAATGTGAAATAATCGATTCGAAATTTCGTCATAGCCGTTCCCGATGCTCCACGTCCTCACAAGAGCTTTACACCAGAGACGAATCACATTACATCCCAGGATACGGATTACTCCTCAAAAATACTTCCAGACCGAAGTAGCGCTGCTACCCCTCTTACTGCAGCAAGTGATGCTAATTAGGTTCGACACATGAGATGTGGTAGAATATTTCTAAGAAATAATGTACCTTAACAAATGAGGCAGGTTTCCTACTTTTTGTCCAAAATATTTGGAAATTGAATTTTGGTTTATTGTTGCGTACTTCTCCGAAAAAGGCAGTTCTACAGCGTGTTTAACAATTCATGTTACACATTTCTAGAGGTTGTAGAAGGTACTTAGTAGATCACGTTTTACATAGGAACCCATGTCCGGAAACGTCATCCTACAATGCTACAGAGCGTCAAAGTTATAGGCGCCGGCGCTTGTAAGTGTATGTATTTCTCCAGGATCATTCTGTGGTGATGTTACAAACGTTCAAGGATGATGGAGATTGATAAATGTATCAATTTCAATAAGGGTGCCTGTATCGGAAACGAGCCAGTCGAAAGTTACAAGCGAAAATTATTCTCAAAAATGGTTCAAATGGTTCTGAGCACTATGGGACTCAACATCTTAGGTCATAAGTCCCCTAGAACTTAGAACTACTTAAACCTAACTAACCTAAGGACATCACATACACCCATGCCCGAGGCAGGATTCGAACCTGCGACCGTAGCAGTCCCGCGGTTCCGGACTGCAGCGCCAGAACCGCTAGACCACCGCGGCCGGCAATTATTCTCATACCTCTGACAGTGGAAAACATGTAGCGGTTCTAATGCCACTAAGAATACAGAGTTCGCAGCTTTCAGAGTTGGTAGTATAGAACAAGATAAGAAAAAATGTGTAGTAAACATGGCTCTAAATTGCATACCTGAGGAACTATTAGCACTTCTTCGTATTCGCTAGAGCGAAACATATCTCCTCTGAATTTTTCCTTGTTTTGGCCCATACTACCACCTCTGAAAGTTGCCTACCCTGCATCCTTAGCAATGACAGTACCGGTACATGTACTGCACTGTTAGAGGTATCAGAACTGTTTTCGCTTGTAACTTTCGTCTCGTTCATTTCCGAACCAGAGGCCCTTCACTCAAGTTGATAGCCTATCCTTCTCCATTATTCTTGAAAGTTTGTAACGTCATCAAGGAACCACCGTGTAACAATACATACATTTACAGGCGCCGATGCCTACAACGTTGACGCTCTGTAGCGTCGTTGGATGACATTTCCGGACACGGGTTCCTGTATAAAACTTGATCCACTAAGTCCCCTCTACAACCTCTGTAAGTGTGTGACATGAACTGTGAAACACCCTGATGTATACTTCATAGTTACAGTTAAAATTGTCGCCGGCCGCGGTGGTCTCGCGGTTCTAGGCGCGCAGTCCGGAACCGTGCGACTGCTACGGTCGCAGGTTCGAATCCTGCCTCGGGCATGGATGCGTGTGATGTCCTTAGGTTAGTTAGGTTTAAGTAGTTCTAAGTTCTAGGGGACTAATGACCTGAGAAGTTGAGTCCCATAGTGCTCAGAGCCATTTGAACAGTTAAAATTGTAAATATCACTGCAGACAACAAATAGGTAGGTACTCGTTAGAAAGGTCGCAATAGTCTTTTATTGAGACGAAATTACGTGCCTTAAAACTGAGTCCTTTCCTTCAGTTCTTCTCAGGAGATCCCCGCTAGCTCTTCAAATGAACCTAACAGCATTTTCACAAAACTCAAAATTTAACACTGACACTTCCCCTTTGAAGGTAAAGTATGCCCGTGCTGGTAAAACTTCTACGTTACTTGATTTTGAAACACCATAGTGAAACTGAACGTACTGAGACTGTTTTCTCTTTACTTATTCTGATCATTTCTAAACTGACACAAAATATTTTAGCGCAACGCAATCTGACTTTTAATAATCCCTACAAAAGAATAGCGTAACTAACAATAACCTATACCCTTCGTGAATCACTTACCTCACAAAAATCTTCGTTACTCGAACAACTGAAATACTGAAGGCACTAACTACTGATAGGCATATAGTTAGAAATGGTTCAAATGGCTCTGAGCACTATGGGACTTATCTTATGAGGTCATCAGTCCCCTAGAACTTAGAACTACTTAAACCTAACTAACCTAAGGACATCACACACATCCATACCCGAGGCAGGATTCGAACCTGCGACCGTAGCGGTCGCACGGTTCCAAACTGTAGCGCCTAGAACCGCTCGGCCACTACGGCCGGCTATAGTTAGTAAATGAAAGACTTTGATAGAGAACAAACAATATACACTACTGGCCATTCAAATTGCTACACCACGAAGATGACGAGTTACAGACGCGAAATTTAACCGACAGGAAGAAGATGCTGTGATATGTAAACGATTAGCTTTTCAGAGCATTCACACAAGATTGGCGCCGGTGGCGACACCTACAACGCGCTGCCATGAGGAAAGTTTCCAACCGATTTCTCATACACAAACTGCAATTGACCGGCGTTGCCTGGTGAAACGTTGTTGTGATGCCTCGTGTAAGGAGGAGAAATGAGTACCATCACTTTTCCGACTTTGATAAAGGTCGGACTGTAGTCTATCGCGATTGTGGTTTATCGTATCGCGACATTGCTGATCGCGTTGGTCGAGATCCAATGACTTTTAGCAGATTATGGAATCGGTGGGTTCAGGAGGGTAATACGGAACGCCTCGTATTACTAGCAGTCGAGGTGACAGGCATCTTAACCGCTTGGCTGTAACAGATCGTGCAGCCACGTCTCGATCCTTGAGTCAACAGATGGGGACGTTTTCAAGACAACAACCATCGGCACGAACAGTTCGACGACATTTGCAACAGCACGGACTATCAGTTCGGAGACCATAGCTGCGGTTACCCTTGACGCTGCACCACAGACAGGAGCGCCTGCGTTGGTGTACTCAACGACGAACCTGTGTGCACGAATGACAAAACGTCATTTTTTCGGATGAATCCAGGTTCTGTTTACAGAATCATGATGGTCGCATCCGTGTTTGGCGACATCGCAGTGAACGCACATTGGAAGCGTGTATTCGTCATCGCCAAACTGGCGTATCATCCGGCGTGATGGTACGGGGTGCCATTGGTTACACGTCTCGGTCACCTCTTGTTCGCATTGACGGCACTTTGAACAATGGACGTTACATTTCAGATGTGTTACGACCTGTGGCTCTACCCTTCATTCGATCCCTGGGAAACTCTACATTTCAGCAGGATAATGCACGACCGCATGTTGCAGGTCCTGTACGGGCCTTACTGGATACAGAAAATGTTCGACTGCTGTCCTGGCCAAGACATTCTCCAGATCTCTCACCAATTGGAAACGTCTGGTGAATGGTGGCAGAGCAACTGGCTCGTCACAATACGCCAGTCACCACTCTTAATGAACTGTGGTATCGTGTTGAAGCTGCATGGGCAGCTGTACCTGTACACGCCATCCTATGTTTGACTCAATGTCCAGGAATATCAAAGCCGTTATTACGGCCAGATGTGGTTGTTCTGGGTACTGATTTCTCAGGATCTATGCACCCAAATTGTATGAAAATGTATTCACATGTCAGTTCTAGTATAATATATTTGTCCAATGAATACCCGTTTATCATCTGCGTTTCTTCTTCATGTAGCAATTTTAATGACCAGTAGTGTATTTACCTTAACAGTGTTCAAAAGTATTCGTGACATCCAGTGAAACAAATTTCTTATTCTGACGGACACACGTCCAGATCGTCCGCTCATATTAACATCTCAGAACTCTGGCATCTCTCTCCCCACATCCACCACTGCTGGCGGCTCACCTCCAAATACCCAACGCTGTGGGCTGTTCACATCCAACTGCCCAACACTACACTGGCGAATAACTTCCAACAACGAATCTAACCAGCCACAGACTGCACTCAGCGCAGTCAACAATTTTAATACAGAGCGCTACGTGGAGTTACCAACATAAAAACCTAAACAGCCTACTTGCAACATTGTAATTTCCTATATCATTGTAGAGTGTGAGAAATAACCTGTTTACTTAACGATCAGCAAGGAATGGATACACCCAGAAAATCTTATCCTGCAACCTCTCATTCTCGCGAGCGCAGATTGGGGGAATTCCTCTGGCGTGTCCGGTGACGTCTCGTGCTGCCAGACGGGAGCGCTGTCATCAGAGGGGCCGCGGCGCACCACTGCGGCGGAGCCCAACCATCTCACGCTGTCTAACCGTCCACGTGACGGAACGTGCAATTCTTCGTCGGATCTTCTCCAACACTCCTAGTAAACCTGCTTTGCAAGGGCTCCAAGACTGACGAACCGTAGTGAAGAATCGTCTGTAAAAGCGTTTGGTAGACCACTTCATTCGTGGATGAATTACATTTATTTAAAAATTTTCCATTCAGTCTCAGCCTGACACCTGTGTATCCTACGATTTGTCTTATGTGATCATCGACCCTTTTTTGGTTGTTACAGTCAAACGCAGTATCCTACCTATTAACATTAATCGTAGTAGTTAGTTCGAAGGCCGCGAGGGATTAGCCACTGTGCGGCTGGTCGCGGCGGAGGTTCGACTCCTCCCTCGGGCATGGGTGTGTGTGTGTTTGTTCTGAGGATAATTTAGGTTAAGTAGTGTGTAAGCTTAGGGACTGATGACCTTAGCAGTTAAGTCCCATAAGATTTCACACACATTTGAATATTTTGAGTTAGTTCGAAGCTCTTTGTTCAACATATTGATGGAAACTGAATTCCAAAACAATTGTACACCAGAGCTACTAAAAAGTTTTTGAAATAATTAAGGGAAAAGCAACATTAAATCTGACACAACTGTCAATATTCGACATCCTTAAACAGCCAACAGCCTTGACGCAGTGGTAACGCCGGTTTCAGTCAGATCACCAAAGTTAGCACTGTCGGCCTGGGCTAGCGTTTGAATGGATCATCTTCTTGGTCTGCCGAGCGCTGTTGGCAAGCGGCGTGCACTCAGCTCTTGTGACGCCAATTGAGAAGCTACTTGACGGGGAAGAAGAGGCTCCCGTGACGAAAACTGACTACGTCCAGGAAAGCGGTGCGCTGACAACGTGCCCCTACACATCCAGGACATCTTTCTGCTGAGTATGACACAGCGAAGAGTCGGCATCGCTAAGTAGTTAGTTGCTTATATATAGAAAAAAAGAGTCTCCTTGCAGTTCTGTGTGCGATTCACACACACACACCACTCTTCTACGTAAGGGTTCGTATTGGAGTGGCCGGGTCTGTTCGTCATGAACTAGTGCACGGTAAAAGATGAAGTCTGCGGCGGTAGCCAGTGACTGGGCTATTGGCGGTCTGGAAGGAGAAGACAACCCCGCTTCTTACCGGGATTTAACCCGAGGTATCCAGAGCCAGAGTCTACCACTCTACCCGCTAGACCACCATGGATACTTGCAGCTGCGTAGTATGGTTTTAAATAAAATTTTGTAAAAAAGGGTCTCCGACTTTCAATAAAGCAAGAGACTTCGTGAAACGATAAAATAATAGAGTCGCATTAAGGCGGACTGTGGTTCAAATACCATCCAGATTTATGTTTTCATGAACCGTTTCAGGCAAATGCTGGGTTAGTTCCTTTAAGAAGGCTTACTACCTCGTAGTCTTTCCTTTATCCGACTTAGCTATTTGTGTGCGATGATCTGAATGGTGACGGGACATTCTGTTTGACTCTTCTTTCCTTTCTGACATCCTGAAGCTGATATCTGCCAGATAAAAATTGTGTACCTGGCTAGCGTCCAAGCCAGGCAAGGTTTCCGTTCGACTGTCGATCCGGCGCACATTCCTCATCCGTCATGGGCTTTCAAAACAGGGCACACTCCGCTGCAGACTGAAGGATTTATTCCTCAAATTAGTGTATTCACTGATAAAAAAAATTAAATGTGTCTAGAGCATATTTAGCTGGGAGTTCACTTCGTCGGAGACCAGCTACCTGATGGAAGTACACTCCTGGAAATGGAAAAAAGAACACATTGACACCGGTGTGTCAGACCCACCATACTTGCTCCGGACACTGCGAGAGGGCTGTACAAGCAATGATCACACGCACGGCACAGCGGACACACCAGGAACCGCGGTGTTGGCCGTCGAATGGCGCTAGCTGCGCAGCATTTGTGCACCGCCGCCGTCAGTGTCAGCCAGTTTGCCGTGGCATACGGAGCTCCATCGCAGTCTTTAACACTGGTAGCATGCCGCGACAGCGTGGACGTGAACCGTATGTGCAGTTGACGGACTTTGAGCGAGGGGGTATAGTGGGCATGCGGGAGGCCGGGTGGACGTACCGCCGAATTGCTCAACACGTGGGGCGTGAGGTCTCCACAGTACATCGATGTTGTCGCCAGTGGTCGGCGGAAGGTGCACGTGCCCGTCGACCTGGGACCGGACCGCAGCGACGCACGGATGCACGCCAAGACCGTAGGATCCTACGCAGTGCCGTAGGGGACCGCACCGCCACTTCCCAGCAAATTAGGGACACTGTTGCTCCTGGGGTATCGGCGAGGACCATTCGCAACCGTCTCCATGAAGCTGGGCTACGGTCCCGCACACCGTTAGGCCGTCTTCCGCTCACGCCCCAACATCGTGCAGCCCGCCTCCAGTGGTGTCGCGACAGGCGTGAATGGAGGGACGAATGGAGACGTGTCGTCTTCAGCGATGAGAGTCGCTTCTGCCTTGGTGCCAATGATGGTCGTATGCGTGTTTGGCGCCGTGCAGATGAGCGCCACAATCAGGACTGCATACAACCGAGGCACACAGGGCCAACACCCGGCATCATGGTGTGGGGAGCGATCTCCTACACTGGCCGTACACCACTGGTGATCGTCGAGGGGACACTGAATAGTACACGGTACATCCAAACCGTCATCGAACCCATCGTTCTACCATTCCTAGACCGGCAAGGGAACTTGCTGTTCCAACAGGACAATGCACGTCCGCATGTATCCCGTGCCACCCAACGTGCTCTAGAAGGTGTAAGTCAACTACCCTGGCCAGCAAGATCTCCGGATCTGTCCCCCATTGAGCATGTTTGGGACTGGATGAAGCGTCGTCTCACGCGGTCTGCACGTCCAGCACGAACGCTGGTCCAACTGAGGCGCCAGGTGGAAATGGCATGGCAAGCCGTTCCACAGGACTACATCCAGCATCTCTACGATCGTCTCCATGGGAGAATAGCAGCCTGCATTGCTGCGAAAGGTGGATATACACTGTACTAGTGCCGACTTTGTGCATGCTCTGTTGCCTGTGTCTATGTGCCTGTGGTTCTGTCAGTGTGATCATGTGATGTATCTGACCCCAGGAATGTGTCAATAAAGTTTCCCCTTCCTGGGACAATGAATTCACGGTGTTCTTATTTCAATTTCCTGGAGTGTATTTTAGATGAGGCCAGTTCGGCAACTTGGACGTCGATGATGAAATGGTGATTAGCACAATACACACACACATACATTCCGGAGCGTAGAAGTTCCACGTTGCGGCCGGCAGTCGAACTCTGGGTTCCGCGATCGTGAATCAGCAACACTAACCACCAAAACACAAGCAGCCCACGCAGATGAAATCTGTTGTAGAGAATTTACGTGGGTACGAGGGTAACCGATATTGTCACACATAGCTCTAAAGCAAAATATCTGCGCTAATCGCTTGTGACTGTAACTTTATTGCCGAAAGATGTGATATTCACATATCACACTATTAAGATTCTTCTCCTAAAATACAGAGGCTGAGAAGCAGCAGCATTATTTTAAAACTAGCATTTTTTCCCACGGCTTCGGCCACCTTTTGCATATGTAACACATTCAAATAACTTACCGGAATGGAGAAGAGTGTCGTCGTCGACAACGGCCAATATTTCGACAAGAGCTCAACCGGCCATTTTCAAGGCATAACAGCAGCAAGTACGCGGTGCGCTAGGAATTTTAAAACCTCGGTTTACAGAGAAACTCCGAAAGATAACATTCACGCGCACACACAAACACACACACACACACACACACACACACACACACACTCACACACACTAAACACTTGCGCCAACACACACACCAAAAATGACCGACGTCCGAAATAATCGATAGTGAAATTAATAATCAATGGGTGAAGTAGAATAACACTGCTCCTCTGTTTTGACTAGGGCTGTTGATAAAATATTATTGTACCTATGTATCGATATTCTCTCTAATAATCGTCGATATATATCGAAGACATTTTGCACCGGTATATCAACATCAAAGCGGCAATATCGACTGCTTGTATTTTATTTTATATTATATTTTTTCACAGTTCTCGATAAATATTTGAAATTGTTCTTTTGAAATTATGGTATAACATAACTTTGCTTTCACTGTGAAGCAGTCTTATTACTTTTTGAGCTTTCATCACGTCCAATCTTTTTCTTTGACTGGAGCAAGTATATGTGACACAAAACAAGTGTAAGTAAACAGCAGTCTAATGGGGGTACTGACTTTAAAGGAATATATTATGACTGTGGCCCCGCACTATGAAAAAATTACAAAAGAAGGAGTGAAGGTGAAGGGGGAGGGGGGGTGGGTGGTGGTGTGAATGGAGATTGGAATAACAAGATTTCCAATGGGAAGAAATAGCACATCAGCTTAGTGTGCCATTTCTTCACTTCGGATTCTTCAAAAACTGTTGCCGAAAATTATGAACAGAAATCTGAATGACTGACTGATTCAGGGGAGGGGACTAAACAGCGAGATCATCGGTCTCGTCGGATTAGAGCACGGAATTGGCCGTGGCCTTTCACAGGAACCATCCCGGCATTTACTTGAAGCGATTAAGGGAAACCACGTGAAGACTAAATCAGAACGGCCGGATGCGGGTTTGAACCGTCGTTCTGCCGAATGCAAGTCCAGTGTGACAACCACGGCGCCACCTCGCTCGGCAATCTTAATCACAAAATTGGTCTTTGTGGCGGGCAGAGACGTTTGAGAGGAAATATGACGTAATCGGCGCTTGGCGCTACCGATAGAAACCGCAACGTTTTTATAGTACAACTGCTAGGTCGCTCCCGTTGGCAGAAATGAATACGCAGGGAAGCCGACGTCAAGTGTAGTGGACAAATCCGATATATGTCGAAACAGACCGACGGGCGCATCGAACTCCTTTTATTGTGCCACTTACCTGCAGTTACCACTGTTATCAAAGTGGCTGTAGCCAACCGTGAACACGCATCGTTTTCTGTTCAGTTCTTGATCTAAGAGTGGAAGGCAGGTTGCTATCTTGTTGATGTTCAGAACATCCAATAATAATTCAGTACCTAAATAAACATCTCTAAAACCGGCAGTACATTTACAATGTGCAGACGATATTTTTATAGGCCAGTTGAAAGGGTACAGTACCGCCCGACATTGAAAATAGGTACAACATTCTTCGTTATTCTTGTCAGAACAACATATTTTTGTAATAATAACTCAATTTCACTTAATACACCGAAGCCGGATACCAGTGTAGGAAAGAAGGACAATTTATTTATTTAATTGATCACATGTGCACTCCCACAAAATGAATCCCTACATCCAATTTGGTGAGATCTGTGAAATGAATGAATGTATGGTCGTCTGCTAACCGCAGATAGTGAATGTGCAATATATGATCATCTTTGAGACGGTCTTTTGGTCACCTTTGGTGGAACCAAAGAGATGAACTTTACTTCAGCTTTGAGCGCCTGAAATGTGGCTGAACAATACGGTAGCCAGGTGCTCCCCCACCTCGGCGGAGGTGCGAGATGACCTGAAGAACGGCCATGTTTCAGCACTCTGGCGCTGGATCTTGTGTTGGTAAGACCTGTCTTAGGTGTGCTCCGTAAAGACAAAAGAGTGGAGACATGGTATACATGTGAAATACTTAAGAGTAGTTTGGAATAATTATTTCTCTATTGCAGGAACTTTTGGGGAGAGAATTAAATGACAGGCAGGTAATATTAAGGGGATCGTAGTAATCTTCGGAAGTGACCAACGGTCACAGTAAACCACGTGTAGCAATAAGTTGAAATTCCTTCGAGTGCTAGTACTAAGTTGAAATACTTGCGAGTGCTAGTACTAAGTTGAAATACTTCCGAGTGCTAAAGTTAAGCTGAATTACTGGCGTGTGTACTATAAGTTGGAAATATATAAGAAATGGCGTGTGCAGGACTTGAAATTAGAGACGAGCACTTCCACATCGTGAGTACTGTGTGAGTCTCAATCTGTGTATGAGACAAAGGATAAAGAGAAATATTCGTCCAAGGTATCAGTTGACGACTCGCGTCTGTGACGAATATGATCTTAATATTACTTTGTGTGTTATGTTTCTGTGTGACGCTAGATTCAAACTCTAATACTCTGAGAGAGAAGCAAGGTGAGTCAGCCGTCCAGCCAGCAACGCCACTTGGCTTGCATTGCTCAGGAAGACGCGCATATATCCTCCAGAGTTCCTAGTAGGAAAGAAAAGTTACGAAGTGGGGCGGTGTCGTGTGAAACTGGGATGAATACTAATTGAAGTGACAAAGCTGAAAATGAACTGATTCTAACGTTGTGACTATTCTTTATGATGTATTCTATGTTGCCAGTGTGATGTGTTTCATGTACTTTAAGTACAGGGTTATTACAAATGATTGAAGCGATTTCACAGCTCTACAATAACTTTATTATTTGACATATTTTCACAATGCTTTACACACACATACAAAAAGTCAAAAAGTTTTTTTAGGCATTCACAAATGTTCGATATGTGCCCCTTTAGTGATTTGGCAGACATAAAGCCGATAATCAAGTTCCTCCCACACTCGGCGCTCACTGCAGGCCGACCCGTTGATTTCCCTACAGAGGCATCCAGAAGCTTTAAACTGTGCATACCATCGCCGAATGGAGTTAGCAGTCGGTGGATCTTTGTTGAACTTTGTCCTGAAGTGTCGTTGCACTGTTATGACTGACTGATGTGAGTGCATTTCAAGCACGACATGCGCTCTCTCGGCTCCTGTCGCCATTTTGTCTCACTGCGCTCTCGAGCGCTCTGGCGGCAGAAACCTGAAGTGCGGCTTCAGCCGAACAAAACTTTATGAGTTTTTCTGCGTATCTGTAGTGTGTCGTGACCATATGTCAATGAATGGGGCTACAGTGAATTTATGAAATCGCTTCAATCATTTGTAATAGCCCTGTATGTATGGTTTGCATGGGAGAGTAGCAAGATAGGTTCAGAGGCAGTGGGTTATGCATGTTCCTTTTTGTACCGCTCGGTCTGGAGTAGATTTGCGTGATGATGGGTGTGAGAGTCTAAGGGTGAGATATAGCAAAAGATCCACCAGCCTATCCAGAAAGTGCACTGTAGCGTTAGATAATTACGAGACCATAAGACAGAGAATCACCAATGTAAAGCCATGCCCACTGGGCGGAGTTTCTCATGTGTAATTGTTGTATAAAATGTAATGGTGTGTTTAGATTATCTTCGAATCATAAAAGAATTTATCGAAAAAAAAAGATAGTGAAAAGAAAAAGATTGGTGGCCTTGTTCTTCGAATAGTGTGTAGTCATGATATCTTGAATTTATAGTGTGTGCGCCATTCATAATCAGTGCGATGGTCACGTGTTGATCAAAGCCGTTGGGTAAGAAGGAAAATGTGGTATTGTCAGAGCGTAGTGAACAATCAGAGTTGTGTAAATTCCTAATAGTCAGATGTGCGTTATCCGTTTCCGTTGCATAATATTCAGACAGGAGAATAATTTGTAGCTTAATTGTGGGTACTAGAGCTCATAATCAGTCAGTGATGTTACTCAAGAAATAAGAATAAATCCACTCGCTTGGCAGACCAGTCATCTTGCAGGCCTGACTGCTTGATGCCACAGTATGAGCAAGGCATGTGGGTGCCTCTCACAGTACCCTGTTATTTTTCCGTCGATATATCGATTTTCAAATATTCTTCATTATATCAACAGCAGATAACGATACTCTTTAAATATCGATATATCGGATTCCCGATATTTTTATAAATATGAGCAGTCCTACTTTTGACAAGGGAGAGAGCAGGACTCCATGCAGAATTTAAACAACAGCCACCATCTCTATTACAGTGTTACTTGCTAATTTCATATCAATATCTTCCTTAATCACATGTCCCAATTGCTGGGAGTGCATGCCAGAATTTCCATGTTGCTATATTCCGCAGGATGACTAGTGCCAAGACAATGTTTGGCGGATTTACTCGGCTGCCGTAAGCGTGTGTGACGATTATCGCTCAGTATACCGGTGCTCAACAGTCCTGGCAGTCTGACCAATACATGACACAGCACAACTGCAAGGAGTACGGAAGACACCCGTCTTACGCAAACCAATATCATCCTTTACGGAACCTAAAAGGACCCTAACCAAAATGGATGGTGTTCGAGAAACGCACTTCACATTATATTTCCGCATAATATGCCCAATGCTGTCCTAAATGCTCCCTGCGTAAAGCAAAAATGCATAGATTTAGGTGCCACCTCGGGACGCTGGGACACGCCGCTTATAGGAAGCCTGATCAAACTGACTTGCACAGTGTGGCGCAAGAAAAAGCGGCCCCGAATACTAGATAGCAAATTGTCGCCCGTCAGTTGCCATCACTTGTTTCGAAGCTGTCGCGACTGAATTTTGTATTGTCAGTTTTTCTCTCTTATCTAATTATTACATTTTTATCTACTTGTTGTAGCATCTTCTCGTGGCGGGCAACAATTCGTGGGTAATAGGCGAACAGTCGGTACTGGGGGCCGTTGTTCCGTGCTCCACCCTGTATCTGCAACCTGACAGTTTGTCACCGTTTGGCTCTACGTCGAGGGGAACTACGTACCTTGCTTCAGAAGAGCCATTTTATCTCGGCGCCTGAAACTTTCTCACCTGAGGCAGAATGGTTACAGTGAAAGACAGAGACGTACATTGCATTATAGACCAACCGTATACCGGGTGAGTGACGATGATACCGAGGTGGTACCTAAATCTAAGGGCCTTTTTTTCCATATTCAGGGGGCATTTCGAACAGGATTGGTGGTATTTTGCGGAAACATGATGTGAAGTTTGTTTTACGACCACCATCGTCCTTTTAGGTTCCATAAACGATTACCTTGGTTTGCGTATGCGGGGTGTCTACCGCATTTCTTGCACTTGTAGCATGTCATATACTGGTCAGATTATCAGGACTGTTAAAGGCGCTGCAGTCTGGAATCGCAAGACCGCTACGGTCGCAGGTTCGAATCCTGCCTCGGGCATGGATGTTTGTGATGTCCTTAGGTTAGTTAGGTTTAACTAGTTCTAAGTTCTAGGGGACTAATGACCTCAGCAGTTGAGTCCCATAGTGCTCAGAGCCATTTGAACCATTTTTTTATCAGGACTGTGGAGGACCAGTGTACTGAGTGTAAGCGTCACACACGTTTGCAACAGCCGAGCAAATCCGCCATTGGCACCGGTCGTCCTATGGAATATAACAACTCGGAGATTCTGGCGTGCACTTCCAGCTACTGTTACAGTGACTTAAGGAAGCTGTTGGAATGGTGGTTTTTGTTTAAATTCTACATGGAATCCTGCTCTCTCCCTCGTCAAAAAAAAAAAAAAAAAAAAAAAAAAAAAAAAAAAAAAAAAAAAAAACGAGGGACAGACTTAATCCTACCTCCCCCACTGATTATTAATTTCGCTATCGATTACTGCTGAAATGAAATGAAATGTCGTGTGGCTAGGGCCTCCCGTCGGGTAGACTGGTCGCCTGGTGCAAGTCTGTAGAGTTGACGCCACTTCGGTGACTTGCATGTCGATGGCGATGATATGATGATGGAGACAACACAACACCCAGTCCCTGAGCGGAGAAAATCACCTACCCAGCCGGGAATCGAACCGGGGCCCCTTTGCGAAGCATTCGGCCTCGCTGACCACTCAACTATCAACTTCGGACATCTTTCGTTTATGACGACGCTAGAATTTAGTGTGTGTGTGTGTTATCTTTCCGGAATTTCTCTTGAAACTGAGATTTTAAATTCTCTTTCACAGCACTTACTTATGGCATGTATGCCATGAAAATAACATGTGTGCTCCTGTCGAAATATCGGCGGTTGTTGATATCACCCGGCTGCATTCACACACACACTCACACACACACACACACACACACACACACACACACACTTACACACACACACACACAAACACACATACACAGGCACGCACACATCTATTACTCATTGACTCACTTTAGCGCTCAATTTCGCGCCGGGAAGATGGACTAAACAACACAAACAAGAGACAGATTGCGATTCAGTCTTTTAATGTCAAGTCCGTTAAACACAGGAAACAGATAGCAACATGTGATTCTTCAATTTCTCCAGGTGTATTTCATCACGAAATAAATTCCAGGTGAACAGCCTGGTGTGAGTGTACAAAGGACACAGTATTTCGGCAAACGACCTTTTTACTATCATAAGGTGTGCTGATGTACATCACAAAGGACACAGTATAATGTACATGATGTTCATTAGCACACCTGATGATGGTAACAAGGTCGTTTGCCGAAATACTGTGTCCTTTGTACACTCACACCAGGCTGTTCACCCGAGATTTATTTCGTCAGATATCAACACGTCTTTCCGGACTTCGTTATATGTCACCCTTTCTTATCGCCACCCCTAACCCTAGTTGTAATAGTGGTACCTTACTCCCACAGTATTTTTATACAAATAATAAGTCATGCATATACATCATTTACTTGAAATTTCTCCAGGCGTCGCTGAGTTTCGTTCCTTTGTCACCCCGTTTTCAAACCTGCTACCGCCGCCACCCCTTTGTCAGGTAGTTGGTACTTGCCCTCACGTAGTATGCGATTACCCAATTTGGCCGAAATCGAGCCAATGGTTTAGGATGAGATGTGGAACATGCATGTGTATGTACGGATACAGGCTGATCAAAAACAATCTGGAAAGCCGGTAAGGGTGTTGCAGGGTAGGCTGAAGGTTGTTCTGAGATATAATGTTGAAAAGATCGATACGTTTCTGATTTAAGTTTCATTGATGTTAGCACAACGGGTCATTGCTCATTGCCCGTGCACATTCAAGCGGCCTGCTAGAGACAGTTTTCCCAAATAAGTTCATCGCTTAGTTTCCTCAAACCGAACAAACGATCTCTTTCTCATCTAGCTGAAATTTATCATTTGCGAAAAAGGCAAGTTTTAAGTGGTAAAGAGCATTTGAACAAGTTGTAACTCATTGACCTACAGATGTCTGATAATTAGCTCATTTTAGTGTGTGCAAGTGCTTGAATCTGCGCGAGCAATGAGCTGAAGGGCTAACGTCAATGCTAACTAAATCGGAAACGGTGCAACATATCAAAATTTTCTATTAACAATTATTCCTCGGTACAGCCTAACTTGCAAGACCCTTAAAAGTTTTCAGGCTGTTTCTGACCATCCTATATACATACAATTATTTTTACAAATATATAGCTGATACATATTGATACGATGCTACTGTAGAAGTGTATACCTTCCTCATCAGTTAACACATTCTACAGGTGTATAGTAACGTTTGTCATGATGGTGATCTGTGGAACACGTGAAGTAGTTTAACTGAGACCTTGAGGCGACTGGATTTGCATTGTGCACAACATCATGGTGAACCTTTAGACATTTCAAGAGAGATAGTTAGGAAATGATACTTGGTTTAAACATTTCATCGGTGACGAGTTCATTAAAGGCGGAATGGAAAGTGATTGGGATGGAAATAGGCAGTGTCCTTTCACCGAAACCGTCCCAGAATTCGCTTCAAGCGGCTCAGGGATGTCATGAAACACCTAAAGCTGGTTGGGTGGTGGGAATCTGAAGAATGCGTGTCGGTGGGTACACTGAAATACAAGGGGACCCTTACGTTCACTCCGCTCAGATCACAGTACGATAAGAAAATGCCCGTACCCATACCTCTAGGTGGAGTTAAGTGTTGGTGCCCACACGACTTTACCGTGAGATGTGGTTGAAAGAAGAGAAGGAGATTAACCAGGGAAGTTATAATGAAGTGAGGAATAGATGTATTGAAACTTCGGATGCAGGGACGTAGATGTACTTTAGAAAACGACGGTAAAATTCTTCACATTCTATTCACTTTGAATGCTGCAAGTCGTGGTACTTAAACAGTCTGACTGTTAGTTTTACACATAGAACAAAAACTAAGCTGGGATACTATCTGCACAGCTAGCTGAGGGGCTGTAATGTCTATATTTAGCATTCTTCCAATGCTGCCGGGATGTAGAATACTAGCATGGATTAATAGTGTACGCTGTCTTGAAAGGAAACCTCATCATGCAAGGCTTCCGGAAATCCGTTATGTTTTCCTTCACTAATTCCTTGTTTTCTGTATTCTTTGCTTCTTCGGACCTCAATTACCTTGTTTTTTCCTAAATATTGGTAGGATCTTCTTTTATTTTATGTAGACTAATTTTGACGTTTATTTCTTCTTATTTCTTTGATGTAAGGAGTATTTCTCACTTTTTCTGTTATTTTTCAATTTTTACACATTCCTTACTATCCTGGCCATAACTTGTAAAGTTCTTACCGAGATTTCTTTCACATATAGCTGTCACAGCCGCGTCATCTGCAAAGCTAAGGAACCATATTCCATCATCATTTATTACGATACCTGTGCAGTATTCTTTGGTCTCATTTACCGTATGTTCTACGTAGATGTTCACAAAGTATAGGGACAGTTTGCTTCTATGTCTAACGCCCTTACTATTGTAACTTCTTTACTGTATCTATTTGTTCTTTGCGTTGTTCTTTAAATACTTCTGTCTCCACAGTCAAGCTTTACCATTTCTAGAATATTAGTTTGTTCCATTTGACAGATCCGAACGCTTTCGTGAGGTCTACGGAAGCTATATGTATTTTTCCGTTGACCAGAAAGGTCTCTTCAATTATATTGCAAAGACATAAAGTAGCTTCTGCCTCTATCTTCTCAGAAGCCAAATTGGTCTTGAACTAAAGTGGCTTCAGTTTTGTTCTTAAAGATTCTATGTATTATCCTTGATGATACTTTGAAAACTTGAGACCGAATTCTCAAATTCCTGTGATCTTTACACTTGCGTGCTTTGGTCTTCTCTGGAATCATCGTTACGACACTTCTCAGAGCCAGCACAAGTAACGTGCGAAACGTGATACCGCAAGGGGCGGCGGCACATCTGCAGGGCGGCAGCACAGTGGCGGCAGGTTCGCCGCCTCTGTTGGGTGAGACAGGCATGAGAGTAGCCATTGTTGTGTTTATGTGGCAGCTAGTGTTTTTGCCAGTTGTTGTTTTTATTTTTAGAAAAGCCATTGTAGCTATTCTATCGTTCTTCACTACTAAAGATGCAGAATTCATTCCGGCAGCTGGCCGAGGTAGTCAAGAATTGTCAGACGTATTGCTTTCTCTAACCGCGGAAAAAAAAGGCGCGTCACAGTATGTTGTAACCTGGGATTATATAATTTACATTGATGTAATAGGTGTGCGTTTTTCATGCACAGCAAAATTAGTACTGTACATGCAACTTACCAATTATGGAATAGTCAGACACGAAAGAGCAAACAGATTATAAGAACGACACAGGTCAAATGTAAGTTCTTTCCAAAGAGCGATCGCAGTATAACGCTTTAATATTTTTCTTTTATCTTCTATTACTTTCTTAATTTCGAAATTTTAAAGCAAAAAGTTATGAAAAATGGAAAGGACGTCATCCCATTTCCTTAAATTGGAGCAATTTCCCTGGATTTTCCTTTATAAAGAAACATTTAAAATGGAGATAAGTATTTCAGCTTTTGCTTTGCTGCCGTCAATTTCAGTTCCAGCCTCATTCACTAGAAACTGGACATTAACTTTGGTGCCACTAACAGCCTTTACATACGACTAGAGTTTCTTTGGGTTTGTGAAAGACCACTTCACAATATTCTGCTACGATAATCATTGAAGGCATCACGCATTACTCTCTTGACAGCCAAACCCGTTTCATTCAGCATTTCTCATCTAGAGCCCTTCGCTTTGTTTTACACCTATTATGCAGTAATCTATGTTCTTTAGAAGTTTCTTTAAAGTGGCTGTACCATGGAGGCTCCCTCCCATTATAAACTGTTCTACTGGGTACATATCTGTCTTGTGTATGATCAACTGTTCTTCTAAACTTGAGCCAGAGTTCCTCTACATGCTCCTGCCCTGTGCTGAAAGTTTCAAGTTTCTCATTGAGATATGACACTACTGATTCTTTGATCTAGTTTACTCGTATATCTTTCTGCTTGTTTTGGTCGTCCTTTGCCCTTTGATAATCATTGTTGTCACAACCACGTCTTGGTGACTGATACCAGTTTAGATGTGGACATCCTCAAAGATCCACTATATTTCCATCATGAGTGGGATTTGCAGTTATCTTTTCTCGGTAGCTTTCAGTGAAGGCATTTATTAAAGTTTCACAGGATGTCTTATCACGCCCACCAATATCAAAACTGTTATATTTACGATTAATTGAGGGCTGACTAAAGCCTCCACCGATGATTTCAGTGTCATTGGGGAACTTAGTTACAAGTGAATTCGGCAACATCGTTCTGTGCATAAACACCGTCCCCCCCCTCCCGCCTTCTATATTTCCTCCTCGCCCCTCGCTATGTACATTTACGCCAGAATGTTCAGTGGAATGCTATGTAAAAATATGAAGTAAATCAGTCGAAATCTTTCTGCGATTTTTGGTAACAACCTTTCCTACTTTATATGTTACTTGTACAGGATGGGCATTCTAATCCATAATGGGAATAATTCGGGATGGAGATTAGATACTGCTAAATGTTCTACATACAAGTTGTAGGTGGCAAATAGAGTCACGAATTTCTAGTAATGGATGTGACCTTGGATGTGATTTTCAAGCTTATGTGGAAGTTAAAGCGCTTTTGTAAAATGGGAATCCTAATATTTGATTCAAGATTTGCAAAGAATAGCTGATTTTACGTATAAAATTATACATTATTCAAGGCCATGGCTAGTTCAATGAAGGTCAAACAACCAAACACGTTTTTAGTTATAGTAGGGATTAACCTACAGCACAGGAAGAGTACAGCAAAATACAGTTTGAGATGCAAACTGGAAGGGGGATCCCGAGGAATGAGAAGCGAGGGGACTCATCCTACGGCTTGTAAATCAATGATCTACGTTTTATTTATGCTTGGTCTGTCTTGCAAATGCCAAAATAATATTTATACGCTGTGATTTATTTATTTTTTCCAATAAACACGTTAATTAAAATGTACAGTTCAAATCTGTGTTTTCTCATTCCAAATGTTATGCTACAAATAGGGGTATCCGTGACACGAAACTCAACCTTCGCATGACCTTCGATAGTTACCTTTAAAATCATGGTTATTGATAACGATACCTGAGCCGTTTATGATAACGATACGTGAACCGATTATGCCATTTCCAGTCTACATCTAACATTAATTTTGCTGTACCTCCTCTATTCTGAGTTAATCCCTACTAGAATTGAAAAAAAAAGAAAAATAATAGATCTGTCGGGCTGTTCTCATGTGATTAGCTTCCTGAACTGATTTTAATTTAATTTCCGTATGATTTTCGAATTTTTCGGTGGATTTTTGAAAAATTTTCTTTTTAACATACTTTCTCCTGACAACTACGAACACAACAAAGACAAAAATAAACCGAATCGGTCGAGCCGTTCTCAGGTGATGACCTCTCACACATGCAACAACTGATTGTTGCTAAATTAGTAATCCAGAAGGAAAATTATATGGGTCCGATTAAATGTGATGTAATCTCTCTGTACAGCAGGAAAGGAAAGAATTCCTCAGTTACACGAGACCAACGCCGGTATCGTACCATTATTTCGACCAGGGCCGCTTCCTCGACACTTTTCTTTAATTTCTAAGTTTAAGAAATGGGAAAAGGGGAGACGAAGAAAGCTAAATGAACATAAATATTTTAAATAAAGCACCTGCATCAACAATTAGTTTCACGTAAACGTTTTCTACAGGCTGGATCGAGACATGTCCGACGGGAGAAAAAGACTGTCTGGCACTGAATGTAGGAAACGACGGGCGCTTAAGGGAGAAGATGATAGGAAGGAAAATGATGCACTATAACGATATTTCAAGCCAAAGAGAGATTGAACAACTGATTGAATCAACAAGTTATTCATTAGGTGGCTGCACCTGAACTCTCTCCTTTTATAAATTTTGAGGTGTTACGTTATTAATAATTCACGATATGCAGCTTTATAATATTCTGAAGTGGTTTACTAATATTTGAGTTTAAAGAAGAAAGCTAAATGAACATAAATATTTTAAATAAAGCACCTGCATCAACAATTAGTTTCACGTAAACGTTTTCTACAGGCTGGATCGAGACATAGATTCTGACAAATGTGTTGCGGGCGATACTTAAATGATCCTTCCGTTGCTGTGGGATTACCTTTCAAAATTTCCCTACACTAAATTACTTCTTAGAATTGATTAGTTCTTATGAACCAAGACTATAACTTGTTAGAGTGTTAATATTTCTTTCGATGTATTCGATGAAAAAACTAAGATCCTTGCTTGTACCCGTGTACATTTTTCAACAAAAGATATGCTGAATTCTATAAGCTAGTTATTTGGGAGGAATTTTAAATTAAAATTGTTGAATCAACAAGTTATTCATTAGGTGGCTGCACCTGAACTCTCTCCTTTTATAAATTTTGAGGTGTTACATTACTAATAATTCACGATATGAAGCTTTATAATATTCTGAAGTGGTTTACTAATATTTGAGTTTAAAGAACTTTATTCCAGGGAAAAATGGTTTCTGAAAACTGACAGAAACTAATCTACATGAAATTCCGAAGGCCTAGTTAGTAATCCAGAAAGAAAATTATATGGGTCCGATTAAATGTGATGTAATCTCTCTGTACAGCAGGAAAGGAAAGAATTCCTCAGTTACACGAGACCAACGCCGGTATCGTACCATTATTTCGACCAGGGCCGCTTCCTCGACACTTTTCTTTAATTTCTAAGTTTAAGAAATGGGAAAAGGGGAGACGAAGAAAGCTAAATGAACATAAATATTTTAAATAAAGCACCTGCATCAACAATTAGTTTCACGTAAACGTTTTCTACAGGCTGGATCGAGACATGTCCGACGGGAGAAAAAGACTGTCTGGCACTGAATGTAGGAAACGACGGGCGCTTAAGGGAGAAGATGATAGGAAGGAAAATGATGCACTATAACGATATTTCAAGCCAAAGAGAGAACGACCTAGCAGCGGCGTGGGTGGAAAGATGGATGCAGAGCCACAGACCGAAGAAACTAGTCGAACTACTTAAGGCTACATTTTCATCTTCAGGACATCACCACAAAACTGACGAGAACATCCCTGTGACCACCGAAGACAACAGCAATGCTGAAAGTGGAACATACACAAGATGTTCAACAGGCCACCACCATACTGAAGACCTGACTTATGAGGGAAGCTCCAAGAAGGACGCATCAGGCGGAGCTGAAATCAGACGACGGGACTCGGAAAATACCAGAGGGACATCAGCTGCGGTAGACACCACCGCAGATGTGATTGAAGGCGAGCCTAAACTAGAAGATATAATTGTCTCAGATCGCGGAAGACGGTCAGAAATTATCGCGTTCGAGCGACTTTGGTCATACGAGGTCCTCCCGAACGCTTTATAGAAGCGGAAGAACGTTCTAAAAATGCGAACAACCAGCATCCGCACCTTGTGCATTACAGCTATTTTTCGAAGAACCTAGAAGAAGCAGATAGACGTTGGTTGGTGTACTCAAAGAGCACACATGGCGTCCTCTGTTTTCGTTGCAGTTTTTTTCGTCACGTACAGTAAACCTTGTGAAGAACGGTATAAGCGACTGGAGTCACCTTGCTTCATATGTCGAAAGTCTTGGGAAGTCTACCGAGTATTTGAAATCACACAAAAACTTGATAGTGTTTTCTGAAGGATTGAAAAATTCACGAACTGTCGACACCCATCATCAAAGACTGAGTGCGAACATTGGAAAAACGTTCTTGAGTATTTAATAGCGATAACAACTTTCCTTGGTAAGAATGTCTGCCTTTGAGAGGAAGTGCAGGTACACTCTTTCATTGTGACATCGGAAACTTCTTGAATTAATTCCGAATGTTCGACGCTATGATGATTGAGCACCTGCACAGAACAAGACAATGGGAGAATAAGAGTCTCCATTGTCTTGGAAAAGAAACACGGAACGAAATAATTAGTCATATTGGATCATCTATAATCAACAATATCTTACTAATGATGGAATCTGCGAAGTATTACAATATTACTCTGGATTGCAAATCAGGTATTTCAAAAGTTGAGGAGATGGCAGTTGTGATGTGCTTCGTCCAGAGACACGAAGAGGCGTTTAATGTCCGAATTCGCGGTCATTTCGTGATATTTCTTTCAGTGCCCAATTCTTTAAGCTCCACTTTGACGCAGCACTATAAAAATATCCCGTTGCACAATGTGACAGGTCAATGGCGCGAAAATGTCTGCAGTAAAGGGTTTTAGATTTTATCAAGATAGCGTTCTGTGTACCATGTAGCAGTCACTCATTGAATCTTGCTGTAAACGATTCCACTATGTCTTCCCATTATACTGTTTCGATGTTTTCGACCTTGAAGAGCTTGTGCTATTTCTTCTCGTCCTCCGTTCGGCTTTGAGATATCTTGAAGAAATGTCTACGTGACCTGAGGCTGAAGCCGCAGAGCTATACTAAGTGTGAAAGCCGCACCGATGCACTTACTCCCCTGAGGTTTCAAATTGGAGGAATTTATGAGGCGCTTGCTCGCATATCAGAAGAATTCGATAGCCTGACTGCTCACGAAGCCGCAACGCTTGCGAATCAATCTGGTACGACGTGCTGCTTCACATCATTGTAGTCAATAAACTCTTCCAAAGCACTGACACAAAGGTTTTTGAGGCCCTGGAAATGTTTGAGAGTACGAAAACATATTTTGAAACCTGCAGAACGAAAAAGTTAGTGTATTTCTTGACGGACTCCAAAGAATTGGCCACAGTATTGGAGCTAGAAGATGTAACGTTACCGCGTGTTTCCTGGCAACAAAGCAAGAAGCCAAGACGCTTTACCTAAGAAGGAAGGGATGAGACAGTAGACGGTCCACTGAAACGTTACAATATGGGATTCTACTATTATCTTTACGACGTGTTCACCGTATCTTTGGATGAGAGATTCACTCAGCTGAATTATCATTGCGATCATTTTCGTTTTCTATACGATCCTGGTAGCCTGAATAAACAGTGTTGTAGTATCGTTGCGGTTTTGCAACACAACGAGTCAAGCAACGTTGATGCGCTGGAGTTAAAAGAAAAGTTCGCGGCCAACGTTCGTGGAACCTGGGGTGGATCCAATAGAAACTTTCAATTTTATAGGAAGACATAAGTTTTGCCCCAATGTTAATATTCCTCTAAGAATTCTTCTAACACTTATGGTGACAGATACGAGCGGAGAGAGATGTTTGTCAAAGATAAAATTTATAAAAACATATCTCAGATCAAAGATGAGCCAAACTTGTTTTAGTGAACTTTCGACAATATCCGGTGAGAACGCAGTTTCAGAGGACTTAAAATACTCGGATCGACCGAATTAAAAACAGATTTAAAAAATGTTCAGTTGCTTAGTTCTTTATCATGCTCTCGTTTATTTTGTTCAACGTAAAATAAATTGCTATTGTAGGCTTTATTGTTCATAACAAATTAACACGTAAATTTTGAATTGTGTTGTAATTATATTTGTTTTCCGCAGAATATATAAGCGTACTCAAATGTAAAAACTGTTCAATTTATGGTGAATTCACAGGGCAGGCAGTCAGGCTTGTACCGGATCTGGTACTTCTGTTAAAATCTTCTGGGACTGTACCCGTTTTATGTACATCATTGATTACAAGGTACATACATCTCCACAAAAGTGACATATTAGTGACTAAACATGTCACTGGTTGTAAATCTTAATGTGCCCAGCTGTTAATTTCTCGATGAATGATCTACTCCCACAGCATCTCTTCTGAGAGAGCCACACGCTGGTACGTGAACCGCCCAGCTCGTCGTACATCCAGCGAAGCAGATGTGGCGAGGCGGCGCGGAGAGGAATTCGGGGGAATCCCCGACCGGCCGCGTGCCGGGCTGGGGCGGCGCGATCCATCCGCCTGATTGGCCGAGCCGGCCCGCCGGCCGCCGTAATTGGCCCATTTCCGCGAGGTGGCGCCATCCGTTGTGTCAATTACCGGGGCGCCCCCGGCCGCCGGCCGGCACAGGAAGCGGACGGTTCGTTTGCCGGACCTGCAGATCAAGTCATTGGCCAAGTTTACTCGAGTTCTTCCCCGTTCTTTGCCCGCCCAAGGTTTCGACTGCGCCGTAGAAAGAGCCTACGTAGTACCACTCGAGGCGGAACCGACAAATATCCTCTACAGGTCTGCGCAGAAGGGTCACAGAAGGTATACAGACACTACTGTACAAGTGTTTCTCGAAACATTTAGAAGGTGTAACACAAAAATACGTACGAAAACTCTTTTTCTTATTGTCGTACTAACCAGCTGGGATCATATAACAACCACGATTCCACTCATTTATTTGTTGTTTCTTATTTTTCGAGTACTCCTTCATATTGTCCCATCGTCTTTCTTCTTTCCATGCCCTTCCTGAGCTCTCGATTTTCCTGTCTTGAATGCCTTCGAAGTTTAGTACTTAAATGTTTTCTTTACATCGTTTCTTTTTCTGTGGTATTCGTTGTTCCTACTTCCTTTTTATTAGGAACTCATGGTACAGTTGAATTACTTTTCCAGAAACAAAGTTTCTTATGTTAGCCATTTTAAATTCATTTCGTATTGATATCCGAAGAACATTAACCTTCACTTTCTAATTACATCCCTATCTCGAAAACTCTCTGTATGTTTTTGTAGATCTCCTCATTACTTCTCTTTCTTCATCTCCTGGTGTGTGTCCTGCAAGTACATTTTAGCGACCTGTCTATCAGGTATCTTTATTCTGTTCCCAATATGATTTGTTGCTAAGTATTCACGTTCATATATACATTCCGATCTTACCACTGCAAAACAGTGCTTTAAATTTGTTCTCCAGAAATGCATTTCTTTAGTAGATATTTTTCGTTAAGCCTTATAATCTCATTTTACTGATTCTTACATATACTGTAAATGTTCGTAGCTCACAATATTTATGTTTTTTTATGCATTTTCTATTTTTTTTATTTTTAAAATATTATAGGTCTATTCTTTCTCCAAGATTCAATCGAGTATCTCCCTCTTTTAAATCTTCTAGAGTAATTAAAAAAATTGACTGAAAAAGCTAGATAGTTAATGTAAGTTCCATTCGATTTCCTTCCTAGAATTATCCGTTTCCTTTTGCGAATTTTTGTCTTCAAATTCCAGCTCCTAAAATTTTTTTAAACCCAGTTCAGCTGTAAACGTAAAACCCTTTGTCTTACATCACTTTTTACTTCAAATGCCTGAGAAATTCCCCCATAAATTTCAGGATTTACTAGAGTTCAGTATTTACTAGAGTTTTTATTTTCTATTTTTAAAATTTTGTTTTAACAGCATGTTCTGAAACAGATTCATTTACTATTTTTTAAGAATGTATGGTAGTTTGCAAGGGGAAATCAAACAAGGCCACAGATGATGGTATTCGCTACTGATAGTGTCATTGATAAACACAGCAAAATAATACATCCACATTTCAAAATTAATGTTACCGGTTTGAATGCCATGGAGCTTCCCAATGAGAGGCTCAATACCACGACACGGTGACTGCACTCGTTTGTAAATGTAGCCCAAGAGCACTTTCTGAAATTTGTAAATTTGTGGTAAGGTCTTATGGGACCAAACTGCTGAGGTCATCGGTCTAGAAGCTTACACACTACTTAATCTAGGTTAGTTTAACTTGCGCTAAGGACAACACACACACACACAAACACCCATGTACGAGGGAGGACTCGAACCTCCGACGGGGGGAGCCACGCGGACCGTGACAAGGCGCCAGAACCGCTCGGCTACCCCGCGCGGCACTTTCTGAATGTCTGAAGAAAATGTTAAAACTATGCCAGCCAAGGAAGTGAGCAAACATAAACTAATATTGTCATTAACAGGAAAATAATAGATTTCGTCAACAAATTCTTGTATACAGGGTGTAACGAAAATAAGCCGACAAACCTCTCCGCTGTGGCCGAGCGGTTCTAGGTGTTTCAGTCCGGAACCGCGCGACTTTTACGGTCGGAAGTTCAAATCCTGCCTCGGGCATGGATGTGTGTGATGTCCTTAGGTTAGTTAGGTTTAAGTAGTTCTAAGTTCTAGAGGACCTCAGATGTTAAGTCACATAGTGCTCAGAGCCATTTGAAAAAAACTCGAGAGTTTTGTAGAGGGCATCTTGAGACACAAACTGGAAACGAGAACCCACAGAGAGAGATCTGTCAGAGCCCTCTCATGTCTTTTTCGTTTTCCTAAACTGTCCATTGGCTTGTTAAATGTTTGCGAATATTTTAACTTCTTGGAAAGAGGGTATTATATTCCTTATGCAACAAATGTGAAAATCCAACACACATGACAAAGAGGTATATTAATAAAAGGTACATGTGAAGATGCTGGTGTGTGTTTCACTGCTCGCACATTGACCGTAATTAAAAGTCAGCTAAGATTGGTTTTCCACTGATATCGATGAGGAGCTGTTGCTCTTCGTTCGAGATCGCAGGCGGCGACCTCCATGGTGAACAATCATACGGCAGTGTTAGTACTTAACTGAGATCAGCGTGAAACTAGGAACCCTGCGACGAATAGTGAGTCTATTCAAAGTCGTAGTGATGATTTTTAATTTTTCATTACAGTTCTTTCGCTATTTGGGACTCAGAGTTATCTCTGACTTGCTCGTTAACTTGCCTGGTGTACATATGAACTCTGGTTGATGTCTAACCTCTCCTTGATACAATGGGTAACGCAGTTATTTCTGTCACATAGTTAAAAGTCGACTCAGTCTCTTTCTCTGGAAGTAATGTTTTATACTGCGCTTACCGTCATCTTTCTACCCACCATTCGAACATTATTTGTAACTCAGAGAGTTTGAGATCACACGTATTCTTTATTACTTCGGGACGAAGACGTTCTCCACATTCAATTTTTTCGTTTGTGTAGGTTTTGGAATCTAATTCACCTGGACATCATTTCAGTAATTAGTTAACCCCATGTTAACGATAGGTTAACGAAAGCCATCTGCAGTACATAAATCAGAGAGATCTCGTTTTTGACGACAACTCCGTGGTGCAAATCTTCTTTTAAAACAGATTGTTTCTGACCAGCCTACAAGCCGTAGGGTATAGTCCTCATGCTACATGGGCGGTAGTGTAGCTACTGGCAGGTCTAAGTTAGCCGGGCAGGCCCCAGCAGAGGAGCTACACAATATGTGCCTCACAACGACCCATCTTATATATTACATATCCCATTCCTTATCCTCAACTACCATTCCTTTTCCTCCTCTAATTACCTTACAGATGCCTTGTGATTAGCCTGGGGGCCGCGCGGGATTAGCCGAGCGGTCTAGGGCGCTACAGTCGTGGACTGTGCGGCATGGTCCCGGCGGAGGTTCGAGTCCTCCCTCGGGCATGGGTGTGTGTGTTTGTCCTTAGGATAATTTAGGTTAAGTAGTGTGTAAGCTTAGGGACTGATGACCTTAGCAGTTAAGTCCCATAAGATTTCATACACATTTGAACATTTTTTTTATTAGCCTCGGGAGGGATGAATCATAAGGGAGAAAACCCCGAAAGAAAATCTAGAGTGGGACCCAAAAGCGGATGGAAGACGTACTACGTCCCATCCCGGAGTCTCCTGCAACCGAAGTGATGCCAGACTTATTGCCTTGCATTGCCTGTGGACACAATCATTTAGGTCGACAGGGAGAACATCATGATTGGGCGACTCACGTGTCTGTATATTTATCGATCGCGCAGTTCAGCGACGTGCGTTTCGGAGAGGGTTATTGTTAAAATTACGAGAGTGTATCGGGAAACGTGTTACTGTCTGCCACATACATCCTCCGATCAAAAGTATCCGGACAACTACTGTGTACGTTAATACAAGTGGTGTCCACGCTTCGCCTTTATGGCGGATTCGTTTCCGTGACATCACTTGAAGTGAGGTGCGTGGCTATCTATGGGGAAACGAAGGCTACTTTTCGTCAAGAGCCGATACCAGTGAAGGCAATGAAGTTGAACGCTTGCGTCTGGTGCGGAGCTAACATTCTAACTCATTCGACAGGTGTTACGATGGCTACTGGTCGGGACTCTGGGTAGACCAGTCCGTTTCAGGAATGCTGTCGTCCACAGACCATTGCTTCGCAAATGGTGCTTTGTGAGAGTGTGCGTAGTCCTTATCGCCTCCGAACTGCTCCCCTACTGTACGCAGTACGCAACGTTGTAAAATGTGTTCTTTTCGTTCCGCAGTTAGGATTTTGTCAAGCACAATAAATGGACGACGTCTTTACCACGAAAAACACACGCGCCCAGGTCCATCGGGTCGGAGAGCGGCGGCGGTCGAGGCGAGGGCGCGACGTACACCGGCTCGTCCAGGGGTGCCGTGACGCTACCGGCGGGCGACTGCGAAGGCCGCAGGTTCCCGTGAGGCCGTGAATCTGGCGGAGGAAAACCAGCAGAATCACGGGGAGAACGACAAATGCGATTTTGATTCTAGTGACGGCGCTGCAAACCATCGGGACCTGCAATTAGATACGTATGTGTGCCAGTGCGTTTCTGGATCTCGCTTCGCTCCCTGCGCTGACGTCTGCCCTAAACCCTGTGAAAAACAAGATCACGCGGTGCAAGGCGATACAAGCGGACCGTCGGCGACAGCGGATGCTGCGGGTGGTGGAGCAATTGAAGCGGCGTCCGACGGCAATGGCCATGCAGGAGTTCCGCCGGCGATAGTCCGTCGCGTGGGTGGGAAAGATAGAACGCGAGAAGGAGCTGCAGCTCCTGTTCCCGTGTGAGGTACGAAGCTTGGCCATCTGCTGTTTAAAAGGGCGTACGAAGCGTTCTGCTTCTCCGTTGGACTGGGGGTGAAATGAAGCACTTGTTAGAATGCTGTTGTTGTTGTTGTTGTGGTCTTCAGTCCTGAGACTGGTTTGATGCAGCTCTCCATGCTACTCTATTCCGTGCAAGCCTCTTCATCTCCCATACCTACTGCAGCCCACATCCTTCTGAATCTGATTAGTGTATTCATCTCTTGGTTTCCCTCTAAGATTTCTACCCTCCACGCTGCCCTCCAGTTCTGAATTAGTGATCCCTTGATGCCTCAGAACAAGTCCTACAAACCGATCCCTTCTTCTGGTCAAGTTGTGCCACAAACTCCTCTTCTCCCCAATTCTATTCAATACCTCCTCATTATTTATGTGATGTACCCATGTAATCTTCAACATCCTTCTGTAGCACCACATTTCGAAAGCTTCTACTCTCTTCTTTTCTAAACTATTAAGAGTCCATGTTTCACTCCCATACATGGCTACACTCCATACAAATACTTTCGGAAACGACTTCCTGACACTTAAATCTATACTCGATGTTAACAAATTTCTCTCCTTCTGAAACACTTTCCTTGCCATTGCCAGTCTACATTTTATATCCTCTCTACTTCGACCATCATCACTTAGTTTGCTCCCCAAATAGCAAAACTCCTTTACTACTTTAGGTGTCTCATTTCCTAATCTAATTCCCTCAGTATCACCCGACTTAATTCGTCTACATTCCATTATCATCGTTTTACTTTTGTTGATGTTCATCTTATACCCTCCTTTCAAGACACAGTCCATCCCGTTCAACTGCTCTTCCAAGTCCTTTGCTGTCTCTGACAGAATTACGATGTCATCGGCGAACCCCAAAGTTTTTATTTCTTCTCCTTGGATTTCAATACCTACTCCGAACTTGTCTTTTGTTTCCTTTACTGCTTGCTCAATATACAGATTGAATTGCATCGGGGAGAGATCACAACCCTGTCTCACTCCCTACCAAAGCACTGATTCCCTTTCATGTCCCTCGACTCTTGTAACTGCCATCTGCTTTCTGTACAAATTGTAAATAGCCTTTCGCTTCCTGTATTTTATCCCTGTCACCTTCAGATTATGTTAGATTATGATCGCCATTTCGTTCACAAAACTGTTCAAAATCGTGGGCGGTGAACTGAGATCCGTTGTCCGTAACAATGACTTCAGGCAATCCTTAAACTCAAAAAATTGAGAACAACACATGAATGGTGGTACCTGACGCGGTAGAGTTCACGTAAATGGGAACTTGCTGAAACAGTCTACCACTATGAGCCAACTAGTGTTCCAAAATAGTCCTGCAAAGCCTGTGTGTACTCGTTGCCACGGGGCCAAGCTGATATTCTCTGTGGCGGAGCGGACTGGATTCCCGCGCATGCGGGACATGTGACGTCATCCGTTCAATGTGAGCGTCCATGCCTTGCCAAGTGCAGTGCCGGCGAGCTGACTGTTTAGTGCAAACAATTTTCCAATGTCCTTGGTAAAGCAGTTGTAACACATCCTTCTGCAACAATGCGGAAATTCTTGATGCAATAATTTACCAACAGCCGTATGTATTGTAGAAATTTATTTTATTTTATGAACTTCTATGTGCTACCAGTTTCGGCATTACATCGATGCCATGTTCAGGCCCCACTCGTCATATTCGTAAAATAGCTATAAACAGAAGGAGCCATATAACTGGATCCGTGAATCTATCGTCCTGCAACAGCTCTTGGTGGCCACTGTCAGACGGTACTAAGATCACACCTTGTTGTACTGAAAGGTTATGCAGAGGAGCAAAGAATCGGAGCACGATTGAGTTCTGAATGCCGTTCAATGAGCGACGCCAAGGCGTGCGAATGTAATGGAACAAAATCTTGTTATCAGGGCCCGCTTTCGTGGCCTGTGCAATTTCGCTGTAATTCAATAGAAAAGACTGCAGCAATTCAAGAGTTCTGGGCATCGATTTGCCAACAAGATGCGTCAGAGGAGTCAGAATCAGAGGCAGAGCCAATCGGAAGGCGAGAAAGGTCGTCAGCATTGCCATGCTTTGCCGTACGTCTGTACACAATTTCGTGCCGATACTAGGATAGAACCAAAGCCCAAAGTTGCAGTTTTTGAGCGGTATGTGAAGGAACCGGCATCGACGGATGAAACAAGGATTGCAAAGGCTTCTGATTTGTCATTAAATTGAACTTACGACCAAAAGGATAGTGATGGAATTTTGTCACAATATACACAATAGCGAGAGTTTCTGTTTCAGTTTGTCAGTAATTGCACTGAGTCTGAATTAACAACTTGGAGGAAAAAGCAATAGGTCTGTCTTGTGTACCAATTCTTTGTCAAAGCACAGCACTAATTCCGTAAGAGGAAGCATCTAGTTGCAAAATCACTGGCTTGGCAGGATCAAAATGTGCCAGACATCTGTCGCTGAACAAGGCATTTCTGAGGTTCTGAAATGCGTCGTGACAGTCGTTGGTCCACAAGAAAGGCACATGTTTCCGATGCAAGGGATGCAGTGGGGCCGCGATCTGTGAAGCGTTCGAAATGAAACGAATGTAGCATGTCAATTTGTCTAGCACAGACTCCAGTTCAGATACACTGCAAGGAAGAGGCAGGTCACGGATTGGAATGTGACTGTTTATCACATGATCTAAGCACTCTAAGTTCTGTCTGAAAAAAGTCACTATTTTCGAGACGTCATTTGAATTTACACTTCCTAGTGAGAACCTGTAAATCGATATATCACTGACGGTATGTCTGTTGCGGCCTGTCCTTATGGCGAAAGAACTGAAATCTGGCTGCCGCGGCCGGAATCCACTGTTCTTAATACTGACATAATGCATCTACCACTTCGTCATAGGAGAGTACGTTGGAAGAGTTATTTAACCAAGCAAAACACAGGGGTTCCACCAACGGACAAGAAATAATGAGATTTCGCTGTACCTTGAATTCTTCGGCCTTGACAGAGGGCCTGGAACTGCTTTAGTGCCGAAATGGTGGAATGTTGTATGGTGGGACTTGTTCGATCAGTTGGTTGGTCGGTTGGGTCGCCGGTGCACCTTGTGCAGCAAGCAATTGCTGTACAGTAGACAGCAATGTCGCAACTTGCTGGGTCTGAAACTGAAACAACTGGTTTAGTTCCAGAGCAGGAGGAATCTGCAGTTGAGGCGCAGGGGCAGGGAGTGGAGGGGGCGTGGTAGCCATTCGAACGCTAAAAAATTACAGGAAAATATGACAAGACAAACAGAAAAGTGATGTGCAAAGCCTCTGAATAGAGAAACAGAGTTGCCCTCCTGTAATACATACAACAATAAGAACAAATGAGCAAATAGAATCACTGTATAGAAGATATGAAAAGCAAACAGCCGGCCGGAGTGGCCGAGCGGTTCTAGGCGTTACAGTCTGGAACCGAGCTACCGCTACGGTCGGAGGTTCGAATCCTGCCTCGGGCATGGATGTGTGTGATGTTCTTAGGTTAGTTAGGTTTAAGTAGTTCTAAGTTCTAGGGGACTGATGACCTGAGACATAACTCCCATAGTGTTCAGATCAATTTCTGAAAAGCAAACAAAACTCGATAATCGGACTCGTCGCCACTAGGTGTGGCTGTGGCCTCTAGTAATGTTTTGTGGTTCCTGGCTGGATGAGGAGAGACTGCTATGACAGGTGGGTGGCCGACCTCCTCTCACTACAACACAAAATGCACACGTGGTTAAAATACACTTTGTTACAGAAACCAATTGAGTATTTAACTTCAATGATGTCCAATATGAAGTTCTGTGGTCAAGAGCAGTCAAATAACATGTACTAGCTCTTGAATCCTATCCATGTTCATATCACAACTACACTAGTGGCAATTAAAATTGCTACACCAAGAAGAAATCCAATTAATAAACAGGTATTCAATGGACAAATATATTATGCTAGAACTGACATGTGATTACATTTACACGCAATTTGGGTACATAGATCCTGAGAAATCAGTACCCAGAACAACCAACTCTGCCCTTAATAACGGCCTAGATTCGCCTGGGAATTGAGTCAAACAGCGCTTGGATGGCGTGTACAAGTACACCTGCCCATGAAGCTTCAACACGATACCACAGTTCATCAAGAGTAGTGACTGGTGTATTGTGACGAGCCAGTTGCTCGGCCACCATTGACCAGACGTTTTCAATTGGTGAGAGATACGGAGAATGTGCTGGCCACGGCAGCAGTCGATCATTTCCTGTATCCAGAAAGGCCCGTACAGGACCTGCAACATGCGGTCGTGCATTATACTGCTGAAATGTAGGGTTTCGCACGGATCGAATGAAGGGTAGAGCCACAGGTCGTAACAAATCTGAAATGTAACGTCCACTGTTCAGTGCGTCAATGCGAACAAGAGGTAACCAATGGCACCCCATACCATCACGCCGGGTGATACGCCAGTATGGCGATGACGAATACACGCTTCCAATGTGCGTTCACCGCGATGTCACCAAACACGGATGCGACCATCATGATGCTGTAAAAAGAACCTGGATTCATCCGAAAAAATGACGTTTCGCCATTCGTGCACCTAGGTTCGTCGTTGAGTACACCATCGCAGGCGCTCCTGTCTGTGATGCAGCGTCAAGGGTAACCGCAGCCATAGTCTCCGAGCTGACAGTCCATGCTGCTGCAAACGTCGTCGAACTGTTCGTGCAGATGGTTGTTGTCTTGCAAACGTCCCCATCTGTTGACTCAGGGATCGAGACGTGGCTGCAGGATCCGTTACAGCCATGCGGATAACATGCCTTTCATCTCGACTGTTAGTGATACGAGGCCATTGGGATCCAGCATGGCGTTCCGTATTACCCTCCCGAACCCACCGATTCCATATTCTGCTAACAGTCATTGGATCTCGACCAACGCGAGCAGCAATGTCGCGATACGATAAACCGCATTCGCGATAGGCTACAATCTGACCTTTATAAATGTCGGAAACGTGATGGTACGCATTTCTCCTCCTTACACGAGGCATCGCAACAACGTTTCACCAGGCAAAGCCGGTCAACTGCTGTTTGTGTATGAGAAATCGGTTGGAAACTTTCCTCATGTCAGCACGTTGCAGGTGTCGCCACCGTCGCCGACCTTGTGTGAATGCTCTGAAAACCTAATCATTTGCATGTCACAGCACCTTTTTGCCGTCGGTTCAATTTCGCGTCTGTAGCACGTCTTCTTCGTGGTGTAGTGATTTTAATGGCCAGTAGTGTATATTCAGTGATTAACGGTCCCTCACATCTAGCTAAGGTTTGAGGCGACGACTACCACCGTGGAAGGCTACAGCACAGTGCGACGTTCCCAGGATGAGAGATTGAGAGACTGAGACAGCTCGGTCGGCTGTGGCGGCCTATATGCACGCTGGCCACGGGGCGTTATCGGCGCGTAACCCGGGGGCGTGTCTTGGTCTACTCTTGTCATAGGCGCGCCTAGTTCAGCGCCTGCTATACTATGTTTCCTAGTGCAGACCGGCGTGCTGGGGAAGGCGTACGCCACCACAGAAATGTCCTTGGTGGATTTGTTACTCACGTGACATCCACTGACCAGACAACGTTCGAAGTTACTGAAATCTCCTAGTCGAACAATTCTGCTGTTACCGTTTCTCTACTGATGGCACAGTTTGCCCCACCTCCTTTTATACTCCGTCTCTGTTCGTATCTACTGGTTAGTTCTGCACTGGATAATGATGTCCGAATCCTTCTGATCTTCTGGGTAAATGATTACTGCAGAAAAACCAGAGATATTAAAAGGTCGTATCGAAGCTTATAAACTGGCGTGCACCTACTGCACCACTCATGACGACCAGAAGAGGGGGGAAGAGGAGTGGGGCGGGGGGGGGGGGTAGCTCGTAGTAATACGAAACTCACCTTCCGCAACACACCGAAAGCATGTTCCCGAGTATAGATTTTGGTGCGAGAAGGTCGCAGCTAGCAGACTGTCAGTGAAATACGCAAGATTCTTCGTTTAAATCTCGTAAAAAATTACAGCCGTAAGTTTTCGTTGATGTTATTTCGAGTATCCTTCAAAAGTTTAATTACCTTTCCTGCAGATACAGTCGTTCTGCCCATAAAATATTGGCGAATGGGAATAAATACTTTTTAGTATCCACTTCCATTCGCTGTGTAGTTTCTACATTAAAGATATAGTTTGTAAGTAGGCTGTTTAGGTTTTTATGTTGGTAACGCCATGTAGCGCTCTATATGAAAATCACTGACTGTGCTGTGTGCAGTCTGTGGCTGGTTTGCACTGTTGGAATTCGCTATTGTAGTGTAGGGCAGTTGGCTGTTAACAGCGCGTAGCGTTGCGCAGTTGGAGGTGAGCTGCCAGCAGTGGCGGATGTGGGGAGAGAGATGGCGGAGTTTTGAGATCGGATGATCTGGACGTGTGTCCATCAGAGAGAGAAAATTTGTAAGACTGGATGTCATTATATATATATATATATATATATATATATATATATATATATATATATATATAATGACTTTTCAACACTATTAAGGTAAATACATTGTTTGTCCTCCATCAAAATCTTTCATTTGCTAACTATGCCTATCAGTAGTTAGTGCCTTCAGTAGTTAGAATCTTTTATTTAGCTGACAGTATTGGCGCTCGCTGTATTGCAGTAGTTCGAGTAACGAAGATTTTTGTGAGGTGATTCATGAAAGGTATAGGTTATTGTTAGTCAGGGCATTCTTTTTGTAGGGATTTTCGAAAGTCAGATTGCGTTGAGCTAAAAATATTGTGTGTCAGTTTAGTGTTGATCAGAATAAGTAAAGAGAGAAATGTCTGAGTACGTTCAGTTTTCCTGAGCTGTTTGAAAATCAAATAACGTAAGGGGTTTCCCAGCACAACCATTCATATATTTTTCTAAGGGGACGTTTCAAGTTATGCCTTCTCAGTCTGTTAGCTACAAACTGCAGTCGGAGAAAATGTACCGTTAGCTTTTGCACACTCGATTTCTAGACTGCATTCTTTTACAAGTTGCCTTTTGATCTGAACATTGCTGCTGCTTCAGTAACTAGAAGGCTTATGTTAATGGGATACGCTAGCCGGGAGCATGAATGACTGTCCGCTTGACGGAATCCGTTCAGTTTGTTTAACAGCAGAGTTTGTCCGCATGATGCTTAATTGGCACACGCTTAACCACTGCATGCGAGGGAAAAGGGCGCTCTAGGACGGAAATAGGAATCGCACACACACGTAGGGTGTGTGATTTTAATGCCAGGATTAGAGAACTCTAGCTGTGCTACTGTGTTACTGCTTTCATACTGCAGTCACTTCTGCACATCGCTTTACTTTGATATTTTTCTCATAGCTACCACACCATCACTTAACGCGAATTCGCCTATTCACAGAAGTTTACTTCAAAGAAAACATCGTTATTCAAACGAGACATTATTCCTTACGGTGCACCATGTCGAACTACATGCCTTTCACCAGTCTGTTTATAGACGGGTCTTTACATTCAAAAACATTTCGTGACCGCTACCAGCCGACACAACTAAAAACAGATCCCTGGAATGAAAAAATGGATTAGGCACGGCTGCACGCCATAATTACATAGTGCTGAAAATTATGTAGCTATATTTCTACTTCGACAGTTATTACCTCTTGGTAGAGGAAACACATACACTCATTCTCTCTCTCTCTCTCTCTCTCTCTCTCTCCCTCTCTTTCTCACACACACAACAAACACTCGCACACACAAATGCACACGCGTAGGGGAGAATTACGATATTATTCTACCGACTGCTAATCAGTACCACTACTATAAAATTGTTGCCTCTGGCCAACTTTAACAACGTGCTTGTAGGAACTACATTGTCAGCTACGAGTTTTGGGTGTTGATAAACCGATCGTCTGAAGGCTACACTGATTTTGCTTTAGTTTTCAGTTAACTTTTTGTGTACGTGGCCAAGAGAACTACTGTTTTCAGGCAAGTGTCATCACAGTATTTTATTTACGGGCGAATATGCATGAAAATATCTTAGTTTTCAGATACTCATGGAAGTGTCTTCGTTGTGGTTCTTCTGTAGAAAACTGCCAAAGAGAAAACGCTGACTTTGCCAATAATATTCGCTGTGATTTCAAGATAGTTGCTCTCGTTTAGTGGCCTTCAAAATACGCATTTAGCATTATTAATGCAAGATAACATTTAGACTTAATGTGGTACACTTTCTAATGCGTTGTTTATGCTAAGCTTTCAATTAACCCTTTCAGATCCCCTGGCCACAATTGTGTGCTTTAACTTTCACTGTGTCTTAGCTGTAACACATGTATTTATTCCCAATGGAGACCTGAGGTACACATTCGTGAATATTTCATCATGCGCAAGTGCTGCCAACTGTTGAGCATCACTCTGAGAATATCAGCAAGTAAATGTAACAGTCTGCTGCAGCTCCTGACCAATAGAATACAAGGATGTCGTTGGTTCGTAATAAGTTATTTTAGTGCATGAAATGAAGCCAAGTGTATGAAGTATGTTTTGAAAAGGATACGTATCTTTGTATACACCCTGCTTCAAAATCATTAAAAGCTGCCTAGTAGCATTAACATATAAAGAAAAATCTCGGTTTCTCCAGCAAAAATTCAGGTCTGCAACGGTTAAGCAATTACTTTGCGTTTCTGTATGGCAACGCAAAGCCGTTATGGGTAAATGGAGCATAGATAAATTGCATTTAGCTGTAATAGCGTTTGTAAATGGGATTCATGGATTAAATCAGTTTACGCAGATATAAGATGTACCTAAGTCAGCAATTAGGTGGTATGCTGAAAATAATAAAAGTGAAAAGGGAGATATAAAAAATTTTGGTCGCAGTTGAAAACTACTTGGAAGAACATATTCTTACATTTGAAGAGAAGATGCTCATTTTATACTCTGCGGGGATGCCACCGTGGAAACTCACTCGTAAGTATATGGTATAGCGAGATGTGCGAGGAAGACGAAACGGGAGAACTGATCACACGCAGTAAATGAAATGCGAATTCATGGGAAGTGTGCAGAGGTTGAGAAAGGAGTGAATATTTTATATTACACTGCTTGCAAATAGTGATGTAAGAGCTGAAATATGAAACATTTCCCTGAACTTCGTCTATCACATACTACATGTTTAAGCTCAGCCGCGTAATTTATTTTAACGGTGGTACAGTAGTCCTAATTTGCTCCACTTGCAAAAGTTTAGAAAATTAAGTGTGGTGGTGACTTTTCTCAGAACATCCATCATTTAAATCAGATACTAAGAACATCGTGCAATTGAAGACGGCATTGTTTTAATAATTTTGCAACTTACTGTTTAGGCTATAACAAATAAAATGTCAAAAGCGGTACAGTTTAGGCAATTCCTCCCCATTCAAAGAATGTTACTACTATGCTGGACAGTTTGACACCTTTTTTTGTCGCTAATAATAACAATCCACATGTTATAAATGAATGTTATAAAATCAATGTTAAGACTGAAGACTGAAGATTAATATTGAAATCATTTGACACGAAACTTAGTAGTAATGTCTTACATCATTGTCTGGTGATAGGATGTTCCTGAAATGCGTACACAAATAATGTTCAAGCAACAAGTGCGTACTGTCCTCGGAGTCTTTCGCGGTGACATGCTTCAGTAAAATCTTTTCGGTTTACAAGCATCATTTCGAATAAAACACTCGAGCGCACGATAGCTGTCTGCGCCATCTTCATCAGTAGCTGACGGGACTGGTAAAATGTTCTGCATATACAGGCTTTTCCGGAATTCCCGTTACAAACTTCTATGTCTTGTAGAAGAGAGTGAGTACATAATATTTGGAATAAGAAACCGTGAACGGAAACGTACCGTTTCTGTTCTACAACGTTTTCAGTTCAGATATTTAACTCATCTACTTCTGCGTGAGGACCTGAAGCAGGCATGACGCAGTATAATTACTAGTTAACAACTCGAAAGGAAAGATAATGAAACGTCCATTTATCACTCAAGTACGTTTGTTTCGTTTAAGAGCTAAACATTATGCTATCTAACAAGGGAACCTCCCCATGGCACCCCTCTCAGATTTAGTTATAAGTTGGCACAGTGGATAGCCCTTGAAAAACTGAACACAGATCAATCGAGAAAACAGGAAGAAGTTGTGTGGAACTATGAAAAAAATAAGCAAAATATACAAACTGAGTAGTCCATGCGCAAGATAGGCAACATCAAGGATAGTATGAGTTCAGGAGCGCCGTGGTCGCGTGGTTAGCGTGGGCAGCTGCGGAACGAGAGGTCCTTGGTTCAAATCTTGCCTCGAGTGAATAGTTTAACTTTTTATTTTCAGGCAATCATCACCACACGTACTGTTTATCAACAAATGTAGGAAATAATCATACAAATGTTCGACAATCGTTCGATTCCTTAAGGAACTTTCCGATTCCTTACAGTTCGGAAAATATTCATTGACCCTGTTATTGAAGTCGCGAGCTATATTTGCTGGTTTCATATTGCCCACGGAATACATCTCACGTATTTAATACACTCTCGTCCAAAATAGTGAACAGTCAACTACCAGTCAGGAAGCCTCTTTAGCAGGAATACTCTCTCTTCCGTGCGCTGTAGTCGACTGACGTCGTGTGTTTCGATGTTTGTTTAGGTGTAGCGTCCCCATACTACGGCGCAGTTACCTCGCATCGGACGGACAGATAATAATCGTCTGAAAATAAAAAATTAAACTTTTCTCTCGATGGAAGACTTGAACCAATGCCCTCTTCTTCCGCAGCTGCTCACGCTAACCACACGACCACGGCGCTGCTGAGCTCACATTATCCTTGATGTTGCCTATCTTGCGCATGGACTACTCAGTTTGTATATTTCGCTTATTTTTTTCATGGTTCCACACATATTGTTCCTGTTTTCTCGGTTGATCTGTGTTCAGTTTTTCAAGGGCTATCCACTGTGCCAACGTATAACTAAATCTGAGGGGGGTGCGATGTGGAGGTTCCCTTGTAAGTACAGTACGCCATGTTATTTTTTGCTTTGGAATAACGTAAACCCGTAATCTTTAAGTGCTAACAGAAACAAATGTACTTGGGCTGGTGCGCTGCATGCGCCGGTCTCCATCGATTGTCATACCGGTCGTTGTGAGCCGATTTTCGATGCCTGCTTGTCTTCTTCGCATCTTTGGCAGATGGCTATTTAACTGCGGCGTGCGCGCGCCCTGCTGGGAGTTCGGGTAACAGCTGTGTGAGCGTCAGAGACGTGCGGCGCTGTCGATGTATGCAGCATGGCGAGTGGCCGAGTCGGTACGACGGAGGAGCGTGGGCAGCTGCTGCGGCTTGGTTAGTCGTCGGAATGCAGATCCACTACCGACGGTGATTGGGATTTCCTTGAGATTTGAAGAACGGATTTCCTTCGCGTCTGTTACATGTTACTGAAAGTGAATGAACTGGAGTCGTCGAATTGTTCCTTGGTGGGTGCTGTTCATGTTAATTGAATACCCGAGTGCACTGAAACTATCTTGATTGTTTCAGTTACTTGTCACTGTATTTGGTCTGGCCGCCTGATACGTTGAAGGCATTTAAGGGAGTGCTAGCTACGCACAACAAATAGACATGAAGTCGTAATTAATGTGTAGCTAATAGGTCATACCAGGTAGTGCGTGAGTCTGTGCCTGCCGTTCGAGAGCGGGCCGGAGTAATTTTTCCTATTTCCTTTTTCTATGTTATTATTTTATTTGTTTGTTCTAGAGAACTGGTTAATTAAATTTTGAGAGCCATTACTGGTTAAGTGGTCACGTAGGTTACTTCTGTTTGGATTCATTTTCTGCAGTGTATAATAAAAGGTTTATTTATAACCAGTTGGGCAGATATGTGTTGTGTATCTGATGCTCCAGAATGTTGTCTGCCGCAGATGGGTTTATGTTTCAGATAATTGGCAGTGGTCGACGGGAGCCAACTATGATCGGGGTATCACGGTGGAAGAGGGAAATATAAGGACCTGGATCGGTGTCTGTGGTTACCTGTTAGTGCCCTGCAACTCCATCTTTCCGGCGGAGCATTGTGGTTGTCCGGAAGCTTAATTATAGCTCAAAGTTGAGTATAGATCTACTTCACCTTCTGGTCCGTGAATCTCCTGTATCTGTTAGAACCTTCCGGTCTGCTCACGTCCATCAGTAATATTCAACGTAAACTTGAAACTTCACCATTTTAAGACTATTTAATATGCTCTTATCATCTTCTGGGGATGAAATGTGAACCTCGTACCTGTTAGTAATACTAAAGAGAAGCCTAGTTGAGTGTATTAATCTGATAATACTTTTAATTTGTTGGAACTGCTTAACATCAGTCTGTGGAAGATGCCTTAGTTGTTGGAAGCAGTTTTAGAATTTAATATGAGTTATGTGAAAGCCAGTTTCTATGCAAGTCGCCGGCCGCAGTGGCCGTGCGGTTCTAGGCGCTATAGTCTGGAGCCGAGAAGCCACTACGGTCGCAGGTTCGAATCCTGCCTCGGGCATGGATGTGTGTGATGTCCTTAGGTTAGTTAGGTTTAATTAGTTCTAAGTTCTAGGCGACTGATGACCTCAGAAGTTTAGTCGCAAAGTGCTGAGAGCCATTTGAACCATTTTTTCTGTGCAAGTAATGACACATGTTTAAAAGGTTTGTGTGATTCAGTTACGTTAGATAAATTTTATTAATGGTGGTTTTATGAACATTGTTTTAATTAGTGAAAATTGGATGAATAATGTTTTAATCTGAGTCCTGCTGGTGGTTCTGTGGGACAGGTGCATTTTATTATAATCGTTGTTACTGTTAATTTCATTAAGAGCATGTTTTTGTAATAAAGAAGTTATGGGCAACTACAAACTGATTATGTGTTTAATTTCGATGTTTCGAAAGAAATAACACATCAGTGCTTAGCTGATAAACAAATATTTGGTTACGTTTACTTTCGAATTATTATCTAATAATTATACTGCGTGACATCAGATTCAGTTCCCCGAGCGAAAATGTTACACAACTAAACTGAAACCGTCGTAGAACGTAAACGGTACATTTTCTACTGAAAACATTATGTAATCACTCCCCTCTAAAAGCCTTAAGATTTGTAACGCGAATTTCCAATACCCGGTATAGATGTAATGCTCCATCTGGAACCTTCCAGATAGGGCCGGAGTGGCGCACGCTCGGAAGGCAAGTTGGGCAGCTCCTGGCCGCTCCGTACCACGGCGCGTCCGGGGCCCACGGGGGAAACGGAGCGTGCAATAAACTCCTGACACCAGTCTAGTCGGCTTGTCCGCCAGAGTTCTCGAACGCTCGGATCCATGCAGGACTTCAATATGTAATTGAAAGGGCACCCACTATAGGTCTTAACTTTGTCGTGTGCTGTCGAGTGCTTGCATGCATTTAAACCCCTAGTCAACAATTTTTAAATCGTCTGAAATTGTTATGCCAGCGGAGACGGCTGTTGGCACTTGCAAAACTTGCAGTGTAACGTGCTGTGACTGTGCTGTTTCATGCCACGCGGATGTCCATCAGTAGGGAGCAAGGGGTGGTAGACCTTCCTCGACATTATTGGGCTGCAGAGTCGTCCACTGCGGCACGCCGCACAGCACTGCCGGCCTTCAGGTTCACCTGTGCTCAACCCGCGCTCTCTCGCCTCCTCTCCACAGATGACGCGGCCGCACTGCAAGCCCGCAGCACCGGATGGGCTGGGCCGCATAACAAATACACGGGGTGACAATATTATTGAACTATATGAAATAAAATCGTCATAACTTGTGAACCGTGAGCGCTAGGAAGTTCAAACCGCACAGTTGGGCGCGGGGCATGATGGAAATTAAATGCGCGTGGTTTAGCGGCGAAGCCAACTTTCATTTGGATGAGTTCGTCAATATGTAAAATTGTCTCTTCACCCTCAACGAGTGACTATGTGGTGTGCAATGTCCAGTCACGAAATAATCGGTGCGATATTCCTTTATGGCACGGTGATTACAGAACGTTACGGAAAGTTTTGGAAGATCATGTCCCCATTATACAAAGTGACCCTGATTTCGACAAGATGTCGTTCATCCAAGACGGAGCTCGACCCCATCGAAGCACGAGAGTGATGTCCTGGAAGAGCACTTTACCGACCGCATTCTGCCTCTGGGGTACCCAGAGGACACTGGCATGAGCCTCGATCGGCCGCCATATTCTCCGGATCTGAACACATGTGACTCCTCTTTTACGGTGCTGTATGAAAGACAAAACCGTTGCTGAGATGGAAACAGCTGTTGAGGAGGTCATGCAGAATTTCGCTATTCGTCTGGGACACATCATCGACAATGATGACAGACATACCGAACATGTCATAACCTAAATCCCAATATCGGTAGTCACGTTTACGTATTGAATAAAGGTTGTGCACGCCGTAATTTGCAACTAATTTACCTCTATTTTCATATAGTTCAATATTTGTCAGTTTGTACGTCCCGCTCTGCCACTCTAGGCGTGCTGTTACCTCCTGGATGGCTGAAGTGTCCGGGCGGTTCTAGACGCTTAACTCTAGAACCGCGATACCGCTACAGTCGCAGGTTCCCGCCTCGGGCATGGATGTGTGTGATATCCTTAGGTTAGTTAGGTTTAAGTAGTTCTAAGTCTATGGGACTGATGACCTCAGATGTTAAGTCCCATAGTTCTCAGAGCCATTTGAACCATTTTTTTTTATTTCCTCCTGACAGTAAAGTATTCCCCTATATACCGAAAAAAGCATTTAACACGAAATTAATGGGGACGAAACAAATTTCTTTGTTAAAACAATTTCATTTTACATAATTCGTGCGAAAGAAACGCTCAACAATGTATTCGAAGTAATTTTTGGAATGCAATTTGCTTCTAAAAAGTACACTTGCATTTGTTAATACACCTGATTAGATACGTTTATTTACACTTTGAATATCTCAGTAGTAATCGCAATAATGGGCTCTATTCTTATTGATTTCCCAGCCATTATACATGTAAATTAGATTTCGGCACATAATTAATCATTTTAGACTCATCCAGCACCCAGTTCGAAAATTGACTAGCTCAACAAAATCTCCTGCCCAAAAACAGCCTTGTTTGTTCTGTTCGGAAGAACGAACAACAAAAATAAGAACAATACGTCTAAGTGTTGCTAGGAGGTAGATACTGAATATCTAATCTCCCCGAGAATCGGATTATTGTCGTGTCGAACCGCTTTATTTCATGGTAAAGAAAAATTGAGTATGGTATTACGTCGGGTCCACAGTACTATTCCGTGTCAATAGATCATTAACGTTAAGTATTTTCGTGTTAAACAATTTTCACTGCACTAACTTCAAAGAATGATCACTTGGAGTCTATAAAAGTGGCAACATAACCTCTACAATGCAAAATTAAGTAAAAAACAAACAGCTTCATTTATTTAGCTGCAATAAATAGACACAAATTTGATGGAACGTTACATAAATGTTAGTTACAAGACAAACAGATACAATAATCGGCAACAAATTTAGAGATAAAAACTCTTACAGCATATTCCTTCATTCATTGTCCCTGATACTGACGTTGCTATGAAAGAAAAAGAAGAGCATCAAGATTGTCTGGGTGCAAAAGTGACCATCTTGCACTTAGAATGAAGCCCGTAGAACTAAAATTTCTCTCTGACGTAAAGCTGGATGACTATAGTCACAAAATACATTTTCCACCAGTTTACAGTTCTGGTTTAAGTACCTATTCAACTATTATCTGCCCATAATGCGAAGTTTTGTACTTTTGCTGATGTTGGTAAAACGAAGACTTTTAATATGGTGTTCGGCAAATCAGCATAATAAAAAAGTACTACTGAAAACAAAACCAAATGTTCGGTTCTCAAAAATATTTAAATTATTTTCCAGCACTTCAGGACTACGGCAGAGTCTCTCTCAGAGTCCATGTGGACAGTCTGATAAGCTGTTCACATGTACTTGGATGTTGTTTAGATGAGAATGTAGCTAAATCTTTTCTTTGGTACACGCGTTTGACGAGGGAGCCTCCGTTAGTGTGTGGTCACTTCAAATTATTGATGTAATACTTAGCGGATTGTATGTTTCACCTGTCCCATGAATTCACGCCTGTGAGGTGCTGACACCATTTTCAGATGACGGACTCGTGCCCACAGGAAAACAGCTAGTTCGTCGTGCCTTTTCCTCTACTTAATTTTTCAAGTGGGTTCGTAAATTTATTCCAGAAGCTTCTCCGTATGAGATTCTATACTTGTTTGAGGAGCGTCATCTTCCATGGCAACAGGAGGTGCAGTGTAGGCGGTTTCTCCGTTTCCAGCTCTTTTGAAGTTTCCTTGAAGGACTGTAATGCAAGTTCCTGCTTTACAGTTCCAGAAATAATTTACTTGCTAACTTATATCAACTTAATATAAAAACACAACAGCATACACACCGTTAGAAAGGAAATTAGTTCGTCCTTGAACGTGAAGTCAATTCCTTTATTCTATTTCTCATTACTCTTTTAACACGATACCGATTACAGCCTTTTGACCGATTAAAGCGTGGTGAATCGTGTGTTTCAGCGAGCATCATTCGACAGCTCCATTGTTCTACCTAGACTATGAACAAGGTCACTGTTTTTGCCAATGTCACGAATTCCTTCACTGTTGTGAGAACAAAATAAAGTTATGGGCAAGTGGATGGCATGTACTGTACATGAAACGCATTTCTTAGCACTGCGATCAACATGTGACAGGAATAATTCTGCCCAGAATATCCACTAAGAGCAGCAATGATGTTGGCACATTGATCAGTCGTGGAAGATACAACTTTGAGATTATTCTCGTGAATACGAAGTGAGATAAATCGTCTCAACAATTCCTTTCTAATATTTTCGCCTGTTTTAGGCTCGTCTGGAAACTGTAATATAAACAAGAAGCGCGATCTGAGGTCCCAGTTAGCAACATAAAAACTGTTCCTCTCACGCAATGATTTCTCCTTGCGCTACATTCTACTTATCTGTAGGCGCAGAGCAGTCATCTACGTTCACATATTAAATTACTTCACACATACTTTCCTTTCAAAGATTTTTCTCTTTTTCTGACATGTGCTATGAAACAGTTGTGGGATGAGACACAGTAGGTTCTGCGGATACTCTTCCGCAAGTCGCAGAAGAGTCAGTAATCTTGCCCTGATCAGATCTGAGAAGGCGTTTGGGTTCAACACATGCCACTTGTTTTATGTTACACATACGAAGGGCGTGAAATATGCGACTTACCAGATGACGCTTTAGCACGCAAGTAAAACTGATTGCAATCCACACAACAAACATAGTTAACACTTGTCATCACCATGTACAATGGTCTTGAACACTTACCAAATTGAAGGTTTCTTTCTGTAGTCAGCAGCCATTACTTTTTATTTTATTTCCCGTTTTCTTGGGGTACTTTCCTTTTTTTTACAACCACTTGCAGTTTCCGAACCCGTCTTCTACATAGTAAGAAGACATGAAGATCTATTAACGTAAGGTCGGCATTGTAGCGTCACTTACGGTTGCTACTAATTGTGTCCTAGCACCAGTACTACACACCACCTATCTTACAAGCATGAAGACCTCACAAAGTAATACAACTACCGTCATCCTGCTTATAAAAATTAAAAAGCTTAAACGGCGTACATGAAAATGAACGAGGCGATTACTGTCATGAGGGAAGGCAACAAAGCAGCCGATGTGAGAAAAACGGTAACACACTAAGAAGCAAGATGTTGCAACATACAGACAGAATGGCAGTATTTCTACTTCTGCAAAGATTAATAAAAGAACTAGTGTGCTCCTTTGGATTAAACTCTAAAGTCACACTCGCGTATTTCAGATAACACAAAGATCCCATTACGTTCAGAAAGAAAGACAGTGTCTGTCTGATAATTATCTGTATATGAGATGTAACTAGTCTCAGAAAAAGATAATAAAAATCGAGAAAACTGAGGGAATGAATTATGTGTGACAGTGCACGTAGAAGCAATAACGAAACTTAATTTATTATTGAATGACGGCTGCTGATTCGTCTAATGAATTTAGTAGTAATTGTTTGTTGTAGTAGGAAGATAACTGAACACTCATCCGAATATATATGCGGTCGTATAGACGCACAATCATTAGTAAAAATAATTGCTTTTGAAAAATACCGAAGTAGATCTAATGCAGCCTCTCTCAAATAACAAATATAACTAAAATAATTTCTATGATTCTCTTTCCTTAGTAGTGAATTCCTAGACGTATTTTCCGAACCTAAAGTATTTTTAAACAAATAATTTTTCAACGGAAGCCTATTCGACTTTGCTTAAGAATAACCACGGCTAATTTTTCCTTTCTTATTGTGGCCAGATCATATTTGCTTCACATTCCATGCGATAGTTCATATGTTACATATTTCATTACGTTTAAACACTTCGTAGGTACTGAGTTCCACCGGATTTCTTTGCATGATCGCTACACCATTGGAGAAATGATTGTTATTGAAACTATTATGTACACATGGAGCCAAACCTACAACTTTAAAGAACAGAAGCAAATATTTGCGATTCTACAAAGATAGACATCAGAAATGGGAAAGTATACTATTGTTTTTGTTTCTTTTCAAAAAGCATGTAAGACGCCACGGTAGTATTTCTTACTATCGACTTCGTCCTATTCCATCTTCAGGCGCAACAAAAACTCTACTTAGTTTTAGAAATCTTGGCATGGTAAAATGGTGTAGTAGTTAAAACTATTGTAAGCAGTTTTAAAATAATTATAGAGGTGTGCAATGCACGCCCTCTTCTGTGCTGTGCGTAGGAACCAGCCCTCGCGGTGACGTCACGGTCTCGGCCAGTCTGAGTCTACGACCCAGTGAGGGGCAATGCTGTGGGCCGGACTCATTTGAAGGGCTGAGCGGGCTGCCCCAGCCCGCCTCACTCCGTTCATAAACAGGTGGCCTAACTCGGCCCGTCAGGGTCCCTTTCGTCAGGGACTGCTGGAGCCCAGTGCGGAGAAGTACGCCCACTTTGCAGGAATTTCCTATGGGACAGTGGACGGAGTGATATCTCGTCTCCAATACGTTACCGGGACTACGGCGCAATACTATGGTAGATCCTGGGCGGAAACGTGTTTGGGAGGGCCGGTGTGTGCGTGACTCTAGTCTACGAAGAAAGCAGAAATGTGAGACAGATGACGTGCGATGTGGCCGACAGACACCGGTGGAGAGAGAGACGCAGGCAGGAGTATCTCAAGAAAGGTGCGTGTTAGGGACGTGCTCCTTGCGATCCGCCGTATGTTAATTATTGAGAGGACACAATCAACAGCTCCTAATGGAAGGACTGGGTAACAACTTGAACCTCGTTCGTTTCTTTAAGATAATATCATCTCAAATTTATTACTACAATGCAGCAAATCAATATATTACAAATTTTCATAAGTGCCTTTTTTGACAATAAACATTTACTAGCTGCAGGAATTAATTTTTTTCTATTAAAACAGCACAGCATTAAAAAAGGCTAACCTGCAATGAGAATCCAAATTTTGCATTACAAGAAGCAACTTACTATTTTCGGGCATTAGATCGTTTCTTACTAAAACAGTGCAACTCTACAACGCTCATTTACACTGAGAAACTAAATCTGCATTATGTTCCGAGGCATTACAAAAGCAGTTCACTCGCTTCAGGCATTAGATCTTTTCTTATTAAGCCATTTAGTACATACAGGGCGATTCACCAAGAAAACCAAATATTATAATATGTTTTTATACAAGTAAAACTAAAGAAAAAAGTTCATATAAACTTTTGTCCACAAATATTTAGTTACGGAGTTACGGCTAATAAAAGATTTTGCCTGAAATTTAGCAACTTCGCTAGTATGAAGGCATTGCAAAACTGTACGAGGTTAACGCAAAGCACGATTTCCATTTATTTTGTTGTTATTGGTCTGGTGAATCTAACAAAAGATGTCTCAGGCGTGTATGTGCAGTGCTTTACCAGAACATCCAGAGAAGCATAGAAGAAGTTTCATAAAATTTTTAATTTATTAATCACTCGGCCCAATTCATTTTTAAATTCCAGACAACTCCACAAAGTTTTCAACAGATGTTGTAGAGAATTTAAGTTTAGAAAAATTATGGCAGTAACCTCATCTGAAACTGTATGAGTGTGTCAGAAAATCTACTTTTATTAATACCATAGGACACCCGAATTCATGTTAAATCGGACAAAACAAAGCTCAGTGTGAAGGAAGTTGTACAGTGTACATACAATTTCATAATACATTCTCAACAGATATTCAAAAATGTCTCCACCGGGTTCAATGTATTTAGCTGCACGTGTATGAACAGCTATTGTTGCTCGTTCCAGTTACACAGGGTTGTTCTTAATTTCGTCTATTGCATTCTTAATGCTAGCAAGTAATGCCTCACGTGTATTGACCTTGTCCTCATAAACTATGTCTTTCATCAATCCCCACGCATTCATAGATTCACTCGATCAATAATAACAAAATAAATGGAAATCGCGCTTTACTTTAACCTCGTACAGTTTTGCGATGTCTTCATATTAAGGAAGTTGCTGAATTTCAGGTAAAATCTTTTATTAGCCTTAGCTCCGTAACTAAACATTTGCGGACCTATGTTTATATGAATTTTTTTCTTTAGTTGCAGAATAACATATTAGAATATTTACATATCTCATTAATGGCCGTACTTATTCTCTCCATGCTCCCAAAATTTCAAGCAAAACAAGTTGCTCAAACGGGTTCCTTACACCGTTATACGTTATGAGGAACCGTCCCGGTGTAGATTGCGGTGCAAGACCGCGGACGGCGCATTACATTCCGAGGTAGACCTCCGGCACGCGCGTCGTCGACAACGTGGGAAGTTAACACTGGTTCCGTTACAACACACATAAAACCTCTCTTAAATAAAGTACGGGTAAAACAATCGTTCATTGGCCCATAAAAAAGAACAAAAAACAAGCCGCAACGTGAAATTTAACAGCATCAAAACACAAACATTAATTTCCAAGAAGTTTCATATTAATCATGCGTGTCAAACAGGTCTCTTTTCAGGGTGCAACGCACTGCAACCGATTACTTTTACAGTGGACAAATGCTTGGCTAGGGAAATTGTGTTACACACTCCAACAAGTAACAAGCACAAAGTACTACTCAGGCAACTATTAACTAAAACTTGACAAAAATAACAAATCACTATGCTTCCGCATAATGGTTGTTACTACTGCCAAGACGAGCTCCCTTCTCGATAAACAAACCTGAACAGTTAAAATAAAACAGCACATGCAGGTCGCAAGACCCATTATAGAATTAACACAAGTAACACTAAAAGACTTAACCGCTGATCTCTTTGCGGAATTTGCAGCCGCGTGTTGTAGCCGCGCGGTCTGGGGCGCCTTCTTACGGTCCGTGCGGCTCCCCCCCGTTGGAGGTTCGAGAGCCCTCCCTCGGCCATGGGTGTGTGTGTGTTGTACATAGTTTAAGTTAGATTAGGCAGTGTGTAGGCTTAGGGACCAATGACCTCTGCAGTTCGGTCCCATAAGACCTTACCACAAATTTCCAAAATTTGGCGGAATTTGCCTTTAAGAGGAAGCAGCCATAATAGCTTATCAAAGAGGGAGAGACTTGAGCACACGCGACGAAGGTTCAGAAATACACTCCTGGAAATTGAAATAAGAACACCGTGAATTCATTGTCCCAGGAAGGGGAAACTTTATTGACACATTCCTGGGGTCAGATACATCACATGATCACACTGACAGAACCACAGGCACATAGACACAGGCAACAGAACATGCACAATGTCGGCACTAGTACAGTGTATATCCACCTTTCGCAGCAATGCAGGCTGCTATTCTCCCATGGAGACGATCGTAGAGATGCTGGATGTAGTCCTGTGGAACGGCTTGCCATGCCATTTCCACCTGGCGCCTCAGTTGGACCAGCGTTCGTGCCGGACGTGCAGACCGCGTGAGACGACGCTTCATCCAGTCCCAAACATGCTCAATGGGGGACAGATCCGGAGATCTTGCTGGCCAGGGTAGTTGACTTACACCTTCTAGAGCACGTTGGGTGGCACGGGATACATGCGGACGTGCATTGTCCTGTTGGAACAGCACGTTCCCTTGCCGGTCTAGGAATGGTAGAACGATGGGTTCGATGACGGTTTGGATGTACCGTGCACTATTCAGTGTCCGCTCGACGATCACCAGTGGTGTACGACCAGTGTAGGAGATCGCTCCCCACACCATGATGCCGGGTGTTGGCCCTGTGTGCCTCGGTCATATGCAGTCCTGATTGTGGCGCTCACCTGCACGGCGCCAAACACGCATACGACCATCATTGGCACCAAGGCAGAAGCGACTCTCATCGCTGAAGACGACACTTCTCCATTCGTCCCTCCATTCACGCCTGTCGCGACACCACTGGAGGCGGGCTGCACGATGTTGGGGCGTGAGCGGAAGACGGCCTAACGGTGTGCGGGACCGTAGCCCAGCTTCATGGAGACGGTTGCGAATGGTCCTCGCCGATACCCCAGGAGCAACAGTGTCCCTAATTTGCTGGGAAGTGGCGGTGCGGTCCCCTACGGCACTGCGTAGGATCCTACGGTCTTGGCGTGCATCCGTGCGTCGCTGCGGTCCGGTCCCAGGTCGACGGGCACGTGCACCTTCCGCCGACCACTGGCGACAACATCGATGTACTGTGGAGACCTCACGCCCCACGTGTTGAGCAATTCGGCGGTACGTCCACCCGGCCTCCCGCATGCCCACTATACGCCCTCGCTCAAAGTCCGTCAACTGCACATACGGTTCACGTCCACGCTGTCGCGGCATGCTACCAGTGTTAAAGACTGCGATGGAGCTCCGTATGCCACGGCAAACTGGCTGACACTGACGGCGGCGGTGCACAAATGCTGCGCAGCTAGCGCCATTCGACGGCCAACACCGCGGTTCCTGGTGTGTCCGCTGTGCCGTGCGTGTGATCATTGCTTGTACAGCCCTCTCGCAGTGTCCGGAGCAAGTATGGTGGGTCTGACACACCGGTGTCAATGTGTTCTTTTTTCCATTTCCAGGAGTGTATGTACCACCAAAGCTGGGCTGCAAAACAGGCAGCGAACAGTTGAGCACCAAGCAGTTAATATTCACGAAACCAGTGCAGCACACACAAGAGCGACCAACTGGAACGTGTCACAGAAATGCCAAAGAATGCTCACCCTTAAACCAGTCAGCTGCAGATGCAAGCATGGCAAGCAAGCCTCGTGGATGTCCACTCAGACGACTTATCAAACGGCTGGCACGTCGCAATGACTGCCGCAGAGCTCTGTGCCAATAGCGCCAGCATAGGAGCCCCGCTGCTGCCTCATGCGCACACCAGGAAAGCTGGTCACGCTAAACAAAAAACTAGTGTACTCTGCCTCCAGCGCAGTCCTCTCCACCAAGACTGAGCCAGACTGTCTCGCTCACCATTCCTCTGCCAGAGAGCCCTAGCTGCCCAGATTCTGAAAAATTGTGCTCTCAAGTTCGCCAATACCAGGTACTGGTTTCACCACACAGCTCAGTTTTCTCGTATTACTCATATACAAGACCACAGCTCGCACGCGGGTGGTGACGAGTCCGAGGCTACCATCCCATGGAGGCAGGGTGAGAATATCGTAACAGGCTTTATACATGGAACCAGCCATAATACAATAGCCGAGGACTGCCTGAAGGTAGCACCCAACTGCCATCAGCGGTGGGAGCACCCGCGTTACATCGACCAATTTCGATGCCACTTAAAAATGAAGGAACTCAATGAATTGAAGGGTGTCCTGGTGGCAAAGGAAGTTCTGGTGGAGGTCGTTGATGATGATGTGCAACAGGCGACGGAAGTTCAATGTCCCTGTGTGTGTGTGTGATGCTTCGCAGAAGATTTGGCCACGTTCGGGGCACTTCCTGCAGCAGCCCCATAACACGCAAACAACACGAAAAGTCCTTGAATCTCAGAGCAGAAGCTGATGAGGAGTAGGAGATCGTCAGTGTATGTCTGGCACTGAAATGGGTGCTGGTGAAGGGTCGGTCTGGAGAGTTCGGTCGACAGGCCCGACTGAGAGGCTATAGGGTAGTAGCATACAGGAGGGTGGAGAGGCAGCACCCTTGCTGAAATGAGTGGCAGGTGTGTACTGGCACTGACAAACATCTGTTGACCTGGACGTGGGAAAGCGCACAGTGTAAAAGCGTTGGAGCACGTCATTGAAGGGAGGTGGGATGTCCATGAGGGCTGGCAGTGAAAACAGGGAACGGAGGCACATTTAATCGAATGCTATATCAAAATCTATAGCAGTGAGCAATTCACAGAGTTTTCAGGCTATCACCATCGCAAGTAGGTAGCAGCATTCACCTGTGGCAGATTGTACAGTAAATTTTCCCATAAGTGTCGTTTGCTCCATGGGAAGGACACAAAGGAGTATCATTTGCAGACTCAACAGACTCAGTAAGCATGCAAATAGTTTCTAATCTGCATTGAGTGGGGTTGGGAGGTGGCATGCCACTCTCTCACTTTAACAATGTTCTCAGTCAGATTAACGTTAATATTGTGACAGGGAAGAGGGAGAGAGATGAATTGGGGACCATAAAATTTGTGAGTGAAGCGATGTGAGTGATTGTGCGAAGCAGCGCTCGAAGGATCTTACCTGCAGAGGGAATTCTGTCGGAAACTCTCTCCTACTTCCGCATGGTGTCAGACAGAAGAGAGCCAGAATGAGATTTTCACTTTGCAGCAGAGTGTGCGCTGATACGGAACTTCCTGGCAGATTAAAACTGTGTGCTCGATGGAGACTCGAATTCGGGACCTTTGCCTTTCGCGGGCAAGTGCTCTACCACCTGAGCTACCCAAGCATTAGTCACACACCGTCCCCACACCTTTACTTGTACCTCGTCTCCTACCTTCCAAACTTTACAGGAACTCTCCTGCGAACCTTGCAGAACTATCACTCCTGAAAGAATGGATATTGCGGAGACATGGCTTAGCCACAGCCTGGGAGATGTTTCCAGAATGAGATTTTCACCAGAGTGACTCGTGTTTGGGTAGCTCAGATGGTAGAGCACTTGCCCGCAAAAGGCAAAGGTCCCGAGTTCGAGTGTCGGTCCGGCGTACAGTTTTAATCTGCCAGGTAGTTTCAGAAGGGAGCCAGTTCCCAAAACATTTTTATCTGGGCTAGGTGGCAGTCCAATGAGTCCATCATGAAGGCATCTGGAAGGTGGAATGTGGGTGGATGAAGCCATTAAGAGACACTGGTGATAAATGTGATAACTGAGCTTTTGTGCGAACAGTGGGTAGGTCATAACACTCGATGCATCCTCATGTTAGAAGCTTGAACTATACAGACAGAGTTTCCACGTACATGTACGTGTTTAGTGGAGGCAGGATTGTAGCCCCCCCTCTCCCCCCCTCCCTCCTAACGCCAGGAAGCCGCCAGGTTCTGCTGGCGAGTGGCAAAAACATAGATTTCATGGGCACGACTGTCTGGAAAGCTTAAGAGCCTTCTTTCAGAAATCGGAAATGGTCAGCCCTGAAAGATTAGATCAGTTTGTAAATGACGGTCTGTGCTCCCATCGATGTAGATGATTTTTGCCAAACATGTCCAAGCTTACCGTTAGAACGATGCCTCCCTAGACCTAAGTCTTCTTTTTTCAGACAAGAGGAATTTAGAGGCACTGATCGCTCAGGATATTCAAAGTAGAGGCCTGCTCCCCCAGTGTGCGAGCCCGGGAGGTGTGTCTGGATTGGCTACCAGGGGGGAGATTGAGTGAGTAGAGGACAGTTCCATTGGTCTGTGGAATATGGGGGCGGTTTTGTTTTTGATAACTGGGCTCCTGTACTTAGGCTTGGTGGAAAGCGATTCTGATTTTTTAGCTTCTTCGTCTTCTGGTCCCCCCCCCCCCCCCCCCCAGTGCAGAACTTCAGGTCTTTCCCTAGGGGCGAGACTCGTGGTGGACTAAGAGCCAGTGGCAGCTTGTAACTCAGTGACAGTGGAACTGCGTATCATCTCGGACGTATCGTGTATCAAGAGGGTCAACTTATTCGTCCTGAGTCGGCGGTCTGACGTTTGACAATTCTAACACATACTTCCGAACCTGTGAGACAAATTGGTTTGGCCAAACCAGCGAAGAGATGCACCTCACACTGAAATCTGCAGGCATTTCAGGGCTCTGACAGGGAAGTTTCCCGCATTCTGATGATCAGAATAACAGGCCGCCTAGTTCGCGTATTTTCGTAGGCGCGTCAGGACAGCGCATTACTCCGAGCCCAGTGCGCGCCTATTACTGCTGCTGCCTGAATCAAGGGGAAGGGGTAAATTATTGGTGCTCCGGCTTAGGGTTGTAAATGATATTCACCGCTCTCTGCTCTCAGGTGAACCATAGTATGTGGTATAACTGATCGTAGTTGATGCCATCTGACTAGAGTTGTGCCACACAGTGCATTCATGAAAACAGTCAGGCTGCGATGCAAAAGAGATTAATTCAGGGGAGAATTAGTATAGCTTTCACCCAGTGTGTGCTTTATCTATCACACACGATGAAAGGGAAGGCAGAATTCGATTACGATTGTGGATGGGGCCGTAATCAGTTACTATGGGTTGTCTTTTACAGTTACACACATTTTTTTAAACAGTATTTCCAGACTCAACAATAAATAAAAAATACCACATGTTATTGATGAAGGAATAAACAACTGTGTAAATAATAGTGTTTTCAGTGCGTTACAGTTTAGCAAATCACCATAAAATGCAGATACAGATAATGTTAAAAAAAAACAAGCATCTCTGATCACGACTGATGGCTTTACACGCCAAGAATGGTAATAAATTAAGAATGTTTATAACTCACTGCAATTACTACTTGTTGTTGTTGTTTTGGTCTTCAGTCCTGAGACTGGTTTGATGCAGCTCTCCATGCTACTCTATCCTGTGCAAGCTTCTTCATCTCCCAGTACCTACTGCAACCTACATCCTTCTGAATCTGCTTAGTGTATTGATCTCTCGGTCTCTCTCTACGATTTTTACCCTCCACGCTGCCCTCTAATGCTAAATTTGTGATCCCTTGATGCCTCAAAACATGTCCTACCAACCGATCCCTTCTTCTAGTCAGGTTGTGCCACAAACTTCTCTTCTCCCCAATCCTATTCAATACCTCCTCATTAGTTACGTGATCTGCCCACCTTATCTTCAGCATTCTTCTGTAGCACCACATTTCGAAAGCTTCTATTCTCTTCTTGTCCAAACTGGTTATCGTCCATGTTTCACTTCCATACATGGCTACACTCCATACAAATACTTTCAGAAACGACTTCCTGACACTTAAATCTATACTCGATGTTAACAAATTTCTCTTCTTCAGAAACGATTTCCTTGCCATTGCCAGTCTACATTTTATATCCTCTCTACTTCGACCATCATCAGTTATTTTGCTCCCTGAATAGGAAAACTCCTTTACTACTTTAAGTGTCTCATTTCCTAATCTAATCCCCTCAGCATCACCCCATTTAATTTGACTACATTCCATTATCCTCGTTTTGCTTTTGTTGATGTTCATCTTATATCCTCCTTTCAAGACACTGTCCACTCCGTTCAACTGCTCTTCCAAGTCCTTTGCTGTCTCTGTCAGAATTACAATGTCATCGGCGAACCTCAAAGTTTTTACTTCTTCTCCATGAATTTTAATACCTACCCCGAATTTTTCTTTTGTTTCCTTTACTGCTTGCTCAATATACAGATTGAATAACATCGGGGAGAGGCTACAACCCTGTCTCACTCCTTTCCCAACCACTGTTTCCCTTTCATGCCCCTCGACTCTGATAACTGCCATCTGGTTTCTGTACAAATTGTAAATAGCCTTTCGCTCCCTGTATTTTACCCCTACCACCTTCAGAATTTGAAAGAGAGTATTCCAGTTAACGTTGTCAAAAGCTTTCTCTAAGTCTACAAATGCTATAAATGTAGGTTTGCCTTTTTTTAATCTTTCTTCTAAGATAAGTCGTAAGGTTAGTATTGCCTCACGTGTTCCAACATTTCTATGGAATCCAAACTGATCTTCCCCGAGGTCCGCTTCTACCAGTTTTTCCATTCGTCTGTAAAGAATTCGCGTTAGTATTTTGCAGCTGTGACTTATTAAACTGATAGTTCGGTAATTTTCACATCTGTCAACACCAGCTTTCTTTGGTATTGGAATTATTATATTCTTCTTGAAGTCTGTGGATATTTCGCCTGTCTCATACATCTTGCTCACCAGATGGTAGAGTTTTGTCATGACTGGCTCTCCCAAGGCCATCAGTAGTTCTAATGGAATGTTGTCTACTCCCGGGGCCTTGTTTCGAATCAGGTCTTTCAGTGCTCTGTCAAACTCTTCACGCAGTATCTTATCTCCCATTTCATCTTCATCTACATCCTCTTCCATTTCCATAATATTGTCCTCAAGTACATCGCCCTTGTATAAACCCTCTATATACTCCTCCCACCTTTCTGCCGTCCCTTCTTTGCTTAGAACTGGGTTGCCATCTGAGCCCTTGATATTCATACAAGTGGTTCTCTTCTCTCCAAAGGTCTCTTTAATTTTCCTGTAGGCAGTATCTATCTTACCCCTAGTGAGACAAGCCTCAACATCCTTACATTTGTCCTCTAGCCATCCCTGCTTAGCCATTTTGCACTTCCTGTCGATCTCATTTTTGAGACGTTTGTATTCCTTTTCGCTTGCTTCATTTACTGCAGTTTTATATTTTCTCCTTTCATCAATTAAATTCAAAATTTATTCTGTTACCCAAGGATTTCTACTAGTCCTCGTCTTTTTACCTACTTGATCCTCTGCTGCCTTCAGTACTTCATCCTTCAGAGCTACCCATTCTTCATCTACTGTATTTCTTTCCCCCATTCCCGTCAATTATTCCCTTATGCTCTCCCTGAAACTCTCTAGAACCTCTGGTTCTTTCAGTTTATCCAGGTCCCATCTCCTTAAATTCCCACCTTTTTGCAGTTTCTTCAGTTTCAATCTGCAGTTAATAACCAATAGATTGTGGTCAGAATCCACATCTGCCCCTGGAAATGTCTTACAATTTAAAACCTGGTTCCTAAATCTCTGTCTTACCATTATATAATCTATCTGATACCTATTAGTATCTCCAGGATTCTTCCAGGTATACAACCTTCTTTTATGATTCTTGAACCAAGTGTTAGCTATGATTAAGTTATGCTCTGTGCAAAATTCTACAAGGCGGCTTCCTCTTTCATTTCTTCCCCCCAATCCATATTCACCTACTATGTTTCCTTCTCTCCCTTTTCCTACTGACGAATTCCAGTCACCCATGACTATTAAATTTTCGTCTCCCTTCACTACCTGAATAATTTCTTTTATCTCGTCATACATTTCATCAATTCTTCGTCATCTGCAGATCTAGTTGGCATATAAACTTGTACTACTGTAGTAGGCATGGGATTTGTGTCTATCTTGGCCACAATAATGCGTTCACTATGCTGTTTGTAGTAGCTAACCCGCACTCCTATTTTTTTATTCATAATTAAACCTACTCCTGCATTACCCTTATTTGATTTTGTATTTATAATCCTGTAATCACCTGACCAAAAGTCTTGTTCCTCCTGCCACCGAACTTCACTAATTCCCACTATATCTAACTTTAACCTATCCATTTCCCCTTTTAATTTTTCTAACCTACCTGCCCGATTAAGGGATCTGACATTCCACGCTCCGATCCGTAGAATGCCAGTTTTCTTTCTCCTGATAACGACGTCCTCTTGAGTAGTCCCCGCCCGGAGATCCGAATGGGGGACTATTTTACCTCCGGAATATTTTACCCAAGAGGACGCCATCATCATTTAATCATACAGTAAAGCTGCATGTCCTCGGGAAAAATTACGGCTGTAGTTTCCCCTTCCTTTCAGCCGTTCGCAGTACCAGCACAGCAAGGCCGTTTTGGTTAATGTTACAAGGCTAGATCAGTCAATCATCCAGACTGTTGCCCCTGTAACTACTGGAAAGGCTGCTGCCCCTCTTCAGGAGCCACATGTTTGTCTGGTCTCTCAACAGATACCCCTCCGTTGTGGTTGCACCTACGGTACGGCCATCCTTATCGCTGAGGCACGCAAGCCTCCCCACCAACGGCAAGGTCAATGGTTCATGGGGGAAGAAATTACTACTTACAGGTATTGAAATATTAAAAAGTATGTGGTCACAAACACAGCAGTATTAGGCGCCAGGAATGGCAGTGAATAAGGTTTTAAGGCTTACTGCTAAAATAAAAAAAATATATCGAATTATTTTTTTAAAGCAAGTGATCACAATTACGGCTGAAGGCCTTTCACGCCGGGAACGGCAATTATATAAAAATTTAGAAACCTGCTGTAAAACAGCAAATACAAGCAAAGGTTAAATAGAAGGAACAAGCAAATGATCATCAGATGGGTGAAATAAGCTGATGGTAACCTTGTAACACAACCCTTACACTGCTAGATTTATTCCAGAAGGCGACTGGAACTATTAACGAGACATACATAACCTTTAATGTAGGCATTACATGGTAAGATAATAAATAATACAATAATAAAACACAAGGACCAGTCACACACGGGGCTCCAGAAATCGACCTCTGAGAAGGTCCGGCAACAAAAACTTTCGCGAGCGATGAGATAGGCAGCCAAGAGTTGCATTCGCTACACAAGATGGTAATTCACACTAGTGGCAGTCTAACGAATGACTAATGACAATCTTGCTGAAACTACCTGACATTCCTGGAACCGCGCGACCGCTACGGTCGCAGGTTCGAATCCTGCCTCGGGCATGGATGTGTGTGCTGTCCTTAGGTTAGTTAGCTTTAAGTAGTTATAAGTTCTAGGGGACAGATGACCTCAGACGTTAAGTCCCATAGTGCTCAGAGCCATTTGAACCATTTTTTTTTCTACCTGACATCCAAAAAACCAAATGCAAGAATGGAACAACACGCCAAAGCCGGAACCGGCGGACTGCGCTATGCCCCCAGGATACTGTGCTTAGAGTTCCCGGAACGAGAAAGGAATCACTACCACCAGAGTGGAAGAATCACAAATGGCCTACAATGAAGAAAGCTGTCAAAACTACACGTCTTACCGGACATCAGCGGCAAGGCGAGGAAACGTACACTGCCGTTACAAACACTAACCCCCAGGGCGGATAACTGGGGTGTTAGCAGCCACCAGGCAGGAAAATATACCGCTGGTTGAACTTAAAAAGTTGTAACAAACTGAGTGCAGTAAATAGTAATAAGAAGTCGAAGAAAGGAAATCACATCCGCCTTCCGCAAGCACTGCACTCGCTGCTCTTCGCCCGGCGACACTGCCAGCAGCAACACGAACCCAAGTCACTGGAGAATCGCGAGATGTCACAGTGGTGGAGGTTTCTCTACTTGAATTGAAATGTAGTCATCTTAAAGCCTGCAGGATCTGGTTTACGAAGAGGTTGTGCAGCCTCGTGACCAAGACCTTCCATCCGGCAGTCCATGCGTGCCGCCAGCAGTCCTGGCGTGTTCTGGCACTGCGCGGACCTGGCTCCTCCTGAGTCCCCAACCGAACTGCCACACTCACACGACACAGAAAAACAACGACGTCGCCCTAAAGATAGAGCAACAATTACTACATATAGATAACCGTCGCTACTGCCTCTAGCGGACAGGCAACGCTTGCGAAACGAGTGGCGCCAGTCAAGACGAGAAGAAGACAAACAGCCGCAACCATGCCAACTAAACGATACCGTCTGGACTCCAACAGAGGGCGGAAACCTACAAACAGCACCAACGCGAGCCGCAGCACGGCTCACACCATTCCTCAACTAATTTGTCTTTGTCATTTTTGTGGGATATTTATCAGCTGGTTGTCCAGAAAGTCGTAGCTACTAAAGGTTTAACAAAACTTTTCATTATTTTGTAAGCTTAAATACGTCATTGTTCTCATTCATACTCCCTCTACTACTCACTGTTTTGCTTTATTGTGGTGGAGCATGGGTACACCACCAGTTTAAGGCTCAATGTTATGAAATTAGTTATTCTGATTACTAATTTGAGTTCTGAAAGTGATTACTGCCATGGCCAACAAAAGTGCCAAGAGTTAATTAAGGTTGCAGCACATATTGCGAAGGTTATTGCCAAGATAATATATCTGTTTATTGTAAAAATAACAACATTTAGCTTCACTTAAACATATATTCCTGACTAAAGGTAGGGACGGTTTGCAATTTGCAGCGCTTGGCAAGGATATTGAATCATGGAAATTCTGTGAGGTAGTTAGTGCTATATTTTGCTGACAAGCGCGTATTTTTCTTTTTTTCGAAGTGAGACTATGGTGCACTGGGAATGTCTGAATTCGAGTTTGGTGCTATGCGTTGTATCTCAGCAATTTTCTGTATGTTGCAGTCGTTTTATTTCAGTGTATGTATTGTTTGTGTCACTTACTTATTTTTTGTTTCTCATTGTGTCATGTGAGTGACTTCTGTGGCACTTGTTGTCTGATGTTGCATCGTTGCCGAAATCGTTGTGCAAGCTTTTGTGGAAGAAATTTGTTTATGGGGGCGTGTATGATGTTTTACAGTAACTTTTGTTTAATGTGCTTAGGCCCAAATGTGAGCATTATGCAATAGAGGATCAGAGTAGAGTTGTGGCGCGTGATGTGTTACGAGTCGAAAACTTGAGGAAGTAGCAGTCTGAATATTTTCGAGAATCAAAGTTCGTGTGTGTAGTGAGAAAGGCAGCGCACTAATTTCGTCGGAAATGGTCCACATGAGTCAGCCATTGATGTAGAACGAGGTAGAACGGAAGAAGTAGTTAATTAAAACCGGTCTGCAAACAGGGCGCAAATGTCAAACGCAGAATACTCCTACGATGAGGGCACATTTCACTCAGGAAATGAAAGTGGAAACCATGCCAAGGTGGGAGGTCATGTATGTTCTGTAAATACGGAAAGAGGTACAGTCAGGGAATGTAACAGTCTGATTTCGTGGGCAAGGTGTCATAGAGCAGTTGAGTCGCGTGCGTCTAGCGCAGGGTACGTTACCGGAAGTGCGCAATTAGAATCGATCATTCAGTTTACGCATGAGACAGAGAAGAGGCGACAGGAAAGGGAAGAGAAAAGACGACGGGACGAGGAAAACCAGGGGAAGGAATGCGAAGAAAGACAGCAGGAAGAAGACCAAATACAGGTGATCCCCATTAATGAAATTAGGCAACTTCAGCAATGACAAGGAGCAAAAGAGACAGGACAAAATCATGAAAGAAATTAATGAAATTCAAAGGCCGGCTGATGAGTTTGTCAAAAACGTAAATCATGTCAGGAATGAAGTTAAAGGTGTAAAGGCAGAGGTTGAAGACATTGGGTAGACGAGGCGCGGCCGCGGTGGTCTAGCGGTTCTAGGCGCTCAGTCCGAAACCGCGCGACTGCAACGGTCGCAGGTTCGAATCCTGCCTCGGGCATGGATGTGTGTGATGTCCTTAGGTTAGTTAGGTTTAAGTAGTTCTAAGTTCTACGGGACTGATGACCACAGATGTTAAGTCCCATAGTGCTCAGAGCCATTTGAAGCCATGAAGCGCGAGAAGTAGCAGTAGAGACCAAACGTGAGGTTAGGACAGCTAGATTAGTAGCACGAGATGCGCGAAAAAAAATCCCAAATTGCGCGAAATCAGGCAGCACTGTCAAAGGTCGAAGTGAGCGCAACCAGGAAGACTATTTCTGCTCTTAAAAAACAAGGTCGGAGAGTAGTTGAAAAGACAAAGGAAAAAATGTTAGAAATCAAAGACGAGCAAACAAGTCTCACTACCCAGCAGATTGAGCTGGCGGATGAGGTGAGACAAATGCACCAACACGTCGCTCGTGTAGGAACTCAGCCAGAAACAACAGCACATCGTCGTGAGTTCGTTGGTCACCAGGAATGTTAAAGACAAAACTTTGCAACTGTATCCGTAGCCACATCCTCGTCTGAGGCCGATATACGGCAGGAGCGCCCGCATAATGGGGTACGACGCACGGACCAAGGCGCGCAGAGACGCGTAGTGCATTAAGTTCCAAGCCGGACCACAATTGCGCGCGTCTGTCGCGTACGGAAACATAACTACATTGATGAGACGAGACTAGGGTAGAAAATCATTCAGTGGTCGGTTGGCCATGAAACCTCGCCCGCACGCGCGGCAGAAGTTAGAGAAAGATGAAGGGCGCAAAATTATGAATATTTAAACTTAAAACATTTTACGATTCAAAATTTTCAGGTTTACAAACAGAACGACAGTTCATTATATCCCAAGTCATAGATTGCTCGATAGGATACTGAGTCATGTGCTCTAGTACACAAACTGGAATTTGTCTGTGGGTACCTGGAAGGTATGAGATAGGTATTTCTAGTTTTCTGTCCAGCATTTAGATTTGGTATCACAGAGAGAAAGTTATTTCGTTGTTAGGCATGTGCCGATGTCTCGGCACAAACCTCTTGGGTACGATAAAACTGGTTGGTTTAACACTTGAGCTTTCCTGCATTAGTAGCGCATATATGTGTTGGAACAGCATGAAAATTGCATTTCTTGGTTCAGATATAACAGCAAAAGTCTTGGAGATGCAATTCTTCTTAGAATTCATCTGGGAATTTAGTAATGGTTTGGCTTATTACGTTTATATTGTGTGCATTTCCAGTAGGACGGATGCACGGTCTGTTCCACCATTCGTAGAGAGAAAACGTACAGCCACAGAAGTTGATCTGCGATCCGATACTAGGTCTTGGCGTGATTTTGAACATGCCACCGATACCGAGGGTGTTATCTTGCTAGATGGACATGGGTAATCCACGCCAGCGGCGCGTTGACGTTCAGATATGGTTTTCTTTCTCGCTGTGGTTCGAGTAGGGTTATCGCCAGCTGAGCAACTTGTTCTCGTTGGTGGTTTTCAAGTATGGTTACACTTGTAGATAATCGCCTAAAGTGTGATAATTTTTCGCTGGTGGTACATTTTCGGCTGTGGTTATTGCTTGTGGATTATCTCCGCTACTGCGACAATGTTTGTCTTGTGGTATTTTGATCGTGGATCGCCAGCGCCAGAGGCGCGTCGTCGGCCAAGTTTCGTATTACATGGAGTGAGCACGTGGAGTGTGAGTCACGGCAGTACTTCAGTTGAATAGGAGGGAAATAGTGAATGGGACAGGCAAAAACGGAAGTTAACTACAAATCCTTAGGCACAACAAATTATAAATGAATAATTGGTATTGTATCTCTTTGCAGCAGCTCTTATTTGATGATATCAGTACGTCGATTTCTGAGAGTTATTTGTGAATTTCAGAGGGAAAGGTGAATTCGTGCCGATGTCTGATCTATGCTGACAGCACCGAAAGGAGTGTACAGATGGCGGTGAGCCGTATTTGACCCAGATTCTCCCGGAGATAACCGCATCAGCGTCACCATCCAGTAACATGGCATCAGGAAGAGTTTCAAAGTTCACATTAGCGTAAAGTAGAAAGGGTTAGAGGTAGCTGCATTTGGTAGTGGGTAGAACAATTAGAGGTGTTGCATGGTGTCAGAGTGCTTTTAAGAATGAACGTGCAGGCTGTGCCACCTTAGCCTATCTGGGTGAATGAGTGGTGTTGGGAAACTAACAAAACGCTGACATTCACAACAGCAAACACGATTTCACCACTAGATGTTTAAGTTTATTTCTCTTACATAAGCCATTAATTATCCTTGTTTATTAGAATCGGAAAACATCTTTAAAATTTTCTTTTTCTTTTAAGGAACATAAGTAGTAACACTGATTAAATAAAAGAAAACAGTGAGGCATGTTACGGTTCATTGCATTAATCATATTGTAAAGTTTCAACGACGGACAGTTGTTATGGTTTTCGATGTATGTGTTCTTTATAAACATTCATTGTAAAGTTGATTGCGTGGATAGAATTTGTCATGCTATTTTTGTCTGTGTAAGATTGAACCACCGTGAATGCTTCCGCAGGGGTAACTAAATCTCTGAGGGAGAGAATGGTCGATGCTCAACGATACTGAACTGTGGTTAGGGAAACGAATCATCTCTGACCTCAGCTTTGGTGTGAATAGGTTTGTTCAATGTCTCCATGGCCTTTAATACGTTCTGACCTCTGGGTTCCCAGTACTAAATATTCTGTGTGTGCTTCATAACTTTTTTGTAAGTGGAAATTGTGGGCAGAATGTGCTTATAACTGCATGTGTGACCTGTAGAGATCTTGTACCCAAGGGGCCGTAGTGGAGGCGACAGAGCACAGGGAGAGAGATGAACTGCAATTACTGTTGAACGCAGCGGTCTGGCCATTTGAGTGGGAAGCAGAGCTCAGTGGATTTTACTTGCAGAAGGACTTCTGGCTGAAGCTACCTCCTACTTCTGCTTCAGGTCGGACAGAAGGGTGACAGTTCGCAAAACATTTTACCCAGGCCAGCTGCCAGTCGGTCGTGGATGTGGTCGGACAGTGGAAAGTGGGTGGAGGAAGCCATTTAAGAGATACTGTTGTAAATTGCGCTTGTGGATACGGTGGGAAAACCATAAAACTCCATGCATTCTCATATTGGAAACTGAGACGACACAGACAGGGTGGCTGGTGTAAAGATTTTGTGCAGTCAGGACTGTAACCGCACCAGTACGGGAACGCCGGTGCTGTGTCTGGAATGGTTACTAGTAAAACGGGGAAGGGAAGTCAGTAGGGAAGATTCAATGAGTAGTTCAATGGGAACATACAGCTGTCGCAGCGCACTGCTCCTCGCCCACTGTGCGCCGATTTCTGCTGCTAGGTTAATGAAGGTGAAGGGGTAAAGTACTGCTACGCCGGCGTAGGGGTGTCAGGTGATACTCACGTGAAACATAGTTTGTGATATACTTGACTGAACAGCGATGAGCCTCACAGTGGATTCATGTAAACATAGATTTAGATGAAAAAGGGATTACTTCAAAGGAGAATTAGTATAGCTTCCACCCCAATGTGTGCCTTATGTATCAAACACCATTCCCCAACTAATATGTCTTTGTAATTTTTGTGCAAGACTTGTCAAGCTGGTTCTCCAGAAAGTCGTAATCACTTACTAAAGGTTTAATAAAACTTGTCATTTTTCTGATTCATACTGCCTCTATTATTCACTGTTTTTACTTTTTGCGGTGGTACATGGGTACACTAGCAGTTCAAGGTACAATCATATTAAATTAGTTGATCTGATTATTGATTTGAGTTCTGGAAGTGATATTGGCACAGGGCAACAAAAGTGCCACGTGTAAATGAAGGATGTCGCACACGATTTTAAGGTTATTGCCAAGACAATATTTTCCTTTATGTAAAGATAATAACATTAAGTTTTGACTGTCGAACTGCCGGCTGATATATGGATAGGAATGATGATGCCCCCAGCGAAATTGGTTCAAATGCCTCTGAGCGCTATGGGACTCAACATCTTAGGTCATCAGTCCCCTAGAACTTAGAACTACTTAAACCTAACTAACCTGAGGACATCACACACATCCATGCCCGAGGCAGGATTCGAACCTGCGACCGTAGCGGCCGCGCGGTTCCAGACTGTAGCGCCTAGAACCGCATGACCACACCGGCTGGCTATGCCCTCAGCAGTGACTGGATGTTACACATGCAGTTTCGGGAACACCACAATGCCATGAGTCCATGGAAGGCTCGGTAAAACACAGTGGATGCCGATGGCTCTGTTGACCGCACTCCTATCGTTTGCTTCGTCGACTTCCTCTCGTCTGACTACCTCTGTCAAATATGCTCCATATATGTGTTTGAGGGCGCGCGTGACGTATTGAAGACGGAGTCATGCTCACCTGTGTCTTCCTCATAAGTGAGTTACTAGTGTTCGATGAACGCATTAACGATGTGGATTTGATTGGTCACCGCAGGTCCTGTAGCGTGACCAGAGTGTTGACGAGCTGTCGATGACGTCGTTGTTCATCGGACAGTATGTGATGCGTGCAAGGAATTTCCAGTCGCGGCCGGTCATGGCGCCGTGTCCATATCACCACCTCTTTCAATTTTCGTCGTCCTAGTAAAATTATCTTCTCCTCAGTTCTGTGTCATTCCCACTGATTATCTGCAGTGCGTACCATAATTAATGTGAAACGTCCCCTTTAAACATTTTTACAGGACTGTGCTTAAACTGACACACAATATTTTGTTAGCGCAACGCAATCTGACTTTCAATAATCCCTACAAAAGAATGGGCCCTGACTAACATTAAACTATACCTTTCACAAATCACTTACCTCACAAAAATCTTCGCTACTCAAGCTACTGCAATACAGCGAGCGCCACTACTGCCAGCTAAATAAAAGATTCAAAGTACTGAAGGCACTAACTACTGATAGGCATAGTTAGCAAATGAAAGATTTTGATAGAGAACAAACAATGTATTTACCTCAATAGTCATAATATATACAGCAGTTCATGACAAATTTCAAAACTCCGCCATCTCTCTCCCCACATCCACCACTGCTGGCGGCTCACCTCCAACTGCGCAACGCTACGCGCTGTTCACAGCCAGCTGCCTAACACTACAATGGTGAGTATTACAACAATGCAAAGCAGCCACAGACTGCACACAGCACAGCCAGTGATTTTCATACAGAGGTGGCGTTACCAATAAAAAAACCTAAACAGTCTACTTACATAGCCCCCATGCTCCCCAAAAAAAATTTTACAAATTGTTTTGGGCACTGGGCAATCATATTTGTTAAAATTTTTCATACTCGTAATTACAATAACAAAGAAATCAAATGCACACACTTATGGATACAATGTTGGTCAAAAGCTAAAATTTTCTCACAGTCCATAAAGACAGTCCTGATCGTTGATCACAGTAAAATTGCCGTGTTTTTCACAAAATCTGAGCAGTAAAAGACAATGCACATAGACGTAGTGGATTTCCATGCAGTCTTGAAGAAGTAGTGTTGCCCTTCCAACGGAAAGACAGTGCTGACTCTTGACATGCTGACAGGTAATGGGCCACAACAGAGCAAACCCACAGCAGGGTCATTCGGCGTTTTGAAGAAGATTGGTTGGTAGGTCATCACAGAGCAGACCCACTCGTCCTGGTAGAGATTACGGTATTGGTGGGCCACCAGAGGCGCAGACCCAGTCCTTGTAGAAATAATGGTATTGATGGATCATCAAAGATGTAGACCCACTGTAGTCCTTGTAGAGATGGCCAGCAGCCATCTGTTGCGACTGTGCAGGTGCACAATCACCATTGAATGAAACGTCCCCTTTAAACATTTTTACAGGACTGTGCTTAAACTGACACACAATATTTTGTTAGCGCAACGCAATCTGACTTTCAATAATCCCTACAAAAGAATGGGCCCTGACTAACATTAAACTATACCTTTCACAAATCACTTACCTCACAAAAATCTTCGCTACTCAAGCTACTGCAATACAGCGAGCGCCACTACTGCCAGCTAAATAAAAGATTCAAAGTACTGAAGGCACTAACTACTGATAGGCATAGTTAGCAAATGAAAGATTTTGATAGAGAACAAACAATGTAGTTACCTCAATAGTCATAATATATACAGCAGTTCATGACAAATTTCAAAACTCCGCCATCTCTCTCCCCACATCCACCACTGCTGGCGGCTCACTTCCAACTGCGCAACGCTACGCGCTGTTCACAGCCAGCTGCCTAACACTACAATGGTGAGTATTACAACAATGCAAAGCAGCCACAGACTGCACACAGCACAGCCAGTGATTTTCATACAGAGGTGGCGGTACCAATGAAAAAACCTAAACAGTCTACTTACAAATGGCATAAACGCATGCAGCTGAAAGTACACGATTCTAGAAGCAAAGCTCAGTAAACATAGGGTCGAAAATGCATACCTTAATAGCTACGAGTTTTTCATCTTCGATACTGTGAAACAAATCGCTTCTACTGCAAGTTCTTTGCTTTCCATATTTTGGGAAGTAGTGGTATGGACCAAAATAAGAAAAAAATGTCAAGCAAACATGTGCTCTAAAGCTACCTTAAAACTTGCGAGCACTTGATAATTAGAAGAGTTGTGTTTCAAAGTAGCAAAGATGAACAAGTGCTCATAGCTCTTAGGGAATGCATTTTAGAGCACATGTTTACTAGACTTTTTTCTTGTTGTGTTCCATACCACCAGTTCCCAAAATATGGAAGGCAACGAACTTGCAGTAGAAAAGATTTGTTTCACAGTATCGAAAATGCAAAATTGCCCGTACGCGTTTTCGACCCTATGTTTACTGAGACTTTTTTGCTTCCCGTATTGTGTACTTTCAACTGTATGCGTTTACGCCAGTAATTATGATACGCCCTGTATAGCTGGCGCTGGGCGTCCAGATCTGAACGCCCTGCGCCAGCTATACAGGGTCTACCATACAGTAGAAGTTGTAGTGGTACGATGTGGCCAAGTCGTCCGCATACCACCCTCTCGATTGCCAGTTTGGCGGAGTCCATCCACCACTTTAGTGAAGAACAGTAGCTGGGAAGGTGACGTTTGCAGGTTGCCCATATTGCAGTGATTTGCTGGCGAGAAACCGGGTCGTGCAGATGAGGAACATCCACATTCCAAGGTGCACAGCTGCACCCGACAGATCGGGATGGAAGGGAACTGTGCAGATGTAAGCACAATGGTCTGAAAATTCGAGTGGCCATCGTTCAGCGTTCCGTATCGTACATGTAAGATGCCTTGAAACTATACCTTGTCTAGATAGCTTGTATGATATGAGTGGCCTGAATAGTCGCTATGTCATACTCCCCAGGTATCGTGGAGCAGGAGGTCCCGCACCACTAAAAAACGTATCTGGCATGCAGTATAGTGGCGATCATGATCTTCTGGCTGCACAACGTAGTTAAAATCACCTCCTAGCAGGCAGTGTCTCTATCACTCATAAAACAGGTAGGGGTGGAGGGGGGGGGGCAATGTGCTCAGAATACAATCGGGCTCTTTCATGTCTTTGGGCGAAGCCTTATGGAGCGAGACATTAAAAAAACATGTCCCCATGGGCATGTTTGCCATGCTCGTAACTGATGGAATGAAGGTGACATCGCTGAGTGGAATCCCTTCATAGACGTAGATGGCCACCACTGCCTGGCCCATGGGGTCACGTATGGACGTGTGGGCGGTATATACGTTTATACCTGGGAGGTGAATCATGAGAACTTCCTGGAGAAGGGCGAATCAGTATCAGAAACCCAGAAAATTTCCCACATAAATTGGTTTTTCACATGTGAACTGATGCTGGTGTTGATCGGTGCTATTCGATAGACCTAATAGCGGACCGCTGTAGGTGGATCAGTTTTTAATCTTTTTAGAGATAAGGAATTAGGAAAGGGAGATAAGGAATTTATATATATTGTCTATAATACAACATACAGACACCAACTACTTTTATTTTACGATTTCCATTGCCTACTTTGACCCAAATAAACAAGTACTCATGAGCATTCAACTTCTTCTTCCTTCTTGTTGCCAATACAACGGACTTATCTGGAACCAAAGTACCGTATGGCACCTTAGCAAGTGTGCTTTAAGTCTCATACTCCAGGTCCTCCACACAAGAATGTTTGCATCATGGAAAGCATCAAGGCCACCATGGTTATCACAAACTACAGCAAGAGTCAACCATGTATCACCTCCAAACACAGCAGAAACTTCACACGTGAACAGCAGTCTCAGTCATCGAAACACATTCGGACCTCCAATAAGCTGCTGCTTATCGAATTGCCCAACCAAGTCAATGGCTATAGCTTTCAAAACCTTGTACACAGGCACCAAGCGTCGCCAACGGCGACGACAATAACGTCGCCTAGGTAGTATGGTACATGGTTGACTCTTGCTGTTCTTTGGGGCCTATGATGGCGTTGAAGCTTTCCCTGATACAAATGTTCTTGCTTGAAAGACCTGGAGTATAACAGAGACTTCAGGCATCTTGAGCCTCTTTCTAGCCTAGCTTACCTAGCTGAGGCGTCAATGGATGGTAATGGGCGTCACGGTCGGACGTCGTCCCACTCGCCCCCAGGATTTTACGGGAGAGTGCGGTTACTGGAGTGGCCCTGACGACGAACGGCCCCATAAAAGTCCTGCACCTCGACCTCCTCTTCGTCCCATGCCATTGAGGTGGGCACAGATATGTTGTACATTAGGTCCTCTGAAAATGGAGTGGTATCGACAGAGCGAAGTCCATTAAATAGTTCGGCGTCCCCACGGTACTGTGGGGGAAGGGTGCAGGCACACCAACAGATGTCGCCGCTCTTACGATGTCTCCCTCGGCGATGGCTGTTCCGCGGCGTCGTTCGGCTCGACGGTGACCTCGTCTTCGGCCTGCAGCGCCCGCCCTGAGACGGTTCGGCGCTGTGTCTAGGGACGTTTCTCAGAATGATGTCTTCTCACGCGACCTCCTGTGTGCGACGATGGCAGGTAGTCGCGTTAGTCTGGCAGGAAAGCCGCCGCAGGGATGATGAGCGAGCGAGTTGATCTCCATCTTGTTGTCGAGGACTGGGTCAGTGGTCGGCAGCGGCGTCACTGTCGGAGAGGGTTGACAAATTCTCCTGCTGGAAGTTCGAATGGAAATTTGAAAACACATATTGTACGCATGCCTAAGCCAGGTGGTCGACCATCATCGCCCCGACATTGCTGTCGGCATGACGTAAGCGGAGCCCCTTCTTGGTGTCGCGTAGGATGCGTTCGCATCCAGCGTCGAACATTTTAACGAAGACCGTGCTGTTTGCGATCGACAAATGTATGTATATGATGTCGGCCGTTAAGATCTTGGTTTCTTCTTTTAGAAAACGCTCCTCGAGCGCCTTGGATCGGTCATAGTCGTTGCAGAAAGGATATCGGAGTGTAGATCTACGCTAATGGTTTTCAACGTATCGTTGATGCTAAGCCTGTACGTAAGTAAAGGCCGTCAGAATGTAAACATGGCGAGTTCTCGCTCCGCACACGGAAACAAAATAGCGTGTCCGCCTGGTATAAGGAAGGAAGATTGGGTTTAGCATTCCGTCAACATCGAGGTCACTAACACGGAGCTCAAGCTCGGATTGGGTGAAGGATGGGGAAGGAAATCGGTCATGCCCTTTCATAGGAATCAACCTGGCTGGAGCGATTTAGGGAAATCACGGAAAATTTAAATCTGTATAGTCGGACGCGGGTCTGAACCGTCGTCGTCCCGAATGCGAGCCCAGTGCGCCACCGCTCGGCCATACGCACTGGTGCCCTGCCGAGGGCAGACTGCGAAGTTCGAAATCTTTTCAGTTGACGCCATATTTGGTGACTTGCATCCCGATGATGATGAAATAATGGGAGGACAACCCTCGCGTGAAGAAAACATCTACGATCTGGCCGGGAATCGAACCCGGGCACGCTGCATGACAGCGAGATTCCTTTTATTCGCATTCCTGAAATTACCTACAACTACAAGAAAAGGGAAGTTAATGCCACCACCACTTTTACGTTAAATTTTAAAGAAGAAGGACGAAACAACAGCTTTACCACGTCAGGCGTTACTGAAAACCACGGAAGGAGGATACACGGAAGATTCCTTTTTTCAACAATATTTATTTAGTTACTTTATTATTGCCTTCTTTATCATGAATGAATCCGTCACACCAGCACGTCCTCGCAAAGTCTGACGAACTCTTCGACATCAGAGGGAAAGAAAATCCCGTGTGATGGCGAGACATCAGTAGATCATCGATGCACGTCTTCTCGTACGTCTGTAGGACTAACCGTTGAGGGGATCGAATCTCTCAAATGGAAGAAGGGACGTCAGTTGCTCCTTGCATGCATGATCCAGCTGCGAGGGGGGTTGTGGAAAGCGCCCCGGAGTAAGTTCAAAAAATATTGTTGGCCCTTCAGGTTCTTGATAACTGCACAATGTCCGTCCTAAGGAATTGCCAGGAATCAGGGATGATTTTTAATCACCACGAAGCAGGTAGTGAACTGTGTGCCCACTAATGCAGGTCACCAAGTAGGTATTTGCGAGGAGAAAATATTCTGTGTCCGGGAAGCGAATCATTAATGGAGTGATGCTGTTAGGAGTCGTGCGTGTGGTGAACGCCAGCATCTGGCGGACAAAAAACCAAACATTACTCTACTCGTTGCACACAAGTCGGTGGCCATCGTCGTCCTGCACGCCATACGTGGTACGTAGTGGTGAAGGCGCCACGTGGAGACGCGACTGGCAGACCTGCATCACATTTAACGCCACTTACCTGGTGGACTGGACGTCCGATGCAATGCGCTGACCGCTCACCTAATGGGCGGACACCATCAAGCAACAACCCTGCCTGGAACACTTCTTCATACGAATCTTCTTTCTCTTGACTTACGGTTCCCACTTCGTTTTTAGAGGTATTGTATCCTATAAGCCTCTCTGTACATTTTGAGTCGTTCATGTTCGGTAATCAGAACGGATTACTAGTGTAATGAGTTTAGTAACTACGATCATAGTGCAAACTCTCTGTGTACTGTGTGTGAAACGTATTCTAAATCGCAGTTTCCAAGTCCGAGAACATGTTGTCAAATTACCACACACCGCTTCTGTTAACAACTTACTTGGGCTAGAGTTTGGTTGTAACAGACTAACCATACACGTGAGGTTTCTGATTTGATGTATGCAAATTCGTCACACCATGCGAAGTTTCTCTAGAGGGCATTCACCTGGTATCTTCGAAAGATGCCTCGTTCGCAGCAGATGGTAGCACGAGGTAGTGGTCTCGCTGAGACATTCCGGAGCTGTTACAGTCGTAGGAAAGTGAGGTATTAACCTTCAGTAAAGAGATTATCATATATTTTAAGGGACGCCATCTTCTGTAAGTCTTGGCACAGCACAGTGTCCAAACAAAATTATTTCTTAACTGTATGAATACAGTCGGACATATTACTTGCTGGTGTTTTCATTCAATAGTGCGTAACATTTGCTTCCAATCACGATATATTTACTAATGCGATTTTCCATACCACTTGGCAGTTGTCATCACAACAGCAAACTTTCACTTTGTCCGTCTCACTAAAAAACAAGAACTGGGAATGTGTACACCTTGCATAGCCTCCACTAGACTCTCCATCAGGGCCGTGCCATTGCCCGGGACGGGTGGTTGTTGGTAGTGGAAGTGTTAAATTTTAATATGGCTCAAAAGGACGAATTAGACAAGACAGTGGAAGATTTGCATTAAACAAGAAGTGTTATACAAATTACCCATAATAGTAGTGTCTTCTTGAAAACTGTCTTAGCTATTGCGAACGAGATGATAAATGAAGCGTTCGAATTTCTGACCTTGCTGCGTCTTTCAAAATATGAAATCTAGTGCTGCTAATAGCAACGTTGCCTAGTTACTTTCCCTATGCTCCTACAGAGCACTGAAATGTATCTAAGTAAGATTGAAGAGCCTTACAGAAGCGTAAAACGTCATAATAAAGAAATAACGATAAATGTAAGCATACAATGGTTTAACAGTTGCTATCGCTGAGAAAAACACTTCGTAACACATAAACAAAATGTAAAACATGCACTACCCGTCCCATATTTTGCTCTTTTCAAACCATACATTGTGATTAAGATACGTTTACACGTGGAAAGACACATGGCATCCATTTCTGCCATTCCCTCTCCCTTGCATCTTCAGTTAACACGATTTACATTGCCTGTTTTTCTTGAAAAGGTTTGTTATTTAACTTTCTTACTTTTTCTGTAACTTCTTTAAATTTTCCCTCATTTCCTTCTCTTCCTCGGTGTAGAAACCATAACCAGTAGATATTAATATTAATACCATAAAAAATCATAACAAAACTTGTTTTGTAGTTGAGGCAACTAAACTACATTGCATGAACTCGTCATATTTCACACTGTTTACGTCCCAGCAACTTAATTTAGAATTTAAGTATTACTTTTCACTACAAAAAATAAACTATTTTCAAAACATCTTGTTTTCAGTGATAATTCGACGTCGTGGCATGTTGCATAGCACGCCTACTTGATATGTGACCATAGCCGTTTTTGGAAAGCTTGGAAATTTGTGGTAAGGTCTTATGGGACCAAACAGCTGAGGTCATCGGTCACTAAGCTTTCGCACTACTTAATCTAACTGAAACTAACTTACGCTAAGGACAACACACACACCCATGTCCGAGGGAGGACTCGAACCTCCAACGGCGGGAGCGGCGTGGACCGTGACAACGCGCCAAGACCGCGCGGCTAATCCGAGCGGCTAGCCGTTTTTCCTTTATGTTCTAAGGACACACTAAATAAGTAATATTTTTGACACGTGTTCTCCTGGCCATACTGTAACTATAGTGCCATTTTTCGCAATATTATGAGCCTTTGATAACCATTTAAACACAAGTGTAATAAAATTCTCGGCTATTTATGTCAGCTTCAAACGCGCAGCTGAGCATAAGAACTGCAACACCGAAAAGGACGTATAATAATAGTCAAGTCAGAGACATGAGTAGGTCTTATGGGCTTTGCCAGCATTGCTTAAAAGCTTGTTAAATCGCTTGTGTTATCGTCATAAAGCGATCTCCTTAGGTTTTACTTATTCGGGTTTCCTTTAAGTAAGACCCGACAGTTACTTGTATATATACAGTGTCATTTTATGCTGACGCTTGAAATAATCTGTACATGATCTATGTGGGCTAACTCGTGCAGTTTTTTTTCCTTTATTGAGTTTCGATTCCCCCTGAAGGGGGCGGGCTGGCAGCAGCTTATTACGCCGCTCTTCAGCCTACAGAATTAGTTTTAAAAAGATGAAGATAATAAAAAATAACAGTTGGCGATAAAATCGGTGACTTAAAGGTAAAATGGCAGAAAATTCTGGAACTTAAAACATAAAACACAAGGTTGATGATGCTAATAAAATACACAGGAAGCAGAAAAGTAATAGACAATTAAAAAACACGGCGACAGTCTGGTTTCTGTTCGCAAGAGATATAAAATGCACACCCAGCGACAGCATGATTTCTGTTCGCAACACTGTGGAAAGATGCACAACACTGAACACTCACTTAAACACTGCACTAAAAAGTTGGCACAAATATGACATACCACAGCTGAGAGAAGGTGGGGGGAAACTGGACAAATGACGGGGGAATAAAGGGGGGAAGGAGAGGAAAAGTGAAGGGGGGAGGGGGGCAGGAGCCAATGGAAGATGAGGATCCATAAGAGGGGTGGGGGTGCTGAGCAGACGTGCCAGGGAGTGGGGAAGGCAGAGGAGGGGAGTACAAAAGGACTCGGGGGGGGGGGGGGGGAGAAAGGAGATAGGGAGAGGGTAGGTGGGGAGAAAACACAGGATGGAAGGGGGGGAGGAAGAGGGAGCCCAGGGAAAGGACGGAGGAAAGGAGGGGGATGAGGATCAGTGTTGATAGGAGGGATAAATGGAGGGAAAGAGGGCATCATCCGGGAGGGGGAGTTGATGGAAGCCACCTTGGGAAAGGAGATGTCTACATCTACATCTACATTTATACTCCGCAAGCCACCCAACGGTGTGTGGCGGAGGGCACTTTACGTGCCACTGTCATTACCTCCCTTTCCTGTTCCAGTCGCGTATGGTTCGCGGAAAGAACGACTGTCTGAAAGCCTCCGTGCGCGCTCTAATCTCTCTAATTTTACATTCGTGATCTCCTCGGAAGGTATAAGTAGGGGGAAGCAATATATTCGATACATCATTCAGAAACGCGCCCTCTCGAAACCTGGCGAGCAAGCTACACCGCGATGCAGAGCGCCTCTCTTGCAGAGTCTGCCACTTGAGTTTATTAAACATCTCCGCAACGCTATCACGGTTACCAAATAACCCTGTGACGAAACGCGCCGTTCTTCCTTGCATCCTCTCCATCTCCTCCGTCAACCCGATCTGGTACGGATCCCACACCGATGAGCAATACTCAAGTATAAGTCGAACGAGTGTTTTGTAAGCCACCTCCTTTGTTGATGGGCTACATTCTCTAAGCACTCTCCTAATGAAACCCAACCTGGCACCCGACCCACCAACAACCAATTCTATATGATCATTCCACTTCAAATCGTTCCGCACGCATACTTCCAGATATATCACAGAAGTAACTGCTACCAGTGTCTGTTCCGCTATCATACAATCATACAATAAAGGATCCCTCTTTCTATGTTTCGCAATACATTACATCTGTCTATGTTAAGGGCAGTTGCCACTCCCTGCACCAAGTGCCTATCCGCTGCAGATCTTCCTGCATTTCGCTACAATTTTCTAACGCTGCAACTTCTCTGTATACTACAGCATCATCCGCGAAAAGCCGCATGGAACTCTTGACACCATCTACTAGGTCATTTATATATATTGTGAAAAGCAATGGTCCCATAACACTCCCCTGTGGCACGCCAGAGGTTACTTTAACGTCTGTAGACGTCTCTCCATTGATAACAACATGCTGTGTTCTGTTTGCTAAAAACTCTTCAATCCAGCCACACAGCTGGTCTGATGTTCCGTAGGCTCTTACTTTGTTTATCAGGCGACAGTGCGGAACTGTATCGAACGCCTTCCAGAAGTCAAGAAAAATAGCATCTACCTGGGAGCCGGTATCTAATATTTTCTGGGTCTCATGAACAAATAAAGCGAGTTGGATCTCACACGATCGCTGTTTCCGGAATCCATGTTGATTCCTACATAGTAGATTCTGGGTTTACAAAAACGACATGATACTCGAGCAAAAAACATGTTCTAAAATTCTACAACAGATCGACGTCAGAGATATAGGTCTATAGTTTTGCGCATCTGCTCGACGACCCTTCTTGAAGACGGGGACTACCTGTGCTCTTTTCCAATCATTTGGAACCCTCCGTTCCTCTAGAGACTTACGGTACACGGCTGTTAGAAGGGGGGAAAGTTCTTCCGCGTACTCTGTGTAGAATCGAATTGATATCCCGTCAGGTCCAGTGGACTTTCCTCTGTTGAGTGATTCCAGTTGCTTTTCTATTCCTTGGACACTTATTTAGATGTCAGCCATTTTTTCGTTTGTGCGAGGATTTAGAGAAGGAACTGCAGTGCGGTCTTCCTCTGTGAAACAGCTTTGGAAAAAGGTGTTTAGTATTTCAGCTTTACGCGTGTCATCCTATGTTTCAATGCCATCATCATCCCGGAGGGTCTGGATATGCTGTTTCGAGCCACTTACTGATTTAACGTTAGACCAGAACTTCCTAGGATTTTCTGTCAAGTCGGTACATAGAATTTTACTTTCGAATTCACTGAACGCTTCACGCATACCCTCCTTACGCTAACTTTGACATCGTTTAGCTTCTGTTTGTCTGAGAGGTTTTGACTGTGTTTAAACTTGGAGTGAAGCTCTCATTGCTTTCGCAGTAGTTTCCTAACTTTGTTGTTGTACCACTGTGGGTTTTTCCCGTCCCTCACAGTTTGACTCGGCACGTACCTGTCTAAAACGCATTTTACGATTGCCTTGAACTTTTTCCATAAACACTCAACATTGTCAGTGTCGGAACAGAAATTTTCGTTTTGATCTGTTAGGTAGTCTGAAATCTGCCTTCTATTACTCTTGCTAAACAGATAAACCTTCCTCCCTTGTTTTGTATTCCTATTAACTTCCATATTCAGGGATGCTGCAATGGCCTTATGATCACTGATTCCCTGTTCTGCACATACAGAGTCGAAAAGTTCGGGTCTGTTTGTTATCAGCAGGTCCAAGATGTTATCTCCACGCATTTTACGATTGCCTTGAACTTTTTCCATAAACACTCAACATTGTCAGTGTCGGAACAGAAATTTTCGTTTTGATCTGTTAGGTAGTCTGAAATCTGCCTTCTATTACTCTTGCTAAACAGATAAACCTTCCTCCCATGTTTTGTATTCCTATTAACTTCCATATTCAGGGATGCTGCAACGGCCTTATGATCACTGATTCCCTGTTCTGCACATACAGAGTCGAAAAGTTCGGGTCTGTTTGTTATCAGCAGGTCCAAGATGTTATCTCCACGAGTCCGTTCTCTGTTTAATTGCTCGAGGTAATGGAAGGGGGGAGGAAGAGGGAGCCCAGAGAAAGGACAGAGGAAAGGAGGGGGGTGAGGATCAGAGTTGATAGGAGGGATAAATGGAGGGAGAGAGGCATCATCTGGGAGGGGGAGTTGATGGAAGCCACCTTGGGAAAGGAGATGAAGGGTGTAGATGGAGGGTAGTGGGGACACAACAGTGAAGATGTGGCAGGGGGTGGGGATGGGAGAGGAGCAACCAGGGGGTGAGGGGGATCAAGGCGGCGGGAGGTGTAGAGGATGCACATATGTTCGAGGAATAGGAGCAGATGGGGGAAAGGAATGAGATCATAGAGGATCCGCGTGGGGGACGGGAGGCGTATACGGAAGGCGAGGCGGAGTGCACGACGCTCAAGGATCTGGAGGGACTTATAGAATTTGGGGGGGGGGCAGATATCCAGGCAGGACTGGTATAACAGAGGATGGGACGGATTAAGGATTTGTAGGTGTGGAGGTTGGTAGAGGGGTGCAACACCCATGTCCGGCCAGAGAGGAGTTTGAGGAGGTGGAGGCGGTTGTGGGCTTTGGATTGGATGGAGCGGAGATGAGGGATCCAGGTGAGGTGAGGGTCAATGGTGAGGCCAAGGTAGGTGAGGTTGGGGGTGAGGCGGAGAGGACGGGCGCAGACAGTAAGGGAGAAATCCAGGAGCCGGAATGAGCGAGTGGTACGACCTACGATGATTGCCTGGGTCTTGGAAGGATTGATTTTCAGGAGCCACTGGTTACACCATGCAGCAAAAAGGTCAAGATGATTCTGGAAAAGGTGTTGGGACCGTTGGAGGGTAGGAGCGACGGCAAGGAATGCGGTGTCGTCAGCATATTGCAAGAGGTGTACTGTAGGGGGGGGGGGGGGGTTGGGGCATATCTGCCGTGTACATGAGGTAGAGGAGAGGGGAGAGGACAGAGCCCTGGGGCACACCTGCAGAGGGGTAGAAGGTGTGGGGATTGGCATTATGGATTGTAACATAGGAGGGGCGGTGGGAGAGGAGGAGGCCATCAGATGGATGTATTTGATAGGAAGGGCGTAGGTTTGGAGTTTAAACAGGAGACCGGGATGCCAGACATGGTCGTAGGCCTTTCGAGGTCAAGGGAGACAAAAATGGCAGAGCGACGGGAGTTAAGCTGGAGGGAGAGGAGATGAGTGAGGTGGAGGAGTTGGTCATCAGCAGAGAAGGAAGGTCGAAAGCCACATTGGGTGTTGGGGAGGAGGTGGTTTTGGCGGAGGTGGTGATGGATGCTCTGGGAAAGGATGGATTCCAAGAGCCTGCTGAACACTGATGTGAGACAGACAGGACGATAGGAAGAGGCATCAGATGGAGGCTTGTTGGGTTTGGAGACCATCAGGATATGGGAGGTTTTCCACAGGTCGGGATACCAATGGCAAGGATGACATTGTAGAGGGTGGCAAGGATTGAAAGGAAGGAGGGAGGGCAGTGTTTGAGGTGGCGGTAGGTAATGCAGTCGTGGCCAGGAGCAGTGTTGCGTTTAGTGCGGAGTGTGAGGCTGATGTCCTGTGGAGTGATGGGAGTGTTAAGTTCAGATGGTGGTGTGTGGCCCAAGTACTGGAAGCTAGGAGCAAGTGGAGGAACAGAGGTATTCGTACGGTCCATGACGTCAGGGAAGAGGGAATAATCAATGTGGGGATCATCTGGAATGGAAAAAACATCGGAGAGGTGAGAGGCAAAGTGGTTGGCCTTACTGAGGTTGTCAGGAAAGGGACGGTCATTAAGGAGGAGAGGGTACTGGGGGGTGGGGTGGTTCCCAGTAAGGCCGTGGAAAGCAGACCAATACTTGGAAGAGTTTATGGGGAGCGTGGTGTTGAGTTGTGTACATGTCTGGCACCAGGCACGGAGTTTCTTCACTGTAAGCAGGTTGCGGATGTGTCGTTGTAATTGCCGGTGGCGGGTAGGTATATCACGGTCATGAGTGCGGAGAAACGAGCGGTAGAGGCGGCGGGACTCTCGAAGGAGGAGGACGGCCTGTGGAGGCAGGGCGGGGTGGTGAGGGTGGATGGCTTTGGTGGGGATATCAGTGGCGACGGCGTCAGACAAGGTCTGGTTCAGGAAGGCAGCAGTGCGAGAGATGTCATCAGGAGATTAAAGGGTAAGGTCGTGGTCAGCAACCTGGGTGTGAATGGAGTCCCAATAGGCATCCCAGTTGGCACGGGAGTAATCATGGACAAGCATAGGAGGGAAGTCAGGGTGAGGAGCGTTGTGGGGGGTGGCAACCATTAGAGATAGTGAGGAGAACAGGAGCATGGTCACTGCCAATGAGGTCAAGGACATCTGCGGTGATGGGCACAAGGAGGTTGGGAGAGGCAAGGACCACATTGGGAGTGGTGTTGGATTCGGGTCGGGTGTGCTGAGGCAGGGGAACCAGTGGTGAGAAACTGATGCCACCGCTGGAGATCAGCAGGATCGTGGCTGCGGATATTGAGGTCAGCAGCAATCACGTAGGTGGAGAAGGTGCAGTCAATGTGGGCCAGGAAAACGTATAGGATGGGGGTACGAGGGCGGACATAAATGGTGGCACAGGTGATGGTAAGGGTGGGGAAGAAGAGGCTGAGGGTGAGATGCTCAGCAGGATTGTTAAGGAGAGGTTGGGGCCGGACAGGGAGGTGCTTGAGGTGGCCTGTAGCAACTCCGCCACACACCAGAGGGTACGGGTTATCAGTGCGGTGAAGGAAGTAAGGAGCCATGGAGATGGAGATACGGGGTTGAAGGAAGGTATCATTTAGGATGAAGGCATCCACGTGGTCCTGACGGAGTGTTTGGTGGAAGAGGAGTTTGTGGGTGGGCAGGGAGCGAATGTTGTGGTACAGGATACAGTAGGGTTGTTGTACCATATGAGGGGAGAGTTAAACGAGGGTGGTGAGGGGGGTGAAGGTGAAGTGGGCCTGGATGTGGGAGTATGTGGCATAGGTGGTAAGATGGAAGATGGAACGGGCAGCGAGGGCGATTTGGGAAAGGGTGTGGGAGCGCTGGAAGGGGTGGATGTTTTGGAGCACAATGGTGATGAAACGGATGATGTCCTCTGCAGTAGGTGGACGGCGGAGCGAGTTGTTGCGGTAGATGAGATCATCAACAGGACGGACAGGGACGGTGAGCTCAGGGGTGACTGGAGGAGGTTTCGCTTTACACTTCGAGGAGTAGATAGGATGTGGTTCATTGCAAGTGTTGCAGGAGGGGGGAGAGGTGAGGTTGGGGCAATTCTTGAGGAAGTGTGAAGCTTTGCAGTGGGGACAAGTAGGGGGGTTCTTGCAGGCAGAGGTAATGTGGTCGTTGTACGTGAGACAGCGTTGGCAGCGGTAGGATTGGACTGGGAATAGGAGGGGTCCACCTTATGATGGCGATTGTAGATGAGGGCTACCTCGGTGAGGAGGCGGTCAATGGAGGAGGAGGATTCGGTGAATACCCACATGAGGAAAGTCGGCCCAGCTTCATTGAAGATGCTACGGGCCGAGCGGATTTCAATGTCGGGCCGGGAGTTGAGTTCCGCCAACACCTCAGCCTCCGTGATCACGGGGCTAAGCTTCGTGATGTCAGGGAGGATGTCAGGGAGGTTGAGGCTGACAGGGAGAGGACGGGGTGTGGTAGGGGGTGAGGGTTGCACATTGGCCAAATTGAATACAGGGGATCCGGGAGAGGAGATCGGTGTGGAAGGAAGCATTGGAGGATTTAATGAGGACCGAGTCCTTGCGAGGAATCGGAAGGGAGATGGGGGCATTGGGGTAGTATTTCTGGATGGCGAGGGTGAGGGAGCGGGCATCAAGGAATTGAGGGTCAGGATTGGAGAGGACAAAGGTGTGGGTGGCAGGGGTGGCGGGGGCGGGGGTGGATGGGTCACAGGGATTGGGGGTTTCTTTGGAGGAGATTTCGGGGGAAGGTTCAACATTCGGGCGCTTTGAAGGTTTCGTGGTCACGACTGGGTGGATAGGGGGCTGGGGGACGGGTTGCGGCGGTAGATGGCGGGGGGCAGGACCACCCTGAGCAGCGGATGACGCAGAGGGAGGGGGCGTGGGCGTCACAGAGACAATGGAACGTCGAGCCGAAATCCGCGCTGACTTGGACCTGTCGGAGGCGGTGCAGGGAGCGGCGGAAAGTCAGTAGCTGTCGATGGGGCGACAGTGATAGGGGAGAGGGAGTTGGGGGTGGTTACAGCTGAAAGTGGCGCAGGGGTGGGGTGGACAGGGAGAGAAGGAAGGACGGGAAGGGGGGTGGAGGATAAGCTCCATGTGATGGTGGTTGGAGCAGCGGAGGGAGAGGTGAAAATGATAGTGGTGGTGGGTTGGGACATAGTGGCGGCGCGCGAGAAAGGCGGCGGCGGCGGCGGCAGACGGCGGTGGCGCCGGCGGCGGCGGCGAGCACCGGCAGGCGGCGACCGAGCGGCGGCGGAAACGGCGGCGCAGCGGCAGGTGGCGACGACGACGGCGGCGGCGGCGGCGCAGCGGCAGGTGGCGACGACGACGGCGGCGTCGGCGGCGACCAGGCGGCGGCGAGCACCGGCAGGCGGCGGCGGCGGCGGCGAGGAGGACCGGACGGCGAGCAGTAGTGACGGCGAGCAGACGACACGGCAAGGAAATGGTGGGGCTCTTCCACGTCGAAGATACACTCTGAGAGTAGCCCAGGTAGTGCGAGTCCTCGATGAAGAAGTGAGGGTATCCAACCCTCGAATCCTCCTGCAGTGTACTTCTGAGTATTTTATGTCACGTAAACGGTAATGTGTAATCTACATAAGCGAGAGAAACTTTCGATCCACGTGCTACTCGAACGCGGAATGACTTCGAAATTAGATTGAGATTAGAGTATTGTAGGAGGGGCGTTTAATAAATATTGCAACACTTCTTTTTCCTCGGCTAATTTCTAATGAAAAAGCTCTTATTTTGTTACGGGATATCGTAGAATATTCTCGCTTCACCTATTGTAGTTTCATGAAGTTCCGATACGTGGCAGCGCTTTACGTAGTCTTCAAACTGGCGACTGCAACAGAGGTGCGTTCCAAGCAGAGAGCTGTCATTGAGTTTCTTTAGGTGGAAAGCGAGAGCACTCGAGATATTCGTAGTCATTGGAGATCTGACAGTGAACAAATGCACGGTGAGTCGTAGGGCGAGTCGTTCGTCGTCATCACAACGAGGTCGCGCAACCTATGAGATCTAGAGCGTGCCGAGGCGCCACACATAGCTGTGACTCCTGCGGTGTTGGAGCGTGTGGACACTTCCATTCGAGGTGATCGACGCTACTCAAATGGACGTCTCTGTTGGTAGTCCTGACACACTCGTACACCAGGGGGGCTACACAAAGATGTGTGTACGCTGGGTTCCACGCCACTTAAACAGAACGTCATAAGGAGCAAAGGGGTACCAACAGTGCGAAACTCTTTTAGGAGCAACGGGGTACGAACAGTGCGAAACTGTTTTAGGAGCAACGGGGTACCAACAGTGCGAAACTGTTTTAGGGGTAATGGGGTACCAACAGTGCGAAACCGTTTTAGGAGGAACGGGGTACCAACAGTGCGAAACTGTTTTAGGAGCAACAGGGTACGAACAGTGCGAAACTGTTTTAGGAGCAACGGGGTACCAACAGTGCGAAACTGTTTTAGGAGCAACGGGGTACGAACAGTGCGAAACTGTTTTAGGAGCAACAGGGTACCAACAGTGCGAAACTGTTTTAGGAGCAATGGGGTACTAACAGTGCAAAACTGTTTTAGGAGCAATGGGGTACCAACAGTGCGAAACTGTTTCAGGAGCAATGGGGTACCAACAGTGCGAAACTGTTTTATGAGCAATGGGGTACCAACAGTGCGAAACTGTTTCAGGAGCAACGGGGTACAAACAGTGCGAAACTGTTTTACGAGCAATGGGGTACCAACAGTGCGAAACTGTTTTACGAGCAATGGGGTACCAACAGTGCGAAACTGTTTTAGGAACAATGGGGTACCAACAGTGCGAAACTGTTTTAGGAGCAATGGGGTACCAACAGTGCGGAACTGTTTTAGGAGCAACTGGGTACCAACAGTGCGAAACTGTTTTAGGAGTAACGGGGTACCAGCAGTGCGAAACTGTTTTAGGAGCAACGGGGTACCAACAGTGCAAAAATGTTTTAGGAACAATGGGGGACCAACAGTGCGAAACTGTTTGAACGTTACGTGTATGTACGTGTATGGCAGGAGCTCTGTCATGAACAAAACTTACTCTCTGTGTCTGTCTCCCTCCCTCCCCCCACGCTCTCTCTCTCTCTCTCTCTCTCTCTCTGACAAACAACCGTCTGAAATGTGACACACAGTCACACACACACACACACACAGACACACCACTGGCTATTAAAATTGCTACACCACGAAGATCACGTGCTACAGAAGCGAAATTTAACCGACAGGAAGAGGATGCTGTGATATGCAAATGATTAGCGTTTCAGAGCCTTCACACAAGACTGGCGCCGGTGGCGACACCTACAACGTGCTTACATGAGGAAAGTCTCCAACCGATTTCTCATACACAAACAACAGTTGACCGGCGTTGCCTGGTGAAACGTTGTTGTGATGCCTCGTGTAAGGAGGAGAAATGCGTACCATCACATTCCCGACTTTGATAAAGGTCGGATTGTAGCCTATCGCGATTGCGGTTTATCGTATCGCGACATTGCTCCTCGCGTTGGTCGAGATCCAGTTAGCAGAATATGGAATCGGTGGGTTCAGGAGGATAATACGGAACGCCGTGCTGGATCCCAACGGCCTCGTATCACTAGCAGTCGAGATGACAGGCATGTTATCCGCATGGCTGTAACGGATCGTGCAGCCACGTCTCGATTCCTAACACATGGGGACGTTTGCAAGACAACAACCATCTGCACGAACAGTTCGACGACGTTTTCTGCATGGACTATCAGCTCGGAGACCATGGCTGCGGTTACGCTTGATGCTGCATCACAGACAGGAGCGCTTGCGATGGTGTACTCAACGACGAACCTGGGTGCACGAATGGCAAAACGTCATTTTTTCGGATGAATCCAGGTTCTGTTTACAGCATCATGATAGTCGCATCCGTGTTTGGTGACATCGCGGTGAACGCACATTGGAAATGTGTATTCGTCATCGCCATAGTGGCGTATCACCCGGCGTGATGTTATGGGGTGCCATTGGTTACACGTCTCGGTCACCTCTTGTTCGCATTGACGGCACTTTGAACAGTGGGCGTTACATTTCAGATGTGTGAGGACCAATGGCTCTACCCATCATTCGATCCCTGCGAAACCCTACATTTCAGCAGGATAATGCACGACCGCATGTTGCAGGTACTGTACGGGCCTTTCCGAATACAGAAAATGTTCGACTGCTGTCCTGGCCAGCACATTCTTCAGATCTGTCACCAACTGAAAACATCTGGTGAATGGTGGCCGAGCAACTGGCTCGTCACAATACACCAGTCACTACTCTAGATGAACTGGGGTATCGTGTTGAAGCTGTAACTGTACACACAATTCAAGACCACCACAAAACGTTGATCATTATTCTAAAATTGTGTTCCACTTTTTGCGTCTGCTACCAGACACTGCCACAGAGTACCCAACCTTGGTTAATACAGATCGACCTGTTAACGGAAGTTTAGTCCCCTTGACATTGTATAAATTGTGGCTGGTTACATAATAAAAATCAGTATAAAATCGAATCTGAAGTATCCGCACTTGAGTCTTGAGACCACGTTAGTAAAAACGTCATTAAGAAGAGGCTGATGTTTGTGAACAAATGACCTGCTGGGCTATAGTGTTCTGCAAAAGTCTACAGTGTCAGCGCCACCAAAGAACACACGCGGAGTTGATCGATAGCAAAATGTAATAGTGTACAGCGATGCGATAAAGAAACTTGAGAAGAGCCACGCGACTCTTAAAGTGGTCTGCATTCGATGAACAGTTCAAGCTTACATTGCTTTCGGAGGATTGCTTTGAGTTTCACGTTCAATTATGTCCTTATAATTACACCCTGTACAAAAGAAATTTAGCTGCTACAGACGCTGTAACATCGCGAATCTAATCCGAGCAGACTCAACGGAAAACAGCGGGCGGTGGGACGTAGGCCCACCTGCAGGGAGCTACCTAACAGCGGTCGCGAGCGGCGCTGTTAAAGCTAGCGGGCCTGGGCTGCCTGCACTGGACAGTGGATTCCAGGCTGCGTTTCGGAGGGCAATTTGTCATCCTCAGAGAGGCACGCCGCCTAATGAACTGCGCGCAGCACGCCATTCCAGCCGCTCGGGGGCGAGCGGAAACAATTTACTGCTCTGATTTCCAAGAAATACTTCCGAGAAAACGCTTCATAAATACACACACCATTTTTCCTTGCAAAATGTGACAGTCAGTAAAATACTTACGGAAACAACTATGCAGGAGTAGAAATAACATAATTCAGTGCCGCTCATCTGCCGCGAAATTTCGTCGAATTTAGTCTTCGTAAGGGGACAGCCGACTTTGAAACTTCCAAAATATCTGTTTTTTGCCTTAAAAGTGTCTCTTTTGTTTCAGTGTTCGCTATAAACTTCGTAGTAATTTGTGAAAAATCTGTAACAGAAAACCGTTCACAGCTGGAACAAGTAGTCGACATGTAAGTTCAACGAAGGTCCGTCAGGCATTGTAGCAATTATGAACGTGGCCGAAATTAAGATCGCACCAGCCTGTTACAACTTCTGCAAAAAAGCATATCGAGAGAGCAGTGCAGCGGATGACAGAAACTGTCATACAGGTCCGGAAGACCGCCGTGACCACGAAGAAGATGGAAGAGGAGTTCCTTTTGGACCTGGAAGGATTGCTGTATGGTCCACGGATGGCTGAATAGAGGTATGTTTAACCGAAGTACAAAAATAATGTTTTTCTCGAAACTGTAGTTTTAAAATTGGCGAGAAACATAACTTGAGAACGCCGGCCGCTGTGGTCGAGCGGTTCTACGCACTTCAGTCGGGAACCACGTGGCTGCTACGGTTGCAGGTTCGAATCCTGCCTCGGGCATGTATGTGTGTGATGTACTTATGTTAGTTAGGTTTAAGTAGTTCAAAGTCTAGGGGACTGATGACCTCTAATGTTAAGTCCCATAGTGCTTAGAGACATTTGAACCATTTTTTAACAATAACTTGATAGCGTTACATGCGATTTTGATCGCCGCGCGGAGTGGCCGTGCGGTCAGAGGTGCCATATCACGGATTGCACGGCCCCTCCCGCCGGACGTTGGAGTCCTCCCTCGGGCATGAGTGGGTGTGTTGTTCTTAGCATACGTTAGTTTAAGTAGTGTGTAAGTCTAGGGACCGACGACCTCAGCAGTTTGGTCCCATAAGACTTCACACACATTTGAATATTTTCGATTTTGATCGGATTTGCTTGCCGTCCTTTTAATCTCCCCCCCTCAACGATGGACCTTGCCGTTGGTGGGGAGGCTTGCGTGCCTCAGTGATAAAGATAGCCGTACCGTAGGAGCAACCACAACGGAGGGGTATCTGTTGAGAGGCCAGACAAACGTGTGGTTCCTGAAGAGGGGCAGCAGCCTTTTCAGCAGTTGCAGGGGCAACAGTCTGGATGATTGACTGATCTGGCCTTGTAACATTAACTAAAATGGCCTTGCTGTTCTGGTACTGCGAACGGCTGAAAGCAAGGGGAAACTACAGCCGTAATTTTTCCCGAGGGCATGCAGCTTTACGGTATGATTAAATGATTATGGCGTCCTCTTGGGTAAAATATTCCGGAGGTAAAATAGTCCCCCATTCGGATCTCCGGGCGGGGACTACTGAAGAGGACGTCGTTATCAGGAGAGAGAAAACTGGCGTTCTACGGATCGGAGCGTGGAATGTCAGATCCCTTAATCGGGCGGGTAGGTTAGAAAATTTAAAAAGGGAAATGTATAGGTTAAACATAGATATAGTGGGAATTAGTGAAGTTCGGTGGCAGGAGGAACAAGAATTTTGGTCAGGTGAATACAGGATTATAAATACAAAATCAAATAAGGGTAATGCAGGAGAAGGTTTAATAATGAATAAAAAAATAGGAGTACGGGTAATCTACTACAAAAAGCATTGTGAACGCATTATTGTGGCCAAGATAGACACGAAGACCACGTCTACTACAGTAGTACAAGTTTATATGCCAACTAGCTCTGCAGATGACGAAGAAATTGATGAAATGTATGATGAGATAGAAGAAATTATTCAGGTAGTGAAGGGAGACGAAAATTTAATAGTCATGGGTGACTGGAATTCGAGAGTAGGAAAAGGGAGAGAAGGAAACATAGTAAGTGAATATGGATTGGGGGGAAGAAATGAAAGAGGAAGCCGCCTGGCAGAATTTTGCGCAGAGCATAACTTAATCATAGCTAACACTTGGTTCAAGAATCATGAAAGAAGGTTGTATACATGCAAGAACCCTGGAGATACTAAAGGGTATCAGATAGATTACATAATGGTAAGACAGAGATTTAGGAACCAGGTTATAAATTGTAAGACACTGCCAGGGGCAGATGTGGACTCTGACCACAATCTATTGGTTATGAACTGTAGATTAAAACTGAAGAAACTGCAAAAAGGTGGGAAACTAAGGCGATGGGACCTGGATGAACTGAAAGAACCAGAGGTTGTACAGAGTTCCAGGGAGAGCATAAGGGAACAATTGACAGGAATGGGGGAAAGAAATACAGTAGAAGAAGAATGGGTAGCTCTGAGGGATGAAGTAGTGAAGGCAGCAGAGGATCAAGTAGGTAAAAAGACGAGGACTAGTAGAAATCCTTGGGTAACAGAAGAAATTTTGAATTTAGTTGATGAAAGGAGAAAATATAAAAATGCAGTAAATGAAGCAGGCAAAAAGGAATACAAACGTCTCAAAAATGAGATCGACAGGAAGTGCAAAATGGCTAAGCAGGGATGGATAGAGGACAAATGTAAGGATGCAGAGGCTTATCTCACGAGAGGTAAGATAGATACTGCCTACGGGAAAATTAAAGAAACCTTTGGAGAAAGGAGAACCACTTGCAAGAATATCAAGAGCTTTGATGGAAACCCAGTTCTCAGCAAAGAAGGGAAAGCAGAAAGGTGGAAGGAGTATATAGACGTTCTATACAAGGGCGGTGTACTTGAGCACAATATTATGGAAATGGAAGAGGATGTAGATGAAGATGAAATGGGAGATGGGATACTGCGTGAAGAGTTTGACAGAGCACTGAAAGATATGAGTCGAAACAAGGCCCCCGGAGTAGACAACATTCCATTAGAACTACTGACAGCCTTGGGAGAGCCAGTCCTGACAAAACTTTACCATCTGGTGAGCAAGATGTATGAGACAGGCGAAATACATCCAGACTTCAAGAAGAATATAATAACTCCAATCCCAAAGAAAGCAGGTGTTGACAGATGTGACAATTACCGAACTATCAGTTTAATAACTCACAGCTGCAAAATACTAACGCAAATTCTTTACAGACGAATGGAAAAACTAGTAGAAGCCGACCTCGGGGAAGATCAGTTTGGATTCCGTAAAAATGTTGGAACACGTGAGGCAATACTGAACCTACGACTTATCTCAGAAAATAGATTAAGGAAAGGCAAACCTACGTTTCTAGCATTAGTAGACGTGGAGAAAACTTTTGACAATGTTGACTGGAATACTCTCTTTCAAATTCTGAAGGTGGCAGGGGTAAAATGCAGGGAGCGAAAGGCTATTTACAATTTGTACAGAAACCAGATGGCATTTATAAGAGTCGAGGGGCATGAAAGGGAAGCAGTGGTTGGGAAGGGAGTGAGACAGGGTTGTAGCCTCTCCTCGATGTTATTCAGTATGTATATTGAGCAAGCAGTAAAGGAAACAAAAGAAAAATTTGGAGTAGGTATTAAAATCCATGGCGAAGAAATAAAAACGTTGAGGTTCGCCGATGACATTGTGATTCTGTCAGAGACAGCAAAGGACTTGGAAGAGCAGTTGAATGAAATGGATAGTGTCTTGAAAGGAGGATATAAGATGAACATCAACAAAAGAAAAACGAGGATAATGGAATGTAGTCCAATTAAATCGGGTGATGCTGCGGGAATTAGATTAGGAAATGAGACACTTAAAGTAGTAAAGGAGTTTTGCTATTTAGGGAGCAAAATAACTGATGATGGACGAAGTAGACAGGATATAAAATGTAGACTGGCAATGGGAAGGAAAGCGTTTCTGAAGAAGAGAAATTTGTTAACATCGAGTATAGATTTAAGTGTCAGGAAGTCGTTTCTGAAAGTATTTGTATGGAGTGTAGCCATGTATGGAAATGAAACATGAACGATAAATAGTTTAGACAAGAAGAGAATAGAAGCTTTCGAAATGTGGTGCTACAGAAGAATGCTGAAGATTAGATGGGTAGATCACATAACTAATGAGGAGGCATTGAATAGAATTGGGGAGAAGAGGAGCTTGTGGCACAACTTGACTAGAAGAAGGGATAGGTTGGTAGGACATGCTCTGAGACATCGAGGGATCACACAAATTTAGCATTGGAGGGCAGCGTGGAGGGTAGAAATCGGAGAGGGAGACCAAGAGATGAATACACTAAGCAGATTCAGAAAGACGTAGGCTGCAGTAGGTACTGGGAGATGAAGAAGTTTGCACAGGATAGAGTAGCATGGAGAGCTGCATCAAACCAGTCTTAGGACTGAAGATCACAACAACATTTTAATCTCAGTTCTCTATCAGCATACGTAGCCATTTCGCAATATATTCAGAAGTCTATCTTCAAGTGCACGCCTTTCGCTCTACATTCAGGGCGAGGAAAATTACACTTGCTTTAAATACCTTGGGAGGTTCCCACCCCATTCTGTGGCATCTAGTAGTCAGGCCTATTAGATGAGTGGCCTGCCAAGCGAGTGCTTTTATTATTCGTGCATCAGAAATATTTTCATGATTTATCATGCCCACTGCACTAAGCTTGAAATTAGAGCCCTAGTGCCTATCAGTTGAGCTATGATTTATTCTCGCCCTTACTTCTTAATGCAACGGTGTGGATAACGCGTCTGACTAATAGCTAGTGCACATTTCTGATGGACTCACTCAACTCTGGTAAGGCCACATTTCCTTCCTGTGGTATATTTTATCCAAAGCTTGGACATCCCAGCAAGGAAATGGAGGTTATGGTAAAATACCTCAGTAAAATGGCTCCCAACAACTCAATAATCAAGAAATGTCTCTGAGCGCTGTGGGACTTAACTGCTGTGGTCATCAGTCCCCTAGAACTTAGAACTACTTAAACCTAACTAACCTAAGGACATCACACACATCCATGCCCGAGGTAGGATTCGAACCTGCAACGTTAGCGGTCGGGCGGTTCCAGACTGTTGCGCCTAGAACCGCTCGGGCACGCCGGCCGGCACAACTCAATAATCAAGACCACTGTTTGTCTCATATATCTCCTCTTTCATTACAATAGTAAATTCTTTCACGTTAATGTTGAAAAATTCCTAGCATTACACTTAAACACAATAGTTAGACAAGTGATTCTTTACCCTGTGGGCATGATATAACATAAGCATTTTACTATTCTACGGTCTAGTAATGTTTCTGTCTATTGCTACCGTGCACTTTCTGGATTGGTAAGGAATCTTTTACTACTTCATTCTCTCGCACACTCTCGTAATCTCATTCATTAGCAACATAACAGATTTACTGACTTTGATGCTGTACTAGGAAAAATCATGCTTGACCCACTAAATTCGCTACTGTCTCATGCAAATCACACAGATTAAATACACATAATAAATCACACTGATAGTATAAAACACAACTAAAAAAATAGTTTGGTTTTCTACTCGTTCTGTTTTCCCACATCAAACAATAGTCATCCCAGATTCACACGTCACTGACCCACGTAATAATTTTCCTACCACAAACTCTGGAGGATTTATGCACATATCCCCGTGCAATGCAACCCACATTGAGCTGCCGGGTAGATGGCTGACTCACTTTAATTCACTCTCATAGTATATAAATATCAAGCTGACGTCACTCGAATGTATCTCATAATGGAAGTTTTTGTATCTCATTTATCTCACACACGGGTCCTCAACTGAGTGTTAGGATAAGCAATTGTAATTCTTTTTATTGTTTCATAGTCAGTTTGAGACTCACACTGTACTCACCACGTGGAAGTGCTTGTCTCTAATTCAAGTTCTGCACATGGAAATCTTAATTATTTTCAACGTAGATTTACACACGCAAGTATTTCATCTTAATACTACCACACGCTAGTACTTCGTCTTATAATTACAACATGATGTTTCTTTGTCACTTCCGAAGAATGCTATGTCCCCCAAGAATTTTTACCTGCTTATCTTTGTCCGAACAATTTACATGAGCCTCCCACCAAAGTTTTCGAAAAGAGAAATTATTAGTTCATCTCCACTTAAATATGCCTCACGCATACCATTTTCATTTAAATTAGTTTTTCTGGAGCACACATAGAGCACGTCTTCACACCTCAGGAACCAGCGACAGGGTGCTGAAACACGGCCGTTCATCCGGACATCCCGTGCTTCTACACAAGTGGGGGAGGACCTTGCCACCGTATTGGTCAGCCGCATTCCAGGCACTCTGGCGCTCTGGTATACTTCCTCTCTTTCGTTCGGCCAAAGGTGACCAGAGAACCGTCTCAAAGATGATTATAGAATCTACCTTCACTACCTGTGGTCAGCAGACGACCAGCCATTCATTCAGTTCACAAACATTACCAAACTGGATTCAGGGATCTACACTCCTGGAAATGGAAACAAGAACACATTGACACCGGTGTGTCAGACCCACCATACTTGCTCCGGACACTGCGAGAGGGCTGTACAAGCAATGATCACAAGCACGGCACAGCGGACACACCAGGACCCGCGGTGTTGGCCGTCGAATGGCGCTAGCTGCGCAGCATTTGTGCACCGCCGCCGTCAGTGTCAGCCAGTTTGCCGTGGCATACGGAGCTCCATCGCAGTCTTTAACACTGGTAGCATGCCGCGACAGCGTGGACGTGAACCGTATGTGCAGTTGACGGACTTTGAGCGAGGGCGTATAGTGGGCATGCGGGAGGCCGGGTGGACGTGTCGCCGAATTGCTCAACACGTGGGGCGTGAGGTCTCCACAGTACATCGATGTTGTCGCCAGTGGTCGGCGGAAGGTGCACGTGCCCGTCGACCTGGGACCGGACCGCAGCGACGCACGGATGCACGCCAAGACCGTAGGATCCTACGCAGTGCCGTAGGGGACCGCACCGCCACTTCCCAGCAAATTAGGGACACTGTTGCTCCTGAGGTATCGGCGAGGACCATTCGCAACCGTCTCCATGAAGCTGGGCTACGGTCCCGCACACCGTTAGGCCGTCTTCCGCTCACGCCCCAACATCGTGCAGCCCGCCTCCAGTGGTGTCGCGACAGGCGTGAATGGAGGGACGAATGGAGACGTGTCGTCTTCAGCAATGAGAGTCGCTTCTGCCTTGGTGCCAATGATGGTCGTATGCGCGTTTGGCGCCGTGCAGATGAGCGCTACAATCAGGACTGCATACGACATAGGCACACAGGGCCAACACCCGGCATCATGGTGTGGGTAGCGATCTCCTACACTGGCCGTACACCACTGGTGATCGTCGAGGGGACACTGAATAGTGCACGGTACATCCAAACCGTCATCGAACCCATCGTTCTACCATTCCTACACCGGCAAGGGAACTTGCTGTTCCAACAGGACAATGCACGTCCACATGTATCCCGTGCCACCCAACGTGCTCTAGAAGGTGTAAGTCAACTACCCTGGCCAGCAAGATCTCCGGATCTGTCCCCCATTGAGCATGTTTGGGACTGGATGAAGCGTCGTCTCACGCGGTCTGCACGTTCAGCACGAACGCTGGTCCAACTGAGGCGCCAGGTGGAAATGGCATGGCAAGCCGTTCCACAGGACTACATCCAGCATCTCTACGATCGTCTCCATGGGAGAATAGCAGCCTGCATTGCTGCGAATGGTGGATATACACTGTACTAGTGCCGACATTGTGCATGTTCTGTTGCCTGTGTCTATGTGCCTGTGGTTCTGTCAGTGTGATCATGTGATGTATCTGACCCCAGGAATGTGTCAATAAAGTTTCCCCTTCCTGGGACAATGAATTCACGGTGTTCTTATTTCAATTTCCAGGAGTGTATTTTCAGGAAGTGCACATCTGAATAACTAAACGTATAAATTGCCCTTCTTTCCTACATTGGTATCCGGTTTCGGTGTATTAAATAAAATGGTGCTATTCTACAAAAAAGGCTGTTCTGATAAGAACAGCAAAGTATGTTGTTGTACATCTTTTCTATGTCGGGCAGTACTGTAGCCTTTCAAAGTCACCATGTTCTTGCAACTTAATACGATAGAAAATATATTGCAATGACTAATGCAGAACTATTTTGTTACAGGTCCAACAGGAGAGCTTCAGGAATTGCCAACGATGACTAGTGTTCCGGCTGCAAAGTACCCTTCCTTCAGCTGCTGCGGCAACGGCTAGCGTCTGACGTGGACACAAAAATAATTTCGTAACGACAAAAGTGTAAGGAAGATATTATACCATCAGGTTTAACTTTTCTTTTTATTTTAATTTTTAAAAAAAGTCACGAAAATGACCTCTTTTTCACGCGTTCAAAGAAAGCTAGCCCGTTAAGAAATTGAGCAGCCTGTGGAAACGCCAAAGCAACTGCTATAGGCATGCTTATTCAAATGCAGATGTATGTAAACAGGCAGAATACGGCGATGCGGTCGGCTACGCCTAAATAAGACACCAACCTTCTGGTGACTTGTTAGATCGGTTACTAATGCTACAATGGCAGGTCAACAACATTTAAGTGAGTTTCAACGTTTTGTTCTAGTCGGCGCACGAGCGATGCGCCACAGCATCTCCGAGGTAGCGATGAAGTGGGGATTTTCCTGTACGACCACTTCACGAGTGGTCCGTGAATATCAGGGATCCAGTAAAACATCAAATCTCCGACATCGCTGCGGCCGGAAAAATGTCCTGCAATATCGGGACCAACGACGACTGAAGAGAATTGTTCAGCGTGACAAAAGTGCAACCCTTCCGCAAACTGCTGCAGATTTCAGTTTCAACGAAACATAATCGATATGGGCTTTCAGAGCCAAAGACCCACTCGTGTACCCTTGATGTCTGCACGACACAAAGCCTTACGTCTCGTCAGGCCCAGTCAGCACCGACATTGGACTGTAGGTGACTGGAAACATGTTGCCTGGTCGAGTGAGTCTCGTTTCAAATTATATCGATCGGATGGACGGGTATGGAGACAACCTCATGAATCCATGGACCATGCATGTCATCAGGGGACTCTTCAAGATGATGGAGGCTCTGTATTGGTGTGGGGCGTGTGCAGTTGGTGTGATACGGGACGTCTGATACGTCTAAATACGACACTGACAGGTGACACGCACTTAAGCCTGCTGTCTGATCACCTGCATCCATTCATGTCCATTGTGCATTCCAGTAGGACAATGCGACACCCCACACGTCCAGAATTGCTACAGAGTGGCTTCAGGAACACTCTTCTGAGTTCAAACACTTACACTGAAGATAAAACTTTCCAGACATGAACATTATTGAGCATATCCGGGGTGCCTTGCAACGTACTGTTCAGGAGGGATCTCCACCCCCTCGTACTCTTACGGATTCATGGACAGCCCTGCAGGGTTCATGGTGTCAGTTCCCTCCAGCACTACTTCTGACATTAGCCGAGTCCATGCCAAGTCGTGTTGCGGCACTTTTGCGTGCTCGCGGAGGGCCTAGACGGTATTAGGCAGGTGTACCAGTTCCCTTGGCTCTTCACTGAACATAGCACGCACTCCTCGCGTATATTCCGCTGTAATTAAAAGATAACAGATTAGCACACATTTTCGGAAGTGAAAAATGTGTCTCTGCGTTGGAAAAGAGTGTACGTAACCGCAGTACAAATACAGATATGATTGCCTTATGTTACCTTTTCTCTTGACATGTGTAGATGGTGATTTTCTAAATGTGGACGAACTACAGGAAACGATCACTGCGGGGATAGGGAGCAAAAATGTCCATAAGGGCTTATTAACGGAAGTGCGTTCTAAGAGAGGCAAACCCACTGGAAGTTCGAGAAGAAAATCTTTAACAATGTAGGGTTCAGTGACTGAGGGCACACATGAGAACACACCAGAGAAACGGGAGTGGTCTGTCTGTACCAGTGTTTTAGCTCAACACTCAAGATTGCGGTAATGTCATCCAGAACGAAGGCACGCTCGAAAGTCAGTCATCCGCTTCTCTGCAGTTTCCGACACTCTTTAGTGTGCTGTCTAGTGCAATGCGGAGAGACTATGTCCCGGTATACCGACTAGGAACAGGTCGGCATGGTCATGGGTAATGGGCGGGCGGTACCCACCGACAACACGCACAATTAACTGTTTGCAACAGTCCTTTTGTTTGTGCTAGACAGTCTCGTTTAATGCAGTGGCTAACCGGGAAAAGTGGGTGCGCCCGGTACGTACGCGTGCCTGAGAGGAAGGTGTGTTGAACATTTCAGAATACTACCACAGTTTCTCTCCAGGTCAGTTCCCACTGTCCATATCACGTACAAAGGGTGCAGGCCTTATTACAAACGGACCTGTCGCCACTTGATCTAAATCTGTCTGCACTAGGAGCACATGCTTAGCAGTCGACGGCAGGAACACAACTCCTCTACCGAAGTCTCTCATTTCTTCAAAGTGGTGACACGACTCTGTGGGGACAGGGAGGGGGCGGCTGTGGAAAGTTGATCTCGCCTAATCGCTATTCTGACCAATCAGGCAGGGCAAAACAACCGCGTGAACTGAACTACTTGCCGTTCCGGCAACATCCCAAATGCAGCAGGATGGCACCTGATGCTGCAAAAATTATACGGATAGACCTCTTTGCGTCACCAAACACGCAGGAGAGTGCAATGTTTCAAGCTTATGTATTGCCACTAGGAAGAATAAGAAAAGTGGTTTGTTTGCCCCTCACAAGTCATGCTTTCTAGCTAAACAGTCTGGGCGGGAAAATGACTCTGTTATAGCTACTCGAGAGAGACTACCGTTTTTAAGAAAATAAAAAAGAAATACCTTGCCCTCCCCTTATTCAAGTATCAGTGTCGCTTTAGGTGTAGAATATTAGGAACCAACAGCGAGGTAACCACGTTGGCTGCAATTCAGCTCCAAAAGTGGTGGGGGGAGGGGGAGTTGCGGACGCACTATACTTCCATATGTAAAGTGAACTTACTGAGCCGTGCGTGACTCGTGTTCCCGCCATCATGTATTCTACACCCTGTTTTTAACGTACTTCCACCTCACTACGTTTATTTAAATTACTGCTGTCCCTGAGTGGCTGCTTTGCCTGACCGTGAGCGGCGCTAGCAGCGCGTATCAATGTATCACCTCTCTTAGTATCTTTGATCGACTGCTATTACTTCCCGGTTGTTGTCTGTCGTAAGCCAGTTCGGGCTGCTAGTCACATGGAACGCGTCTGGAGCGAAGTCAGGACCCGCCACTCGGGGAGTTGTAATGCGGCACTGGTGCAGTTGGGTTGGAGCTGAGAGGTCTACGTCGACATAGCTCGCCCGACCATTGCTTTTCGCATAACTTGAGCCAGGCCATGGTCTTGGTGGATCGTCGGTAGGTCCTCCTACCGGACGAAGCGTTTTGGCTCGCGGATCGTTCATGAGTCGGCTGTGTGTGTGTGTGTGTGTGTGTGTGTGTGTGTGTGTGTGTGTGTGCATCGACTCCCGATTTGTCTTCATGCGTGTTTAGTTACTTTTGGGTACCGTTCAGGTCTTCGTGAAAGTGTTGGTCAGGTTGTCTGTGTCTTCTTCTTAAGTTGCCAATCCTAAGATTGATTTGCAGCAGCTCTCCATTCAGTGCGATTGTCGGCCAGCCTCTTCAATTCCGTGAAACTTCCTAGGTCCTGCATTATCTGGCTTATGTACTTTCTTCTAGGTCTGCCCCTTGCCCTTTTGCCCTCCACAAGGCCTTCCGTTATAGTGTGGAGAAGATTTTCATGTCTCAGAATGTGTCCCATCCATATATCTCTCCTCTTCTTGACCGTCTTCCAAAGAACTGGAACTTCCTCCGCTCTCTGCAGGACTTCTTCATTTGTCATCCTGGCACAGAAGACCAGTTTGGCTTTAGAAGAGCGAGAGGTACGCGAGAAGCCATTATGGCCCTAAGGCTCATAATAGAAAAAAGAATGGGAAAAGGAAAGGACACCTACATAGCATTTGTTGACCTCGAAAAGGCCTTTGATAAGGTTGAATGGAAAAAACTATTCCAGATATTGAGGGAAACTGGAGCTAAGTACAAGGACAGGAGAACGATATGGAACATATACAAAGAAGAGGTGGCAATAGTGAGATGTGGGGAACATCAACAAGAAGCAAAAATTAAACAGGGTGTGAGACAGGGATGTGCACTCTCCCTTGTCCTCTTTAATACACTCCTGGAAATGGAAAAAAGAACACATTGACACCGGTGTGTCAGACCCACCATACTTGCTCCGGACACTGCGAGAGGGCTGTACAAGCAATGATCATACGCACGGCACAGCGGACACAACAGGAACCGCGGTGTTGGCCGTCGAATGGCACTAGCTGCGCAGCATTTGTGCACCGCCGCCGTCAGTGTCAGCCAGTTTGCCGTGGCATACGGAGCTCCATCGCAGTCTTTAACACTGGTAGCATGCCGCGACAGCGTGGACGTGAACCGTATGTGCAGTTGACGGACTTTGAGCGAGGGCGTATAGTGGGCATGCGGGAGGCCGGGTGGACGTACCGCCGAATTGCTCAACACGTGGGGCGTGAGGTCTCCACAGTACATCGATGTTGTCGCCAGTGGTCGGCGGAAGGTGCACGTGCCCGTCGACCTGGGACCGGACCGCAGCGACGCACGGATGCACGCCAAGACCGTAGGATCCTACGCAGTGCCGTAGGGGACCGCACCGCCACTTCCCAGCAAATTAGGGACACTGTTGCTCCTGGGGTATCGGCGAGGACCATTCGCAACCGTCTCCATGAAGCTGGGCTACGGTCCCGCACACCGTTAGGCCGTCTTCCGCTCACGCCCCAACATCGTGCAGCCCGCCTCCAGTGGTGTCGCGACAGGCGTGAATGGAGGGACGAATGGAGACGTGTCGTCTTCAGCGATGAGAGTCGCTTCTGCTTTGGTGCCAATGATGGTCGTATGCGTGTTTGGCGCCGTGCAGGTGAGCGCCACAATCAGGACTGCATACGACCGAGACACACAGGGCCAACACCCGGCATCATGGTGTGGGGAGCGATCTCCTTCACTGGCCGTACACCACTGGTGATCGTCGAGGGGACACTGAACAGTGCACGGTACATCCAAACCGTCATCGAACCCATCGTTCTACCATTCCTAGACCGGCAAGGGAACTTGCTGTTCCAACAGGACAATGCACGTCCGCATGTATCCCGTGCCACCCAACGTGCTCTAGAAGGTGTAAGTCAACTACCCTGGCCAGCAAGATCTCCGGCTCTGTCCCCCATTGAGCATGTTTGGGACTGGATGAAGCGTCGTCTCACGCGGTCTGCACGTCCAGCACGAACGCTGGTCCAACTGAGGCGCCAGGTGGAAATGGCATGGCAAGCCGTTCCACAGGACTACATCCAGCATCTCTACGGTCGTCTCCATGGGAGAATAGCAGCCTGCATTGCTGCGAAAGGTGGATATACACTGTACTAGTGCCGACATTGTGCATGCTCTGTTATCCTGTGTCTATGTGCCTGTGGTTCTGTCAGTGTGATCATGTGATGTATCTGACCCCAGGAATGTGTCAATAAAGTTTCCCCTTCCGGGGACAATGAATTCACGGTGTTCTTATTTCAATTTCCAGGAGTGTATGTACATACAGAAAGCAATGGACGAGGTCAGAGAAAAGTTAGGACAAGCTAATGGAATCAGGATCCAGGGAAAAATAGTTGATATGCTGCGTTTTGCGGATGACATTGCTGTCCTAGCGGAAAATGAGGAAGAATTACAAGTAGTGTTGGAGGAAATGGAAAACACTCTTGCTACACGGTACAACATGAAAATTAATAAGTCAAAAACAAAAATCTTAGTTGCAAGCAAACAAAATAATCAAGCAATTACGAATATAAGGCTGAATGGAGAGAAGCTGAAAGAAATACAAGACTTTGTCTACTTGGGAAGCAGAATAACATCAGATGGTCGTAGTAGGAAAGATGTAATAAGTAGAATAAATCAGGCAAAGACTGCATTCTATAAAAGGAAAGGACTCCTCACATCAAATATGATAAGTCTGTCGTTAAGGAAGCGGTTAATAAAGACCTTTGTTGGGAGTGTGCTTCTCTACGGCAGCGAAACCTGGACACTTGGAGAGGACGAAAGAAGAAGGATTGAAGGATTCGAAATGTGGTGTCTGCGAAGGATGTTAAAAATTCCATGGACGGCCAGGATGTGTAGTTGGCATTATTTCCACTGACGACTATTTTAGATGTTGTCAGCATTCTGAGGGCAGTCGGTCGGTTGGCGCGCACCAGACAAGTTATCTCCGTCCGGCGCCCTCTGCTGGGTCGTCTGGCAATCTCTGCGCAGTGTCGGAGCGTGTGTGGAGCTGTCCGATCGCTACGAGCTTCGTGGCTCACCGACCCAGGACGTCAAAGTTGAGTGTTGTCTTAAGTACTCAAGCAACATCTGTTGATGTTGTATCGTTCGCTTCGGTGGTTCGCTGTTGGGTAGCTTTTCCTGTGAGCAACACCGAGTGTTTGTAGTGGTGAAATCGAGCCGCCTTGCGGCGGAGTTTATTGGTTCACTACAAGTGCTCCAGCGGAATTTTCTGCCTTGTGGCCGTTAGTGTTCCGGTTACCTGCCCTGGCCACTAACGTAATTTCAGGCAGCGGCCTTTCCTCACCTGTTGTCGCTGTCCAACACAGTGTGTAGTTATGACAGCTTAATAGATGTTTCATTGTGGATAATCACGTCCGTACCAGTTTGGTCTTTGAGTTTTCATGTACCGATTGGTGGTTAGCAAGTCGTTTGGTCGGTCGGTCCGTGACTGTCTCTTGGTTGAGTTACCGACTGATCAAGTGTACGTGGGCCCACCATCTGTCTCATCTAAGTGAACGTTAATGTTTCGAGGGTGGACCCCGCCCCCCCTTGGAGGCGTCTGAGTGCCGTTGTCTATACTGACCTTTTCATGGTAGTTTAATGGTCTGTTGGTAATCTATTATAGGCAATGCTTTAAACGAAATTTTTTTATTGTTTTTTATGTAAATCAAGGGCCTTGAGCCCGAATAAGTAAGTTTGAATTCTGGCAAGTGGGTATTTTGCTGAAAGTTACTGTTGTTGTGCTATCTTTTCATTTAGTGAGCTATTAGCCGCTTAAAACTTAAAGGTTTAAGGTATTTTGAATTTTTGGAAAATCAATTGTGGGTCTTCAGCCACTCAAAACCTTATTCTTAATGGCTCTGAGCACTATGGGACTAAACTTCTGAGGTCATCAGTCCCCTAGAACTTAGAACTACTTAAACCTAACTAACCTAACGACATCACACATACCCATGCCCGAGACAGGATTCGAAGCTGCGACCGTAGCGGTCGCGCGGTTCCAGACTGTAGCGGCTAGAACCGCTCGGCCACTCCGACCGGCCACTTATTCTTAAATTTAGTTACTGTTGTTGTGTTGCCTTTTCATTTAGTGAGCTTTCGGCCACTTAAAACTTAAGGGTTAAGGTGTATTTTGAATTTTTGCAAAATCAAGTGTGGGCCTTCAACTGCTTAAAGCCTTATTCTCAAAATTTCCTGTTATGCGAAAACATTGCGGCCACCTACCTTAAAAGATTATGGTAATACGTTATAAATTTTGAAATTTAATTGTGGCCTTCAGCCGTTTGTATTACACCTTGTATATGTTTCTTCCATCCACTTTGGCATTGAGGCTTTCAGCCTAGTCAGTCACTTGAAATTTATTTTGTTGGTTTATGAGATTTCTTGTTTGGAGGCCTTCATCGATGAAAGAATTGGATTTTGAAACCCGTAACTGTAAAGGTTCGGCTATGTGCCGTTTTGGTTTAAATGTGTTATTACATTACAATAAATTACAATTTTGTAGTGAAACTGACCGCCACCTTATTTGGTCCTTTCCACAATCCTAATCACCTGTTCTGCCCAGCGGGTTTAGCGGGCGTCTCACTTAGTACTACTTTGCGCCCCCGTGTACATATTGTGACGAATGTTTGATGACATTCGTTCCCCTGTCTGGTGTGGAAGTGTTAAACAACCGCTGCGCGAACTGTGACAAATTGAAAGCTGTACCTCGTACAGGACGCATTCTTCTTACACAACACTCATTTGCGTGCCATAGCCCACCTGCATGGAGAAAAAAGGACTGTGGCGCAACACCTGCAAATGCAAGGTGAGTGCGTACGGCGCGTGCGTGCCGGAACAAGCGCACCAGATTAATTCCCGATGAATCTGATTGACGAGTTCGCAGAGCTAATAAAAGTTTTCAATTAGAGCGGTAGAATTAGCGGTAGGTGCGCAGGTGCCTGGCTGATGATTAGCAGACCTGAATACTGATGTCCGTTAATGAGAGACCCACGCACGCCCGTCTGGTCTGCGGACAGCATTCTATTGGCCTCCGGGTCTGAAGCTCTGTACAACACATGCGGCGTACAGCTCCCAGCGTGTATTAGAATGGGGAGGGGGGGGGGGAAGGCCTAGGTGCTTTAACAAGCAAAAACCAGACTTTATGACATGTGTAAGGTTATGCTGCTGTTGTGGACTCAAGACAAGTGAAATGCAGCTCTGCTACCTAGTCTGTCAGCTGTAAGCCTCTTTGTCTCAATATAACTACTGCAACCTGCGTCGACATGAGCACTATTACCGGTGTTAAATCTTGGTCCGCTTTGCAATTATTAACTCATCTCAAACACTTTGCGCCATTACCGTATTCACTATTGTTTGGAGTCACCTTTCGAACGAGGGATAGTTATGCAGCTCGTATTTTTAAGGTAGATTAGGTAGATCACTTGGACACCGATATGGCATAGTGTGTGGAAAGTTCAGCTTTTGTGTTATTAATATGAATACGGATGCCAACTTCTTGATTCAAAGTCCAAACTTCCATTTTCATATGATTAACTTCAAGGTATCCAAGGACGCATCAAGTACTGCTAGCAAGCGTTCACACAAAAATTATTCATCAAAAATTTAATCAGAGAAAGAAGTCAAAAGGTTTCACAAAATATTGTGTGCATATGATCAAACAGTTGACACTGTACACTACGACCTTGGACTGTGTTTGGTGTTTGACTCCAGATGTATCTCTCATTGCAGTATGGCAGACTCGGGGTGTAGTCATGGACCTGCCGTATTTCATGCTGTTCATTCATTGATTAGTCTTAGTCAGTCAGAAGATTAGGTTGTGCACCAAAATATCAAAATGTATTGCACTTGTAATTAGTATTCTTGTTCAAATAAAGGGAACTAAAGCTCCATCCAGCACATAACTCGATGCATATCGCATTTTGTATTTTTTCACATTTCCGTTTCTTCTCCTTACTTTGTTTTCAACTCCAAGGGTCTCCTGTCCTCGTGAGCCCACAGGCAATGCCATTGTACAGGTTACTCCAGTTTAATCCCTACATTGGCCTTGGCCCAAGCTTTTACAAGACCTGAATATACAGATGTCGCAGTAAGAATACTTTAGAATTGTGTTACAAACGTGACTTACTGTTTAATTAATATGAAGTAATTCAAAGGAAGGCTTTCCAAGAGTCCATAGCTGAAATGACTGCTCAATGGGAAGAGGTATATCCACAGCAATACAGGGTAGCTGTTATAAGTGTAGATATTTCTACTGGTGTCTGGGGATGGTGTACTGAGGAATATCACATCAGTACTTATGTCACTTGTAGACAATTAATTGTAGCTATTGTTTTGGTTGGCAGGAGATCCAACACCAGGTTACTAGAGGAGGCCGAAAGGCACGCGTTTTAGCTCACGCAGGCTGGCGTGAGGTCTGGAACAGGACAAGGAAATTAGAATTTAGAAAAAAGGACGTAGCTGTGGAATATTTAACTTTAATCCATTAATGGTGAACGTCGGTCTTGACGGTACATGATTCAATATCAATAGTAACTGATAATGGCGCCTTGCTAGGTCGTAGCAAATGACGTAGCTGAAGGCTATGCTAAACTATCGTCTCGGCAAATGAGAGCGTGTTTTGTCAGTGAACCATCGCTAGCAAGGTTGTACAGCTGGGGCTTGTGCTAGGAAGTCTCTCTAGACCTGCCGTGTGGCGGCGCTCGGTCTGCAATCACTGATAGTGGCGACACGCGGGTCCGACGTATACTAACGGACCGCGGCCGATTTAAAGGCTACCACCTAGCAAGTGTGGTGACTGGCGGTGACACCACATTCCTCCCCCGCAAATCGGCGTACGGTTGTGGCATAAGGCTTCCGCCCGCCGTGGGGAGCACCCCGTGTTAACGTATGCGACGAGGTGGGGAGCCTAACAACAGGCGAGGCTGTGTCACCCGCACCCTGCCATTCGGACCGCGGGGAGCTAGGAAACGCCCGAAAATCTGCTCCAGGGTGCACGCCAACATGCGGTGTATGCGGCCGCAGAGAGACAGGAGGGGCCGAATGGTCGACCTCCATCGGGTCGGTGCACCCGACGGGCGAAGGCGACATACTGTCTGGAGCGGGCAAGAGTTCCATGGCGGAGGACATCCGGTCACGGGAAGCGATCGGCAGTGCGTGACCCAGGGACGCGCCCGGCGGTTGCAGCGACGAGTCCACTGCGGGCGTCGCCGGCGGGAGAACAGGCGGCGGCGGTGGCGGCGGCGCGACGCCATGGGGCAAAATGGAAGGCAGGGTCGGTAACACCTGGGCTGAGGAGAGCCAGTAGATGGGTCACCAGGGCGCTGACCGGACGGCACCATCGCTGAAAGCAGACGGCGAGCGGCAGATCACATGCGACGACAGAGGCGCAGCTGGTTGAGATGCCGGCGCACCTCACCAGAGGCCCCCAGAACCAGATACGTAGCGCGTCCGAGGCAGCGAAGAATGCGCCCTTCGAGCCAACGCCGTGAACCTCGGTAGTGACGATAGTAGACAACGTCACCTGGAACAAAAGCAGGTGTCTGCCGCTGCACAACAGCCTGATGCGGCGGATGTAGCAAAGACATCAAGGTTCGATGATGACGACCGTGGAGCAACTCAGCCGGCGAGCGACCATCTAGGGGCTGAGAGCGATACGAGGACAAAAAGAGCAACAACGTGTCCTCCCGAGAATGCGACACTTTCAACTTCAACATCTGTGACTTGAAAGTCCTGACCAATCGTTCAGCGGCACCGTTTGACTGTGGCGAAAACGGCGCGGACGTCAGATGTTGAATACCATTGACCTTGCAGAATGACTGAATTTCTGCGGACATGAATTGTGGGCCATTGTCGGAAACAATAGTCTGTGGAAGACCTTCAATGCAAAAGATAGCAGATAACGCTTGGATGGTGGCATATGACGTCGTAGAAGACATCCGGACACCAAAAGGAAAATTACTGAATGAATCAACCACAACCAACCATCGAGCATCCCAGAACGGACCAGCAAAATCGATGTGTAAGCGTTGCCAAGGGGAAGTGGCTTTTGTCCATGCAAAGAATTTCCGCGGTTGTGCTGATTGTTGTTTGGCATACATGCAAGAAGAGCACATATCCGTAATCGCAGCATCGATTCCGAACCAAGTACAGTGCTGACGAGCAAGTTGTTTCGTTCTCACTATACCCCAATGTCCTAGGTGGAGAAGCTGTAAGAGAGAGGATTGTAACGAACGTGGGTCCACGACCTTGGCCTGATCATTATCAGAACGCAACAGCAAAACACCACGTCGAACAAAAAGTCTCTGCTTGTGAGCAAAAAATCGGTGAACCAACAGGTCCCCGATCCGTGACTTTGGCAAGGGCCATTGCTTAGCAACAAAACGCAGAACGGTTGCAAGGACAGGGTCAGCAGCTGTGGCTGTAGCTACACGACGAAAATCAATCGGAAACTATTCGACCACGTCATCGGTTTCCGAATCAATGAACATGCAAGCAAGTTCAGAGGAATCGAATGCTCTATCCTCAGCAACAGGCAAACGGGACAACGCATCGGCGTTTCCGTGCTTAGCAGTGGACCGATACAAGATATCGTAGCGGTACTGCGAGAGGAAAATAGACCAGCGAATGAATTTCTGCGCTGTACTAGGATGTACAGGCTTGTTCGGATGAAAAAGCGAAGGTTTGTGGTCTGTGATGATGGTAAAATGACGACCATACAAGAAATCATGAAAATTTGTAACACCAAATACGAGAGCCAATGCTTCTTTCTCGATCTGTGAATAGTTTCTTTGGCAGACGGGAGTAATTTGGACGCAAAGCCAATAGGGCGATCGTGCGATCCATCTTTGTGCGCAAGCACAGCACCGATCCCGAATTCCGATGCATCTACCATCAAAAAAAGGGGCTTCTGGGGATCACATGGCGTAAGGCAAGTATTGGAAAGCAACGCCGATTTCAACTGGCGAAAGGCGCGTTCGCATTCCGTCGTCCAGACGAACGGAACACCTTTACGGCGTAAGCGATGAAGCGACTGAAATGGAAGAAGCGTGTGGGACATAACGGTGATGATAATTAATTATTCCCAGCACACTCCGTAGCTGCTTCAAATTCTGCGGCGAAGGCATGTCTTGTATGGCACGGAGGTGCTCGGGACTGGGATGTATGCCTTGGGCATTGAGTACATGTCCCAGGTAGGGCAAGTCACGAGCAAAAAACACACATTTGTCCTTCTGCAAGCGAAGACCATTTTGTCGCAAGACCTGAAATAACGTCCTGAGAAGTGTTATCCCGAATTACGATGCAAAGTTCATTCGGACAAGCATTCATCTCCGACGGAACAGTCATTGCGTCTATTACAGTCGTTATGAAACAAATGAAATGTATTCGCTGTTGAGAATATGGACACAGCCGTATAATGGAATATCAACTATGATAATTCATCTCGGACTGGCACTCGAACCTGGATTCCCCGTCTATCGCGAGCGGTCGCCTTACCATTTGGCTAACTGAGCACGACTCACAGTCACAGCCAGACCTACAGTTCCATATGTGGTCAACCATGTATCCAGAGTCTGTACTCATATATCCATTATGGACATTTTACTTGAAAGTCTCTTACCTGGTGCCATCGAATAAATACGATATTGCAATGCCTGTGTTATACCGAATACTTGTATGCATGTCCGAGGGAACATTAGATCGTAATTAAGAATAATAATATAGGCACCGCAATATTTCATCAGTCCTCCTACACCGGACAAGGAACTTTCAAGTAGCATGTCTCACTAGGATGTAGGAGCACAGGTTGTAGAGACGTGGTTGAAGACACATGGGAGTTTGGGTCTGCTCGTGAGACGTGCAAGGATAGCTAAATGGGAAGGCGATCGATCGCGATGGCCGGGGAATCAGGGATCGAGTTCTTGTCCAGCACAAATTTTCATTGTGTCCATTCAACTATACAACTGACGGTTGTTCATAATCGCAACTGCGAATTGATTTCATGTCACCGTATATTGTTCTGACATCCTGAATAAGACATATGTGACGCAATGATACATTTCAAAGAGAGTCTGTACTAGTGCCGAAATGAGCCACATCCCCATTCCAAAAAATGGTTCAAATGGCTCTGAGCACTATGGGACTCAACTGCTGTGGTCATCAGTCCCCTAGAACTTAGAACTACTTAAACCTAACTAACCTAAGGACAGCACACAACACCCAGCCATCACGAGGCAGAGAAAATCCCTGACCCCGCCGGACATCCCCATTCCATCCAGAATGTATTACTTGACACGTTTCGGCCATTTGGGGTCACTAGTACAATGCATTTTCCTTCTTTCCAATATTTCTTGGTTGTCTTGTCCCTCTCTGTCCTCCCTTCTTCTGCGATATTAAACCCTCTACCTGTCGTCTGAACTGTTTCCAAGCAGCTGTAACTCTTACACTGCTGAATATACCTTTACTCCCTTATTCCCAAATCTTTTCAATACCTCTGACACCTTTTATTCATCTGTTCCCAGTTACAAACATACCTTTCCATATTAAACGCGCTGTCATCCTTCAACAAATCTCACTCTTCTCCATCACATCGTGCTAGAGACTGATTATTCCTTCACACATAACTATTCTCTCCAAACATTATCTTTTCCGTGCCTCGGATGTTTTTCACGATCCTTCGTTGCGCATTTTCCAGTTGAATGCAGGTACACCTGCCCAAGGTGGACATCTCTCTTGCGCGTAGTGTGGTGTTTTATGTTGTTTCTATTGGTTGTTCTTGCACCACATGATAGTTACTGGTACCTGTCTAATACGCTTTTATTTGTACACTGAAGTGACTAAAGTCGTGGGATATGACGTAATATCGTGTCGGGCATTCTTTTACCAGGTGTAGGGGAGCACGTCGTCGTGGCATGGACTCAACTAGTCGTCAGAAGTCCCCTTTAGAAATATTGTGCCTTGCTGCACCTATAACCGTCCCTAATTGCGATAGCGTTGCCAGTGCCGGCTTTTGTTCACGCCCATGACCTTCAAGTTATCTCCCATAAATGTTCAACGGGATTCAAGTAGAGCGATCTCGCTGACCATAACAATTGTTCGAAATGTCCTGCATGTGTTCCGGACATAGTGCGAACAACTGTGGCCCGGTGACATGGCGCTTTGTGATCTATAAAAAGTCCATCGTTTTTTTTTGGGAGCATTAAGTCCATCAACGGCTGCAAATGGTGTCTAAGTAGCCGAACATAACCATTTGCAGTCAATGATGGGTTTAGCTGGAACAGAGGACCCAGTCGATTGTGTGTAAACACAGCTCGCAAGGTGACATGTTAACAACTTGAGTCCGTGGCTTCTTGGGGTCTGCGCCACATTTGAATCCTACCATCAACTCTTACCATCTGACAAGGCCATACTTCTCCAATCGTCTAGGGTTCAACCGATATAGTCACGAGCCCGAGAGAGTCACTGCAGGTGCTGTTAGCAAAGTCACCCGCGCCGGCAGTCAAAAATGGCTCTGAGCACTACGGGACTTAATATCTATGGTCATCAGTCCCCTAGAACTTAGAACTACTTAAACCTAACTAACCTATGGACATCACACAACACCCAGTCATCACGAGGCAGAGAAAATCCCTGACCCCGCCGGGAATCGAACCCGGGAACCCGGGGTCGGTAGTCTGCTGCCATAGCCCGTTAACGCCAAGTTTCGCAGCACTGTCCTAAGGGATATTTCCGTCGTACATGCACATTGATTTCTGCAGTTATTTCATGCAGTGTTAATTGTCCTTTAGCGCTGACAACCATACGGAAACCACGCTACTGTAGATTGTTCTCCGGGGTGAGAGGTAATGCCTCTTGACACTGTGTATCTCGGAATATTGAATTCCCATATGATCTCCAAAATGGAATGTCCCGCGCATCTAGCTCCAACTCCTTTTCCGCGTTCCTCGTCTGTAAATTCCCGTTGTGCGGCCACTGCAGCGAAACAATCGTTTGTGAAATACAGAGGCGAGCGAGCGTGCCGGGACTTACCCCAGTTCACTGCTAGTAGCACCACGTCACATACAGCGTCTGCGCGTAACACACAAGTATTGCACCATAATTAAGAATAAAAGTAAAAGTTAAAATTGCTTTTTCAAACTTCGTCAGCATATACACTCCTGGAAATGGAAAAAAGAACACATTGACACCGGTGTGTCAGACCCACCATACTTGCTCCGGACACTGCGAGAGGGCTGTACAAGCAATGATCACACGCACGGCACAGCGGACACACCAGGAACCGCGGTGTTGGCCGTCGAATGGCGCTAGCTGCGCAGCATTTGTGCACCGCCGCCGTCAGTGTCAGCCAGTTTGCCGTGGCATACGGAGCTCCATCGCAGTCTTTAACACTGGTAGCATGCCGCGACAGCGTGGACGTGAACCGTATGTGCAGTTGACGGACTTTGAGCGAGGGCGTATAGTGGGCATGCGGGAGGCCGGGTGGACGTACCGCCGAATTGCTCAACACGTGGGGCGTGAGGTCTCCACAGTACATCGATGTTGTCGCCAGTGGTCGGCGGAAGGTGCACGTGCCTGTCGACCTGGGACCGGACCGCAGCGACGCACGGATGCACGCCAAGACCGTAGGATCCTACGCAGTGCCGTAGGGGACCGCACCGCCACTTCCCAGCAAATTAGGGACACTGTTGCTCCTGGGGTATCGGCGAGGACCATTCGCAACCGTCTCCATGAAGCTGGGCTACGGTCCCGCACACCGTTAGGCCGTCTTCCGCTCACGCCCCAACATCGTGCAGCCCGCCTCCAGTGGTGTCGCGACAGGCGTGAATGGAGGGACGAATGGAGACGTGTCGTCTTCAGCGATGAGAGTCGCTTCTGCCTTGGTGCCAATGATGGTCGTATGCGTGTTTGGCGCCGTGCAGGTGAGCGCCACAATCAGGACTGCATACGACCGAGGCACACAGGGCCAACACCCGGCATCATGGTGTGGGGAGCGATCTCCTACACTGGCCGTACACCACTGGTGATCGTCGAGGGCACACTGAATAGTGCACGGTACATCCAAACCGTCATCGAACCCATCGTTCTACCATTCCTAGACCGGCAAGGGAACTTGCTGTTCCAACAGGACAATGCACGTCCGCATGTATCCCGTGCCACCCAAAGTGCTCTAGAAGGTGTAAGTCAAATACCCTGGCCAGCAAGATCTCCGGATCTGTCCCCCATTGAGCATGTTTGGGACTGGATGAAGCGTCGTCTCACGCGGTCTGCACGTCCAGCACGAACGCTGGTCCAACTGAGGCGCCAGGTGGAAATGGCATGGCAAGCCGTTCCACAGGACTACATCCAGCATCTCTACGATCGTCTCCATGGGAGAATAGCAGCCTGCATTGCTGCGAAAGGTGGATATACACTGTACTAGTGCCGACATTGTGCATGCTCTGTTGCCTGTGTCTATGTGCCTGTGGTTCTGTCAGTGTGATCATGTGATGTATCTGACCCCAGGAATGTGTCAATAAAGTTTCCCCTTCCTGGGACAATGAATTCACGGTGTTCTTATTTCAATTTCCAGGAGTGTACTTTAATATAATAATGTTTTAAACGTGAAGTCTTAGAGTGATTAAATCAGTGGTTTTCATAAATACATAGTTTTAGGAAAAAAAAGTGGTGCTAAATAATAAAGCTATAAAGCCAGAGACTGGTTATAATGTGCCAATGTATATCAAAATTAACTGATGGAACATGATGAAATAAAAATTGGGGTCTGAATCCACGTTTCTAAGAAAAATTGAAGGCGCTAAATATTAGAATGTGAAAATTTGTATGATGCTTCAGTTCAACCTAAAAATAATAAATACGTGACCACATTAAACTACCTTTAGTAGTTCTCGAATAAGCTAATGAAAACTAAATTTTTAACTAAAACATCCCCGTTTGTAGTAGATTTAATTATCTGCAATTTGTCCGTCCGGGTTGGCCGTGCGGTCTAACGCACGATTTTCCGGACGGGAAGGAGCGCCTGGTCCCCGGCACGAATCCGCCCGCCGGATTTGTGTCGAGGTCCCGTGAACCGGCCAGTCTGCGGATGGTTTTTAGGCGGTTTTCCATCTGCCTCGGCGAATCCAGGCCGGTTCCCTTACTCCGCCTCAGTAACACTATGTCGGCGATTGCTGCACAAACAAGTTCTCCACGTACGCGTACACCACCATTACTCTACCGCGCAAACATAGGGGTTACTCTCGACTGGTGTGAGACGTTCCGTGGGGGGTCCACTGGGGGCCGAACCGCACAATAACCCTGGCTTCGGTGTGTGGCGGCGGAGGGGTGAAGTGGACTGCGGTAGTCGTCGTCGGTTAACATACAATACTATAGAATACAATCTGCAATTTTATGGTAGAAAATTTTGGTTACAGCACATGCTAAAACTTATGAAATAATGGAGATGTAACAAATTTTAAGACCGTACTGTTAATAACTACCAATACAAGTTCCCTTAAAGTTATAGTTCATGGGTCAGTTACATTCTAAAAATTCGAGAAGGCAAAGATTTTGAGCAAGCGAGGTGAAACTTACCTATTGCGGGTAAAAATTAAGAAGATTCTAAATTAATTCATAACTTTGTTATTAAATATTGTATGTACGAGAAAGCGGCCGCTTCTAGACGGCTGCCGTGAGCATAAGGCGGATGACAGCAGATGTTCCCTTGGCCGTCCGCTGCGTCACGTATATAAATACAGCGTGCGAGGCAAGAGGAGGCTTCACTTCGCACACAAGCACACCTTATTAGCGGCGTCTGTCAAACGCCGGATTGCGCGCTGCTTCGGATGACATCAGAGATGGGCTGTTGCAAAACGCTCATTTTCTGTGACAACTGATAGTGAACTCGCGAGGACTGTACACCATCCTGGATCGCTTAGATTTTCCCTAAAGTAACTGTTAGAGGGCCGTCCGTGATATTTACAAATCTGCGTTATTTACAAATCTGCGTGGGACGTGGGGACAATTATGTTCCACTTTTGCGACGAGAATTTAATTTGAGTATCAGTAGTCAGGGCGAAAGACAATTTGGTAGTAATTTACTGTAGAGGTCGCCTCTGAAGTGCTAATAGTGCTGTTTAGGATAGAAAGATTTAGTGTCAAATGAACATAACGATTTTCAAAATGTTGTGCGTGTGAAACTTTACCAATTATATGTTTGAATTAGAACTTTATTTACAATCATAGTCCTGGTCCCACTAAGCAACTTGAGCCGTGCTGCATCTCGCGTTGGTGGTGTTTGTAGGTTTCTGTTCTCTGTTGGAGGCCAGAACGTATCGTTGTTGGCATGGTGGCGGTTGTTTGTCTCCTTATCGTGTTGACTGTCACCACATGGTTTCGCAAGCGTTGCCTCTCCGCTAGTGGCAGCAGTGGCGGTAATCGATATATAGTAGCTGTGGCCCTGTCTATGGGGCGACGTCGTGGTTCTTCCGGATCGTGTCAGTGTGCAGTTCGGTTGGGGACTCAGGAAGAGACAGGCCCGCACAGTGCGAGAACATGCCAGGACCGCTGGCGGCGCGCATGGACTGCCAGATCGAAGGCCTGTGGTCACGAGGGTGCACTCCCTCGTTGTAAAGCGTATCCTGCAAGTTTTAAGTTGAGTGCATTTCGATTCAAGTAGAGAGACCACCGCCATTGTGAGACCTTGCGATTCTCCAGTGACTTGGGTTCGCTTTGCTGCTCGTAGTGTTGCCGAGGCGAAAAGCAGCGAGTGGAGTGCTTGGGGAAGGCGGATGGGATTAGGCTTTCCTGGACTTCTAATAACTGTTCATTGCGTTCAGTCCGTTACTATTGTTAGGTTCAACCAGCGGTATTTTTCCAGCCTCATGGCCGCTAACGCCCCAGTTACCTGCTGTGGGGGTTAGTGTATGTAACGGCAGTGTACGTTTCCTCACCTAGCGCTGCTGACCGGCAAGGTATGTAGTTTTGACAGCTTTCTTGATTGTAGGTTGGTTGGCGATTCTTCTACTCTGGTGGTAGTGGTTCCTTTCTCGTTCTGGGCGCTCTAAACACAGTATGCTGCAGGCAGACCGCCGGTTCCGGCTTTGGGATATTTTTACATCTTTGCATTTGGTTTATTGGACGTCAGATAGCCTCTGAAAGATTATCATTAGGCATTCGTTAGACTGCCACTAGTCTGAGATACCATCTTGCGAAGTGAATGCACTCTTGGCTGCCTATCTCAACGCTCGTGGAAGTGTTTTTTGCTGGACCTACTCAGAGGTCGATTCCTGGTGCACAATCTGAGTTACTATCTTGTGAAGTGAATGCAACTCTTGGCTGCCTATCTCATCGCTCACGAAAGTGTTTTTTGCCAGACCTACTCAGTGGTCGATTCCCGGTGCACCGTCTGTGACTGGCCCTTGTGTTTTATTATTGTATTTGCTGTTTTATTGTATGTCTCTAAATGTTTATATAATTGCCATTCTTGGCGTTACAGGAGGTTTAAATGGTTGTGCTACCAAGTTTACAATCTTTTTGTCTTACCTGTTTGGTGATCAGTTGCCTGTCTTTTTAATTTAACCTTGCTATTGCATTGCTGTTTTACTATATGTTTGTGAAATTCTTTTTATAATTGCCGTTGTTGGCGTTAAAGGACTTCAGCAGTGACTGAGATTACTTGCCTTATTAAAATTCTAATTGGGATCACATTGGCTTGTTTTTAAAACATTATTTGTTGCTTCGGTAGCTCAGTTGGTAGAGCACTTGCCCGCGAAAGGCAAAGGTCCCGAGTTCGTATCTCGGTCGGGCACACAGTTTTAATCTGCCAGGAAGTTTCATATCAGCGCACACTCCGCTGCAGAGTGAAAATCTCATTCTGGAAACATCCCCCAGGCTGCGGCTAAGCCATGTCTCCGCAATATCCTTTCTTTCAGGAGTGCTAGTTCTGCAAGGTTCGCAGGAGAGCTTCTGTAAAGTTTGGAAGGTAGGAGACGAGGTACTGGCGGAAGTAAAGCTGTGAGTACCGGGCGTGAGTCGTGCTTCGGTAGCTCAGTTGGTAGAGCACTTGCCCGCGAAAGGCAAAGGTCCCGAGTTCGTATCTCGGTCGGGCACACAGTTTTAATCTGCCAGGAAGTTTCATATCAGCGCACACTCCGCTGCAGAGTGAAAATCTCATTCTGGATTATTTGTTGGGTCTGTATTTTATGCTCCTTTGGTAAATTGTAACGTACTGAAACCACTATTAAGTACACAGTTGTTTAATCCTTCATTAATAACGTATGATATCTTAATTTATTTATGAGTCTGGAATTACCGTTTTAAAATAAATGTGTGTAATTGCAAAGGGTTCAAATGGCCCTGAGCACTATGGGACTTAACTTCTGAGGTCATCAGTCCCCTAGAACTTAGAACTGCTTAACCCTAACTAACCTAAGGACATCACGCACATCCATGCCCGAGGCAGGATTCCAACCTGCGACCGTAGCGGTCGCGCGGTTCCAGACTGTAGCGACTAGAACCACTCAGTCACTCCGGCCGGCAATTGCAAAGGGAGCCAACAGTAGCTGATTATGGCCCAGTCCACAATCGTAACCGAATCCTCCCTTCCTCAACTACCAGGTTTCATAAGTAGAGAATAGAAGCGTTTCTTTCAGTGGGCTGAACAAGAATGTGGACGTGCAGTCTGGAAACTATGGTCAGTATGTTCTCCTTCGCTTTTTGGCTGACCACAAAAATAGTTGCCAGGCTCTCGTAAAAAGGCATCAATTCTTAATACCTGTAAGTACTCGCCGCCCCACACCATAATCACATCGGGCACTATTTCACATGAATCGCCTGACTACAGGTGATAGCTCCTCCAAGGCACCGCCCTTTCGTATCTTGTGTATGCGATAGTACCGCCATCTGTATATGCGTGTGTCTCTATCCCGTGACTTTTGTCATCTCACAAGGGAACCTCCGCATCGCACCCCCTCAGATTCAGTTATATAAGTTGACACAGTGGATAGGCCTTGAAAAACTGAACACAGATCAATCGAGAAAACAGGAAAAAGTGGTGTGGAACTATGAAGAAAATAACCAAAATAGGCAACATCAAGGATACTCTGAGTTCAGGAGCGCCGTGGTCCGTGGTTAGCGTGAGCAGCTGCGGAATGGGAGGTCCTTGGTTCAAGCCTTCCCTGGAGTGAAAAGTTTATTTTCGAAAAGTTATGATCTGTCCGTTCGTTCATTGATGTCTCTGTGCACAGTAATAAGTTTAGTGTATGCGTTTTGCGACCGCACCGCAAAGCTGTGCGATTGGTACACGAAAGGACGTGCCTCTCCAATGGGAACCGAAAATATTTGATCGCAAGGTCATAGGTCAAGCGATTCCTCCACAGGAAAACACGTCTGATATATTCTATACGACACTGGTGACGGCATGTCGGTAATAGTGTTATTATTAATATAAATGACGTGCACTCTGCCAACCAATTTTATGTGACGTAGCATGTGAAAGTTGCTGGATTTGGACGGGTTACTCCTGTAACTAAAATATCAGGTACGTTCTGGTACATTTGATGTTGACTAGATAGGATAAGAAATTTGCTTTCGTGAAATAGTAAATTAGTATAATTATTTTTACAGATCTGAAGATGGTTCTGAATGAACCGAAACCGGTCATATGAATAATAAAAAAAAAAAAAAAATTTGCAATCAAGACGGATTTTAAAGTAACATTATAGGAATATGTTGTCGACCCACTTAACTTGTATACTTGGCGAATGGGTAAAAATATTCTCCTACCTTGCCCGATTTAGGTTTTCTTGTGGATGTGGTAATCACTCCCAAGAAAGTAATGAAAACATAAGAGTTTGTCACATAAACTGCAACAAATGAATGCAACAGTTTCACAGTCGTACAGTTTTCCCTGTGCTGTGTCTTTGTTTCGATGTTTGTTTAGGTGTAGCGTCCCCTTACTACGGCGCAGTTACCTCGCATCGGACGGACGGACGGACAGATAATAACTGTCTGAAAATAAAAAATTAAACTTTCACTCGAGGGAAGACTTGAACCAAGGACCTCTCGTTCGGCAGCTGCTCACGCTAACCACGGGACCACGGCGCTCCTGAGGTCACAATATTTTTGATGTTGCCTATCTTTCGCATGGACTACTCAGTTTGTATATTTTGCTTATTTTTTTCATACTTCCACACAACTTCTTCCTCTTTTCTCGATTGATCTGTGTTCAGTTTTTCAAGGACTATCCATTGTGCCAACTTATAACTAAATCTGAGGGGGGTGCGATGGGGAGGTTCCCTTGTCAATACAAAGGCACGGCGTTAGTAAATCAATAAACAACTGAAAGTTCTGGATAGGCTCACTACTCCAGCTTTCGCAGCTGAGAGCTGTTGCTCATCGTCGGCGTCAGACAGGCTGAGGAGAGGGCAGAGGGCGGCATGCGATGCACCTCTCACGACATCCAGCGTCGCCCCGCGGCGCGGGCTGAATGAGGAGTGGTGTGCCGGGTCGGCGTCGCCAGCGTTCGCAGCTGAGTGCGCGCAAGTGGCAGAGGGGGAAGCAGTGGCTGGCGGGGGCTCGCAGAAGCTGTCCGGCACGCGCGCTCCCTGGGGACCGGTTGGTCCGAGATTGTCCCGCCGCCCCCTCGGGGAAGCCCCGACATCGACCCGCCGGCTGCTCTGCTGTCGCTTTCTGCAGCAGCCAACTGCCGAAGGGAACACACCGATACAACCTAAAAAATGAAAAAAAAAAACGTGCATGTAATTTTCCACCAACATTACTGCACGGCCGCCGCAGAGGTACGTTGTGTGGATTTAAAAATGAGTTGAGAGCCTTACTAGCCAATGTTAACAGCTCATCTCAGTCTGATCAGCGCACCAATATTTGCCTCCCATTCTTATGAACGCCGAAACACAGTCGGTCGATTAGCGTATTCACTGCGTAGAAAACACGACTGCAGTATGTGAAGAAATCTTGCAACTGTGTTAGAAGACCAGGTAGCTTTCGCAACGATCTGGACTCTTTTTGGTAGCTCTACAGTGGCTTGGACGGAAAAATACTTAATTGATGATTCATTTATCATTATATTTTTATTTCTTGTTAGGAGCGGAATAAATGAAAGTAAGTTGATCTCAAGTCCGATTCAAACCCCAAATCAGGAATTTGATGAAATGGATCCTGTCCATAAATGAACTAAAAATACTGGCATCTTAACTAAAAATGCCAAAATTATAAATGCATAAAATATAAAATAATGAGAACCAAAATCAACCAATAAAGGGAAATATAAAGTGTTAGAAAAATCATAAACCTTAAATAAAACCAACAAAAAAGGCAATCTAGCAACCAAAGTATAAAAAATTAAATAAACACCAGCCTGCAAACAGTGGGCTCCAGTTACGTAGTGTGGTTTTGATGGTCCTAATCAGGGAAAATTCCACACGAACTTTAAACACTTTCTCTCTATACGAGTAAGGCCGCCGCCGCCCCCGCCCCCCCCTTCCCCCATAGACTGATAATGTGTTAAATAGCTGAACAGCATAGTCTAAGTAATTTGCGATCATTTTTAAGGAAAGTTAGTTTTTCGTTCATTTCATTATTTATGATGTCACATTCCCTGAACTAAGTGTAGTACAATGATACACGTTTGTGAACACATTCGGCGGTGTACAGTCACACATGTGTTGCGAAAAGAGTTGATAGTAAAAAATTAATAAAGAATAATTACAAATCTTTCCCAGTCTTTTCCAAGCCTACGTGCTTAACATCAAAAATTTAACACATTCACTCATTTACAAAGTAATCAGAGGTTTGAAGCTGTAGCGATGGCAATGTAAAGTTTGCTCGAAATCACTAGGTCTTCTTATTCTCAAAACGTGGATGAATACAGTGTGGGTAATTCGCGCGGTATGAGTTACACTGCACTGCACTTCACTGCACTAACTTTATTATATGACTTAGGCTATTATACTTTTAACGTAAGATCACAGTTCTTAACGAATAGACAGAATACTACACGTTTAAACTTGCTCGATAATTATGTGGAAAACGGAAGAACAACTTTTCTTGGCCCTCGAAGTCGTTAGTGAGCCAACTGCAACAGTTTGACCGGTTTAGTCCTTTAGTAATACAGAACTCATCTCATGTGAAGTACATCACCTGCGTCAGTATAATTTCAGGGGATAAAACAATGCAGGAGACACATAGGGGTGAGCGTTGACTGCTCATCAGCCGATTCACGTCACAGCTCGGTCTTTAATGGTATGTCAACTGCTCACACAGTCGTAGGGATGGGCTAAGAATATTGTGATTGTTTCTAAACCCTAGGTTCCAGTGTGTCGTTAGTGTGTGAAGGGCTCTAAGGCGGAACGCAAGTTCCGCTACTACGTATCTAATGGTTTAGCTGAGATTTGCGGCTTTATGGAAGACAGGCACCACCGTAAGCATCTCGAGTCACCCTAACGAATTCCGATCATAAAATTTTGCTCTATTGAAATCACGAATTATTCAGATCTGGGAAAATTACAATACTTTATTCGTACATCCGCCCAGAAGGTATGTTAGGACTACGCGTACTGTCAGTTGTAAGTTGACGTACTGTCAGATGAACTCATAGCTTATTGCAAGGTGTCCATATCTTGGGAGACTTCAGATGTCACCTCGTATTTAAACTAATGTAAGTGAATATTTAAACACGCTCCTGCACTCAGTCTTCCTTTGATGCAGCTCTCTGAAGCGTTGTAAAGGAAATGAACTGTCCAGAAGAGCATTACGCTCCTCTGACGATGACGTGAAAGGCGTGTGTCTTCTTGTTTTGTTGCTGTTAACGTGATTATGGCAGAGCAATGCAGGTGGCTCAAGGGCTCCCAGATCTGACCCGGCAGACCATCGCAGTCTGTCGCAGGCTGTCTATCTGAGGGCTGCCAGGGGCAACAAATAATTGATTTTCAAAATTTCGCGTTATTACTGACGGAATTTAAAAATTTAAAATTATGTCATAATCTACTCATTAAATAGTGTGCTCTTACCTTGAAAGTGTAATACAGTGTACCAGAAACTACTGTGGGGCCTCTTTCCTAAATTTAAGTTATTTTTCGTACTTTTATTCATATTTAGTTTGTTAGGAGTAAGTAATTATGATTAAGAAACAGACAAAGTGCCTAAGATAGTAAAGTCAGACAGCAACGAACTGTAAGTTCACAGACACGACGTATTAACAGGCTAAAATTGTTTCTTTTGCAAAAACTTAAATGTGACAAAGCAATGCATAATCATTGAATCATTCTCCTTGAAATTGCTGTTCAGATTCCTATTCTTATGGTTGTCGCTGATTCGGGTAAGTGTACTCAAATCGAAAACATAATTTCAATGCAAAGTATTACTTTGAGTCATGTAGATATTTAGATATCGTGAGTCATGTTTCATTTTCAGATAGCTAGTAACAACGGCCTTCAGCACTGTGATAATTGAAGCTTTTGTGGGAGAAATTTTTAGTCGGCTTCACAGACAATGAGTCAATTTTATCTGCAAAATGGGATTTGCATCTCTTCCAAATTACGTTAAAATGGTACGATAGTTTTTCTGCTGGCGACACTGTGGTGTCACCGCCAGACAGCACACTTGCTAGGTGGTAGCCTTTAAATTGGCCGCGGTCCGTTAGTATAAGTCGGACCCGCGTGTCGCCACTATCAGTGATTGCAGACCGAGCGCCGCCACACGGTAGGTCTAGTCTAGAGAGACTCCCTAGCACTCGACCCAGTTAGTTGTACAGCCGACTTGGCTAGCGATGGTTCACTGACTACAGACGCTCTCAATTGCAGAGACGACAGTTTAGCATAACCTTCAGCTACGTCATTTGCTACGATCTAGCAAGGCGCCATATTCAGTTACTATAATTACTTCAAGAATGTATTCTGAACAGATAATATTGTGACCTTCCCCCATGAACCATGGAACTTGCCGTTGGTGGGGAGGCTTGCGTGCCTCAGCGATACAGATGACCGTACCGTAGGTGCAACCACAACGGAGGGGTATCTGTTGAGAGGCCAGACAAACATGTGGTTCCTGAAGAGGGGCAGCAGCCTTTTCAGTAGTTGCAGGGGCAACAGCCTGGATGATTGACTGATCTGGCCTTGTAACATTAACCAAAACGGCCTTGCTGTGCTGGTACTGCGAACGGCTGAAAGCAAGGGGAAACAACAGCCGTAATTTTTCCCGAGGACATGCAGCTTTACTGTATGATTAAATGATGATGGCGTCCTCTTGGGTAAAATATTACGGAGGTAAAATAGTCCCACATTCGGATCTCCGGGTGGGGACTACTCAAGAGGACGTCGTTATCAGGAGAAAGAAAACGCATTCTACGGATCGGAGCGTGGAATGTCAGATCCCTTAATCGGGCAGGTAGGTTAGAAAATTTGAAAAGGGAAATGGATAGGTTAAAGTTAGATATAGTGGGAATTAGTGAAGTTCGGTGGCAGGAGGAACAAGACTTTTGGTCAGGTGATTACAGGGTTATAAATACAAAATCAAATAGGGGTAATGCAGGAGTAGGTTTAATATTGAATAAAAAAATAGGAGTGCGGGTTAGCTACTACAAACAGCATAGTGAACGCATTATTGTGGCCAAGATAGACACAAAGCCCATGCCTACTACAGTAGTACAAGTTTATATGCCAACTAGCTCTGCAGATGATGAAGAAATTGATGAAATTTATGACGAGATAAAAGAAATTATTCAGGTAGTGAAGGGAGACGAAAATTTAATAGTCATTGATGACTGGAATTCGTCAGTAGGAAAAGGGAGAGAAGGAAACATAGTAGGTGAATATGGATTGGGGGGAAGAAATGAAAGAGGAAGCCGCCTTGTAGAATTTTGCACAGAGCATAACTTAATCATAGCTAACACTTGGTTCAAGAATCATAAAAGAAGGTTGTATACCTGGAAGAATCCTGGAGATACTAATAGGTATCAGATAGATTATATAATGGTAAGACAGAGATTTAGGAACCAGGTTTTAAATTGTAAGACATTTCCAGGGGCAGATGTGGATTCTGACCACAATCTATTGGTTATGAACTGCAGATTGAAACTGAAGAAACTGCAAAAATGTGGGAATTTAAGGAGATGGGACCTGGATAAACTGAAAGAACCAGAGGTTGTAGAGAGTTTCAGGGAGAGCATAATGGAACAATTGACAGGAATGGGGGAAAGAAATACAGTAGAAGAAGAATGGGTAGCTCTGAGGGATGAAGTAGTGAAGGCAGCAGAGGATCAAGTAGGTAAAAAGACGAGGGCTAATAGAAATCCTTGGGTAACAGAAGAAATATTGAATTTAATTGATGAAAGGATGTGGGATTAAAGGAACCAGACAGCTATGGTCATCGGTCCATTGATGAAAGGAGAAAATATAAAAATGCAGTAAATGAAGCAGGCAAAAGGGAATACAAACGTCTCAAAAATGAGATCGACAGAAAGTGCAAAATGGCTAAGCAGGGATGGCTAGAGGACAAATGTAAGGATGTAGAGGCTTGTCTCACTAGGGGTAAGATAGATACTGCCTACAGGAAAATTAAAGAGACCTTTGGAGAGAAGAGAACCACTTGTATGAATATCATCAGCTCAGATGGCAACCCAGTTCTAAGCAAAGAAGGGAAGGCAGAAAGGTGGAAGGAGTATGTAGAGGGTTTATACAAGGGCGATGTACTTGAGGACAGTATTATGGAAATGGAAGAGGATGTAGATGAAGATAAAATGGGAGACAAGATACTGCGTGAGGAGTTTGACAGAGCACTGAAAGACCTGAGTCGAAACAAGGCCCCCGGAGTAGACAACATTCCACTGGAACTACTGATGGCCTTGGGAGAGCCAGTCATGACAAAACTCTACCATCTGGTGAGCAAGATGTATGAGACAGGCGAAATAAACACAGACTTCAAGAAGAACATAATAATTCCAATCCCAAAGAAAGCAGGTGTTGACAGATGTGAAAATTACCGAACTATCGGTATAATAAGTCACAGCTGCAAAATACTAACGCGAATTCTTTACAGACGAATGGAAAAACTGGTAGAAGCGGACCTCGGGGAAGATCAGTTTGGATTCCGTAGAAATGTTGGAACACGTGAGGCAATACTAACCTTACGACTTATCTTAGAAGAAAGATTAAGAAAAGGCAAACCTACGTTTCTAGCATTTTAGACTTAGAGAAAGCTTTTGACAACGTTAACTGGAATACTCTCTTTCAAATTCTGAAGGTGGCAGGGGTAAAATACAGGGAGCGAAAGGCTATTTACAATTTCTACAGAAACCAGATGGCAGTTATAAGAGTCGAGGGGCATGAAAGGGAAGCAGTGGTTGGGAAAGGAGTGAGACAGGGTTGTAGCCTCTCCCCGATGTTATTCAATCTGTATATTGAGCAAGCAGTAAAGGAAACAAAAGAAAAATTCGGAGTAGGTATTAAAATTCATGGAGAAGAAGTAAAAACTTTGAGGTTCGCCGATGACATTGTAATTCTGTCAGAGACAGCAAAGGACTTGGAAGAGCAGTTGAACGGAATGGACAGTGTCTTGAAAGGAGGATATAAGATGAACATCAACAAAAGCAAAACGAGGATAATGGAATGTAGTCAAATTAAATCGGGTGATGCTGAGGGGATTCGATTAGGAAATGAGACACTTAAAGTAGTAAAGGAGTTTTGCTATTTTGGGAGTAAAATAACTGGTGATGGTCGAAGTAGAGAGGATATAAAATGTAGACTGGCAATGGCAAGGAAATCGTTTCTGAAGAAGGGAAATTTGTTAACATCGAGTATAGATTTAAGTGTCAGGAAGTCATTTCTGAAAGTATTTGTATGGAGTGTAGCCATGTATGGAAGTGAAACATGGGCGGTAAATAGTTTGGACAACAAGAGAATAGAAGCTTTCGTAATGTGGTGCTACAGAAGAATGCTGAAGATAAGGTGGGTAGATCACGTAACTAATGAGGAGGTATTGAATAGGATTGGGGAGAAGAGAAGTTTGTGGCACAACTTGACTAGAAGAAGGGATCGGTTGGTAGGAAATGTTTTGAGGCATCAAGGGATCACAAATTTAGCATTGGAGGGCAGCGTGGTGGGTAAAAATCGTAGAGGGAGACCAAGAGATCAATACACTAAGCAGATTCAGTACGATGTACGTTGCAGTAGGTACTGGGAGATGAAGAAGCTTGCACAGGATAGAGTAGCATGGAGAGCTGTATCAAACCAGTCTCAGGACTGAAGACCACAACAACAACAACAACAACAATAACAATATTGTGACTCGTGTACCGTCACGACCGACGTTCATCATTAATGGATTAAAGTTAAGTATCAAACTAACTACATCCGGTTTCTGAATGCTCATTCCTTGTCATGTTCCAGACCTCACGTCAGTATAGTTCTTCCCTCCTCACGCCCCCCTGCGTGAGCTAAAACGCGTGCATTTCGGCCTCCACTCGTAACACGATGTTGGCTCGTCTGCTAACACAACAGACACTGTAATTATTCATTTCGTAATTTCAAAGAAATCCCACATCCCAAAATTATTCGAACTTTGCTTGGAGTGGACGTGCTAGAAATGAAAGGCAATAAGTTTCATAATTCAATGTATAAAAATACAGCACTTTCATAGAAGTGTCGTACAAAATTTGGGCGGAAAAATACGAAAACCGATCATCTGACTTATGGAGACCGAGTAGGCATACCAGCAGAATCACGCAGAAGAACTGACAATATGGAAATCGCCGCTGAATATGATTCATAAATGGAAGTAGATCTACGTGTATGGCAAAAATGAATCTCTCTCATTTAGTCGTATATTCCGTGAAGCGCAACAAGTGTGCATATCAGTATACGGTCGACACTTGATGTACCGGTTAGCGTTATTCCATTGCGTAATTGGTCTTTGTTCGTTACAACACCTGAATACAGGTGTTCCAACATAAAAATTTTAGTGTACCTATAAGCAACTTTATTTTCAATGCATCTGACTAATTATACTCTCACAATGACTTCTTAGTTATTAAGTGATCGCTTATACACATTCATGACTTTTTTGAAAGTGATAACAGCACTCAAAAGTATATCATAGTTAGCTATCATTTAATGTAAATGCTGTTAACAGAAATTATTTGCTTAATAATACTTTCACAGAACTAATTAAGTTTCTTTAATTGTGCTGAGTGATTTAAACGCTCTCAAGTAATTCTCTTTTAATAATAGATTACTTTCTCTTTTAAACTAGATAATTGTAATATAACTAAAATTGTTTGCATTACATATACCGCATTTACGACTTTCTCGAGTATATTGTATCTCTTTGCTTTCACTTAAAAGTCCTTCAAACTATTATTTCACGGTTAACATTTAGTCTTTATTTTCAGTTGTGTCTTAAGGGGCTCCGGAAAGGCTCAAAATCATGAAAAGTTCAATTTTTACTTTTTTGCGTTTTCTGAATCTGCAGACTATTACCTTTTAATAGATATATAATTTATTCAATTCCGAAGACTACAACTAGTTTTAAATTTATTTTCAAATCTACATGGGCGTGACCCACTGTGGCGCTGTTAAACTGCTGTCAAATGGTGTTATTATTAACGTCCGTGTTCATCAGGTACATTTTAGTGATGTGAGATAAAGTATGTGTTGTGGCTAACCTGTGATGGTTCAATATATATCGCTGGTGTGATTGTCGATTGTTTCATGGTTATTTACTCAGTCGTTATCTCGAAAATATTCGTAATTAATTCTGTTTCTTGAGTCTCTGTTTTGTTGAAGTATAATAATGAGTAAAAGTAAAGTTATTAGAAATCCTCTGAAGGCTTTTAAGAAAAGGAGAAATGTTGGAAAGCCAAAGGTATTTAGAAATATGGGAATGAAGATAGGTTCTAACATGGTACGAGCGATGCTTGCTTTAGACAAGGAATGCCTTCGGGCTGCAGACAGGGCTGTAAAGAGTCTAGAAATACAAGCAAGAGTAAACAGGAGGAGGAACAAGAGGAAGCTGGAGGAGGAGTTTGCAGAGGATGAAGATAATCCATCCTATGGACCTGGAATGCACTAAAAAGTTAATCCAATCTTTGTCGCTCGATTCCCAAAACTTTTATTTTCTCATACTAATTACATGTTTTCTAAGGTTCTTCCAAACATATTTGTTTCAAACTTTCAGTAAATGTTACACAGTTCCTTCTGCATAATTTAACACAGCTTTTTTCCAAAAAACTGTATATTTTTGAATATATAAATAAAAAATTGCAAAAAAATGTTGTGAATTTTCATTACAATTGAAAAAAAATCATCTTTAATAACTGAACTAAAATTTTGTAAAATCCCTGTGTTAAGTTGTAGCCCATATTCCAATAAATAATCTGTAAAAAGTTCAACTTCCTACCTCAAATACTTTGTGAGGAAAGATGTAATTTATAAGCGTTATTTTAACATTGCAAGTATAGGGCGTTCCGGAGCCCCTTAAAGTCAATTATTTTAAGAATCTGGGCTTCATTTAATTTCTTTTAATTTCAGTAGCCAGTATAGCCATTTTGACATAAGTACACGAATGCCACCAAGATCCTATGTCCCCTCTCACAGACAATAATCATCCATAAAAAGGACAAAGAAAAACTTGCTTCCATAGAATTAAACAGTTTGACTAAAAATTGAAACCTCTTCAGGTGTTGGCGACAAGCGACCCACTAAAGATCCCTAGCTGTAATGGTCACTTGGCACTGTTAATGAGAAGTAATAGCGTTGCTGTAAAAATGCCCTCGATAACGATTCCTCAAAGAGCGTAGTCTCTCGTAAACTATATCCGGTCACATATTCACGAACTCACGGGCAAACCTTCGATGTAGGAAGATAAACTTCTGCTATCAAATTCAAAGATCTATCACCTTAAATACCATGTATTTGAGCCATCACCTCGCTCAAGTCCCAAAAATCCACCTATATGCAACTCTAAGACATCAACACTTAGTGTGCCATACAGTGTACAAATGGGCGAAACTCAATTACCTCTCGGTATGCTTACTGAACCACTAACAGTACGCCAAGTAAGAATATAAACTCCAGTCAACTATCATCAGTCAGAAACTCACAGTCACAATCATTAAAACTTTATCCACACAGCCCAGAAACAAATATCTACACCAACAAAAAATTATCCAAGTTCGTTAAACATTAACTCGCTATGAGAGATGCCATTTTACTTTTTTTTAAATGGGTCTGAGCACTATGGGACTTAACAGCTGAGGTCGTAAGTCCCCTAAAACTTAGAACTACTTAAACCTAACTAACCTAAGGACATCACAAACATCCATAAGCGAGGCAGGATTCGAGCCTGCAACCGTAGCGGTCGCGCGGTTCCAGACTGAAGCGCCTAGAACCGCACGGCCACACCTGCCGGCTGTCACTTAACTACATGAACTGTAGCATGAATACTGTGTTTGTCAGCCAAGAAACCAGAAACAAAAAAATGGCTCCAAGCACTATGGCACTTAACATCTGAGGTCATCAGTCCCCTAGACTTAGAACTACTTAAACCTAACTAACCTAAGGACATCAGACACATCCATGCCCGAGGCAGCATTCGAACCTGCGACAGTAGCAGCAGCGCGGTTCCGGACTGAAGCGCGTAGAACCGAAACTAGAAACAAAATCCTCCAAAATTTATCTTGGATGGATAGGCGAAGCAGTAGACAATGTCGGTAGTATCTTCCAACGACTTAACTAACACAATAGCTCGTTCCCGACAATCGTCTTACTCTTCACCATGTTGTTGTTGTGGTCTTCCGTCCTGAGACTGGTTTGATGCAGCTCTTCATACTACTCTATCCTGTGCAAGCTTCGTCATCCCCCAGTACCTACTGCAACCTACATCCTTCTGAATCTGCTTAGTGTATTCATCTCTTGGCCTCCCTCTACGATTTTTACCCTCCACGCTGCCATCCAATACTAAATTGGTGATCCCTTGATGCCTCAGAACATGTCCTACCAACCAATCCCTTCTTCTGGTCAAATTGTGCCACAAACTTCTCTTCTCCCCAATCGTATTCAATACTTCCTCATTAGTTATGTGATCTACCCATCTAATCTTCAGCATTCTTCTGTAGCACGACATTTCGAAAGCTTCTATTCTCTTCTTGTCCAATTTATTTATCGTCCATGTTTCACTTCCATACATGGTTACACTCCATACAAATACTTTCAGAAACGACTTCCTGACACTTAAATCTATAGTCCATGTTAACATATTTCTCTTCTTCAGAAACGCTTTCCTTGCCATTGTCAGTCTACATTTTATATCCTCTCTACTTCGACCATCATCAGTTATTTTGCTCCCCAAATAGCAAAACTCCTTTACTACTGTAAGTGTCTCATTTCCTAATCTAATTCCCTGAGCATCACCCGACTTAATTCGACTACATTCGATTATCTTCGTTTTGCTTTTGTTGATGTTCATCTTATATCCTCCTTTCAAGACGCTATCCATTCCATTCAACTGCTCTTCCAAGTCCTTTGCTGTCTCTGCCAGAATTACAATGTCATCGGCGAACTTCAAAGTTATTATTTCTTCTCCATGGATTTTAATACCTAGTGCTAATTTTTCTTTTGTTTCCTTCACTGCTTGTTCAATACACAGATTGAATAACATCGGGGAGAGGCTACAACCCTGTCTTACTCCCTTCCCAACAACTGCTTCCCATTCATGTCCCTCGACTCTTATAACTGCCATCTGGTTTCTGTACAAATTGTAAATAGCCTTTCGCTCCCTGTATTTTACCCCTGCCACCTTTAGAATTTGAAAGAGAGTATTCAAGTCAATATTGTCAAAAGCTTTCTCTACGTCTACAAATGCTAGAAACGTCGGTTTGCCTTTCCTTAATCTTTCTTCTAAGATAAGTCGTAAGGTCAGTATTGCCTCACGTGTTCCAGTATTTCTACGGAATCCAAACTGATCTTCCCCGAGATCGACTTCTACTAGTTTTTCCATTCGTCTGTAAAGAATTCGTGTTGGTACGAGGGGCGTTCAGAAAGTAAGCTCCGATCGGTCGCGAAATGGAAACGACTATGAAAATCCGATAAAGCTTTGCACAGCTGTGTTGGGTAGTGTCTCTAGTATAACCCCAGTTAGCATCACGTCGCTCTTCTTATTTCTGAGCTCGCAGTGAGTGCGTAAAGATGTCTAGAAAATAGTGTCTGCCGCCAAGTACGAGGGCCTGGTGAGAAATTTCGCCTGAAGCTATGCAGCTAACATTACATAACTGTCGTGCTGTTTCTTCTTCAAGACAATTCTCAGCCGCATTCTGCAGGGGCAATGAAGATGCTCCTGCATCGTTTTCAAATGGAAATGTGAGATTACCCACAATACAGTCCGCAATTTTCTCCCCCTGAGTTTCATCTGTGGTCACATGAACCGCTGTCTTTGAAGACAACATTTTGACACAGACAACGAGGTGTAGGCCAGCGTGGAGAATTGGCGGAAAGCACTGGCGGCTGCCTTCTATGATGAGGCTATTGAAAAGTTGGTACAACGCTATGACAAAAGTCTAAGTCAGAACGGCGACTACGTAGAGAAGTAGCTCAAAGGTGTAGCTAATTGTTACAAGTAAAACATTTCTGATGTTCACTGCGGTTTCAATTTGGCAATCAATCGGAGCTTACTTTCTGAACAGGCCTCGTATTTTGCAGCTGTGACTTATTAAACTGATAGTTCGGTAAGTTTCACATCTGTCTTCACCATATGAACCCGATACTCGTTCGGCTAAATTGGTACTGCCTATCTAGGTCATGCTGAAAGAGATTCGAACAATTAATTTCGACAAGTGTTCAGCGCAGCTACCCTTTTCACAGTTTGAATGTTGTTGATGAAGGCCGTCGACAACACTCTCAACAGCCAGCTCCGACGGTATGACTTAACTTCTCTGGACTGCAGGGTGGCAGGTTGCACCTCACAGAAGCGTCTCCCCCATCTCGACTTTATGTACAAGTCAGTTTTAATATGCATTTTAGAAAACTTCTACAAACATTGTTTTTTTAAATCAGCTTGTATATCAAAATAATGTGGAAATTCAATAATTAAAGGCGACATAATAAAATTTATGTGCTCAACTTCACACAGCGTAATATAGACTTATCAGCCAAAACCTTAATACAACCTACCTAATAGCCGGTATGTCCACTTTTGGCACGGATAACAGCGGCGATGCATCGTGGCATGGAAGCAGTGAGGCCCTGCTGGGTCATTCGAAGGAGATGGCACCACAATAACACACGACTCCCCTAAATTCCGGAAAGCGGGGCGATGGGCAGTGACGCCACGTTAACCCACATCCCAGATGTGTTCGATCGTGTTCAATATCTGGCATTCTGGGGGGGCCAGAAAATCAATTGGAGCTCGCCACTGTGTTCCGCGAACCACTTCATCACACTCCTGGCCTTTTGACATGGCGCATAATTTTGTTGAAAAATGCCACTGCTGAGGGGAAACATGATTGTCAAGAAGGGGTATAAGTGGTCTCCAACAGTGTACGGTACTCCTTCGCCGTCGTGGTGCCTTGCACGACCGCCACAGTCGCCATGGACGCCCAAGTGAAAGTTCACCAGAGCATAATATATCCGCTGCCAGCTTGTCTCCGTTCCGCGGTATGAATTGAGAGGCACCCACATGCCTTGCTCATACTGTGGCATCAAGCAGTCAGGCCTGCAAGATGAGTGGTCTGCCAAGCGAGTGGATTCATTCTTATTTATCGAGTAACATGAACTCTCGTACTCACAATTAAGTTACAAATTATCTTCCTCTATGAATAATACGCAACGGAAACGCACATCTGACTATCAGTGATTTACAGAACTCTGACTGTTCACAACACACTGGCAATACCACATTTTCTTTTTGTCTTTTATTTAACGGCTTTTATCAACACGTGGCCACCGCATTGAATATGAATGGCGCACACATTATAAATTCGGGACATCATGGCAACATACAATTCGAAGGAAAAGTCCACCAATCTTTTTCTTTTCACTATCTTATTTATTCCGATAAATTCTACAACCTAAACACACAAATTTTATAACCTACAACAATAACAGATGAGAAATTCCGCCCAGTGGGCATGGCTTTACATTGGTGAATCTATATTATAGACTCGTAATTATTTAACGCTACAGTGCACTTTCTGGATAGGATGGTGGATCTTTTATTATTTCTCACACTTCGACTCTCACAATCATCATCACGAAACTTTCCTCCAGACCGAGCAGTACAAAAGGAACACGCATAACCCACTAATCTTTTGAAACTACCTCGCTACTCTCCCATGCAAACCACACATACCCAAATTACATGACATACACCACACTACGACTTGGAATACGAACACTAAATAGTCACTGTTGTGGCGTAACAAGCTAGCCGGAAGGGCACGCGTCAACTCTCGCCGTCTTGCGTTAAGTCTGAAACAGGATACGTGATGAAAGCTATAAAGAAAGGAACGAAGCTTCTCGTATACTTAACTTTAATTTCTTGTTGTACATTGCTCTTGATAATACAAGTGAGACTCTCTCCAGATATGGTTAACTGCGCCTTGCTAGGTCGTAGCCATGGACTTAGCTGAAGGCTATTCTAACTGTCTCTCGGCAATTGAGAGAAAGGCTTCGTACGTGTAGTCGCTAGCAATGTCGTCCGTACAACTGGGGCGAGTGCTCGTACGTCTCTCTAGACCTGCCATGTGGTGGCGCTCGGTCTGCGATCACACAGTGGCGACACGCGGGTCCGACATGTACTAATGGACCGCGGCCGATTTAAAGCTACCACCTAGCAAGTGTGGTGTCTGGCGGTGACACCACAGTCACAACACTATCACTTTCAGCTTTCCCACTTCAATTAGTATTTATCCTAGTTTCACACGACACTGCCCCACTTTGTAATTCTACTTTCCTACTATGAACTCTGGAGATATTTGCACGTCTTCCTGTGCAATGCAAGCCAAGTGGCGTTGCTGGATAGACGGCCGACTCACCTTGCTTCTCTCTCAGAGTTTGAATCTAGCGTCACACGGAATCATATCACGCAAAGTAATATTAATAACATATTCATCACACACGCGAGTCCTCAACTGATACCATGGACGAGTACTCCTCTTTACCCTTTGTCTCATACACAGATTGAGACTAACACAGTACTCACCACATGGAAGTACTCGTCTCTAATTTCAAGTCCTGCACACGCCATTTCTTAAATATTTCAACTTATGGTACACACGCTATTTCTTAAATATTTCAACTTATTGTACACACGCTAGTAATTCAGCTTAACTTAAGCACACGGAAGTATTTCAACTTATTGCTACACGTGGTTTCATTGTGACCGTTGGTCACTTCCAAAGATTACTACAATCCCATTAATATTACCTGCCTAACATTTAATTCTCCCCACAAAAGTTCCTGAAATAGAGAAATTATTATTTCAAAATACTCTTAAATATTCCACATGCATACCATGTCTCCACTCTTTTGTCATTATGGAGCACAACTAAAACAGGTCTTAACAGCACAAGATCCAGCGGCAGAGTGCTGAAACATGGCCGTTCTCCAGGTCATCTCGCACCTCTGTCGAGGTGGGGGAAGACCATGCTACCGTATTGGTCAGCCACATTTCAGGCGCTCAAAGCTCAGGTAAATTTCATCTCTTTGGTCCCACCAAAGGTGGCCAAAGGATCGTCTCAAAGATGATCATATATTCACATTCACTATCTGCAGTTAGCAGACGACCATACATTCCATTTCACAGATCTCACCAAACTGGATGTAGGGATTTATTTTGTGGGAGTGCACATGTGATCAATTAAATAAATAAATTGTCATTCTTTCCCACACTGGTATCCGGCTTCGCTGTATTAATTGAAATTGAGTTATTTTACGAAAAAAATGTGTTGTTCTGACAAAAATAATGAAGTATGTTGTACCTATTTTCAATGTCGGGCGGTACTGTACCCTTTCAGAATGTCAAAGAGCTGTTCCCCTTGAAGAAGACGGATTCCCGCCCACCCATTGGCATGATGAAGAAGGTGTCGATATTCATCAGACCGCGCAACGCTCTGCCACTGCTCTAATGTCCATTGCCGAAGGTGACGTGCCCATTTCAGTCGTTGTTGCCGACGTCGTGGTATCAACATTGGCATTTGCGTGGGTCGTCGGCTGCGGACGACCATGGCTAGGAGTGGTCGGTGCACTGTGTGGCCAGACACACTTGCACTCTGTCCAGCGTTAAATTCTGACGACAGTTCCGCCACAATTCACCGCCTGTCCTGTTTCACCCGTCTGCCCAGCCTACGGCGTCCGACATCTGTAATGCGAGGTGGCCGCCCAACCCCACGACGTGTGGTCGTGGTTTCGCCTTACTTTCGCAACGTGTTGAAGACACTCACCACAGCACTCCTCGACCACCCGACAAGTCGTGCAGTTTCCGAAATGCCCTTTCCGAGCCTCTGGGCCATCACAATCTCCCCTAGGTCAAACTCAGATACATCGCGCGCCTTCCCTATTCTGCACATGGACAGCACGCTCACTGGTACTACATGCACCGTGCGTGTGTCTGACTGGCAGCCGTTCCTCACCAGGTGACGCTGGTATCGGCTGGAAGGACTTATACCGACGGTAGGTCAGTGGTCGACATGTTCTGGCCGATCAGTGTACAGTTCTCTTATAATATCCAACACTGGTAACAAATTAGCTTGAGTGGGTTAGGACGTCAAACGGGCCAGCTTGGAGCGGGAGAGGCAGCACAGGACTTTTAATTTCCACTGTCCATACTTTTAAAAATAAATTCTTAAAACTTTGTCAGCATGACCAGGAAGGATTCAGCACTGACACTCACAGCAGTGGAAGTTCAAAAAGATAACAATTTTTTTTTCGTGAGAAATTTCATAAATTTTTCACTTTGTTGCAACAGGTAAACTTTTGTTCATAAGTAAGAGAGATTCTTCGATGAATTTTGCGCAGCGTACAAACCATACTTACAGGTGTTTGAAACTCTAGAATTTATTTAATTTACGAAAAAATGAATGAGCCGTTACATTTTAAACTTTACGTTTAGAAAAAAACTGAAATTTTATAGTTAATTATCTGTATTTTTACCACAGTTTTTAATAGATTTGAAAAATTCTACAGTTTCATGCTCCTGTAACGATGGTTTGCATGCTGTGCAAAATACATCGAAGAATCTCTCTCATTTATGAAGAAAAGTGTACCTATAGCAACAAATGCAGTCAATAGTAAGTGAAAAAATTATGAAATTTTACATGTCAAAACCATTTATTTTGTAATGTTTTTGAAATTCGACTGCCATGAGTGTGAATCCTGAATCCTTCTTGGCCATGCTGACAAAGTTTTATGAATTTATTTGTAAAAGTATTGACAGTGGAAATTAAAATATCATATGGTGCCTCTCCTGCTCCAAGTCGGCCCGTTTGACGTTACACCCCCAATAAGAACATGAAAAGTAATCGTAATCTGTCCATTTAGTCTGTCACCATTTTTCACTTTACACACACTCATGCATGTGTTAAAAATGTTCCGGTTTTCATGGAAATGTACATTGTGAAAGAATTAGAAAGTGATATATTTGTTTTTTCTGTGAAAGCGATACTGTTTTCAGATTATGGATGGCTCTGACATAATGAGTATCTCTTAGACAGGAGGCATTGTCCTCGTATAATAAGACACGTGTTAGCAAGGCCGACTACGAACCTAAACGATCAGTGTTTTCACCAAGGCAGACATATGACGAAACACATGAAATGTAGAAGTACGCTGTACTTGAAGCAACAGAGTCTGTTGAGTTTACTGATTGGTATATATTATATGCAGTGTCTCCCAGCAGGAATTTTTAGTATTCAGGAATATGACAGGAACGATCATTCGACGCAAAAATGTGTGGTAAACATCAGCTTTAACATACATACCATAAGAGCTATGGGCACTTGTTCAGTAGAGGATATGAGATTCACAATAATGGAGTTGAACATCTGCTCATAGCTCTAACGGTACGTACTTTAGAGCCCATGTTTTCTGAACAAACTTTTCTTGTTTAGGTCGATACCACCATCTCTGAAAATATAGACACAAAAGAGCTTGCGCCAGAAGAGCTATGTTTCATAGTATCGGAGATGATGAACTGCTCATAGCTCGCGGCGTATGCATCTTAGAGCCCATGTTAGCTGCACTTTTTTGATTCGAATAATCATTCCTGTGAGACCCCTGAATACTGACGATTCTGCGGAGCAGTACTCTAGAAGAGAACGGACAACCATAGTGTAGGAAGCCTCTTTAGCATATCCGTAACGTTTCTAACTTCACCACTCCGTGCTCCGTTTCCCTGCAGTTCTTTCTGCGTGATGGTTCAAATTTAAGCTGTTAGTAACCATAATCCGTCCATATTTAGCTGAATCGACAATCTTAAAATTTGTGTGGTTTATCCCATAAGCGAAATGTAACTGATCTTTTTAGTACTCTTGTCGAGGGAGGAATGTTAAACTTTAATGGTAGATCGTCTACGAGGTAAACACGGTCGGAACACAAGTTCGGAATGGGAAAGGATGGTTGAGAAAATCGGTCCAGTCGTTTCCTAAACCTAAACGCGGCGTTTTCCGTAAGCTATACGGGTGAACCTAAATCTGAATGGCTGCACGTGGAACTGAAACCTGGTCCTCCTGAAAAGATATCCTGCGCACCGCCAGTGCGTCATCTCGCTTGGTGTTGACAACAGATTCTGCGACTAAGAGCTGTTTATTCTGTAATGTGAAACTTTCCGAGCTACAGAGTAGTGGCAGAGAGCGATGAAGCTAGTCGAAAGCGACGTCCGAACACTGAAAACACATGTCACCTCCGAAAAAGAGACCGTTGCGTCGCGTTGCGGCTTCCTGTATAAAGAACTGAAAAATATTAGTCGACCACTATATTATTGCACCTGACAGCGAGGACACTTCGATAGGCTTAATGTGAGTCAGTGCGCAATCAACGTTGACAGTATATTCACAACTGACCTCAGAGCGTTGGCAGTTTCTGGTAACGACCAAGTGCAATAATATTGTAAGTCTGTAGGCTTTCGTGGCCGTTGTCACTGAAGTTAAAATCTTCTGGGTTATTAGGCCGCGTCATGTTACTTCTAAAATGTTCGACGTTTCGACCCCTCTGCTGGGATCTTCCTCAGGATCTTCTGGTGTCCACTACTGCTAGAACACTGTCAGAGACGAGTCTCGCGTCCACTTATAAAAGGGGAATTTTCTGGCGTTCGTGCTGGAGAAGTGGTAGTATTGTTTAAAATTCATGTGGCTACCATTGGTGGGCCATAGTCATAGGCTAATACAGAAGAAGGGGTTGAGCAGTACCACGCTTTCTGTTTCTGTGTTACTACAGTGGGCAGTATACACTGATGAGACAAAACTTATGATCACTGCTCACCGCGAGGGTGAATGGCTCGCCTCCTGGTGGTGTTGCGGGCACGTGACGTACTAAGGAAAGACTGTAAGCGGAGGAGAGACGAATGGGCAGTCATTATAGCGAAGATACGGGCCCCAAATGCGGAAATCCATTGACGTAAGGAGTTTTGGCAAATGGTAAATCGTTGTGGCGCTGCGGCTGGAAACGAGAATCTATGAAACGGCGAAACTGGTTCCCTGTTGACGTACACTTGTCGTGAGCACCTATGGAAAGTGGCTGAAGAAAGGTGAAATAACGAGGAGGCCGTATGGTATTGGACGACCACGTCTAATCACAAAACGTAGAGGTCGGAGGATCCCCCACTGTGTGATCCAGGGCAGGCAGCGATCTGTGGCAGATTTGACGACAGGGTACAGTACTGGTGCAGACACAAGTGTTTCGAAGCACACCGGTCAAAGACCATTGTGTTCCTGTGAGGACTCAACGACATCGTCAGTTATGGTAGCAACTGGTACAGCATCACTGAATTTTCGTCGTGGATCATTACAATCGCATTTCTCAGGTCGACGGTTGGGGTTCTCACACGTCGTCATAGAGGTTAATGAGTGCGCGAAACATGCACCACGCCGCTGATGCAGGCATTGAGGGCAGAGTTATGCTACGTCGTCGTACACTGAGTTGGGCTCCCATGGGAGCTGTGGTGGTAATGGAAGGCATCATGGCAGCTGTGAACAACGTGAACATTACTGCGGACCACCAGCATTGCTTCATGCTTGAAGTCTCCCTGTATGGTGTTGACATCTTCCAGCAGCGTAACTGTCGTGTTTCAAGGTCAGAATCGTTCTGCAGTGGTTTGACGGGCAGTATAGTGAACTGACATTGATGTCTTTGCCAGCAAGTGTGCCTGATATGTACCCAATGGAAATCATTTCGGGTGCCAGCTGCGTGCTTGTAAACCACCATCCCGTAACTTGTGAGAGCTACTTAAGCTGTGGATAGACATCATGTGTTACATACTTCTGGAATCCTGTTAAGAAGCAGAATCTCTGTTCTACTGTGCTTGAAAAGTGGAGCAACACTCTATTAAACGGGTAGTCATGATGTTTTCGCTCATCAGTGTACACATACAGTACTGCGTTGTTGAAGACGTCTGGAAAGCGTGTATCAGTATCCTCAAACGACACTATGTATTTTCCCCCCATCGTGTTCCATCAAAATACTCGCACGTCTATCCGCAACAGTATTCTACTGATGTACAAAAATGGTTCAAATGGCTCTGAGCACTATGGGACTTAACATCTCAGGTCATCAGTCCCCTGGAACTTAGAACTACTTAAACCTAACCTAAGGACATCACACACATCCATGCCCGAGGCAAGATTCGAACCTGCGACCGTAGCGGTAGCGCGGTTCCAGACTGAAGCGCCTCGGTTACACCGGCCGGCTACTGATGTACAACTACAGCTACATGACTGCTCTGCAGTTCACACTTAAGTGTTTGGAAGAACGTTCGTGGGACCATTTGCAGACCGTTTCTCTCAAGAGTTGCATGTGGGATAAATAACTCCTAAATCTTTCTGTGCGAGCTCTGAATTCTTTCATTTTATTACGATGGTAATTATTCCCTATGTAGGAGGGAGGCAACAAACCATTTTGTTCCTGGAAAAAGGAAGCTGGGGGACTCAAATTTCGCGAAAAGATCTCGCCGACACGAAAGACGCCTCTGTTTTAACGATTGCCACAGCTACTCGTATATGACATCCGTGACACACTCTTCCCTGTTTTGCGGTAAAACATTAACACAAGATGAGGTGCCCGGTTTTTTAAACTTTTTTCTTGTCCTTCGTCGGTCGTGTGTGTTTAAGAACCCACACCGTGCACTAACTCTCTAGGACAGGATGGTCAAGCGTAGTGTGGCGTGGTTTCGGGGTGAAGAAATACTGCGCTTGGATTCAGGTGAACGTTGATGAGAGCTGCTCCTACACTCAACCCCTCCCTCTCCCCCCCCCCCCCCCGCTTTAACTACTACCTTAACTTACGCAAAATGGAGAAATGAAGGCTAAGATAATTAATAAAATGACCCTGTTGATGTGTAGTAAAACGGGTTGCACACACGCTACAATTTAACAAACTGACTAATCATTCTCTATGCTCAATAGCTGTAAGAAGTGGGCAAGAAATGAAATTTAGCACCTGATTACGAAATGACAAACAAACAGTCACAAAGAGATTTATTTTTGATCTAATAAATATGTAAATATTCGAATCACTGAACAATGGTTTAATAGAATAAGGGCAAAAAATAGTGGTATTGATAATAAGTAGTTGGCAGGATTTAATAGGGCACCTGCTCTGAAATACTGAGTACGTTACTCAGTAATGAGTAGGTCAATCAACAAAGATAATGATAAACCCCGACAGTTCGACAGAATGCCAATCAGAAATGAGAACTTTATGAAAAATTCACCTGCAAAATGGTACTGTAGCGTCAAAACGAGGGCATACGCTGCTGAGGGCGTCAAACGAGAACTATAGGTCCCTACTACGTCGGTGCTGCGAATGCTTTACCACCAGGGCTAAAAGAAATCCGTTAAACTTGGGTTACACGATAAATTAATCAAATCTAAAGGCAGTAAGTAAGTACCTAGGAATTACAATTCGAACAACTTAAATTAGAAACTACACATAGGATGTGTTGTGGAGAAGGCGAAACGAAGATTGCGTTTTTTGGCAGCACACTCAGATGATGCAACAAGTCTTTTAAAGTGATTGCCTACACTACGCATCTCCGTCCTGTTATGAAGTACTACTGCGCAGTGTGGGATCCTTACCAGATAGGATTAAAGCAGTACCTCGAGAAAGTTGAAAAAGAGTAGCACGTTTTTTATTATCGAGAAACAGCGGAAAGAGCGTAGCGGACATGATACAGGATTTGGTTTGTCGAAGTGTACATCATTAAAACACAGGCGTTTCTCGTTGCGGAGGAATCTCATCACCAAATTTCAATAACACGCTCCCTCCTCTGTACCTCCACGAATTTATAGCAGTTCAGGGATAGACGGAAAATAGGGAAAAAATGACGATTTCTCCTCTGAATAGGAAAATTTTTGTGACGCAAACCTACATAGGGAGAAACGATAATCGTAATAAAATAAGGGAAATCAGAGATCGCACGGATATAGGTGTGCGCTGTTCGAGAGTGAAATAATTGAGTATTGTTGCGAAGGTGGTACGATAAACCCTGTGCCAGGCAGTTTGTGACTTGCAGAGTATACATGTAGATGTAGATGTCGATAGATAAATTCCAAAAAGAAACTAAACTTCTATCCATATCACCGAGACAGTCTTACTCCTAAGTCTGTGCAAGGGTATGTCTACGAGGAGACACCAGTAATACACCGATTCTCAATGGCGCTGCAGCTGCAGAGGAGACCCTGTTTGCATCCTGTGCGCAGCACGACATCAAAATCCAGCGCTTAACGACCCCACCGCGCTCGTAGGAGGCCGCAAGAAAATGTACAAATCATGTGCAGTACACTCCACAAAATTCCATCATCCTAAATAGCAACATTTTTGTACCAATCGTGGTCTTTGCCATCGGTTTTCAGCAGTGCTATCTGACGTTAGATCTCATCTTCTTGAGATGATCAATCAACTACCTGCACTTCTTGGGACGAGCAAAGGCAGCCGCAAACACTGCCGCCAAAAGTGAACGTCATATCCCCAAGATGCCAGCCGCTTGTGTGTGGGCCGTCCCGTGACTTCAGGCCCCAGATTCTGAGAACCACTGAAAACAATACTACGTAACACTTGGCGTCGTCCAAGCGAAGCCCAGACGGCAAACATCAATAAAACGCTTAACGCTGGATCCAGTAAGTCGCGCTCACTGTCGCTTCATCCCTAATACAGTGGTCAAGAGCAGTAGCAGGTCGGTCATCGTGAGGGGCCGGCACGTGCTATTGTCGACTCCCGCTGCTAATTGCGGAAAAGACGAGCCGGCCCGACCTCATGTGTTTCTGCCACACTCAAACACTGTCTCTCGTCCAGCACTAGCTCACCCACACATGTAGGACAGATGAGCGAGCATTGGACCAGCAGCAGTTGAAACATCATAAATAAAAATCAGAGTCCTCATTGCTGGTTTCATTTACAGCAATGACCTTTATCGGCCTACTCCCTCTGATGATATCAAATCAAGACAATTGAAGGGAATGAACAAAAGAGGCTTGTAACGCCTCATTGTAGGCAGCCTATTTAGCAAATTAGTAACATACTTGAAGTGTCCCACCAGTAGTGATTTCTACGTGATGGTTCCATTTTGGGTTGTTCATAACTTTATTCCCTACATACACTACCAGCCATTAAAATTGCTACACCAAGGTGAAATGCAGATTATAAACGGGTATTCATTAGACAAATGTAATATACTAGAAATGTGATTACATTTTCACGCAATTTGGGAGCATAGATCCTGAGAAACAGCACCCAGAACAACCACCTCTGGCCGTAATAACGGCCTTGATAGGCCTGGGCATTGAGTGAAACAGAGCTTAGATGGCGTGTACAGGTACAGTTGCCCATGCAGCTTCAACACGATACCACAGTTCATCAAGAGCAGTGACTGGCGTATCGTGACGAGCCAGTTGCTCGCACACCAGTGACCAGACGTTTTCAGTTGGTGAGAGATCTGTAGAATGTGCTGGCCAGGGCAGCAGTCGAACATTTTCTGTATCCAGAAAGGCCGTACAGGACCTGCAACATGCGGTCGTGCATTATCCTCCTGAAATGTAGGGTTTCGCAGGGATCGAATGAAGGGCAGAGCCACGGGTCCTAACACATCTGAAATGTAACGTCCACTGTTCAAAGTGCCGTCAATGCGAACAAGAGGTGACCGTGACGTGAAACTAATGGCACCCCCTAGCATCACGCCGGGTGACACGCCAGTATGGCAATGAGGAATACACAATTCCAATGTGCGTTCACCGCGATGTCGCCAAACACGCATGCGACCATCATGATGCTGCAAACAGAACCTGGATTTATCCGAAAAAATAAAGTTTTGCCATTCGTGCACCAAGGTCCGTCGTTGAGTACACCATCGCAGGCGCTCCTGTCTGTGATGCAGCGTCAAGGGTAACCGCAACCATGATCTCTGAGCTGATAGTCCTTGCTGCTGCAAACGTCGTCCAACTGTTCACGCAGATAGTTGTTGTCTTTCAAACGTCACCATCTGTTGACTCAGGGATCGAGACGTGGCTGCACGATCCGTTATAGCCATGCGGATAAGATGCGTGTGGCTGATAGTGATACGAAGCCGTTGGGATCCAGTACGGCGTTCCGTATTACCCTCCTGAACACACCGATTTCATATTCTGCTAACAGTCATTGGATCTCGACCAACGCGAGCAGCAATGTCGCGATACGATAAACCGCAATCCCGATAGACTACAATCCGACCTTTATCAAAGTCGTAAAAGTGATGGTACGCATTTCTGCTCCTTACACGAGGCATCACAACAACGTTTCACCAGGCAACGTCGGTCAACTGCTGTTTGTGTATTAGAAATCGGTTGGAAACTTTCCTCGTGTCAGCACGTTGTAGGTGTCGCCACCGGCGCCAACTTTGTGTCAATGCTCTGAAAAGCTAATCATTTGCATATCACAGCATCTTCTTCCTGTCGGTTAAATTCGCGTCTGTAGCGCGTCATCTTCGTGGTGTAGCAATTTTAATAGCCAGTAGTGTATTTAGCTGACTCGACAACCTTGAAGTTTGTGTGATTTATCAAAAAACAGAAATTTAACGGATCTTTTTAATACTGATGATTAGAACCGCACACTTTCTATTCCTTAGTTTCACTTGCCGCTTTTTGCACTGCACATATATATTGTGTAGTTCATTCTGCAATTAATTGTAATCTCCTAATGTCTTTACTGGACGGCACTGGACGACAAGCGACACCATCATCTGCAAACGCTGTAAGGGTGCTCCACTGAACGTCTCCTAAATCGTTTGTATGAATTAGGAGCAGCAGAAGTTCTATAACGCTTCCTTGCGGAAAGCCAGACTTCATTTCTGTTTCACACGGTGACTTTCAGTCAATTACAATGAACTGTAACCTTTCTCAAAGGAAAACACGGATCAGGTCAACAACTGAGGCGATACTCCACAGGCTTGAAACTTCTTTAGAAGGCACTCGTGAGGACGGTGTCGAAATCCTTCTGCAAATCTAGAAATATGGAACTAACTTGAGATTTCCTATCGGTAGCTATCATTACTTCTTGTGAATCAAAATTACGTATGTCACAACAATGGTAGCTATGAAGTAGCCATCGCTTACCTATTCTTCAAATAGTGTAGAATTATTCGTTGCAAACGAATTCTAAACCCTTAACCGTGGCTAAAGTGCGACCAATTTTTTTCTAAAATTTCCTATTTTGTCCAACATTGATCTTCCACATGACTGACCTCACACTAACAAATAGGAACAAAAGAGCCATCACAGACTCAGCTGGGCTGTAAACCAGTTCGTTTTTTGCGGTACGGTTAAACTGCTCCCTTCAATTGTAATGGGCACCTCGGGAATTCATCGGTGAAATATGTCTCTGGGTCCTTGTGTAAGGCTGGAGATAGCGGCGATTTATGAGATCAGGAGCGGGTAATAAATGTTAATAAATCCCGTAAGGAGGAATATCAGCCGGCATGCTTCACGGCTGTATTAACGTCACCACGCCGGCCATATTTCAGAGTGAGCTATGGGACTGCCATGTCCAAGCGGCAGCCGACAAGACGACAAAGCCTGCCGCCGCCTTTTGCTTCTGGGAGTTTCACTGCACCGCCAGGCAATGAAAACATTTAGAGAACCATCCTACATAGTCTAGATTCCAGGATAACATTGTAGAAATTTCCAGCTACCTCGATACTTCCTGCTTTGTCTATATTCTTAATTCAGAGCCAAGAAATTGGAAAGATTTTTTTAATGTGTACTGGTAGCGTTCCATGAACCAGGTGAAGTTCTATTCGTTCCATCAGTTTCCCACATAACTTTCTCTGCTGGTATTCTATTTAAGCATACTACGATCTGCGTCTTCTTGCTTCCCTTGATGAGCTTCCAGTTAGTAAAAACCAAGTAGGAGATAGAATCAATGTTCAAACTAGTGTGCGTCTTTTCAGAAAGTGCATTTTCAAAAAGGAATGTACAATATTTAGACGTTGTAAGAGACTAATCGCAGATTGTCGAGCAACGATTAGTTGACCTTGGGAAGTGCTTTAGCGATGCTTAGTTAGTTCTTGCTTAAAGAATTTCACTAAAGTGCATCGAAATATAAGAAGTATCTTATATGTACGAGTGCTGTAGTTACACTTACTCATATTATAATAGTTATGACTCCATTACATGAAACTCTAGATATCCTTACGGCAATTGTAATGCACTTAGATGATACGAATAAAAAAAAAAAAAAACCTTGGTGTGTTTAACTTCTTTACTTAATGTCACTCTTTCGAGCGAGCTATCAAAAATTAATTCCAGGAATTTTCTTCAGAGTACAGCATAACTTGAGATGGAGGCTCAGGGCATGCATCCAAGCAGGAGGTCACTACGGGCAGTTGTGTAAATGTACGGTGTCAGATTATGGAATTTAACGTTATCAACAAATCCACGTAATTCCCGGATTAAGAATTCTCGGACCCATGATCATATTGCCTTCTAGTAAAGTTTTGGTATCAGAAACAAATAATCTACATACATCAATTCGTAAGCACCTTGTATGTGACATGATACGCAAATTTAGATGTCCTAACTACTAATATATCTCATTTCCTAAATACCTAAGACATTCGTAAACATAAAGCTCCTAAGTCGTAGGAACGAATATTACAGTTCTCATTCCTATACGATTAGGGAAAGAAGTGAATCTCGAATGGGGAAAGAATAGGGAGAGAAAACTACCGTGTCCTTAACACCGAAACCACTCCAGCATTTGCCTTAAACAGTATAACAGTATTGGGAAACCTGAACCTCAATGATAGGCCAGGGATTTTAACTACCGCACTCGCCGTCCTCTCGAACGAAGTCGAGTGTACACAGTCTTCATTGATCTGCCATCCACCAGCAGACGTTCCGTTTTCTTTATCTTAACATTAGTTTACGTCTGGCCCATGAAAAACACGACTTTACGCTTTATATTTCAGTGTAAAAGAAATGGTTCAAATGGCTCTGAGCACTATGGGACTTAACTTCTAACGTCATCAGTCCCCTAGAACTTAGAACTACGTGGGGGGACCCAAAAGAAACCGGATTGTTGTCATAAAAAATTTATTGATGAACCTTTTTACAAAATTACTTCAGTCACCTTCAAAATACTCTCCATTACATGCGATGCACTTGTCAAGTCTCTTTTCCCACTGTTGGAAGCATGTTTGGACTCTTCAAGTTTGATAATGTCCAGTACCCTTTGCGAAGCTGTTTTTACCACCTCTACATCGTCATAACGCTCCCCTTTTAGTGTTTTTTTATTCGTGGAAATAGGAAAAAGTCGCACGGTGCTAGGTCCGGCGAATACGGAGCGTGGGGAACGACAGACCACCTCTGAGATGCCAAATAGTGGGTCACTCCTAAGGCCGTGTGTGCTGGAGCGTTGTCGTGATGCAGAAACCAGTCATCTGATCGCCAAAGTTCGAGGCGTTTCCTCCTCACATCCTCTCGCAGACGCCTTAGAACATCCAGTAAAAGTGCTGGTTAACAGTCTGGCCAGAGGGTACGAATTGCCGATGCACAATTCCACGAACATCAGAAAAGACAATGATGATCGTCTTCGCATTTGACCTCACTTGCCTTGCTTTTTTTGGTCTGGGAGAGTTGAGAGTCCTCCATCGGCTTGACGCTTGCTTGGTTTCTGGGTCATACCCGTAACACCAACTCTCATCCCCTGTAATGACTTTGTTCAAGAAGTTTGGATCACGTGCAATCTCTGTTTTCAAGTCCTGATACATATTCATGCGGATGGTTTTTTGCTCCTGTGTGAGAAGGCGCGGAACAAATTTAGCAGCCACACGTCTCATGTGCAAATCCTCACTCAAAATCCGCTGGCACGAGCTCCAACTGATTCCTGTCTCTGCTAAAATTTGGTCGATCGTTTGGCGACGATCCTCGTTGGTCTTTTGGCGGACCTTTTCACTGTTCTCCTCATTTCGCGATGTTGAAGCGCGTCCAGAACGAGCTTGGTCTTCAACACACATCTCACCACGTTTAAAGCGCCCAAACCACTCGAAAACCTGTGTGCAGCTCATAGCGTCCTCCTGGAAAGCTTCCCGAAGCATTTGGTGTGTCTGCGTTGCAGTTTTTTTAAACAGGAAACAAAATTTCACACACAATCTTTGTTCTTTTAAAGTTGCCATAACGACTTCGCAGAGGTAACCCGCCAACAGTCAGAGAAAAACAATACCACACTTGCACGTTCAGCTCTACACTGACGCCGTCTGCACAGCTGTTTCACGAGGGTCTCTACTAACATCATCTAGCGTGAGAACCCTGCACTACGTCTACGAGTGGCAGCGCCCTCGGAGTCCTGTTTATTCTGGGTCCCCTCCTCGTACTTAAACCTAACTAACCTAAGGACATTACACACACCCATGCCCGAGGCAGGATTCAAACCTGGGACCGCAGCGGTCGCCCGGTTCCAGACTGTAGCGCCTAGAACCGCTCGGTCACCCAGGCCGGCTTTCAGTGTCAATTAGTCACTTTGTGCTGCAACAAAAATTGTAGGAAACGAACGTCAGAGAAAGTGAAACTAGATTTGTAGAACCATTGGTTTGAGAAATGATGAAACGTTCAGCATCCACACCTTAGAATACATACCTCGAGAACGTATCTGCTGTAGTCATTTTTCTTACTATATACGTGTAGTGCTTGTTCTGTCGGATGTATCTGCACTATTGGCAACTATGACATCCTCAGTGGAGAAGCGTAATCGGGTATGAACCCTTTGTGGGAATAGAGGCAACGCCGTGAGCAACTAAGATAAATCGACAGGGACGCTACTTCGTCGTGCCCGATGAACTGAGATTTGGATTGGGAGGTTGGCGTGCTTGTATAGCCAAAGGGGGCAGTTTTCCCTTGGCTGTGAAACGGTGCAAATGAAGTTGTTTACGTCCTCGCTGCGCACCTTCGAGGTTTACGTACTTTAGCAGCCTTCGCGTGAGTGAGTGTCTTTTGAAGCGAATGAACAATTCCTATTGGAAATCGGCACGCCGGCCGGTGTGGCCGTGCGGTTAAAGGCGCTTCAGTCTGGAACCGCGTGACAGCTACGGTCGCAGGTTCGACTCCTGCTTCTGGCATGGATGTGTGTGATGTCCTTAGGTTAGTTAGGTTTAAGTAGTTCTAAGTTCTAGGGGACTGATGACCATAGAAGTTAAGTCCCATAGTGCTCAGAGCCATTTGAACCATTTGGAAATCGGCACCTCCGGTGCTGGTCTTCTGGGAACCCACGCCTCGATTGTCAGCTATGTGGTTTACATTAAATTAGAAACTGATACTGCATGTACTACGTTTTTAGAGAGGCAAGAGGCACACTCAGGTTCTAACATTTGAATTGGACAATAACATTGGTCTGTTGATTGTGTACCATGCAGCTCTTGGTTTCGAGATAATCTGCTTGATGTGTCAGCAGATGGTGCTGTAACAGTGCTCAGACACTATGGAATGATTGACGGCCATATCATGGAGAAGTCAATTCAGCCTGTGTGGAATGGGATGTGACAGGTATGTATTAACCTCATTAAGCATGTTCTGTCCTACCTCTATACTGGGAGAACAGAATGATCAGTGTACATAATACCCACCTGACGACTCACTCGGGTTGGATGGGTAGGATGGCTACGTTCGATCACTGCAGAGATCGATTGCCGAATTCTGAGCAACAGATCTGATGCGTTCCACCAATCTGACATCTTTACCTCTCCTCGTTTAGTGGTGCTCTGGATGGGTTGAAAACAGATCCGTGGGATCTTTTGCCATCAGTGATGGCAAGGTGGGACAAGGAAGGACAACTGACGCCTAACACAGTCCATCTCCCACTGCACCAGCACTAGAAGGTGGTAAAGAGATGCCCAGTGAAGGGATGAAAGTTGATGTGGTGCTTGTGCATATGGCACTCTTTGAGCCTGGACGTTGGGATTCACTCCTGTCATCTAAGACAGAAATACTCTCCTGGAAACAGCAGTCGAAAAAAGGACAGCTTTTATTTTCTGATGTTTCAAGTGGTCGTCACTTTTGTGTTGTACTACTGAAAGCGTATGTTCAATTTGGTTGTATTCTGTCTTATAGTATTCTATAATAAAATGCAGTGTTGCCAAGCAGTTTCATTTTTTATTGTGATGTTATTATATTCAATACTGTTAGTGCTATGTGAGTCCACTGGCTCTAAAAAATAATTAGCGTCGCAAGAGCAAAAATTACAGTGAAATTTTTCTTGTTCTAACTGTACGGTGCCGGCCGCGGTGGTCTAGCGGTTCTAGGCGCGCAGTCCGGAACCGCGCGACTGCTACGGTCGCAGGTTCGAATCCTGCCTCGGGCATGGATGTGTGTGATGTCCTTAGGTTAATTAGGTTTAAGTAGTTCTAAGTTCTAGGGGACTGATGACCACAGATGTTAAGTCCCATAGTGCTCAGAACCATTTTAGCTGTACGGTTCATTTTCCACCTTTCCATTATTGAGAAATTATTGTATTTGTGATACGACCGTTCGCATAAAGCGGGGAATAAGGTTCCGATGTCCAATTTCACCAGACTTTAGTATTTCCCTCGAAATATCATTTTTTCTGCAGCTTAAATCAGAGACGATATGTGGTTCGTTGGTTCTGTTCACGTTGCTAACTCTTTGCACACGTCTTCCGTCTCAGTAACGTCCTACTCAGCTTACTAACACAGTGAAATATCTAGGATTTACCAATAGGTCAAAAACCAACCACAAGACGCCACATTCCTTCTAGCCAACAGCAAACTCGCGATAAAACAAAATTGCTAAAATAATTAAAATCCCGTATTTCGGATCCTCGCTGCGTAGCATTTTACATCCATTTATACTTGATCACGTGCCGTTTAGCAAGTTAATTGAGTCCTAGTCTCAGACATCTCCTGGAGTATTATAAATCCTTCCGATCACCAGCAAAACTCCATCACGTCAACACTGTTTTGGTCCATTCCCGTTTACGCTCACGTCTTACTCTGCCACAAGGAAAGTTTAACCGAATGTCTCTAGTTGATCGATAAATTCGCCTACTCGTGTTACGTTCCTACCAGGTGAAGCCTGTCCTCGCGTAAAGTAACCACCCTCTTCTTCCACGTCGTAAGAAGTAAATCATTTAACCCTCAGATCACTACTACCACTGCAGTCATCGTATGAGAGCCACGTCAAGCTCCTAAGGCCCACATTACCCCTCTCAATGCGCAGGCATGTATATTTGGCAGCAGCAATTAATCATTCGGGTTGTAGAACCCCATTACATTATAAACATCATCAGTATAAGATTACTGGAATGCAATAAATTTTTAGCCTCTGTTATAACTTCTTTTATCCCATTTGACCAACGGACGATAACTTCAAATAACTAAATGGTTTAAGTTTTATCTGACTACTACAACTTTTCTCGCTTCCCAGTATTTCTTCATTCCATTACCTTGCTATTCTTCTTTTTCTCCACCCATTAGTTATCTTTTTTCCTTGCCATCCTCCTTTACCTTTCTTTATGATTTGCAATTGTAAATGACATTTGAAATAATTTATTATATCATTTAATTTTAAGAGCATTCATCTTGCATTCGGCAGCCCACCCGCATACGGAGGACAGCTTCTGAGTTTCGAAGCGTTGGATGGTACTTGCACAGAGAGACGCTAGTGGGTGCAGAGAAGTGGAATCAAAATCTGTAGGTGGCATTACACATTTGTTCAGAGTTTCGTTTTACGGCGCGCTATCGAATGACTGAGCTGACGCAATGCGAACTCAACATTACTTCGTTTTACTGGTAATACACTATAATAATGACGACCCCATCTCAAAAGCAACAGCATGAAACGGACACCCACCGCAAATTCTTCTTACCAAGCTCTTCACAGCAGTTACCTTTAGCGTTTATGCATTTAAACTGCACTGCACTTTATCACCAAAAACATCTCCAACAGTAGTAGAAGAATTTTTCAGATCACCAAAGTGAGAAACTGACATACTTGTTAAAGGAACAAGATTATATGAACCCCATTTGTCTTGCTAATGACTTTGCACACTTTGCCTCTAGCTCAGATAAACGATATCAACGAATAGAAAAACTTGACGCAGCACCCTTTCAAAGTATACCTGAAAAAAAAACGGTAAAAAATGTAGAACCAAAGACTGAAAAGAAGGTTGTGCAAACTAACAGTGAAATGATGGAGTAAGATGATGGGTGTTGTATGTATTAGGGCAGTTCTTCAAAGAAAGAAATCGAACCGGAAAAGATCGTGGAGTACTTCTGGTAAACTAAACAGAGCATTAAAATCTAATCTACCTTTGCGTCTAACAAGGTAAGCATGCAATCCGTGTGAAAACTACTCAAAAAATGTCGACTATTCAGGAAGCACTATGGGGATACATGCTAGAAACGGGAAACAGGAAAACTCACAAGTTAGCCAGAAAATAGACAAAAGTGGAAGACGCATTTATAACTTCAGTGAAAATTAGATGTGGATAACACGTAGGAACGGCCTGGATGTGTGAGTTAGCTGAATTGACGACTTTACTGCATGCGGCAACTGTCAAAGTGCCATCGGGAAGACTCTTCAGTACACATAAAATAGTATAGTATCTTATAATACGTATTTCAGGAAAAAAACTGTCTGAACTGTGTAGACATTGATTAATGTCAGGGACGTCACATTGAAAACTCGTCAGTCGAGTTAGGTGAACTGCTGTTCAATGTGCAGCTTTATTAGATTTGTGGCGTTATTGCCGGAAATTGGTGAGTGCTGCCGCACAATCCGCTTACGATCTGGAAACCTCGGATACAATCACAATTACGGCTGCAGTCTGTACGTAAATTCGATGGCAAACGATATCAAGTTAGCGGCGGAGTAGAATCCCAGTGGGCAACACAAATGTCAAATGGCTCATACATAACAGTCACAATCATAATCCTAAGGTGAGATATATGCGGAACCTTCCCTTAATCTTTCCTGCGATTGTTGTTGTCTTTACGGTGTTCCCGTTTGCAACGTAACAGCGATACGGATTGACAAGAAGTATTACGAGAGATAGATGCACACATCGCGACATGGGAAAGATGGAATATGGTGTAAAGAGACAGAAAGTGAGGATGGTACATCTGAATTCAGTATCATTGCTAATTGAAACGCATATCTTCTGATACAGTAAAGGTGTAAGTGCATACATTTTTGTTGGTGACTGAGAAGAGTTTTGTGTCCAAGCATCTACACACTGAAGTAGCTGAAGTGCTACCCAGGGGAAAACAAGCATTAATGGCGGGCTCTCACCACATGTACCTGGAAGTACCAAAAAACCTAGAACATATAACATCTATAAATATTAATATGTAAATGAAGTACATACCGGTGTAATGTTGCCCAGTACACTATTTCCGGCCGCTGTGGCCGAGCGTTTCTAGGCGCTTCAGTCTGGAACCGCGCGACCGCTACGGTCGCAGGTTCGAATCCTGCCTCGGGCATGGATGTGTGTGATGTCCTTAGGTTAGTTAGGTTTAAGTAGTTCTAAGTTCTAGGGGACTGATGACCTCAGCAGTTAAGTCCCATAGTGCTCAGAGCCATTTGGACCATTTTTGAAGCATCAGGAACTCACGAGTGTTTGTACTTGTTCTCTTCCTTCGCTAATTTATGTCGTATTTGCTTATTAACGTTAATTGCCATTCTGATTTGTATATTTTTTCTTCGAATCACGTGTTTGATTGTGTAAGACGTCCTACCTACATATATTTAATGGCGGTTAGCTTTGCTTCCTCTGTGGTCCAAGAATTCGTGAGGTCTTTTAACCTTTCGTTGTGTATGGAGCATACTTACAGGCACCTCAGCATAGAAGGGATTTTCATAAACTTGCTGTCTGAGCGCATTGCTGCAACGTATATGCAACGTAGAGCGACTGCTACTCGGTTATACAAGCACCAGATATGTAGGCAAATTAAGTGCGGATACGTGAGCCATTGCCACGGTATTACCAACTGCGTCCAAACAAACATGATGAAGTTGCTGTTATTCTTTTCGTGGCTGCCGAAGGACAAACATCGGTAGAGATACATTGGTCGTGGGATGGTGCGCGACAGGGGGTGCCACTGCTTCATGATAACGCATGTCCCAATGTCGCAAACGTAACGCAGAATTTACGCCAACTCAAATGGGAGACACTCGAGTATCCCAGCTATATCGGTAAATGCACAGTGGAATACTCATGTCATTATATCGGAATAAGTACACTCCTGGAAATTGAAATAAGAACACCGTGAATTCATTGTCCCAGTAAGGGGAAACTTTATTGACACATTCCTGGGGTCAGATACATCACATGATCACACTGACAGAACCACAGGCACATAGACACAGGCAACAGAGCATGCACAATGTCGGCACTAGTACAGTGTATATCCACCTTTCGCAGCAATGCAGGCTGCTATTCTCCCATGGAGACGATCGTAGAGATGCTGGATGTAGTCCTGTGGAACGGCTTGCCATGCCATTTCCACCTGGCGCCTCAGTTGGACCAGCGTTCGTGCCGGACGTGCAGACCGCGTGAGACGACGCTTCATCCAGTCCCAAACATGCTCAATGGGGGACAGATCCGGAGATCTTGCTGGCCAGGGTAGTTGACTTACACCGTCTAGAGCACGTTGGGTGGCACGGGATACATGCGGACGTGCATTGTCCTGTTGGAACAGCAAGTTCCCTTGCCGGTCTAGGAATGGTAGAACGATGGGTTCGATGACGGTTTGGATGTACCGTGCACTATTCAGTGTCCCCTCGACGATCACCAGTGGTGTACGGCCAGTGTAGGAGATCGCTCCCCACACCATGATGCCGGGTGTTGGCCCTGTGTGCCTCGGTCGTATGCAGTCCTGATTGTGGCGCTCACCTGCACGGCGCCAAACACGCATACGACCATCATTGGCACCAAGGCAGAAGCGACTCTCATCGCTGAAGAAGACACGTCTCCATTCGTCCCTCCATTCACACCTGTCGCGACACCACTGGAGGCGGGCTGCACGATGTTGGGGCGTGAGCGGAAGACGGCCTAACGGTGTGCGGGACCGTAGCCCAGCTTCATGGAGACGGTTGCGAATGGTCCTCGCCGATACCCCAGGAGCAACAGTGTCCCTAATTTGCTGGGAAGTGGCGGTGCGGTCCCCTACGGCACTGCGTAGGATCCTACGGTCTTGGCGTGCATCCGTGCGTCGCTGCGGTCCGGTCCCAGGTCGACGGGCACGTGCACCTTCCGCCGACCACTGGCGACAACATCGATGTACGCCCCACGTGTTGAGCAATTCGGCGGTACGTCCACCCGGCCTCCCGCATGCCCACTATACGCCCTCGCTCAAAGTCCGTCAACTGCACATACGGTTCACGTCCACGCTGTCGCGGCATGCTACCAGTGTTAAAGACTGCGATGGAGCTCCGTATGCCACGGCGAACTGGCTGACACTGACGGCGGCGGTGCACAAATGCTGCGCAGCTAGCGCCATTCGACGGCCAACACCGCGGTTCCTGGTGGGTCCGCTGTGCCGTGCGTGTGATCATTGCTTGTACAGCCCCTCTCGCAGTGTCCGGAGTAAGTATGGTGGGTCTGACACACCGGTGTCAATGTGTTCTTTTTTCCATTTCCAGGAGTGTATAAAAATGAACAAGGATTGAACCGTCATCTCCAAAAATGGCTTGTAGCAATTCAACTTTTTTCAGAAAAATTCTCACGTGCGATAACTAGATTGTAAATAGTTCAATGAAAACAATGATTACGTCGTCTCTAGCTGGTTTCTAGCAACTTGTCAATTATCTCCTAAAAACGGAAGCAAGAAATAACACTCACGAAGATCACACATCGAGTTCTTACGGATCTAAATGTAATTTATTGGCTTGAGTTAAGCCTCTCCAAGTCTAACTCGCTCATGAAACACCACCTCCCTCCGGCCAACTAGTGGCTGCACGCTCTACTAGGCGGTGTTTCGCTACAAAGCATCTGTAACTTTAGCCTCGAAAACCGGCAGCATGTGCTGTTTCCACGTCCGCATACAGCAACAAACTTGCGAATTCTTTCGAAGGTTTCCGTACTGTCAGAGCATCTGCACTGACCGCTGAGGTTCTTTACACCCTATGCGATACCATTTAAAACTTCCCCTCCACCACATAAAGCCAATGATTCCATTCCTACAACCCAGTGGGCTGTCCACCGACCACTGACTTCGCGAACTCCGGAATCGCATTAAGAAACTGTTTTCCCATCCATGCTTTTGAGGCAAACAGTTTCAGTACAATAATGCAGGCTAATTACCTGCCCATTATCCGCCCGCTCTGATAAACGTACTGTGGTAAGTGCAGCTACCTGCTAGCGTTTCTCAAAAGTTCACTTCCTGCTGGTGTTTGAAAACACCTGTCACAATGGGAAAATTAGGCTTCCTTAATACGATATAGTGAGCTGTGAGCATAACCTATTTGGAAGGAATGCACACAGTTCAGCCGATCATGTTAAGTCTGCACAAAGCTCCCTTTCCCGTGAATATCGAAAATCGACTCTGACGTCCACAATATTCACGTGTAAGAGTGCCAGTGTAGTCAGGAACGAACAAAAATATTTTCGCCTGTCAGTCTTCTCATTGGTTAGAAGTGGTCCATCAGTAAATCCTCTTCTCTGTCATCCATCCGTTCTCTGAATAGCACTTTCACTCAAATCATTTAATGGTTAAACTGAAATAACTGTCTTGTCCTATAACGTTTACCTCTAACAACTCCATCAAGTAGTGTGAAAGCTATTCCTTCATGTCCCTGAAAATTATCCCGTGAGTATGTTATAATTTAGTTTACTAACAACATTTATTTTCCCAAAACAGAGACAGACATAAATTATGCTAAACAGGTTATGATCGAATAGTGTAAACAACTAACAGATGGTTTAAGACCACAGTGAACAAGGATCCTGGACGGCAGAAGTGTCTCAAGTACTCTGGCCCTAAAAATGTGGATAACGCAATCTGAATTGATCTGACGCTGAGCAGACTTTGATTGTTCAAACCTACATAAGTTTCTCTATACAGGTGCAGCTGCGAGCAAGTGGCGATTGTGATCTGTGGGCCCTCACGAGGCCGGAGCAGCAGTACGTTACCCTGTTTGGTTCATGGGGCGACGAAACTTGCAGCTGGCGAGATGTGTGCGGCGGAGGCGAGACTTGAAGCAGAACGTGTGAATCGATCGCACCCCTGAAAGAAATGCAAGAAATCTCACGGCTTAGTGATCAGGCAGATCTATCGCAATTTACTCTCTACCAGAGCCCTGAAAGCACGGTAAATTTCAGTGTGTGACAAACCCGTTCACTGATCAAGGACCAATTTGGCTTACCTATACGACAGAGCGCATAAAGATACCAAATTTCAAGACTGGTAAACCGAAAACGAATAAGAGTGCCCTTGGCTAACAAGTAGTCCGAGACATTTGAAGTCACATTGTCGTTGCAGTAAGAACTTCACCACAGGCTTTCCAATCTAAACTACTTCTATGTGAAGTCGGTCTCAGGACAGGTCCCAAGCACCACCCACACATGCCAGAGCATCGACCAGAAGTCCTCTTACCAGACCAAAGTCCAGCACACAAGTGCTTCGCACTTCTTCAGAAAAAAAAAATCCATTTCGCTGCAAAGTGCACGAACGACACCGCCTTCATGTCATCTTGAGCCAATCATATGGCTCTAGAGGCGCTAAATGTCCCCTTTCACACGACAGCACAAACTCATGTCGAACCGGGGCAAGAGGTACGAAACCTGCGCCTCTGGAGAAAAAGGTAATCGCCAATTACTCACTTTTTTAAGTTTTTGCAGAGGGGGAAGATGTTTTTCTCGAAAGTCGCCTCGCTTCCCACTGCAAGAAGCAAACAGATACAATCTTATAGATCTTTATCTAAATCGCTTGTCTCTTGGAGCTTGTTAGTCCTAACTATGAGGTGTAATAAAGATTCTATACCTAAACGTTTCTCAGACGCCAGAGTTTCTTATACAACCAAGGTTACCGGTGGAAGTGGGTCACAGTCCTATTTGCAGTATCGGTGAACACGAAAACTTGTGAATTTTTATTACACCTGGCACTGCACACAATGACGGCTTACGACTCCACTGTGTGGGTGCATCCCTTCAGTCCATCGCCACCAGCCCATCGCCACCAGCCCATCGCCATCAGCTGGCGCCATTGCAGGTAGAGCAGTATTGTTCTACTGGTGACCTGTATCGACAAGGAGCTTCTCTGTCTGCCCTGTATGGCTGTGGGCCTGTCCAGCAAGATTTGCTGAGGGATGGGCTCACTGACAATTGCTTCGAACTCCCAACTTGCCATTTCTACAAGCTAAGAACCATAAAAATACCTCATGCTTTTAGCGCCCTACCAGGCTCCATCAACGTTTGCTCAGGCCATTAATTTTCTAGAGTCTCCCTCACGGTGCGTCTGGTTGTAACAGAATCTTTAATAATTTTACGTATACGAAAAATAGGTGAGAGAGTAACTCAACACTTGTTCTGTCTTCCTGTCACTGTTACTTGTCAGCATTGTCCACATGATTTTCTCCTCGCCGTTTCTGTGGAGAACCTCCACATTTCTTACCTTATGATTCCACATAATTTTCAACATCTTTATGTAGCACTGCATCCCAAACGCTTCTTTTCCGGTATTCCCAAGGACCATAATTCACTACTATCCAATGCTGTCCTCCAAACGTACTGTCTCAGAAATTTACTCCTCAAATCACCATCTGTGTTTGCTACTAGTGGACATCTTTTGGCCAGGAATGCCCTCTATGTCGGTCCAAGTGCGCTCTTTACGTCCTGCTTCCTTCATCTATCACAGGTTTATTGCTTCAAAGGTAGCAGAATTCTTTAACTTCGTGTAGTTTGTGATCACTAATTGTGATGTTAAACATCTTACTGTTCTCATTTCCGATACTTTCAATTACTTTAGTCTTTGTTCAGTTTAATTTCAGTTCACATTATATTCTCATTAGGCTATTCATTCCATTCGAGAGACGATGTAATTGTTCTTCATGCTCTCTGAGGACAGCAATGTCATCAGTGAATCTCATCATTGCTATCATTTCACTCTGAATTGTTATGACGCTCTGGAACCTTTCCTTTACTTCCATCACTGCTTCTTCGTTGTATGGGTCGATCAGTACGGGCGAAAGACTGTATTTCTGTCTTACATTATTTTTATTCCGAGAATTTTGTTTTTGCCCTTCCATTCTTAGAGTTTCGTCTTGGTTCTTTACATATTGTATATTAAGAGTATTTCGCTTAAGCATATTAGCATTTTTCGCAGGATTATCAACATCTCCAATCATTTTACGTTGTCGAAGTCTTTTTCCAATTCTACAAACGTTATGAGCGTGTCTTGAATTTTCTTCAGTCCTGCTTCCATTATCAAGCACAAAGTGAGAGCTGCCTCCTAAAACATAACTGATTGTCCTGTAACAGATTCTCAATTTTCTCTTCCACTTCTCTGTATGTTATTCTTGTCAGCAACTTGGATGCGTGAGGTACTAAGCTAGTTGTACGGTAGTTCTCGCACTTACCTGCTCTTGCTATCTTCGGACGTGTGGGTGATATGTTTCCGAAAGTCTGATGCTGTGTCGCCAATTTTATAGATTCTACACACCAACTATATCATATGGTCGCCACTTTAGCTAACCATTTTAGATATTCTAGTCGAATGTTATCATTCCCTTCTGACTTATTTGATCTCAAGTGTTCCCCATCTCTTTTAAATTCTGACTCTATTACTGGATCGCTGTCACTTCCATAATCGGCTGTGCAAATTTTTATTCATTTATTTATTGTTCCTAACTACAGCGTATTATCAAAAATGGTTCAAATGGTTCTGAGCACCATGGGACTCAACTGCTGAGGTCATTAGTCCCCTAGAACTTAGAACTAGTTAAACCAAAGTAACCTAATGACATCACAAACATCCATGCCCGAGGCAGGATTCGAACCTGCGACCGTAGCAGTCTCGCGGTTCCAGGCTGCAGCGCCTTTAACCGCACGGCCACTTCGGCCGGCTACAGCGTATTATCTTAAAAGCTAAAATAGTCATACAAAACACATTTTCGTCGATAGCAAAAAATTATATATTATTTATATCTGATAGTTGATTTTTGAAACTCTACAACTGCTTCTATTACTACAAAACTACAATGAAACACCTAAACAGTTACCAAACTACTCATACTACTGTCAGTACTACAGAATCTGTTCTCTGTTTGTTCATTTATTTTGCTGCTTTATTGTTGGCTCCGCCCTCATACTTTCCCGTTCAACAGTCATTACCTGCTAGATTCATTGGGCGTCGGGCAGCACGTTAACATCGTTTTAAATATTGCAAGTAATTCCACCCGTCACTGTCACGTCTTAAAGTCCAGACTGCCATGGTCACTTGCACCAACGCAATTTAGTTTCCTAGGACACAATTTCGTTTGGTGTTCGCCGACCGCGGTTATCTTCTCTCCATCTGATGTCTCGCCTGGATGGCAGTATGCTGCCTTATGGCTGTACGCCTCGTGAAGCCTTCTTTGACCTTCCTGGATACCGCGGCTGCAGTATCGTCCAAGATGCGCCAGATCGAATCGCTCCTTAGTGCTGCTTCGGTATCCAACATCCTTAATACCTGACGTCCCTCACCCACCCCATCATCATAGGAGCGTGCAGATCTGAAACGTCCCCTTGGAAAAAATGATGAATTACTGTAGTGATAAACCTCTTACATTATTTGATTTTCAAACAGCTGAGCAAAACTGAAGGTACTCTGACATTTCTCTCTTTGAAACTTCCTGGCAGATAAACTGTGTGCCGGACCGAGACTCGAACTCGGGACCTTTGCCTTTCGCGGGCAAGTGCTCTACCAACTGAGCTAACCAAGCACGACTCACGCCCGGTCCTCACAGCTTTGCTTCTGCCAGTATCTCGTCTCCTACCTTCCAAACTTTACAGAAGCTCTCCTGCAGGTTCGAGGAGAGCTTCTGCAATCATTCAGTTTGTTGTGTCCTGCTTACTCGTAGAATATGGAGTGCCAAGGAAGCCTGCTTTCTCGGATCACTAGACAAGAATTCAAGCAAATCGTATTAATGAATTTTTATTACAGTAAGATAAACGACAATATTTAACTTTGAGAATTTACAATACTGTGTCGCAAGCAATGAGCGACAGACAAAATAAGAAAATCTCTTCAGTATACACAGCTCCTAATACGAGTGAAACAATACGGTTCCTAAGTCGCCGCTATAGATAGCATAGAACGGCTAGCTTTCAACTGGGTCGCGGCCAGGCGGCGCGACCCCTATGTTCTCTTCGCCTAGAGGCCTCTTCTGTCTCGGTGTCGTCCTAGAGAGGGGTGGGTCAGCGTACTGTTGGCTGACGTCTTCTTCACAGCCGTACCATTCATGACCGTCATATCGACGCTTGACTTTTACGCCGGAACACAGTTGTCTTCTGATTTTGTAAAGATATACAGCGTAAAGGCCTTGGCAGTTAGGTAATATGTCATTCTGTTCGACAGGTTAAGAAACCTCTTTTCTACTTCTCCGTGACTTTAGGCACCAATTCTTATTTTCTCCTGCCTGTGCCTAAAGTTTCCCATTTGGCCGTGGTAAAAATTGCTGTTTTGAAGAGAGCGCCGCAGCTCGTAGTGTGAAGCAGTTGCCCCCCGTTTGTGGCGGTGGCGCCGATGTGGTAATCGCAGCTTTGGTGTCTCCCTCTGGTGGGAAAGGGGAAAGGTTCCCTGTTCACGTGCATTTAAGGGGCGCTATGAGCTCGCCAGTTGGTTAGTCTGGGTCAGTCTGTCGTCCCCAGATAGTCTGTCTCTCGTCCGCATTTGTTAGGCAGTTAGTGTCTGTCTGTCGTTCGGACTGCTAGTATGTCCGTCGTTCGGATCAACCGGCTTTCCACTCCACCAGTAAGAGAACTCAGCGAGTGGTCGCCCGGTTGGGGCTTAGTTCCTGCATCTGAGTCTGCGCGTTAGGCCGCCAGTCTGCTAGAGTTTGCTCAGGCAATGGTCATTGGCAGTTGGATCGGTCGGTTGGTCGGTCGCGCACTGAGACACAAGATGACTCGTCCGTCTTGAGCGTCGGCGCATATAAGGTCGCCACGTGAGTCCAGTGGGCCGCGGCGCAAGGCGAGGGGCAGTGACGTCGCGGACGGTACGAGAGCAATAGGAGTCAACCCACGACATCGGTCTGGCCGGTGCGAGCTGCGACGCCGTGAGACGGGAGATCGGCGCGCCTTCTTGCATCCGATGAAGCGGCTGGCAGCGGACGGTTCGGGAGAGCGATTTGGGGGAGCTGCGCTAGGTCTTCTCGAGAAATCGCAGTTTATTAGAAGTTAGGTGATTGGTGATATGTTGTTTGATTTACTCTTGTTAAATTCTACTTGTTTTATTGGTAAGGTTACCAGCCGTTTTGCTTTGGGGTCGTCCCACCACTCTTCTCCGTTTGCCCACCCGCGGGAAGGTGGTTGTTTATAAGTTGGGTGGTCCGTTTTCCCTTGTGGAATAGGGGCGGGTTCGAGCAACCCGCGGTTCGGGTTGTCCGGTAGTCTCACTATCAATCTACCGTACGTTAGTAGCTGCCTCTGTCATGTTTGTCGGATTTGGTATGTTACCGAATTCAGTGCTTGGAGTGTAACGGCCTAATACCTGAAATATGTTTTGATCTTTGGAAACTCTGATATTATTTCCTATGATCTTGAGAGGTGGTATTTGTGTACTGTAGAGCATCTTAACTATTGTTTGGCCAACCATGTTGAATTTTATATAAGATTGTATTTCATGGGCTTTTATTTAAACGATCATTTTGGTATATAAAGTTGTCACCCTTTCACCGTAAGACTTTTCTTGGATGTAAAATCAAGTTGCATCTTCGGTGGAGAGGTTAATATTTTAATTTTAGTGTTTGGACCATTTCTATCCCTCCTATTGGTGGTGCATAGTTTGTGTGCTTGTGTAAATTGTTGAAACTCTTAGTTTGAAGTTATCTGGTGTGTTACACATTTGCACCAGTGTAGTCTTTCATAGGCTGTTGTGAGCGGTCGTAACTACGACCATGTCAAAACGGAGTGGCAAGGTTCTCTTCCCGAACGTTCATACAGTCAAAACTTGTTTCTTTCTGCCTCTGAATAAATTGTAACTTTGATATTTAGAGGGTGCTTTCTGATTATAATTTTAAATCAGTTTCTTTTAAAAACTGCTTTTAGGCAGTATTAAAGTGAATAAAATTCCCATTCGTTAAAAGGAATTTGGTTATGATTTCATCAGTTACTCCCTGGCAGCTACTTCCATGCTTACATAGTGTGATTAAATGTGTTAATGTTCTTGATGAATCGCTAGTAAATAAAATAAATTCTTAAGAATATTCTTTGAAAATAGATCACGGTTCAGTATCATTCTGTCCAAAATGGTTCAAATGGCTCTGAGCACTATGGGACTTAATATCTTAGGTCATCAGTCCCCTAGAACTTAGAACTACTTAAACCTAACTAACCTAAGGACGTCACACACATCCATGCCCGAGGCAGGATTCGAACCTGCGACCGTAGCAGTCCCACGGTTCCGGACTGCAGCGCCTAGAACCGCACTGCCACCGCGGCCGGCTCATTCTGTTCGACAAGTTAGGAAATCCCTTTTATAATTCTCTGTGATATTAGGAACCAATTCTTATTTTCTCCTGCCTGTGGCCAAAGTGTCCCATTCATTTTGCCAAAGTTGTAATAAGCGTCCTTTTATTGCCTTTTTCGAATTGGCCACAGTTCCAAGGATCCTTCGATCTTACATTTATCAAATGTAACCAGTAAAGGGCTGCGCATTTCCTAATTTCCCAGTAGGCACATTCCGAGAATTACTCACAAAGCGCCATTCTGGGTAGTGCAGCTGGCGATTCTGCATAGTGGCTTCGATACCGGGACCTCACAGCCTTGCGGAATTCCAGTGTATCGGTGTTACACGGAAGGAGATGAAAATAATTTGAGAGGCCAGATGACGCACAATCGTTTGCGGGGAATTGCGAGAAAGAGCCTTACTGTACCGTTCCTCGACAGAAGGCATCTTTGTTCCGCATTTGTTTCTTTGTTGTCGGCGCAGACTGCCATAGCTGTGCGGGTGGGGGGAAAGGGGTGGGCAGTGAGTCTGAAAAGGCAGAAGAGTGCCGTGGAGTGGCGGCAGCGTTCGGTCCACAAAGATGGGCGCGGCTGAGCGCGCAGACGAGGAGCCGCCGGCTAACGAGTCATTGTTCGCGCCGGGCCCAGCCGGACGCCACACGGCGGCAGCAAGTGGTCGCCGCGGAGGATCAACCGCCACTCGCCACGCGCGCCGGCGCTGGCGGCTCTACGGGGGGTGCTGTGCGACGCAAGAAGCCGCCCTCGGACTTTGTTCATACGACTGTGAAAGAGGCTGCGGTCACAGTGGCACCGACAACGCTCCCCAGACGCCGCTGCCAGAAATAGGCCGACAGGTCGGTGACACAGCAACCCGTATCTCTTCGCAGTGTTTTGGTGGCATAGAAGCCGAGACAATTCTGTACCTATAGACCACTCCTCCAATGAGGTATTTACAACTACATCTACATCCATACTCCGCAAGCCACCATACAGTGTGTGGCGGAGGGTACTTTGAGTACCTGTATCGGCTCTCCCTTCTATTCCAGTCTCGTATTGTTCGTGGAAAGAAAGGTTGTCGGTATGCCTCTTTGTGGGCTCTAATCTCTCTGATTTTATCCTCATCGTCTCTTCTCTAGATATACGTAGGAGGGAGCAATACACTGCTTGACTCCTCGGTGAAAGTATGTTCTCGAAACTTCAACAAAAGCCCGTACCGAGCTACTGAGCGTCTCTCCTTCAGAGTCTTCCACTGGAGTTTATCTATCATCTCCGTAACGCTTTCGTGATTACTAAATGATCCTGTAACGAAGCGCGCTGCTCTCCGTTGTGTTGTGTTGGCAGAAGAGCCAACACCGTATTACTAGTGGCGGCCAAAATGCACGCGTTAATTCCGACCAAGTTCGCCGCCTGTTCTGTTTTACGAATCTACCCAGCCTACGACATCCGACATCTGTAATGAGGGGTGGCCGCCCAACTCCACGACGTGTGGACGTTGTTTCTGTTGTGTTGGCCGAAGAGCCAACACCGTGTTACGAGAGGAGGCCGAAATGCACGCGTCTTAGCTCACGCAGGCTGGCGTGAGGAGGGAAGGACTCTACTGACGTGAGGTCTGGAACATGACAAGGAATTAGAATTCAGAAAGCGGACGTAATTATTTGATACTTAACTTTAATCCATTAATGATGAACGTCGCTCTTGACGGTACATGATTCACAATATTATCTGTTCAGAATACATTCTTGAAGAATATGGCGCCTTGCAAGGTCGTAGCAAATGATGTAGCTGAAGGCTATGCTAAACTGTCGTATCTGCAAATGAGAGCGTATGTAGGCAGTGAACCATCGCTAGCAAAGTCGGCTGTCCAACTGGGCGAGTGCTATGGAGTCTCCCTAGACTAGACCTGCCGTGTGGCGGCGCTCGGTCTCCAATCACTGATAGTGGTGACACGCGGGTCCGACGTATACCAACGGACCGCGGCCGATTTAAAGGCTACCACCTAGCAAGTGTGGTGTCTGGCGGTGACACCAAATGTTCGATCCTCTCTATCTCTTCTATCAACCCTATCTGGTACGGATCCCACACTAGTGAGCAATATTCAAGCAGTGAGCGAACAAGTGTACTGTAACCTACTTCCTTTGTTTTCGGGTTGCATTTCCATATGATTCTTCCAGTGAATCTCAGTCTGGCATCTGCATTACCGACGATCAACTTTATGTGAACATTTCATTTTAAATTACGCCTAATGGCTACTCCCAGATAATTTATGGAATTAACTGTTTCCAGTTGCTGACCTGCTACATTGTAGCTAAATGATAAAGGATCTTTCTTTCTATGTATTCGCAGCACATTACACTTGTCTACATTGAGATTCAATTGCCATTCCCTGCACCATGCGTCAATTCGTTACAGACCCTCCTGCATTTCCGTACAATTTGCCATTGTTACAACCTCTCGATATACTACAGCATCATCCGCAAAAAGCCTCAGTGAACTTCTGATGTTATCCACAAGGTCATTTATGTATATTGTGAATAGCAACGGTCCTACGACACTCCCGTGCGGCACACCTGAAATCACTCTTACTTCGGTACATCTACACTCTGCAAGTCGCTGTGAAGTGCACCGCAGATGGTGTATCAGTTATTAGGGTTTCTTCCCTTTCCATTCAAGCATGGAGCATCGGAAGAATGATTGTTTGAATGCCTCTGTCCGTGCAGTAATTGTTCTAATCTTATCCTCATGATCCCTACATGAGCAATACATAGGTGGTTGTGGTATATTACTAGAGTCATCACTTAAAGCCGGTTCTAGGAAGTTTGTTAACAGACTTTCTCGGGGTAGTTATACGTCTATCTTCGAAAGTCTTCCATTTCAGTTCCTTCATTGTCTTTCGTACTCTGCAACGGATGAAATAAACTTCTGTACATATTCAGTATTCCATGTTAGTCCCATTCGGTATGGGACACGCTGGAGTAATATTGTAGATCTGGTCAAATGAATGATTTGTAAGCAATCCCCTTTGTAGAGTAACTGCACTTCCGCAGTCTTCTACCAATAAACCGAAGTCTACCACCTGCTTTACCCGCAGCTGAGCCTATTCAATCATTCCATTTCATATCCCTGTGAAGAAGTGGACACATAGTGTGTAGTGGGGCGATCACTGCGCTGCAGAAATAATTCAAAAGCCAAGATCGCTTAAACACTGTTTATTGGATAACCGGTTTCAACACACTAAAGGTGCCATCATCGGATCTGTGAAGACATTACATGACAGGTTTCAGGGAGGGCTTACATGAGTTACACTATATACATTACTATTAGTACAGCAACACATACCTGAATGTAGCTCTAGACTTATAAACCATTTGGATATAACGATACATAAGGCAGACCAGCTGTCACACTGATTTTATATTAGTTGGTCTGCCTCAAAATGGTTAAAATGGCTCTGAGCACTATGGGACTTAACTTCTGAGGTCATCAGTCCCCTAGAACTTAGAATAAACCTAACCTAAGGACATCACACACATCCATGCCGAAGGCAGGATTCGAAACTGCGACCGTAGCAGCAGCGCGTTTCCAGACTGTAGCGCCTAGTACCGCTCGGCCACCCCGGCCGGCCTGTCTGCCTCATGTATCGTTATATCCAAATGGTTTATAAATCCTGAGCTACATTCAGGTATGTGGTGCTGTACTAACAGTAATGTATATAGTGTAACTCATGTAAGACCTCCCTCAAACGTGTCATGTCATATCTTCACAGATCCGATGATGGCACCTTTAGTGTGTTGAAACTGGATATCCAGTAAACAGTGTTTAAGCGATCTCGGCTTTTGAATTATTCCCTGTGAAGTGTTACACACAGGTATTTTTATGAGTTGGCCGATTCCAAGAGTCATAGGATACTACGTCTCTTCGTTTTGTGAAGTGCGAAATTTTACATTTCTGAACATTTAGAGCAAGTTGTTGCAGACCTCTGAAATCTTATCGAGATCTAAGTAAATATTTATACAGCTTCTTTCAGACACTACGTCATAGATAAACCCAACACCTGCAAAAAAAGTCTGAGGTCACTATTAACATTGCAAGGTCTTTGATACACAACATGAGCAGCATGGCTCCCACAACACTTCCCTCGGGCACAGCTGAAGTTACGTTACGTCTGACTGATGACTCTCCATATAAAATAACATGCTGCGCCCGGTCACAGATTTCATTTGATACTCATTTGATCGTACTTTTGAAAATAAGCGTAGGTGATGTACTGAGTCAAATCCTTTTCGAAAATCAAGAAATATTCTATCTACCTGACTGCCTTGATCCAAAGCTTTGAGTATGCCATGAGAGAGAAGTGCGAGTTGGCTTTCACATGATCGATGTTTTCGGAATCCATTCTATTCAAGATACCTCATTATGTTTGAGCTCAGAGTATGTTCTGAGATTCCCAAACAAATCTATGTCGAGGATCTTGGACAGTAACTTTGTCGATCACATCCACTACCATTCTTGCAGACAGGTGTGACTTGTGCTTTTTTTCCAAAAACTCGGCACGGTTTTTTGTTCGAGGGATATATGACAGATTATATTTTAAGATGGGCTATTAAAATGACTCATAATGCACGTGAGTGAACTTTATCATTCGCTAAAAGAACGTGGTGATTATTACACCCTCTTCCCTCTGTTAAAGAACAGGAAGACAGTTGCTAGTCTACGAGCCAACTTGCCGCGCTGTCCCACGCAGCTGTAAGCGCTTACCGGTACACACAGAGAACGCTGTTTACGCTGCCGGTCGAGGAACAGCAGGCCCATTCCGGGTAGAACGTCAGGCGCTCTCGGATAACTCTGTAGTCTTTCTCACACGATTTTGCAGAAACTGTTCATGAAAAAAATTGAACTTTACTTCATGTGTAACTTTGTATGGCCTCTTCTTGCTGAAGTGATCATAATCTCGCTTATGGTCATATTTATTTTGCCGGCCGGGGTGGCCGAGCGATTCTAGGCGCTATAGTCTGGAACTGCGTGACCGCTACGGTCGCAGGTTCGAATCCTGCCTCGCGCAAGGATGTGTGATGTCCTTAGGTTAGTTAGGTTTAAATAGTTTTAAGTTCTAGGGGACTGATGACCTTCGACGTTAAGTCCCGTAGTGCTCAGAGCCATTTGAACCATATTTATATTCCTATTCGAATTTAAGTAGGACACCAAGCGATATTCGAAAACGTTTACAATGAAAATATGGGTCGTTATGAGTTTGCGATTGGTGTATATTAGAACATATGTGCTCGGATATTGAATTTTTCTTTAGATATAGGGGAGGTCTCCATCTGTCTCAAATCTTGAGAAAATGTAATTTATGTAGCAGTTTCACTTCCGACCGCACATAGATGAGAATGAAATATTCAGAACGTACCTCATATCTCCTAAAACGTTCAAGATATCTAAACGAGATTTTGGCAAATGATAGCACCCAGAAGGGAGAGTATTCTGCCGTATTGTTAATATACAGAAATTTCTTATTTACATCAATATAGCTGAAGCTACTGAGACGCCTTGCTAAACCCGCAGGACAAGTAGTTTAAGTTGTGGAAAGGGGCCAAAATAAGCGGGTGGCAGTCACACTCGAACATACAACCTTTTATTTCATCAAACATTACAAGAGCCATTTTTATTAAAAAAAGAAACAGCTTTAGTTTTGGAACTCCACTCCAACCGACCAAATGTCCGCACACAGCCCAGCCGGTAACTATCAGCGCAAGGCCAAAGTTAGTCCAAGGTGCGGATATCGATACACACCGCTGCTGCCACCCGCGGAAAGAGAGGATAACAGCATAATCGCTATAACTGTGGGGTACTAAACACAGAATAGCATAGCATGAGCCAGCCACGGATTAGCTACCGTTGTCATTTAATTTTTTTTTTTCAGTCCAGAGCTGTAATTTTTTATGTCATTGAGAGCTAGTGAGAAGGTAATTTGCTAGTATGAAAGTAAACGTGAAATTTCTTCTCTTATGTTACAGGAAAGTGAGGTAATGTGGTTTCCTGTAAGGCATTGAACTCTCTGGCTGCCTATTGCCTGATTAGTGAGACAATCTGTTTCAGGATATCATAGCATTAGGTACTGTAAGGAGAGTTTGCGGAATTCATACTGTGTTTTGGTGAAAGCAAAATTTAGTGGGACAGTTAGACAAATGTATGTGTTACTCAAGACTTCTTCCTGATGTTTCTTCTCTGAATAAGACAAGTTTAACAACTAAAATGAAAGTAAATCGCCAATTCTGATCCACTTTCAGGAGAATTCTGTAATTCAGTGTAATTTTAATAATGAAAACCTGAAGCATTTTCTATCTACTCCTCAGTTACATTTGACAAATGAAAATTACAGCAAACAGCATAACATCTATCAGTTCCTGTCCCCGTACGGAGTGAGGGAGTGAACCTGCTTACTACAAATATCTTATAATTCATCAATGATATTGAATATGACAAATAGTTGATAAGGTCCTGAAAGTCATCAATCTGTTTACAGATAAAGAGTTATGTAACAGTTTTATTGGGTCACTTCTACTCTCCACCAAAATTGCGGCATTGTTCTATTAGACATAGCAAATTTCGTGCCTCTGTATCTGTGGGTAACAAGCTCACAAAAAAATGTGAGTCATTATTTTATGAACTGTTTGAGAGTGCTCATTAACGTTAAACTAGGTTACTAGTTTATATAATCTATTTTTAACACATTAAGAGATAATTAAGGTGAAGAAGAAGATCACCACTTCACTCTGAATGATGATAGGAACAAAAAGTTGGTGTACTATTTGCTGCGAATTATTTTTATTTTCAGATGAAGAATAGGAAGAGAAGTATTTTGTAAGTTTTCATTCCAGTCGTTCATTATTAAAGGGTTCTGCCAAAATTGCAAGCCACCTCGTGCTGGGCTTCTCTGTGCAGGTAGCCTGCTTTCTTTCTCTGCACACCCTTATTAGGGCAACCAGCCATGTTCTACAGAATGTTGTAAGAGTATTAAGAAGGAAATGTTCTGTTAGATACTTGGGATGATTCACAATGACACTATAAGACTGAAACAAATCCGACATTCGAAAACGCAACTCAGAGAAGAGATGCTAGGTGTGCGCATACAGCGACTTCTTCTTTTTCTTTTTTTTTTCATTCCATTTGATACCTCGCTCAAAAATTGGGGTTTCTGTATATTGTTTGAGATGCGTACCAGGATTGAGGGAAGACATCGAAACAATTCAGAGGCTAGCTGATTGACTTGTTACTGGTAGGTTTGAACAACATGTAAGTTTTATAGAGATGCTTTGAGAATTCAAATGGGAATCCCTAGAGGGAACGTTCAAGAAACACTAGTGAGAGAATTTGGAGAACCGGTATTTAAATCTGGCTGCTAGACGATTCTCCTGCCATTAACATACATTGCGAGCAAAGACCACGAAAATAAGATACTAGAAGTTAGAGCTCTTACAGAGGCGTATAGACAGTCGCTTTGCCCTCGCTCTATTTTCGTGTGGAACAGGAAGGGAAATGACTAGTAGTGCTACAGACCACCATCCGCCACGCACCATACAATGGCTTGATGAGTATCTATTGTAAGGTGTCAGGCAAATCCAACACCTTCCATGGAAACCCTGACATCATAGCAAATCCGGCAGTATGTCACATAGTTCCGAATAAATCCTGACATTAAATTAACCAAAGTAATACGATCAACGAGTGAGCAAATGGAGTACCACAGACTAACACAAGAACGCCTAAATGCATGTCATACCTTCCCACCATGAAACAGACGCAGTTCCGAGGGTAGAAACGAGAACAGAAGGCGAGTCGTGTAGGCTAGAAGGCCCTACGATAAAGGAGACCCACATCGCCGGCGAACCCCCAAGAGCAGCCCCCAGCCCATGTTAAAAGAAGAACAGTATAGATCTTACAGCAACACTAAAAGGGCCACACCAGCCGCAAGTTTTAGCGTGAGACTATACGCGTCTCTGTTACGTTGCAAACATTAAAAACATTGCCCCACCACGAAAAGTATAACGTTTCTCATTGGATAGACAGAATTTTTGTAGGTGGGGTTTAAGGTTAACATTGAGACCCTGACTGGTCAGTTGAAAACACAGCCAGATACCTTTTTCTTAAACCAACTTCGGTAAATTGCAGTAAAGAGAAATTCGTGAGAGTTGCTACCGAGACGGCGAGGTGTGTGGAGCTGCGCCGCCTGCTGCCCCCTGACGCTGACTTATCACCGACAAGATAATGAACGCACGCGATGACGCATAAGAGCGAATAAGGCTTCACTCAGAACTGCAGAAGTCTCATCTGTTACATCCCCTTTTTGCATAATACTAATGTCGATCGTAAATTAAACTTCGTGGTATTCACATTTACTACTTGAAGATAACATCTGAAATGCGATGATTTTTCCGTTATATAATTATTGAGAAGCCAAATCAGCCACTGTAATTTACAAGTTAAATAATTAATAAAGATAATTGAGGGCCACTATAATTTTCATAGTTTTCTCTTTTATGAAACTTAATTTAAACCTAGATTATAGATGTGATATGGCATAGGTCATCCTTCGATCCATTGTAGAACTTGGAAACCCATTCAAGGAATATTCGTTCACATTTTGGTTGAACGTAGTTGGTTTTTATCATCCTGTATTAAAATATTTCCTTTAATCAATAGTGCAATTTATAAACAACGTTTTGTGAGTAGAATAAAAATTCCAGTGGTAAACTTAACTGCTTTTTCGACGTTATTTTACCAGCTAACTAAAAATAGGAAAGCCTTGAACCCCTTCCACTAAATTTAGTTAGTATTAAGATTCTTTTACAGGGAGTGCAGTGGAGCTGACGCTGAAATCATTATTTGATTATATCATCGCTAGTCTCACTGAACTCTTCTGAACTCTACATGTCATGTGTGGTCTGGCGTCTCCTTACCAGCAAAAGGTCCCAGGTTCAAACTAGTCAATTCCCTAAAAAACACGCTCAGAGCGTCGTTGCGTGAAAGTGGTATGGAGACACGACTTAGAACAACCAGACACCACGCAGAATGTTAGACCATGTACACATGTAGATGTAGATGTATTTCTGCTAATTCCCTACTGGAGTACTAACCAGTACAGTATGTCACACTAAGCCTTGTAAGTTCATATAATGGGCAGCGTAATTTTGTTTTACTGAACTTGCTCACAAGTCACCTGCATCTAACAGTTTATTGAATTACTGTCATCTGATTTGTTAACTTATTCTCATATGAAGAAGCATCATCTGTTATGAGTAACAGCTGTATTTCTCTTGTTGACAGGTTTAATTTTGCGCCTTTTGCCAAAACACAGTACAATTGGGACAAACTCGTCTTGCAGTAGCTGTTGCAACGTAATTCTGAAGCAGTCTTAAAGTAAACAAGCAGTTGGTGTACAGAGAGGACAATAGCTTAAAGAAACCTCATCGTTTAGGTCTGTAGTACCATAAGAGAAGAAATTTCATGTCTCTTTTAATATAAGTATATTCTCTCTTTTACAGCTGTTGAAGATTCTTACAAAATTACAGTAATGAAGTGAAAATATAAAAACCATTGCTTTAGTTACATCGCCACAGATAACAAAGTTCTATAAATTAACCAAAGAGGAAAATACTCTCATCTTTGTGTGCTATAAAATGCCAAAATCCTCATTCGATACCTCAAATGGTTTAGGTTAAATGAGGTATGTTATAAACATTTTATTCTCACATGCATGTGGACGGAAGTGAACATGCTACATAAATTACATTTTCCTGAGACTGGAGACAGATAGAAAGTTCTTCAGAAGTCTAAAGAAACATACACTATCTTAGCTAAATTTGATTTATAGCAACATTCGTTGTAGTATAAACCTAAATTAAAATAATGGCGACCACTATTTTTCATTGCAAATTTTTTAATTTCGTGCAGTGTTGTAGATAAATGCAAATATCGAGATAAGTACTACCGTCAGCGAAATTTTCGACCCTCCAACATGAAGCTGAGATATAAAGTTATAAGTAGTGTGAAAATCTATTGTTTTTCCAATTAGTTTTTGTAAAATTGTTTGAGAAAGATTACGGGGCGTGAACCTCGTTTCTGTCAGCACACCTCATTACCAACCAGCGAGCCAGAAGCGAAAGCACGTCTCATTTAGTCCGGCTCGCTGGCAGTCGCAGGTCGCGTCAGTCAGTGCCAACACCCAGCTGCCATGGTGCGCTATCTCATTAGACAACAAGGGGATATTTTCCACACTGTGTCAGGCCACCTTTTGCTGGGCTCCATAGGGAGGTAACCTGGCTTCTTTCTGTCTTGCTAGTTCAATGAGACAGGCTCTACAAATGTACTTGAGATGATTCATGATGACAATGCAAACGAGTCTAGCATCACAAAAGGCAATTTAGCGAAGAGATGCTAAGGTGGAAGCGTACAGTCACTTTTTTTTCTCATTCCATTTGATGCCGCGCTCAAAAAATTGGGGTTTCTCTATATTTCCATATGTTATCTATATTTCTACTAATTCCTTACTGGAGTACTAATCAATAGAGAAACTCACATTAAGTTTAGTAATATAATGTCATGGGCAAACAACTTTTATTTTTCTCATTGAACTTTTTCACAAATAACCTGCATCCACCAATTTTTGCATTCCATTAATTGTTAGGGAATATGATTAATTTACCAGCGCTTAACATGTATTTCATAGTTAACGAAGAAATAATGTTGCAGATTTGAGCTGACATTGAAATAAGAACAATTACATTACAGGTTTACAGAATTATATTATACAATTCATTTCACAGCGTAGAAGACAGATTTTTTTATGCATTCAAATCAAAGAAATATGTTGTTGTTGTTGTGGTCTTCAGTCCTGAGACTGGTTTGATGCAGCTCTCCATGCTACCCTATCCTGTGCAAGCTTCTTCATCTCCCAGTCCTTACTGCAAGCTACATCCTTCTGAATCTGCTTAGAGTATTCATCTCTTGGTCTCCCTCTATGATTTTTACCCTCCACGCTGCCCTCCAATGCTACATTTGTGATCCCTTGATGCCTCAGGACATGTCCTACTAACCGGCCCCTTCGTTTTGTGAAGTTGTGCCACAAACTCCTCTTTTCCCCAATTCTATTCAATACTGATCTACCCATCTAATCTTCAGCATTCTTCTGTAGCACCACATTTAGAAAGCTTCTATTCTCTTCTTGTCCAAACTATTTATCGTCCATGTTTCACTTCCATTCATGGATACACTCCATACAAATACTTTCAGAAACGAATTCCTGACACTTAAATCTATGCTCGATGTTAACAAATTTCTCTTCATCAGAAACGCTTTCCTTGCCATTGCCAGTCTACATTTTATATCTTATCTACTTCGACCATCATCAGTTATTTTGGTTCCCTAATAGCAAAACTCCTTTACTACTTTAAGTGTCTCATTTCCTAATTCCCTCAGCATCACTCGACTTAATTCGACTACATTCCATTATCCTCGTTTTGCTTTGGTTGATGTTCATCTTATATCCTCCTTTCAAGACACTGTCCATTCCGTTCAACTGCTCTTTCAAGTCCTTTGCTGTCTCTGATAGAATTACAATGTCATCGGCGAACCTCACCTTTTTTATTTCTTCTCCACGGATTTTAATACCTACTCCGAATTTTTCTTTTGTTTCCTTTACTGCTTGCTCAATACGCATGAGTTGTGCATTTTACAGCCCATGTTCACTTTTTTTTGTAGTTTTGGTCCATAGTGTCGCCTCTGAAAGTTCTAGTTCACCTTGCATATTCCTGTAATGACATTTGTTTGATCAGGATTCCACCATAGCCAGCCGAGGTGGCCGAGCGGTTCTAGGTGCTACAGTCTGGAACTGCGCTACAGCTACGGTCGCAGGTTCGAATCCTGCCTCGGGCATGGATGTGTGTGATGTCCTTAGGTTAGTTAGGTTTAAGTAGTTCTAAGTTCTAGGGGACTGATGACCTCAGCAGTTAAGTCCCATAGTGCTCAGAGCTATTTTTGATTCAACCATCTCCTTTTTGTTGTACTAAACTTACAAGTTCCTCACAATCTATTTATAGCATGTGTAGGCTGCGATTATAATGGTGCGGTACAGCATGACCAGAGCAGCGTGAAGTGCAGAGCTGAGCATCGCTGGTGAAACAAACAAACCTCTGCTCTGCTCAATGCACGAGATTACAGTAGCGCTACAATGCAGAGCGGCGCGCAGTACCACTGAAGGAATCAGGCATGTATGTTTCTGAGAGTGGCGACCAGCTGCGTTCTACCACCACCGACAGCATTCAGCTGTTGCTGCTAATGGCAGTGTCAGTACTGTTGCTGGGGCTTTTGGTGTGTGGTTTTTTTCTTTTGCTGTTGATAAAAAGACATCACTAGACGCCTCGGATGCGTCCGTTTATACTTGGCGTCCTTTATGGAACCAACAACTGAAGAATCATTACACCAGATTCACTTTGGACAAAGTAATTGATGCGGTGGCAGCAGAATTACAGTCCACAAGTACAGAGTGAGTTTTATTGATCTCTTAGTTTTTCCTCTGTCTTCAAACAAGAGGCGATGATAAAGCTGAAGTAGCATAAGAAACTCATTAAAATCAGATTTTCTTATGTGAGAAAATGTATGCAAGAACGTCTCTCATTTGGACAGTTGGACAGCTTCATTTGAACCTCTGTTAAAGTCTCGTGCTGTTGCCTAGCACGCTCGATTTGCACTGTATGTTGCCCATCAACACTTTCTGGGTCAAAGTCATTGTTGTGAAGAACACATGTAAATTTCACAATATTGTCAGGAAACTGTGGTGAAGTGGCACAGTGAGCCGAAAATGAAACCTGGAGTTGTCTAACTGTCCGAACTGTGAAATCGGCTGGAGGAATTTTTCAGCGGTACCAAGCATCTTCTCCAGTCAGGAAATAGCAGAGGCAACGCCTGTTTCCTTTGCTCAAAATTTTCCATCGTTTCAACATCTAAACTCTGAATAAATGTGTCTCTTATACATGAGTCTGAGAGAACCAATTGCAAGCCGCATGTTAACAAAACCCGGGAAGATAAGGTCGTGTCAGTCATGCGCCTCAGGCCAGCTTTGAAAATTAGTTGTCATTCCCAGGTCTTTGGCACAAAGCTCAGCTAAGGAAGTCTACCTAAATTCACCAATATCTATCCGTTTGCAATTGCACCCGCATTCATATTTTCATTCTTGTCACCGGTATAAAAGAATCCAGCTTCACTTGGTTTGTCGGGACGTTGCTTAATAGCAAAGGACCAACCTTTGAAAGATGCAAGCCTAGCATCGTATATTCTATATTTAGGATGAGCTAACCTTGCACTGAACCTTCTTAAGCTTAGATTGTTTGAGTGACCGAACTCAGAAACAACAGATCATTATCTCAGCGCTCCCGCTCTCTTAAGAAAGACAGTACCACATATCGTCTCTCGGTCCACAGCAGCACATACAGGAAGTTATTTAGTTACTCGTTCCATGGACCATTTTGCACGAGACATCATAATGATATAGAATGAGTCATTTTATATTCACCTCGCAAATTAATTTGTATGTACGGTTACATTCTGAACATTTCTAAGCATCATTTTTGTTTTGATGTTTCTTTTTAAAAAAGTCAAAAGTTATACCGATGTTAGTAATTCCTAACCACCATATTTACACATTAAAGTAATAGAAAATTTCTCAGTTTGTTATCAAACTTTGCTCTCTGTAAGACATTTTATATCACTGGGTAAGTGATCAAACATTTTTGTTGCAGCATTGTGCAGCCATTTTTGTGCTAAAGACAACCTTAACGTGGAGTAATGAATATCATTTTTTCTATTTCGTACTTTACCTTAAGCAGTGGTCGGAATACAAAACTCCTTAAACAGATGTCTATAATATGATCGTGGGTGAGCACCATATATTATCCTTACAGCAAGTTTCTGCGCACTGAAGACTTCCGTTGTCAAAGATGAGTTATCCTAGAACATTATTCCATATCACATTATAGAAAGAAAATATGCAAAATATGTTAACATACTGATTTGTATCTCCTCAAGATTTGAAATGAATCTAAGAGCAAATGTGGTAGAACTAAGTTGTTCCAACGGTAGAACCACGGGTCGTAACGCATCTGAAATGTAACATCCACTGTTCAAAGTGCCGTCAATGCGAACAAGAGGTGACCGAGACGTGTAACCAATGGCTCCCCATACCATCACGCCGGGTGATACGCCAGTATGGCGATGACGAATAAACGCTTCCAATGTGCGTTCACCGCGATGTCGCCAAACACGGATGCGATCATCATTTGCTGTAAGCAGAACTTGGATTCATCCGAAAAAATGACGTTTTGCCATTCGTGCACCCAGGTTCGTCGTTTGTACGCCATCGCAGGCGCTCCTGTCTGTGATGCAGCGTCAAGGGTAACCGCAGGCATGGTCTCCGAGCTGATAGTCCATGCTGCTGCAAACGTCGTCGAACTGTTCGCGCAGATGGTTGTTGTCTTGCAAACGTCCCCATCTGTTGACTCAGGGATCGAGACGTGGCTGTACGATCCGTTACTAGACTGCTAGTGATACGAGGCCGTTGGGATCCAGCACGGCGTTCCGCGTTACCCTCCTGAACCCACCGATTCCATATTCTGTTAACAGTCATTGGATCTCGACCAACGCGAGCAGCAATGTCGCGATACGATAAACCGCAATCGTGATAGGCTACAATCCGACCTTTATCAAAGTCGGAAACGTTATGGTACGTATTTGTCCTCCTTACACGAGGCATCACAGCGTTTCACCAGGCAACGCCGGTTAACTACTGTTTGTGTATGAGAAATCGGTTCTAAACTTTTCTAGTGTCTGCACGTTGTAGGTTTACAATAAATTACAATTTTGAAGTTTAACTGACCGCCACGTTATTTTGCCTTTTCCACAATCCTAATCACCTGTTCTGCCCTGCAGGTTTCGATGGCATATCAAACACCTTATCTGTTCTTCAGAACCCTAACCTGGCCTGCAGTACTATCTACATCCGATATAATACTCCTGTCCTCTATGATTTCCTTATCAATGTCGACAGTCCATTTGTATTATTGCTGCTGAGCTTAAAATCCATAGTAGATCCGCTTTAGAATTCCACCGATGGCGTTAATTTACAGACTCCCTCCAATATGACATTGTCTCCATCACACAGTACACCAATTCTGAAAGCAACACCACCATAGATGCCACCCTCGCATCTCCCAGCCTCCTTGGACTCCTCACTGCACAAGACCAATTGGAAGTAACCACCTACATATCCTCAATATATCTTACACACTATCTCGTCCTCATGTGCCTGTATCCATCTCCATCCAAAAATGGTCCATGACTACTCCCGTGGTAACTGGAATGCCTACTGGGAATCCATTGATATCCAGATAGGAAACCACACCCTTACAGCAACCCATCGATATCCCCCATGCTACAGCCCCTCTGCAGCAGATCAGATGCCATTTCCACCCACATTCTTATTACAACCATATATCCTCATCGCTCTACTCCCCCACCACAAGCTGTAGTTCTTCTCCATGAATCCCATTGCTTATAACACTTCTTCCTCCAGACTTGTGATCAGGATACACTCACAACTGCTGGCAGCTACAGCGACACATTAGACATTTACTCAATGCCAAAAACGCAGTTAACTGTTCCAAGTGCTCGAAAGCATTCCATCTGCTCACTGACAAACATCGCATCCGTCACTACCTGATCTTTCACAACAAACTTCCCTTAGCTGACAGCCTGGGCAAAGCCAATCAATTTGCATCTTACGTCTCTGACAGCTTCTCCATCCCTGATAACACGCACTTTGACTATTCCCAATTCCTTACTGTCCATCAATGCACAGACATAACAGTCACACCCTTGGCTCAGTTTCTGATACTTGAACAACATACCAACCACAGAGTTATACACCTCAATCACAGCACAGGGCATAAAACAAGTACTTCACAGGAAACGCTACACATCCCCTGGTCAAGTCTGCATTACCTATCACCAATTCAAAGAATGCCCTATCTCCTTTCTTATCATCCTTGTTACCCCATATAACACCATACTCTCAACAGGCTACTATCCAGACCTGTGAAAAACCTCCAAAATCCTGCTTTTCCCAAACCAAACAAACCCCAACCTGGTACCTCGCCATACTGCTCCATCTGCCTCATCTCAGTGCTTAGCGAGGTCTTTTAATCCATCCTCTCCCATCACGTCCACTGCTCTCTGCAACAACATCATCTGCTTCCTGTTACTCAGTGTGACTTCCATCCTTCCTTCTCTGCTGATGATGAATTACTGAACTGCACGCACCTCCTATCCCAACAGCTTAACAAACATAAATCCTCCGTGTTTGTCTCCCTTGACCTAAAGAAAGTGTACGACTGCCTATGGCACTATGGTCTCCTTTTCGAACTCCACATGTATGCATTCCCATCAGCTATGTCCAGCTTACTGCGTCCTTACTTTCCAATCGCCCATCCTTTGTCGTTGTTAGCAATTCCCATACCTTCCACCCAACTGCAGAAGTGCTTCAAGGCTCCGTTCCCTTCCCCTCCAGACTCGTATACATCGCTGATATGCCCAAACCATCGCCTTACGTTAACCTCCTTCGGTAACTGATGACACCGCTTTCCATACTCTCTGTCCCTCCAAATCCACCTCAATCGATTTACCTCCTGGTGTAACCAATGGCTCCTTAAGATTAACCTCTCCAAAATTAAGGCAATAATTACAGGACGTACTACCCACACCTTCCATTTCCATGACTTCTACCTCATCATTTATGACCACCCGATCCTACGAACTAAAACACTAAACTACCTTGGAGTAACCTTCAACCAGCAACTAACATGAAAATCCCACCTAATAACCACCCAACAGAAGGCCCACAATAGACTAAATCCGCTATAACTGTTAACTAAACGAATATGGGGACTACATCTCTCCACTTTCCTACACATGTACAAATCCCTAACCTTCCCCATCCTTTGCTATGTAAATGTTGCGTGGATATTTACCCCTCCCAAGTTCTATAAGTCCCTCCAGATCCTTGAAGACTATGCACTCCACCTCACTTTCAGCATCTGTTTACGTTCCCCCATAAGGACCCTGTACCAACTCATCACATTCCACCTCGCCTCACTCAGACTGAACATCTCCAAATAATATATACTGTCTGCAAGCTCAACTCCAGTAATCTTATCGTTTCCCCTCTACTTTCGAATCCTCATATGCTACCACGCCTTTATTAACACATTCCACTAACTCTCCTCTTATACACCTTCCACATGCACTCCCACAGAAATTTCTACCATCTGCTTCTCCCAGGTCATGAACTCCACACTCACTTTTACCCATCCTACCAGCTGTAAGTCCACTCCACCCGATCCACCTTATCATGCCTTCTTCTATCTTCCTCCCCATATATCCCTACCTCCATTTTTTCTTTCTGCTTTCCTTTTCAGAACACCCTTTTGCCAACAACTGTTAGTGTCACCGATTCCCCTACTTCATTGCCTCTTTTGTGTCAACAGCCACTCCTACCCCATCATTGCTAAGCATCAGTTGTCCATCCTTATATCTCCACATCTTTATTCTCTTAAGTGGCCAATCTTTTGCCCTTCAACAACCGTGCTACCAATTTCTAGTGACAGAAACAGAAAAGTATATCTTTTAAATACCAGTGTTTTGGCAACATATTTTATATGTTTTAAACACTTATTGTGCTTACTTTAGCTTTTGGTATTACTCTTTTTTAACTACCAGTGCAAGAAGTTATCTATCGTGTATCTAAAAGAAACTTCCATTTTATTTTTAGGATTAAATAGTTTTAAATTCAACATAACCACCTACATTATCTGTTGTTATTATCTCATTTATCTTGTCATTGACAACGAGCTGAAGAGTGGGTTGCCTGTACCACTGACAGCTCAACCCCTGCCTATACGGATTACAGGAGGATGAAATTACAATGAAGAAGAAACAGTAGCACTGGGACAGTTGGTCGCTGTCCTAATGTAATTAACCATTCTTATGTCCGTTTCAGCAGCCATTCACTTGTAGATCAACTGGTGGCTACTCCCCTGCACTTCACTGACAGTCCTTCAAGGTTCACACAACAGCTTCTGGGAAGTTTGGAAGGTAGGAGACGAGTTACTGGCAGAAATGAAGCTGTGAGGACCGTTCGGGAGTCGTGCTTGGGTAGCTCATTTGGTGGAGCACTTGCCCGCGAAAGGCAAATGTCTCGAATTGGTGTCTCGGTCCGGCACACAGTTTTAATCTGCCAGGAAGTTTCATGTCAGCGCACACTCCGCTGCAACGTGAAAAATCTCATTCTGGTTTACAGCATTGGTTAAAAACAGTCTTGGTTGCAATTTTATTTTTTTTTTTATTTTTCAACGACGCGTTTCGCCTTGTTTAGGCATCTTCAGGTTATCTTCTCTAGATGGACACGAAAGGCTCCTGTGAACGGGAACGCGTTATGCAACCAAGACTGTTTTTAACCAATACTGTTAAGCACTGGTTTGCTATTGCCACATATGGACTGGAAGAATTTCTAGTGTATTGCTATTATTTTTACCGCCCACCCTTTAGGGTTGTTGGCTAGACTGGCTGGAGCAACTCTGTACTGCTGGACCATCAGCGAAAATATCCTCTCTACATCCAGCAGGTATTGACTGGGTAGAGCTACTCTTTAGCACTCAATAACAAAAGGAGGGGAGTTAGATTGTGCCGTTATTCTGGGTCACCCGACTTGAATTGTGACGTCATATTTAGACTGTGCCAGTACCCGAAGATGATGAAACGGAGAGAGTACATCCTTCTAGTGATAGTAAAGTACATCGACATGAAAATTGAATTTTTATAAATGATGAATATATTATTATAAATTATTATTATTGTAATTTTTATTATGTATACTGCTACACAATGAACTTAGCATTTGAATACACTGCCAAAATTACAATTTACCACGAAAATTTGAATTTCCTGTCAATAATGAATTTCCCACCAATAGGGAGTGGGAAAGGAGAGAGGAACCCTGTCTCCAGCCAAATGATTAAGTGAGTAATATGTATACTGAATTTTATAAATAAGCAGTATATACTTGACACTGGTTTCAATTTCATGTCGTGTGATCCTTCCAGTCCAATAGCTCAGCAGAGACTGAGCGGTTTTTCCCCCAAATTTTTGTTCCAGATGGGGTGAGTTTAGGGAGGTGAGGGCAGGGCGAATGGGTGGGAAGGGCTGGGAATCTCCCAGAGGGGGATGGGAGAGGGAACCCCTGATGGCTAATTTCCCAATGTGGATAATTAATTAATTAATGTGATATAAATTTTAAATCAAACGTGTGCCACAATTAACTTTATTCCACTACTCCTTTACACATGCAAAAGGCGTTTTCGTTAGGGTTACAACACGTCTGATGCACAGTACACATAACATATGCTGATCCATTGCTATAGACAATGTTTTGTTTTAAAGTATGCCTTGTAGAGTAGGAGAAAGCGATTTTTAAAATCCATGTTTGTAATTCCGTTTTCATGTATTCCACTGTATTTTCTGAAGTTATGTTCGGAAATGAAAAATAAATTATTGTTGAGTCCTACAGAAACTGAAGAAACTGTAAGCACTTAAAACTGTGAAAAATCAAGCATTACATTTCTTGTTCGAGCATCTCCATTTCTAGAATGAGATTTTCACCCTGCAGCGGAGTGTGCACTGATATGAAACTTCGTGGCAGATTAAAACTATGTGCCGGATGGTGACTCGAACTCGGGACCTTTGCCTTTCGCGGGCAAGTGCTCTACCATGTTTTTTTTTATTTTTCATTTTGTTCGTTGTTGATTGTTGTGTTTGGTCGCTGCGGACGTCACACATCCGTTGAAGTTCGTTGTTGATCCTTACTGAAACCAAATTACCTAAGGCAGAAAATTTTCTTATTATAGAGGCCAACCATCTCTCCGACCGAACACGCTGAGCTACCGTACTAGCAACATCTGACCTACCCAAGCACGACTCACGCCCAGTCCCCACAGCTTTACTTCTGCCAGTACCTCATTGCTTACACTCTCCCACTAATCTCCTGATATCTTTACACAGTGTAGGCCAGGTTCAAATGGTTCAAATGGCTCTGAGCACTATGCGACTTAACTTCTGAGGTCACCAGTCGCCTAGAACTTAGAACTAATTAAACCTAACTAACCTAAGGACATCACACACATCCATGCCCGAGGCAGGATTCGAACCTGCGACCGTAGCGGTCGCTCGGCTCCAGACTGCAGCGCCTAGAACCACACGGCCACTCCAGCCGGTGTAGGCTAGGTGAGGCTCTCTTTAACCCCGATCATATTTTTACCGATCCCCAAATGCTCCCCTATCAAGGAATTATGGAAGTACCGAAAAATCAGTGGCTCCAACTTGCCAGGCACACAGATCTTGCCTCTTTGAATGCGCTTAATCAGGTAACATTTGATGCATTTTTCCATACTATACCCAGGCACCCTTTTACCCATAATTAGCCAGTGCTTAATGTTCTGCATTGCAGGGTCTTGGCTCTGTTTTTCCATGGGATTAGCAAACAGCTGCGGAACTTCGGTCAACAAAAATTCCTGTTAATCGTTACTGCCGCTATCACGTTTCTCAAACATCCAATACAAGCCTCGCTTATGTTTCGCTGTGATGCAAAACCCCGAAATACGAACCGCACAACAGATGATACGTCCTGTCTATGCGGTGCGGGCAAGCACCCAACTCAACGCCTGCTTATTGGATTAGAGTGTAAACAAGGTGAATTTAAACTTCTCTAGGGCGTACATTACCGCCATGGCCTCTCATTCGTAAACAGAATATTTTAACTCAGATGGAAAGAGGGCCCTCGAGACATATGCAAGAGGTCAGGAATCGCCCTGAGCTTCTTGTAAAGCACGGCAGCAACACCTGAATTTTAGGCGTCGGTCTGCACAACTTCCTTCTTGATAGCCGTGCCGTTCACTGACGTTATGGCTTGTCAACTGATAGTGTAGATTTCATACCGTCATCCAAACTGTGTACACAACCAGATCTGCACGTGGTAGCCACAACTGGAACTAATTTGTTTCCCAACGTAAATTTGTTCTGCATTAGTAAATTAGCATGTCTAACAACTTTCACTGCAGTACGATAATTTGAGCCCACACTGAACCTCCTTAAGTAACTACACTTTACTTATAACCACCCGGTGTATAAAGCGCAATACTTTAGCTATTTTGGTTCATTTTATTGACCTGCTTATTTATGTTGTTGAAACTTTGTTTATATCTTCCTTTGTCTCGTAAGAAGTTGTGTACACAACGCCGTTATCAACCTGGGGGGACATGGGATGGCGCACTAGCCCGTTTATGTCAGAGTAGGGGGTCGGGGGGAATATTGTTTCTTCTCCCCCATACCACTTTTTCCTCGAGTATGACACTATGTGCAGTTGCATTTGTGCCAAGTTTGTTCTCCAAGCTTATTATGTGTTTGTAGACTGGCATGCGATGGCGACGTTGACGATAAACACGTCGACGAGGCATAGTGCTTCAATGCTGTTGCAGATATAGCTCACAGCGGAATGATTCCGCTAGTCTGCGTTGGCCGCTTTTATACTGAGCGCATGACCTTGATCGCGTAAGAGCGCTTGAGCGTTATCCCGTACGCGTGCTCTAGTCTCTCTAGGAGCACGCGTACCAGCTGGCGAGCCGGCCCAAGCGGCCAACGCGGCACCATGTTTTAGATTTTTTTTCAAATTGATGCATCCTTGAGCCCCCGTTCACCAGATGTACGCCTAGCGATTGGCGGCTGACGCTACAGATCAGACTTTCTTAATAATTGTGGTACAGGGTTACATCACCAGTCACAGACTGGATTGGAATCATTCTCCGACCGGGATGTCATCGCTTACAAGACCTGGCATTGTGGAATAGATGCTAAGACCCAATCTAGACCTAGTTATTTATATTGCAATATGCCTTTTACATTGTATACCCGCTGCTGTCATAAAGTTAGTAAGGATGAAAAAATACATGTATGGATGAAAGGACTTGGTGTACTTGCTGAGACTGTAACTGTAACTGGTGATGTATCCCTGTACTATAATTATTAATAAAGTCTGATCTGTAGCGTTCTGATTCTCAGCAAGTTCACCAAGTCCTTTCAGCCATACATGTATTTTTTCATCAATACTAACGTTACGACAGGAGCGGGTATCCATTGTAAAAGGCATATTACTATATACATGTCTAGATTGGGTCTTAGCATCTATTCCACAATGCCAGGTCTTCTAAGCGATGACATCTTGGTCGGAGAATGCCTCTCTACCTGGATTGGAATCATTCTCCGACCGAGATGTCATCGCTTACAAGACCTGGCATTGTGGAATAGATGCTAAGACCCAATCTAGACCTAGTTATGTATATTGCAATATGCCTTTTACATTGTATACCCGCTCCTGTCGTAAAGTTAGTAATGATGAAAAAATACATGTATAGATGAAAGGACTTGTTGTACGTGTTGACAATGTAACTGGTGATGTAACCTTGTACTATCATTAATAATAAAGTCTGATATGTAGCGTCAGCCAACAACCGCTAGATGTACATCTGGTGAACGGGGGTCAAGGATGCAACAATTGGAAACAAATCGAAGACATAGTGCCGCGTTGGCCGCTGAGCGCTCTCGCGGCAGCGCTCAGCCATCACCACAAATTCACTTGACCTAAAGGCGGGGCCTATTCGTAAATGGTATCGGGGCAATGTAGAAATAACACGAAGGCTTGTTGAAAAGTAATGCTTCTGAATTTTTTATTCGGTTCTCAATATCGTTTCTGGCATTACAAATCATGCATAATACTCGGATTACTTTCCCACTTCGCTGTTGCAAGTTCCAGTCCTCTGCCGCTACAGGTCTCCGCACTGCAGCTTGTAACATGGCGGTGTGTGAAGTAACTCTGACAGCGCCTGAGAAACACCTGAGACAAAACGTGGAGCAACTTCTCCTTCAGCACGACAAGGCAGGCCACCTACGAGTACTGCAACCTCTACAACAATTCGACGCCTTGGTTTCACTGTCCAACATCACCTCCATCACCCTCCATTCAGTCCATACTTGGCCTCATCAGATTTTCCAGATCTTAAAGAACACTTTCGAGGACTTTCAAATGGTTCAAATGGCTCTGAGCGCGACGGGACTTAACATCTAAGGTCATCAGTCCCCTAGAAAGTACAACTACTTAAACCTATCTAACCTAAGGACATCACACACATCTATGCCCGAGGCAGGATTCGAACCTGCGACCGCACCGGTCGCGCGGTTCCAGACTGAAGCGCCTAGAACCGCTCGGCCACAGCGGCCGGTCGAGGACTTTGACAGAGACGTAGTGGTGCATGCTGAACCGTGGCTGTGGCTCCGTCAACAAAACATTCCACAGTGACGGTATCAACAAGCCTGGAGCAAATTTACGACTTCTCTTTGTAGTACAACACAGATCTGTAGTACAACACAGATCTGCCACAATATCGGTAGAGTTATGCTAATCGCTGTTGTTATACTTATCGCTTTTGCTGAAAGACAGCGGTGCATATTATTTGTAATCTTATGCGAACTATTGGAACACGAGCTAACTAAAACTGTGTTGTAAAAACCACAAGAACAAAATTTTAAACAAATTCGTCCTTGTTATTTTAAGGGCTCTCGTTTTATAGGAGTGGGAGAATGTTATTTTGGGGAGTCAGAGGCTTTAGATCAATCAGAGGTGTAGGAAAATTTTATATTTTACGAAGCTCGTAAGTGAAATCTACGAGAGAGTGTAACGCTACCGGACCAACCAAATTGGCAATCACCTATAATGTTCGTTTTCTGTGAAGGGTTTAGCCTGTCTGTGTCTGTATCTAATGACAAGAAATCAGACTATAGCTTCGTAATCTCGAAGTAAGTGTAACAGTAACAATAGCAAGGCAAATGGATTTGAACTTACGTCCTACTAACACGAAAGTGAACTGTAATTATATATACATTCGGTGGCCAACCTAATTAGGCAATGCGGTATCAAGTTTTCTGGCAAAGCGGAAATAAATTTCACCTTTGAAAACTAACCTCACTTGGTACCCTAATTAATCTCTTCTAGCACAGTTACTCTCAATATCAGATGGCAAATTGTCTCACAATAACACTTGCTATTGGCAAAAAGTACTATACAGTGTAATGAAGAAATGCAGAAGGAAATATGAACCTACTAAAAACAAAGTCTTACTGGCAACAACATGAATTACTATTATTTTAAGTAACTACCACAAAAAGATCATCATGCTGAAACAGTAGTGATTACTACGGGCATCAGAAATTTGCACATGAAGTTACTGTATATAAATGGGCAGTACAGTTATTATTTATAAGAAAAGTTTAGGTGCAGAATAAATGATTCCACTGATTGCTCAGAAAGAGCCTTTACTTTCATTTATCACAGAAGTTAAGCACATTATCGGGTCCCTTAAACTGGTATGGTTTGAAGAAATATCATCAGTTGTAAACGGTAACATACAAAATGAAGAATATTGCAAATACCGTTAGTAACAACTTTGAGTACAAGGAATAATGCAAAATCATTGTAACACTTAACAAGAGGACCTAGCAACTCAGTGGAAGCAAACTGCCTTTGTAAATGACTACAAAACTTGGGAAACCGCCTTAAAACAACATATACGAAGAAACAAATAGTTACAAATTTACAGACCTCTTCCAGGTGAATTAATGGTGCTATGTTATAATAGCTTTTACTTACAGATAGCTACAGGCACTTTATATTTTTGTCATTGATTATTTTAATGGCAGCTTCTTATTCAGTGAAAAGCTTGCTTGATGAACAAGCTGTAGAAAACTTAAAGGTGAAAAATTATGTGCTGTAAGTCGTTTACTATTGTACAGAAATAACCAAATTTCATACTCCTCAGGGTTAATGAAACTGAAAACGTTTACACTGCCGAAATTGTCAGTTTAATAAAAAACAGAGTACTTGGAATTAATTCATTTGGAAAAGACTTTGTGAAGGAATGTGACTGGGTGTAATGACGGGTATGCACACGTAAATCAAAAGTTTCAGAAAAAGTTACTAGTCAATAGATAATATCTGGTCCACTGGATGTACATATTTAGATAACATTTCTGTTGAAGGCGACTGCGCTTGTGACCAATTACAGTGGCTATAAAATAGGGTGATATAACACCTCTTGACGCCGTAAATTTAACCAGACAGAGCCAACTGATACCATGCTCGAAAGGCAATTTTAAATTCCGAGGATCATTTACGTGCTCGCAAACTCTTCTTGTCTGAATTTATACCTCCAAAGTAATAATAAAAGCTGACCAATACTGCCGCTAACCTCACGAATTGTCTTGCCACTACGCGGGGGCTGAGCTACTGCATAAAACACGAGGACATTGTCGGAGTCATTCTGCTAGTGTACATCTATGATACTGGCGTGGCTACGGGCACCGAAAGGAATCTCTCCTGTCAGTACAGTATCTTGCAACCCATGCACGACTGCCCGTTTAGCGTACCTCTCGCACCATCACACTGACATTACGACTCAGAAACTGCTTAACGATTGCACATTTCAGTCTTCATGGCGACCTCTCACTAAGACACCGCCCCAAGGATCTCCCTCGTCATTAGGCAGGTGCAGCGCTACTGTTTAAGCCTCGAGGACATTGTTGAATGCATTCTGTTAGTGCCCGCACCTCGTGGTCGTGCGGTAGCGTTCTCGCTTCCCACGCCCGGGTTCCCGGGTTCGATTCCCGGCGGGGTCAGGGATTTTCTCTGCCTCGTGATGGCTGGGTGTTGTGTGCTGTCCTTAGGTTAGTTAGGTTTAAGTGGTTCTAAGTTCTAGGGGACTGATGACCATAGATGTTAAGTCCCATAGTGCTCAGAGCCATTTGAACCATTTTGAACCATTCTGTTAGTGTACATCTATGACACTGCCGCGGCTACGGTAAGCGCAGGCAACGTCTCCTAGGTGCTCAGTAGCTTGTAACCAATGCACCGCTGCCTCTTTACTGTAACCCTCGAATCCTACACTGATGACACAGAAATCGCTTTGAAATTGCATACTGCAGCCCTGCAGCCAGGCGACTAGCGCGAGTTTTGGTGCTATCGTAAAGATAAGTCATTTTAGATTATAAAACATATAGATTAGTACTGATTACGTGGTAAATTGGTGTATTAGTGTGCCTTTTAACTGTACCATTAAAGGTTTCATTTTTCTTTACGTAATATAGCAGAAAACGCAAAAAGACCGTACAGTCGTATTTTCTGTTTACGTTCTGCTGCAGCAAATCTATAGATTTATTTGTTCCTTGCTCTCTCTCCAACAATTTAACTTAGAGTACCTCTTCATTATTTAACTAGCATTTTCGGAAAGTAGCGTAAAGTTTAAGTTGTTGTTTCAGAAACTTTGCACTTTTGTTTTTGTTTACACACAGTTGCGTATAGGCCAAATTTGTGTAACCATATTTTCGTGTTTATCTGTAATTTAACTGACTTATTCATAATAAACTATTACGTTTATCATGAGTGAAAAGTGCTTGACTTGCCGTAGAATTGTTAGGTCGGGGCTTTGGTGTGATGGGCGCTGTAGTTTTTTCCATGTGAGTGACTGTAGTGGCGTGGGAATAGAGGAAGTAAATGAGACTCATCAATTGTTTTGTAGGATTTATAGTAGAGATAGGAAGATACTAGAACAGGAGGGGAAAATTGCCGCCCTTCAGGCTGAGTTAGACAAGGCCAGGGGAGATCTTGACAGGTTAAGGAGGGAGAACGGTAAAGAGAGGTGGGAAGTGGCAACAGGCAACAGGAGGAACAGGCCAAGTACTTTGTCTGACAGCTTCATGGTGAATGTGGAAAATAGATTTGACCTGTTGCTTCAGTTAGAAGCTGGTGAGCCTCAAGCAGTGGCAGGTGTAGACAGGGCACAACAAACTTACAGCAGCAAATTGAAAAGTAAGAATGTAGGGAAATCAGTAAAGAGAAAGAAAGTGTTGTTGTTAGGTAGTTCCCATGGAAGAGGTGTTGGACAACTTCTGCAGGATGAACTAGGATCAGAATACAGGGTCACCACTTTTTTTAAACCTAGTGCTGGTCTGGAGCAGGTGACAGAGGATTTAGGATCACTCCAAAGATTTCACTAAGGAAGACACCGTTGTTATAGTGGGTGGGGCAGGTAACAGTATTGACAGAGATCCTGGGTCCAATATAGAGTGTGACCTGGCGAAGACTGCATCAGCATCGAGGCATAATAGTGTTGAGTTTGTATCTGTTCTTGGGCGCCATGACCGACCTCATTTGAACTCTTCTGTCAAGAGAGTTAATTTTGAGCTGGAACGGCTGCTTATGTCGGGTGCAGGGTCACATATTGGTGTCGTTCCTGTTGATTCTCTCAGTAGGTGGGATTATACTAGGCATGGCCTTCACCTCAACAGGAAGGGGAAGGGTAAATTCGCTGTGGAAATAGAAGGAAAGTTAAAGGGGGGAGGCACTGTCATGAGTGGAAAAATACCAGTGGTTATAGGGTTCAGAAAAGACCCTCTTTTTGGGTAGGGAGGACAGAAAGAAAGAAAATTTTAAGAGATTAGAACTGAGACAAACCTTCAGTTTGAGAAAGAAATCAAAAAACATAATCCCAGCTTATTACATCAGCATAAACAGCTATTGGTTAAGAATTTTCAACAGTCAGCAGATATTTTAACTCTACCCAATTTTAACTCAGTCAATGTGAAATGTCAGCTATCTTTATTGCATCAAAATATTCGAGGACTGAGAAACAAAATTAATGAATTAACTATCTGCATAGATGAATTAGAGTCTTCAAACCCAGCTGACATAATCTGTTTCTCTGAACATCATGTGACCACTGGTATAGAACTTTTAAGTGTTACGGGGTTTAGGTTAGCATCTCACTTTTGTAGATCAGAAATGGAGAAAGGAGGAGTCGCCACATTCATCAGGAACTGTCATAAATTTAAGAACATAGACATTCATAAATTTTGCCTACAACAACATATGGAAGCATGTTGAACAGAATTAGAATTTCACAAAAATCCTTCATAATCTTAGGTGTACATCGAGCACCTGCAGGTAACTTTAATCTATTTGTAAATCACCTTGAAGCTGGACTGGCCCATTTAACAACCAAAAACAAAGAAATAGTGGTTGCTGGTGATTTAAATGTAGATTTCCTTAAAGACTCTCCCAATAAGAACTTATTTGAGTTAGTAACACTTTCAACTTAATTCCCACTGTAAAGTTCCTCACTAGGGTAGCCACTTGCTCACAAACAGCCATTGATAATATCTTTATAGAAAAGTCCAATGAACAAAATTATATTACAAAACCAATAGTCAATGGCCTCTCAGACCATGACATGCAGTTCCTTCTGTTAAATGTTAATACTGAACAGGATATAAAATCTGTTAAATCTGAGCTCAAGAGGGTAATCAATAAGCCAAAAATTGATTATTTTGGGACACTCCTCAGAGACATTCACTGGACTGATGTTTACAGTGCTCATGGCATGAATGAAAAATATAACACTTTTGCTAATAAAGTGCTTACCTTATTCGAACAATGTTTTCCCCCAAAACTTACCAAGGTTAGAGTAAAGTCAACAAAGAATCCATGGATTACTCAAGGAATAGGGGTATCTTGTAAAACAAAACGAAAACTGTACCTGTCAATCCGAAACAGTTCCAATGTTGATGCTATAGCACATTACAAGAAATACTGCAAAATATTAAGGACTGTAATACGGATGTCAAAGCAAATATATTACAAGGAAAAGATAGTCATATCAGATAACAAAATAAAGACAATATGGGATATAGTGAAGGAGGAGACCGGTAGAACCAGACATGAAAAGGAACAAATGGCATTAAGAGTAAATGATACATTGGTGACGGATGTGTATAGTGTTGCAGAAATTTTTAACGAACATTTTATAACTGTTACTGAAAAGATGGGGTTGTCAGGTTCGGTAGATGCTGCTATGGAATACCTCAGACCAGACATTTCAAGTAACTTCCATAATATGAATTTGACCATCACTACCCCAACAGAAATAATGTCCATCATAAAATATTTAAAATCAAAAACATCTAGTGGGTATGATGAAATATCAACAAAGTGTGATTCTGAGCTAAGTAACATATTAAGCTATCTGTGTAACCAGTCGTTTATCAGTGGAATATTTCCTGAATGGCTGAAATATGCTGAAGTTAAACCACTGTTTAAGAAGTGAGATAAAGAAATAGCATCAAATTTCCGCCCAATTTCACTGTTGCCAGCATCCTCAAAAATTTTGGAAAAAGTAATGTACAGTCAGCTTTATAACCATCTTATCTCAAATAACATACTGTCGAAGTCACAGTTTGTATTTCTAAAAGGTTCTGATATTGAGAAGGCTATCTACACTTACAGTGAAAATGTGCTTAATTCATTAAACAAAAAATTGCAGGTAACTGGTATATTTTGTGATCTGTCAAAGGCATTTGACTGTGTAAATCACAATATCCTTTTAAATAAATTAGAATATTATAGTGTAACAGGAGATGCTGCAAAATGGTTCAAATCGTATATCTCTGTCAGGAAACAAATGGTGTTATTACGAAAGAGACATGGATCAAGCTATCACGCATCATCCAAATGGGAACTAATTACTTGTGGGGTCCCACAAGGTTCCATTTTGGGGCCCTTACTTTTTCTTGTGTATATCAATGACCTTTAATCAGTAACATCACCAGATGCCAAGTTCGTTTTGTTTGTCGATGATACAAACATTGCAATAAATAGGAAATCAAGTGTACTCTTAGAAAGATCAGCTAATAAAGTATTTGTGGACATTAATCACTGGTTCCTAGCCAAGTCTTTGTCACTAAACTTTGAAAAAAGACACTACATGCAGTTCAGAACTTGTAAGGGGTGTCCCACAAGTAAATGTCTAACATACGATGACAAGAAGATAGAAGAAGTGGACAGTGTTAAATTCTTGGGATTACAGCTTGATAATAAATTCAACTGGGAGGAGCACACCGCAGAACTGCTGAAGCGTCTTAACAAATCTCTGTTTGAAATGCGAATTTTGTCAGACATAGGGGATATAAAAATGAAAAAGCTGGCATACTATGCTTACTTTCATCCCATAATGTCATATGGGATTATTTTTTGGGGTAATTCATCAAGCCAAGCTAAATTTTTCCAGGTACAAAAACATGCAGTAAGAGTTATGTGTGGTGTGAAGAACATCCAGCAGAAGTCTGTTTAGGGAACTAGGGATACTAACTACTACTTCCCAATATATTTATTCCTTAATGAAATTTGTCATAAAAAATATATCACTTTTTTAAACCAACAGCTGAATTCATGGAATCAATACTAGAAATAAGAACAATCTTCACAAGGATTTAAAGTCACTTAGCCTTGTACAAAAAGGTGTGCATTATTCAGGAACACCCATTTTCAATAACTTGCCAGCAGCCATAAAAAGCTTAACAGCAAATGAAATTCAGTTTAAGAGAAGCCTACAGGATTTATTGGTGGCCACCTCCTTCTACTACATTGATGAATTTCTCAGTAAAACCAACTGATATATATAAGTACAATATAACTTCTGGACAATTTCAGTGTAGTAATGCGTTCATTGTAAATGTGTGTGTGTGTGTGTGTGTGTGTGTGTGTGTGTGTGTGTGTGTGTGTAAGTACAATCTAACTTCTGCACCATTTCAGTGCAGTAATGTGTTCATTGTAAATAAGCATTATTACATGTTTATTACCTTATAAATAAATAAAAAACTTTTTAATTTTAAATTCATTGCATTAATATTTGTAAAATGACTCTTTCATATAGTGTTCATTAAAAAATGACGATCATTCCACTTGGGACCTGTGGAATGGTACATTAGCGTATTTGTTTTAGTTGTAAATATTTGTCATGTATTGTTGTTTTTCTGACATGTTCCACATCCTGGAGGGCCTCCTCACTACGGATCAATTGGAATGAAAGTAAATCTAATCTAATCTAATCTAAAGGCTCCATGCCAACCTCCCTTCAAGAGACTAACGCTGCCTGCAGGAGATGTGTCGCCGTTAGGTGGGGGCTGGGTTATTGCATAAGGCTCGAGGACGTTGTCTCAGTCATTCTGCTAGTGTTTACTCATTATCTTGGCGCGGCTACAGTCACCGCATGGAACCTATCCTGGGAGTCCAGTAGGTTGTATCCGATGCACCCATGGCCTCCAACCCTGACACTGACGATGCGACACAGAAATTGCTTCGCAATTGCATACTACAGGCTACCTGCCATCTTCCCTCCAAGAGACGTTCTCCGCCCTCAGGAGTTGTCTCGCCATTAGGCGGATGCAGGGGTACGGCAGAAGCCTCGAAGCTATTGTTGTAACATTCTGGCTAAGAGTGGTTCAAATGGCTCTGAGCACTATGGGACTTAATTTCTGAGGTCATCAGTCCCATAGAACTCAGAACTACTTAAACCTAACTAACCTAAGGACATCACACACACCAATGCCCGAGGCAGGATTCGAACCTGCGACCGTAGCGATCGCGCGGTTCCAGACAGTAGCGCCTAGAACCGCTCGGCCATCCCGCCTCGCTGTAAAATTCTGCTAGTGTACACCTATGGTACGGAGGCCGCTACTGTCACCGCATATATCCTCTCCTGGAAGTCCTGTAGCTTGTATCCGATGCACAGCCTCCCGTTTACTGTAACACTCGCACCGTTGCATTGATGAAGCGACACAGGATTGTTTTGTGATTGCATACTACAGGCTCCATGCCGACTTCTCTCCAAGAGGCTAATGCCGCCCTCAGGGGTTGTTTCGCCATATGGACCGAGTACATAGTCAGAGTAAGTCTGCCAGTGTACTTCTATGATACCAGGGCAGCTACGTTCACCACATGTAACCTATCCTGGGAGTCCAGTGCCTAGTATCCGATGCACTGCAGCCATTTTACTGTAATCCTCGCACGCTCACATTGATGATGCGACACACAATCTGCTTCACAACGACTGAGTAGCAACATGTCTTTATTGAAACGATTTTCAATGAGTAGGCTGCAATAATCTTTAGCTGACATGTAAAGAACATGCTGCACAGATACGACTTACTGCTGTAATAAGAGACTTTCATTTACATAGATTACATAATAATTCTTTCAGATCAGTACTAAAAAAAAACTCTCTAACGTTAGAAAGAAGCCTGCTGCCACACCTTTGGACTGGCGTTTATCCTCACCATGGCAACAACTAGTTTGCCTATCGACTTTACAACAACTTCCGTGGAAACAAGCCTGCTGTCTCATCTTTGTAACGGTGTCCAACTTCACCACGGCAACCAGTGGTTCCAAAATGTTCACTAACAGGCCTTGACAGGGCAACCCATGTACTGTCAAAAAAAGTTCGTTTATCCTACTGGTTAAATATTTTTAACGCTTCCTAACTTGACAACAGATGTTAAATAAGCTAACTTTAGTGTGTGTTTCTTTTTATTTCTTTACAATGTTCTTTTAACTAAGAAATTTAACATCGTTATTCGACCTATAACCCAGTGGTTAGTAATGACATCATTCCATCAGAAGTGGGTGAAACCTCCATTATACAGGGTGTCCCAGCTATCTTGTCTACCCAAAATATCTCTGGAATAATAACAGCTATTGGAAAACGACTTTCACCGGTATCAATGTAGGGCTGGGGCCCATGAATGTACATATCTGGAAACATTCTAAAACGAAAGCTTATGTGCTTTTTAACACAAACATGTTTTTTTAAATAGACCTATATTTTTTCTTCAGCAATCCATAGAATGACAAAGCACATACACAATGGCGTTGATTGCATCGCAATATTCCCATTACATCCCGAGATATTGAGACGCGAAGTTGACGCTTGAAACACCCGACATGCGCTGCTAGCGCACGTCCTGAGGCTCAGGCGTGAACCCCATGCTGCCCGTAATCGCGATGTGATTGACATGTGTAATCACACATCCATACTTACCAAGAGGGGCACTGGTCAATCACATCGCGATTACGGGCAGCATGGGGTTCACGCCTGAGCCTCATGACGTGCGCTAGCAGCGCATGTCGGGTGTTTCAAGCGTCAACTTCGCGTCTCAATATCTCGGGATGTAATGGGAATATTGCGATGCAATCAACGCCATTGTGTATGTGCTTTGTCATACTATAGATTGCTGAAGAAAAAATATAGGAGGTCCATTTAAAAAAACATAAGTTGGTGTTAAAAAACACATATGCTTTCGTTTTAGAATGTTTCCAAATATGTACATTCATGGGCCCCAGCCCTACATTGATACCGGTGAAAGTCGTTTTCCAATAGCTGTTATTGTTCCAGAGATATTTTGGGTGCACAAGATAGCTGGGACACCCTGTATATAGTAAGACGTGCACCGGTTTCTCTAGTAGTGATTCTCCAGTAGAAGGAGGTTCTTACTCATTGGTAATTCATCGTTTTATAGCTTTATAAATTTATGTATTTCCTTTCATGTATGTAGCCCTCATTAAAGCTTTTTATACGACTTGTAGGTATGAAGATGACCACAGTAGTGGTTGAAACCGGTCACCATAGTAAATAAATTGTGATCAAGACTGTTTTTGACAGTAAATATTTGTAATAGATTGATCACTGTCAGTCCCATAATGTATTCAAAAGTAATTAATCTCTTTCCAAATGGTTCAAATGGCTCTGAGAACTATGGGACTCAACTGCTGTGGTCATCAGTCCCCTAGAACGTAGAACACTTAAACCTAACCAACCAAAGGACATCACACACACCCATGCCCGAGGCAGGATTCGAACCTGCATCCGCAGCAGCGCGGCTCTGGACTGGAGCGCCTAGAACCGCACGGCCACCGCGGCCGGCAATCTCTTTCCAAGAGACTGATGCCACCCTCTGCTTTCTTCTCGTCATTAGGTGGGTGCAGTACTCCTGTTTAAGCCTCGTCGTGGTCGTTGTCGGAGTCAGTATGCTAGTGTACACCTAGGATACTGGCACCGCTTTGGTCATCGCATGCAACCTATCCTGGGAGTATAGTAGCTTGTTTCCGTTGCATAGGTGCCTGTTTGCTGTACCCCTCGCACTACATCATTGACGATGAAACACAGAAATTGCTCCAAGATTATATAACACAGTCTCCAGGCCGAATTTTCTCCAAGAGAATAAAGCTGCAGTCAGTTGCCTCGCCATTAGGCAGGTGCTGCCGTACTGCATAAGCCTGCAGGATATTCCGGAGTCATTCTGTTAGTATACATCTACGATACCGGGGAGGATACGGTGGTCGAATGTGACCTATACTGGGACTCCAATAGCTTGTATCTGATGCACCGCAGAAATTGCTTTGCGATTGCATACTACTACCTCCACGACTAATGCTGCCCTCAGGTGTTGTGTCGACATTGGGCGGGTGTTGGCGTAGTGCATAAGCCACGAGAACATAGTCGGAGTCTTTCTGCTAGTGTACGTCTGTGACACTGATGCGGTTACGGTAACCGTAAGGAACCTCCCGTGGGAGTCCAAAAGCTTGTAACCGATGCCCCCTGCCCATTTACTGCACCCCTTGATACTTCACATTTGCACAGAAGCGCTACACCCGCCTATGGCGAGACAGCTCCTGAGGCAGCTTTAGTCTCTTGGAGGGAAGTCGGTAGGGAGATGAAGTATGGAATCGCGAATCAATTTCTGTGTCGCGCCGTTCATGTCATTTCGCGAGGATTAGAGTAAACGGGTGGTGGTGCATCGGTTACAAGCTACTGGACTCCCAGGAGTGGTATGTTGAAGTGACCGTCGCCACGACAGTATCATAGATCTACACTGGCAGAATGAGTTCTACAATGTCCTCGAGGCTTATGCAGCAGTCCAGTACCCGCCTAATGGCGACATTGCTACAGAAGGCATCTTATTTTTCTTGGAGGGAAGTCGTCATGGAGCCCGTAGTGTGCAATCTGGAAGCGATTTCTGTGTCGCATCGGCAATGTGATAGTGCGAGGCGTACAGTAAGCAGGCAGTTGTGCATCGGAAACAAGTTACAATTATCCCAGAATAGGTTACATGCTGTGATCATAGCCGCCCAGATGTCATAGATGTACACTACCAGAATGACTCCGACAATGTTCTCGAGGGTTATGCAGAAAACCCAGCACTCGCCTAATGGCGAGACAACTCCTGATGGCAACATTAGTCTCATTTAGGGAAGTCGGCATGGGGCCTGTATTATCAATGGCGAAGAAATTTTTGGATATATTAAATGTGATGGTGCAAGGGAGACAGTGTACATTCAATGTTGCTTGGGATACAAGCTACTGGTCTCATAGGATATGTTCCATGTAATGAGAGTAACTCCGCCAGTATCATAGATGTACACTAGCAGAGTTACTGCACATCTTTGACACTGGCGCGGCTACGGTCATTACATGGGATCTATCCTTGTATCCCAAGCACAAGTGAATGTATACTGTCCCCCTTGCGCCATCACATTTAATATGTGTATCTTGTATCCGAGGCGCCATTGCCCGTATACAGTACCCCTTGTATTACCACATTGGCGATGCGACCCAGAAATTTCTTCGCAATCTCAACAGGGAAGGGAAGGGTAAACCGGCTGGGCTAATAGGAGGAAATTTAAGGGGGCGAGGCACTGCCATGGCACTGCCATGAATGGTAAAATACCAGTGGTTACAGGTGTTGGAGCAGCACTTTTTTTAGGATAGGTAAGACGGAAAGATGTCAAGTTCCACGAGAGGTCAGGATTGAAACAAATCTTCAGTTTAGGAAAGAAATTAAACAGCACAATTCTAGCACATTAGATCACCAATCACAGCCGTCAATTATATTTTCACCAATCACCAGATTTTATCTCCACCAAGTTGTATCTTAGTCCTAGGTAATAGCATTCATGAATTAAAGTCACCCAACCCAGTTGACATAATCTGCCTCTCTGAACACCATGTGACCACTGGTATAGGAACTAGGCCTAAGCACAATGAGAAACTCAGACAGGAGAGTACTGCAAATGTTAGAATACGGAAAGGTTCTCATAAAAGTATAATTAAAAATAATGTAAGTATATTTCATCAAAATATTGGGAGTTTAAAGAATAAAATAGATGAGCTTCTGGTTTGTTGAGAAGATTTAGAAGCTGAGGATGAAATAGATATACTATGCCTGTCTGAGCATCACGTTGTTACTGATATGGATAAGATAAATGTAAGTGGCTATAAGCTCTCTGCATATGTAATTAGAGAAAATATGGAGAAAGGAGGAGTTGCCATATATGTCAAAAGTTATCATTGTGCAAAAAGTATAGAAACAAAAAAGTTTTGTGTAGAGAAACATATAGAAGCATGTGCATGTGAGCTTAAATTTAATAAAGGCACATTTATAATTGTAACTGCGTATAGGTCCCCGTCGGGAAATTTTCATCTATTTCTGAAAAATTTGGACTCCTTGTTGTGCTATCTGTCAGACATGGGGAAGCAAATTATTATTTGTGGGGACTTCAATGTAGATTCTCTGAAAGAGGGTAATAGGAAAAATTACCTTGAAGTATTACTCGGTTCTTTCAATTTGACACCCGTTATTGATTTTCCTACTCGGGTGGTAAAGGATAGCAGCTCACTGATAGATAACTTCTTTATAGACCAAGGTAAGTTTAGCCAGATAAATGCTCAGTCTGTTGAGAATGGTCTTTCTGATCATGGTGCACATCTAGTTACAATATATGACATAGCTCCATTCAGCAGTACTAAACAGTGCTCAAAAGTAGTATGTTCAGTCAACGATTTAACAATTGCAAATTTCAGGGAAAGCCTACAGCAGTTAGACTGGGATGAAGTGTACCGTGAACCTGATGCCAATTTAAAATATAATTTATTTCATGACACTTTTGTAAATGCATTTGGAAACTGCTTCCCCAAGAAAATAGTTAAATATACTCGTAAGGAACCATATAACAAACCATGGCTTACTAAGGGTATAAAAATATTTTGTAACCGGAAAAGGGAAATGTATCTAACAGCAAGAAAGTGTAGTGACCCAGAAGCTATCAAACATTATAAAAACTACTGTGCTATATTAAGAAAAGTTATTAAAAAATCCAGAAGTATGTGAATCATGTCTGAAATCAGCAACTCTGATAATAAAATTAAAACTATTTGCAATATTATTAAAAGAGAAACAGGTCAACCAAGGGTACAGGAAGACAGTATTACCATCAAATCGAATGAAAACTTTACGAACAAAAAGTCAGAAGTTGAAGATATTTTTAATAATCATTTTCTAAATGTTGAGGATATAGTAGGATCCAGGTGTTCATTAGAAGATGCTAGACTGTTAATGGAAGAGGCCATACCTATGCAATTTAATACAATTGAAATCTCACCCACTTCTCCCTCTGAAATTACGAAAATAATAAACTTGCTTAGAAGCAAAAACTCACTTGGAATTCATGGCATTTCCAGCAAAATACTAAAAGCTTGTTCTCAACAGATAAGTAAGATTCTCAGCCACCTGTGTAATAGCTCTCTGGAACAGGGCATTTTTCCTGATAGACTGAAATATGCTATTGTTATACCTTTGCATAAAAAAGGGGATAGATCTGTTGTCAACAATTACCATCCAATCTCCCTTCTAACAGCTTTATCCAAACTTTTTGAGAAAGTAATGTATTCAAGAGTAGCTTCACATATCTGTAAAAATGAAGTACTAACAAAATGTCAGTTGGTTTCCAGAAAGGTTTATCACAGAAAATGCCATACATGCTTTCACCAATCAAATTTTGAATGATCTGAATAACCAAACACCACCCATTGGGATTTTTTGTGATCTCTCAAAGGCTTTTGATTGTGTAAATAATGAAATTCTGCTAGACAAGCTCAAGTATTGTGGCATGAGTGGAATAGTGCACAAATGGTTTAATTCGTACCTAAATGGAAGAGTGCAGAAAATTGAAATAAGCAGTTCTCATAATATGCAAAGATCACCACATTCCTCAAACTGGGGAACTATCAAGAATGGGGTTCCACAAGGGTCAGTCTTGGATCCTTTGTTGTTCTTAATATATATTAATGACCTGCCATTCTATATTCATGAAGAGGCAAAGTTAGTTCTCTTTGCTGATGATACAAGTATAGTAATCACACCTGGAAAACAAGAATTAACTGATGAAATTGTCAATAATGTCTTTCAGAAAATTACTAAGTGGTTCGTTGTAAACGACCCTCACTGAATTTTGATAAGGCACAGTACATACAGTTCCGTACAGTAAATGGAATGACGCCATTAATAAATATAGACCTTAATCTGAAGCATATAACTAAGGTAGAATATTCAAATTTTTTAGGTGTGTCTATTGATGAGAGATTAAATTGGAAGAAACACATTGATGATCTGCTGAAACGTTTGAGTTCAGCTACTTATGCAATAAGGGTCATAGCAAATTTTGGTGATAAACATCTTAGTAAACTAGCTTACTACGCCTAGTTTCACTCATTGGTTGCATATGGCATCATATTGTGGGGTAATTCATCACTGAGGAATAAAGTATTTATTGCACAAAAGTGTGTAATCAGACTAATAGCTGGAGTCCACCCAAGATCATCCTGCAGACATTTATTTAAGGATCTAGGGATATTCACAGTAGCTTCTCAGTAAGTATACTATCTTATGAAATTTGTTATTAACAACCAAACCCAATTCAAAAGAAATAGCAGTGTGCGTAACTACAATACTAGGAGAAAGGATGATCACTATTCAAGGTTAAATCTAACTTTGGCACAGAATGGGGTGAATTATACTGCCACTAAAGTCTTTGGTTACTTACCAAATAGTATCAAAAGTCCGACAGATAACCAACAAGTATTTAAGAAGAATTTCTGAATGACAACTCCTTCTACTCCATAGAGGAATTTTTAGATATAAATTAAGAAAGAAAGGAAAAAACCAAACAAAAAAACATTTAAAAAATTTTAAAAACCAAAAAATAAAAAAGTTGTTATATTAACTTAATTATGTTGTTAAATTAACTTAATTATGTTGTTAAATTAACTTCATTATGTCATGTATTGGAAAATTTGGCTCGTTCCACATCATTACGAAATATCGTATTCATGATCCATGGAACTAGCATTAATGTAATCTAATCTAACTAGAGGGTCCTTGTCGACTTCTCTAAAAGAGAGAAGTTGTCGCGCCATTAGACGAGTGGTGGGCTAGTGCATAACCCTCGACGACATGGTCGGAGTCATTTTGCTCGTGTACACCTATTCTACTGGTGCTTCTAGTCACCACATGTAACCTATCCTGGGAGTCCGGTAGCTAGCATCCGTTGCCCGTTTACTGAAAAACACGCACCATCACACTGACGATGCGACCCACAATTTGTATCGCAATTGCGTATATGATGTCCAATGCTACTGTCCCATAAGCTGATGCCTCCCTTAGGTTATGTATCGTCATTAGGCACGTGAAGGGCAATTGCATAAGCATCGACGACATTGTCGGAGTCTTTCTGCTAGTGTTCAACCTTGAAAACAGCACGGCTATGGACATCGCATGGAACCTGTCCACGGAGAATAATAGCTTGTTTCCCACCCACAGTTGCCTGTTTACTATACCCCTCGCATTATCACATTGACGATGCGACATATAAATTGCTTCCAGATTGCATACTACAGGCTCCATGCCTACTTCTCTAAATGAGACTATTGCTGCCCTCAGGAGTTGTCTCACCCTTAAGCGGCTACCGGACCATTGTTAGGCCTTTACAATTTTATCAGAGTCATTCTGCTAGTGTATATCTAATATTGGCGAGGCTATGGTCACTTTAAAGAACTTCTAGTAGGTGTTCAGTAACTTGTATCTGATGCACGTCTGCTCGTTTATCGTATCTGTTACACCATTCACGATGCTACTCAGAAATTGCTTCGGGACTGCATACTACAATCGTGATGCCAGACTCTCTCCTAGGGACTAAGGTGGCTTTGATCACTGCATGAAAAATTTCCTGTGAGTCCAGTAGCTTGTATCTGATGCACCACTGCCCATTTACTATGACCTTCTCAACCTCACATTGGCGATGCGACAAAGAAATTGAGTCGTGATTGAAAACTACAGGCTCAATGAAGACTACTCTCTAAGAGACTGACGCAGCTATGGTCACCACATGGAACCACTCCTGGCAGTCCAGTAGACTACACCCAATGCACCACTGCCCGTTTATTGTAACCCTCGCACCCTCGTATACACGATGCTGACTTCTCTCGAAGAGACTAATGCATCTACGGTCACCAAATCAAACCTCTCCTAGGAGTCGAACAGCGTGTATCCGATTCATCACTGCCCTTTTACTGTAACTCTCACACCCTCAAATTGACAATGTGACACAGAAATGTCATCGTGATTGAAAAGTACAGGCTTCATGCTTACTTCTCTCCAAGGGACCAACACGGCAATTTTCAATGCATTAAACCTCCCTTGGGAGTTCAGTAGCTTGTATCTGATGCACCACTGCCAATTTACTGTAACCCTAACACCCTTTCCTTGACAATGAGACATGGAAATTGCATGGCGAATGAATTCTACAGGCTCCACACGACCTTCTTTCCAAGAGGCTAACACAGCTATGGTTACCACATGGTACCACTCCAGACAGTCCAGTAGCTTGTATCCGTCGCACCATTGCCCCTTGCACCTTCACATTGACAATAAGACACAGAAATTGCATCGAATTTGAAAACTACTATCACCGCAAGGAACCTCTCCTGGTAGTTGAGTAGCTTATATATGATGCACCAACACCCATTTACTGTAGACCTAGCCCGCTCCCATTGATGTGACAAGGAAATTGCTTCGCTCTTGTATTCTACATTCTCCATCCTGACTTCTCTCCAAGGGACTAACATGGCTACGGTCACTGCATCTAACCTCTCCTGGGTGTCGTGTAGTTTGTCTCAGATGCACCACTGCCCTGTTACTGTAACCATCCCACGCTCACATTGACGACGAGGCACAGAAATTTCGACGCAATTGAAAACTACAGGGTCCATGCCGACTTCTCTCAAAGAGACTAATGCTGCTAAGGTCAGCTTATGAAACCACTCCTGGAAGTCCAGTAGCTTATACCTGATGCACCACTGCCAGTTTACTATAACCCTCGACCATCACATTGATGATAGAACACAGAAATTGTGTGTCGATTGATAACTACTGGCTCCATGATGACTTCTCTCCAAGCGACTGACGCGGCTACGATCAGAGCATAGAACGTCTTCCTGGGGTTCTCTTAAGCTTTACCTGATGCACCACTTTCTGCTTACTGCAACCCTCGCACCCTCACATTAACTTTGCGACACTGAAGTTGCACAGAAGTGGAAACTACTGGCTACATCCGAGCTTCTCTCCAAAAAACCAAAGCCGCTATGGTCACCAGATGAAAGCCCTCCTGGAGGTACCTGATGCACCACTGACCATTTACTCTACCCTCGCACCATCACATTGACTATGCGACTCAGAATTGGCATTCCAATTGAAAACTGCTGGCTCCGCAAGACACTAATGTGGATGCGGTCATCGCATGGAACCCATCCTGGGAGCCCAGTAGCTTGTGTCCGTAATACCACTGCATATTCACTGTAACCCCTGCATGCTCACATTGATGATGCGACACAAAAATTGGATCACAAATCAAAACTACAGGTTCCATGCCGACTTCTCTTCAATAGGCTAACGCCACTACAGTCACTGCATGGAACAACTCCTGGGAGTCCAGTAGCTTATACCCGATGAACCACTTCCCTTTTACTATAACCCTCCACCCTCACATTAATGATGCAACACAGAAATTGTGTGGCGATTAATAACTACTGGCTCCATGCCTACTACTCTCCAAGCGGTTAACGCCGCTAAAGTCACCGCATGCAACCTCTCCTATGAGTCCAGTAGTTAATGACCGATGCACCACTCCCCATACACTGTAACCCTCGCACCCTCACATTGGCTACAACACACAGAAATTGCATCGAGATTGAAAACTACAATCTCCATGCAACATTCACTCAAAGAGACTATCGTGGGTACAGATTCCAAATGGATCCCTCCGGGGAGCCCAGAAGTTTATACCAAATGCATCACTGATCATTTACAGTAACTCTCACACACACACATTGTCGATGCGACACAGGAATGCATCGGGATTGAAAACTATTGGCTCCATGCTGACTTCTTTCCAAGAGACGAATGGGGTATGGTCACCGCAAGGAAGCCCTATGGGAGTCCAGTAGTTTATATCCGATGTTCCTCTGCCCATTTAGTGTAACCCTTGCACCCTGATATTGACGATGTGACACAGATATTGCGTCACGATTCAATACTACAGGCTCCATGCTGACTTCTCTCCAAAAGACTAACATTGCTACAGTGACTGCATGGATGAGCTCCTGTACCCGATACACCACTGTCCATTGACTTAACAGTCACACTCTCACACTGACGATGCTACACAGAAAATGCATCATGAATGAATACTAAAGGTTCCCTGCCGACTACTCTATAAGGTAAGTTTCCTTTAATTTACGTCTATGGTTTCAAACGTTTTGTTAACAGATTACTGGTTTCATTCTATAATGACCATCATCAGATCTGTTTTATAAAAACAGAGTCCTAATGTACTGCAGTCATAGTGGAATCATCAAATGTTAAATGCAAAATCAGTGCCACCATCGTTAAATATATATATGTAATCTATAAGAAGCTAACATGGCTACAGTCAATGCATGGAGCCTCTCCTGGGGGTACAGTAGTTTTTATCTGATGCACCACCCGTTTACTTTAACCCTCACAGCCTCACATTAACTATGGAATGCAGCAAAGCAACCCGATATAAAACCATAGGCTCCATTCTGAATTCTCTCCAAGAGAATAATGTGGCTATGGTCTCCTCATGGAACCTCTCCTGAGAGTCCAGGAGCTTACACTCGATGCACCACTCCCTATTTACTGTAGCCCTCGCATCCTCACATTGACGATACAACACAGAAACTGCATTGTGATTGAACACTATAGGCCTCATGCCAACTTCTCTCCTAGAGAGTAACGCGGCAGTTTCCACTCCATGGAATATGTCCTGGGAGTCCAGTAGCTTGTATCCGATCCAGCACTGACGGTTTACTGTAACCCTCGCACTCTCACATTGATGATGCGACACAGGATGTGCTTCGCGATTGAATACTACAGGTTCCATGCCGACTTCTCTCCAAGAGACAAATGCGCCTACGGTCACCAAAAGGAAACTCTCCTGCGAGTCCAGTAACTTATACCGATGCACCACTGCCCATTTACTGTAAACCTTACACCCTGTCTGTAAGATATTAATGCGGCTATGGTCACAACGTGGAAGCAGTCCTGAAACTCCAGTAGCTTGTATCCGATGCACCACTCTCTGTGTACTGTAACCTTCGCACCCTCACAATGACGATGTGACACAGAAATTGCTTTACGAGTGTATACTACATGCTCAATGGTGACTTCTCACCAAGAGACTAACGCATCACATGGAACCTCTCCTAGGAGTCCAGTAGCTAGAATCCAATGCACCACTGCCCTTTTACTGTAACATTTGCACCCACGCATTGACAATGCGATAAAGAAATTGCATCGGGAATGAAAACTAAAATCTTCATGCTTATTACCCTCCAAGAGATGATCTATGGTCCCCACATAGATCCTCTCCTGGGAGTCCAATAACTTACATCCGATGCACCACTGACTGTTTACTGCAACCTTCGCACCCTCAAATTGACGATGGTATACAGATATGGCATCATGATTGAATACTACTGGCTCTATGAGACCTTCCCTCCAAGAGACTAGTGCGGCTGTGGTCAAACAATGGAACCTCTCCTGGGAGTGCAGTAGCTTGTGTCAAATGCACCACTGCCCGTCCACTGTAACCCTCTCACCCTCACATCGACGATGCGACACTGTAATCGCAAAAGAAAACTACAAGTTCTATGCCGACTTCTCTGCAAAAGACGATGCGGCTACAGTCACTACTTGTAACCTCTTTTGCATGTCCAGTGGCATTTACCAGATGCAGCAGTACCCCTTCACTGTAACCCTCGTACTGTCATGCTGACAATGTAGGACAGAAATTGAATAGTGTTTGATAAGTACAAGCTCCATGCCGACTTCTCTCCTAGAGACTAAGGCTCTCATGGTCACCACATGGAACCTCTCCTGCGAGTCCAGTAGCTCGTATCCCATACACTACAACCCATTTGCGGTACCCCTCGTACCCTCACATGATAATGTGAACAGAAATTACTCCTTGACGACATTTCTCTAAGAGAGTAATGCGGCTACAGACAACACATTGTATCTGTCCTGCAAGTCCAGTAGCTGATACCCGATGCACAAATGAACATTCACTGTAAACCTTACTCCCTCATATTGATGATGTGACACAGATATTGCATTGTGATTGAAAATTACATGCTGCATTACCACTTCTCTCAAGGAGACTAACACGGCCACACTCATGGCATGCAACCACTCCTGGGATTTCAATACGTTATATCTGATGCAGCGCTTACTGTTTACAATAACCCTCGACACTCACATTAATGATGCGTCACAGAAATTGCATAGCGAATGAAAACTACAGGCTCCTTGCCGAATTCTCACCAAGAGACTAGCGCAGCTACTGTCACAGCATGCAACCTCTCCTGAGAGTCCAGTAGCTTATACATGACGCACCATTTCCTGTTAATTGCCACTCTCCCACCCTCACATTGACGATGTGACACAGAAATTGCATCTCGATTGAATACTACAGGCTACACGCCGACTTCTCTCAAAGAGATGAATGTGGCTATGGTCAGCTTACAGAACCTCTCGTGGGAGTTCAGTAGGTTATTCAGGATGCATTGACGAAGTGACATAGGACTTGGAGCGAGATTGAAAACTACAGGCTGCATGCTCACTTATCTCCAAGAGACTAAAGCAACTACGGTCACCAAATAGAACCTCCTACAGCAGTCCAGTAACCCATACCCAATGTACCACAGCCCATTTACTGCAAAACACATACCCTCACATTGATGTACGACACAGAAATTGCATTGAGAGTGAATACTGTAGTCTTCTTGCCGACATCTCTCATAGGGACTTATGCAGCTACAGTCACTGCATGGAACACCTCATTGGGGGCCCAGTAGCGAGGCATCACTGCCCATTTACTGTAACCCTCGCTTTCTCACTTTGACGATGCGACACAGAAAATGCAACTTGACTGCAAACTACTGTCTCCATGCCGACTTTAGTCTCAGAGACTAACTCTGTAACACCATAGCTCAAACGCTGTATGGATTTATTTTGCATTTTGCTTTGGTTTAATGTTATAACTTAAAGTATCTGTAAATGTGTTTGATTCAATCGATAACACAAAATTGTATACTCCTTTATTTGTAAAAACTTTGATGTCATAGTTTGGTTCTACGCAAAGTAGTGTATCTGTCATTTAAATTCTTTGTCCCATTTGGAGGGAACAAAACTTACTGTACATAATTGTAATTTTGTGTGAATAATTTTTGGTAGAAATGTCAATATGTGCAAATGTTCTGTTTTATTTATTGTATTTGTTTGCTGTTATGTAAACTGCTGACCTTCACTTAGGATTCTTAGTTAGATTGTATGAAACAGGTGTAGTGGTTCCCCTCGGGAAGGGAACTGTGTAACGCGAACAAATTGTGGTTGGCTAGGTAGAAAAGGTGAAACAAAGAGTCAGTCGGGGACGAGCTACCAAACTGTACACTGCCATGTAATAGTTGCATACTGTGCTGGTTCGGAGAGAGGCTTCTTCTGTTACTTTCCAATGCCTCGGATGGATGGATAAATAGCTGGAACGATTCTGGAATTAGTATTCATCATCGCCACCAAGAAGGGCCAGAGTCCAGCAATTCTGTCTGCAAATCCGCCTACCAACTTGCAGTTGCCACCACATTGCGCAATCACTGTAAAGGAGTACTACACTGATGTAGGATCAGCTTATTGGGTGATTTAGTTTGCACAGATATAAGGTAACTTATAACTGAATTTGTGTACCTACCTTGATTTTTTCCCTACCTCAACACCTGTCAGGTTCCTCTCCATTTGAACTATGATTACCGAGTGTCCTATTTTGCGGAAAACATGAAAGCCTCAATGTTAGACATTAATTACATAGTGTTGGTTGATCTTTGATGCGATGGGAATATTCAGATTTATTGTGGATTTAGTGAAATTGTGGGAGGCAGTAAATGTAGTTTTGTGAAGTTTCAAAGTCACCTATTTAATCATTTACTTGAAAGTAGAAGACTGTGGTAATAAAGACAATTTGCTGCTTCTTCTATAAATTGAAGTTCTTAAAATTGAGGCTTAAAATTTTTGCTTAGTAAGTGATCGTAGTGCTACATGTAGTAAATTTTAAAAGGTGAGTCCGTTTCTTGCAAATTTGTCAACATTGTGTTTCACTGCAGTAAAAGTGGAAAACTGCAATAGAAGAAAAATATATGTTCATGATTGCTAAGTGTGTGTCTCTCTTGTGTTTTGGAAGTGCATATTAATAGTATAACAGGATGCACAGTTTGTCTATTGTGCTAATGCTAAGTAACATGTAACGGGAAGACCACTATTTATGAAAACCATAATTTATTTATTCAAAAGATAGTGAGAAGCAACCTGTTAGTGGATTCCAACTAACTTTCATTTTAAATAGTAAAGTATTTAACTGAGAGAGACTTAACCTATGTCCAATTTATGATCCTGCATTGAATGTTTACAGTAATGTTATAAAGACCATTCAGTTTAAACAATCCCTAAAGTAATAGTGTGTTTCGGTATCTGTTATATTTTTGCAAATAGTTTGTGCTGCTCTAGGTGTAATCTTTAATCTTACCGTAAACATACGTACGTGTGAGTTCATTGCACTCGCGTGTGGCCAAGTATAGGTTGTGTTTGTCCGTTAATGTTACTCACACCTACTTTCTTAAACGAGGACGTTAATCTTTCTCTTGCCTAATTAGGCTGGCGACCGTTTTCCTTATTCTTTAAACAGTAGCTAGGTAAAGCATTATTTGTTACTGTTCAAATATTTACGTAATTCTGACTTTCATTTCCGATAAGCTAACCCCGTTAGGTACAACTCGGTCAACATAACAGAATTCCTCTCAGAGGGTAGCACTGCTCTGTTGTTTTATACCATAATTGCTTTAACAAGATAGTTTCATTTCACAACCTGCCTACAGCTTTAGGGTTATGGTATAGTAATAGCAGATAGTAGTGTTATGACACGACTACGGTCACCGCATGTAACGTCTCCTGGGATCCAGTAGGTTATACTCGATGCCCCACTCCCATTTGCTGTAACCCTTACACCCTCATAATGACGAAGCAACACAGAAATTGTGCTGCAGTGGAATACTACTTACTACATGCCGAATTGTCTCCAAGAAGCGAACGCTGCTAGGATCACCGGATGGAACATCTCCCGGGAGTCCATTAGCGAGCATCTGATATGCCACTGCCTGTCTACTGTAGCCCCCACACCCTCATATTGACGATGCGACACAGAAATTCTATCGCGATTGAATACTGCAGGCTCTATGCCGACTTCTCTCCAACAGATTAAGACGGCTATGCTCACTGCATGAAACCTCTCCTTCGATTTCAGTAGCTTGTATCCGATGCACCACTGCCTATTTACTGTAAACCTAGCACCCTCATATTGACGATGCGACAGAGAAACATAATCACGATTGTAAACTACAAGCTCCGTGCCACATCTCTCCAAGGGACTAACACGGCTACGGTCACCGCATGGTACCTCACGTAGGAGTCTGGTAGACTATACCGAATACAACACTACTTATTTACTTTTTCTACCCATTTACTGTCACCCTCGCCCAATCACATTGACGATGTGACACAGAAATTGCATCGCGATTGATAACTACAGGACCCATACAGATTTTTCTCCAAGAAACTAACGCGGCTACGGTTACATCATGGGAGCACTCCTGGGAGTGTAGTAGTTTATACCCGATTCATCACTGCCTGGTTACCGAAACCCTTGCATCCTCACATTGACGTTGGGACGCAGAAATTGCATCGCAACTGAATAGTAGTGTCTCCATTCCGACTTCTTTCCAAGTTACTAACGCGGCTACGGTCACCGCGTGGAACCTGCCCTGGGAGTCCAGTATACCTGATGAACCATTACGTGTTTACTTTAACCTTTGCACCATCCCATTGACTATGCAAAACCAAAATTGTGTCGCGGACCAATATTGTAGCTTCCATGCCCAATTCTCTCCAAGAGAGTAATGCATCTATGGTCACCGAATGGAACCTCTCCTGGGAGTCCAGTAGTCATTACAAGAACCACCACAGCTCATTTACTGTAATCCTGGCACCCTCTCATTGACGATGCGACACTGAAGCTGCAAGGCATTTGAAAAAAACAGGCTCCATGCCCACATCCATCCACGAGACTAACGCGACTATGGTCACCCCATGGACACCCTCCTTCGAGTGCAGTAGCTTGTATCCGAACTACCACAATGCAGTGTTATCCTCTCACCCTCAGATTGACGATACGACACGTATTGTGATTGAAAACTTCATGCCCCATTCTTGCTTCTCTCCAAGATACTAATGCGGCTATGGTCACTTCATGGAACCTCTGGTGAGAGTCCAGTATCACTTACCAGATGCGCCACTGCCTGTTTACCGTAACCTCTGCATCCTCACATTGACAATGCGACACTGAAATTCCCTCGGGATTAAATACTGCAGGTTGCATGCCGACTTCTCTCTAAGAGACTAACTGAGCCATGGTCACCACATGGAACCTGTCCTGAGAGTCCAGTTCCTTATACCCGATAAACTACTGCCTGTTCACTGTAACACTCCCACTCTGAGACTGACGATGAGCACATAAATTGCTTTGCGATTGCATACTACAGGCTCCATCAATGGGAGAAGAGTAATCTTCGTTTGAATCTTAGAACCCACACAGTGATTAGCGACCTTCATTTGTCTAGCGCGAGTTCCGGGGTGCGTTTTTGGCACTGAGTAAATGTCTAATGTCTCGCTGTAGTTGCCAGTAGTTGTGAGTGTATCCTGATCACAAGTCTGGAGGAAGAAGTATTATAAGCAATGGGATTTATGGAGAAGAACTACAACTTGTGGTGGGGGAGTGGAGCGACGATATATGGTTTTAATAAGAATGTGGGTGGAAATGGCATGTGATCTGCTGCAGAAAGGCTGTAGCATGGGGAATAGCGATGGGTTGCTGTAAGGGTGTTTGAGCTTGGATGGCGTGTACAAGTACAGCTGCCCATGCAGCTTCAACACGATACCACAGTTCATCAAGAGTAGTGACTGGCGTATTGTGACGAGCCGGATGCTCGGCCATCATTGACCAGACGTTTTCAATCGGTGAGAGATCTGGAGAATGTGCTGGCCATGGCAGCAGTAGAACACTTTCTGTATCCAGAAAGGCCCGTACAGGACCTGCAACATGTGGTTGTGAATTACCATGCTGAAATGTAGGGTTTCTCAGGGATCGAATGAAGGGCAGAGCCACGGGTCGTAACACATCTGAAATGTAACGTCCACGGTTCAGTGTCGTCTATGCGAACAAGAGGTGACCGAGACGTGTAACCAATGGCACCCCATTCCATCACGACGGGTGATACGCCAGTATGGCGATGACGAATACACGCTTCCAATGTGCGTTCACCGCGATTTCGCCAAACAGGGATGCGACCATCATGATGCTGTAAACAGAACCTGGATTCATCCGAGGAAATGACGTCTTGCCATTCGTGTACCCAGGTTCGTCGTTGAGTACACAATCGCAGGCGCTCCTGTCTGTGATGCAGTGTCAAGGGTAACCGCAGCCATGGTCTCCGAGCTGATAGTCCATGCTTCTGCAAACGTCGCCGAACTGCTCGTGCAGATGGTTGTTGTCTTGCAAACGACCCAATCTGTTGACTCAGGGATCGAGACGTGGCTGCACGATCCGTTAGACTCCATGCCCAGGCGTATCAAGGCAGTTATTACGTCCTAAGGTACTTGTTCTGTGTACTGATTTCTCAGGATCCATGTACCCAAACTGCGTCGAAATGAAATCAATTTTCAGTTCTAGTATAATATATTTGTCCAATAAATCCCGTTTATCATCTGCATTTCTTCTTGGTCTAGCAATTTTAATGGCCAGTAGTGTATGTATATGTCACAGCTAGGCTGAAAGCCTCAAGGCAAAAGTGGATAGAACAAACACAGACAAGGTGCAATACCAACGGCCGAAGGCCACAATTAAATTTCAAAATTTTGAAAAATATACCATAATGTTTTACGTTAGAAGACTGGTATGTTTTCGCTTGAGGGGAAATTTTAAGAATAAGGCTTTAAGCTGCTGAAGGCCCACAATTGATTTTCCAAAAATTCTAAATACCTTTAACCTCTAAGTTTCAAGCGGCTGACAGCGCACTAAATGAAAAGTTAGCACCTGCCCTCGAAACATTAACACTCACTTAGGTGAGACAGGTGGTGGGCTCAACTACACTTGATCCCTCAGTAACCCAGCCAAGAGACAGTCACGGACTGACCGACCAAACGATTTGCTAGCCACCAATCAGTACATGAGAACTCAAAGACCAAACTGTTACTGGCGTGATTATCCACAACGAAGTATGTATTAACCTGTCAAAACTACATACCATATTATACAGCGACGGCAGATGAGGAAAGGACACTGCCTGAAATAATGTTAGTGTCCAGGGCTGGTAACCAGAACACTAACGGTCACAAGGCAGAAAATTCTGCTGGTGCACTTGAATTGTAGTGAACCAATATAGTTAATTCCCCCGCACGGAGCTCGATTTCAGCACTATCAAACACTCGTTGTTGCTCAAAGGAAAAGCTCCCCAACAACGACCCACCGAAACGATCGACACATCATGAACGGACGTAACTTGGGTACTTAAGACACCACTCAACTTTGAAGTCCTGGGTCGGTGAGCCACGAAGCTCGTAGCGATCGGACACCTCCATACACGCTTCGATACTGTACAGGGAAAGCCAGCGAACCCAGCTGTCTGCCCCACTCGGAGATATCCTCCCTGGTCCGCACCAACTGACCGACTGCCCGTACACCTCCTAGCCAGAAACTATATGCACAAGACCAAAGATGGTACGTGGTGGAGATATCGATACACACCGCTGCTGCCACACGTAGAAGAACCACAGTACAACCGCAACAGTGGTGGGAAACCAAACGCAGATAGACAGCCAAGTTCAAGGAAACGGAGTGAGTACGAGACGAAAACACTGGCCAGTCACTTCCACTCTAGTCCAGCAACATCTACCGAGTTTATTGCGCACCTGAAGAGCCAGAGCCTTTCTTTGTACCTGCCAGCTTCAACAGGCTAAGCCACAGCTTCTGGTCGGCCGAGCTGTCATGACCAGGCCAGCTGCTGGCTAAGGACTGTCGTTGCTAACGTCTAGGCCATTGTGAGACAAGCAGGTGCGGCTTGCACATAGAGTTCTGACTGGAATTCCACCCCTCATGTAGACTCCACAGTTTAAGAACTCCGCTTTACAATCGGAGATGGTGACGTTTTTATCCATGCACTTCGAATTTTTCCTGTGAAATGTATATTCCTCTATTTCATGCGCACTATTTCCGAAGACAGAAGAAATCGGAACATACAAACGTTTACATATGGTTAAAGTATCGTTCTTAGTGCGAAAATCCTGTACAAGGGTATGGAATAGGCTCTAACATTCGGAAATAAACTGTTCGTATCAGTTAATTATCTGTTACATCCTACGTCATACAACTTGAATATGGAACTCCTTTTTGGTTCATGACGGAATGCTACGAGCAAGCTCTGCATCTGTCACAGTATGCCACGTCTCTTTCGAACTCTCTTATGGTAGTCAAATGCATCACCCACGAAGTCTCTTAAGGTAACCAAATGGCTGCACAGAGGATTTGTAAATATAAGGTTAATCCTAAGGATCACTTTATGACTTGGGTGGTGTAGCTGATTTTAGTACGACTGCCATCTCTCTGTCTGAAGGTGAGAGACTGAAACTGCCCTAAAAGACCTCGCCGCCACGAGAAAACGGATGATTACCGCTTCAACTCCGAATCACATCTGTGGCACAGTCGCCCTCACATCCACCCGCCCGGCGGCACGTCATTGATATCAAATTCATTGTCTAATTAATTAAACTTATCATGAAAGTCCCTTTGTAATGTGAGTAATTTTTCTCCTGTAGTGAATCATATTGGCCATGTAACTCAAGTGGGAATCCTGGAGGGAAGACGATTCCTCTTCGAGGAACACAATTGAGAAAATTTAGATATTCCATATTTGAGGTGACTGCAGAAGGACTGTACTACCGCCAATATACAATTTGCGAAAGTCCATGAAGATATGGTATGAGAAATTGGCACTCATAAGGAGGCATATAAATAGTCTTTTTCTTCCCTGTCTCTATTTGCGAGTGGAGGAGGATAGGAAATGACAGGATACTCTCCGCCACGCATCGTACAGTAGCTTGCGAAATATGCACATAGACATAGATGTAAATGTAGCGTACCTGTTACGCTATCAGCTCTTCCATTTATAGACACACAGACACACGAAAGAGTGTTGCTTCTTTTTTATCGAGAAAACAAGAGACCTAGCTTCTGCTGCTGATTGTCTGTCAGTAGAAACCTATATACTAGCTTTTAATTTTCTCACTACAGTCACTTCACGAGACGTATGTGGGAGGGGTTCTTTGTTTGCTCACAACGATTACAAGAGGCGGAAAAGAGATCACCTCTCAGCCCCCCTTTTGTCAGAGTGTTGTTTACCCGTCAAATTCTCAAGTATCTTCCCGTCTTTGATAATATAGCATTTGAATCCACCTGGTTTTGACGAATAAGTGATGTTCCCCTGCAAGTCACAAAACCTTGCTAATTCTTTCAAAATCCCATCACGTTCCGACAGCACTGTTCCATTAGCTAGGAGGCTGTCTATTCCCCCACCCATCACTGCCTCCGCAGAGAGCTATCACAACGAGAAAAAATGGCACACTAACGTTCAGGATTAAATTCGCCAACATGTGGATGCTCACGTCCAGATATTTTTTACGACTGTTACTGCTTCCAGTGATTTACAGTGAGCTGTCGACAGGAGCCTGCATCTGAAAACATATTCCGCAAACCATTGCACGGTGAGGACTATGTCGTTGTAGTATTACTGATTTATTCGTTCCTTTTACGCTCACGTGCGTAATGATCGATTAAAAAGAAATGTTTATAGGCCTCTATATACATCCTATTTCACCTACGATCGCTACGACAGGTATAGGATTTTTAATGGCTACTTTACTATAAGAGGACTACACAGAGAAAATCAGATACATCTACAAATTCATAGATACCGAATGATTGTCTGTAAAATATCCCTGCACGTGTCCTAATCTCTTCTATCGTATTACAGTGATCAGTACGCAACATAATCGATGGCATAATGTTATCTGAGTCTTCGTTGACAGCGTAATAATTCATGGGAAATGGATGAGTAGTTTTTAAATAGGGATTTACCTCCATAATACAATTCTAACAGTATCGCAAAGCTTCCATCACGAACACTATCCACTGAATCTTTTACTTTGGTGCAACAGTCTCGGACATCCATGCACAGTTCAGAGATGCTGCAAAATTAGGGAGAGATTCGGCGTTTAATCACAGCATTTTTCACTTTCCGCTCACCTGCTCTTCGCAAGTCGACCACCCATGATATGGTATTCCGTCTAGAACAGTGTACACCCACATGGTAGTGCTCATATGCGTAGTGTAGTTACCAATTTATAATCCCACGCATACCTGCACCAATTAACCAACAAGTACAGGCCAGACCAAATCAGTGTCCATGTTTCCTCGGCAACAGCAGTCATCTTAGTGCCTCTTACACCTCGATCCGAATTGCAGTGGCACAGTCTCCTGGTGACATGTCGACAGAAATTGCGGTCATTCGCCTCCTACATTGTCACTTCTTAGTTGGTTGATCACACTCGCTTAAAAATCCATGCAAATGAATTCGAGCCTGATGTATTCTTCTGTTTTAGCTCACCGACTTGTCAGTAGTCAGAGTCTGGGTTGCTTCTAGTAAGTTTTTAGCAAATGAATCTGTCACCGACATATGGATTCGTCCTCAGCTCGCTCTAGATGATTGCAGCTAGGCATTTTACTGCGATTAATGCTTCCAATGACTGGGTACGGAATTCCCAGACCTATTAATGTGCAGTAGATTTAGTTACGTTCAGCTCGAGTACCAGCCCCAAGTACCTGCTTGCAGACAACTCCAATACCTGCCAACATCTTACATATAAAACAAAAACTTGGCAAGCCGCTGTACAGCGCATGGCAGGGGATACATCGCTGCAGTATTATCGATTACTCTGCCAGTCCAACATCACGCACTGATCGAGTCAAAATATTATTATCTATATACTTCCATACATACCCAAATCTCTCCTTATTCAGGGAGAGATAGGGTGTCTTTCCACCAGTGTTTTTTTCGTTACATATTCAACTGGAGTATCCCAACGCACGCCAACTTAGCAGTATCCACACCAAGCTCTCACTTCGCTGATCAGCAACATAACACGAACTGATGTGGGCTCACATGATTTGTGGACAGTGGCTATGTAGTGTCAGGCTGTCGTATCTATGTTACTCTTTACCAGTACGTATCATTTAATCACAGACGGCTCTATGCGTGTTAACGGTTAACGTCGGTACAGCAGCTGACAGTGACATCCAAGTTATAGTGGAAGTCGAGAATGTATGGAGAGGTACGAAGGTAAGGCTTGTTCAGATCATATATATCGAGGCGGAGTTGGCGGTTGAGTACGACACGTTCTGTCTCGGCATTCCCGTCTCCGACAGAAATAGCGTTAATGCATCGTTACTATTTTTTAGCTCGAGAGATATCGCAGAGCGTGTTCTTAAAGCAACATGCTACAATTGGGAGCAGGGAATACACTAGACATGGCCTACATCTAAATAGGATGGGGAAATAGGTTGGCTGAGCTTCTTGCAGATAACGTACAGGGGCCACCATCGCACATATTAAGATCCCTGTGGCTACTGGTGTCAGACGGGCACCTTTTTTAGGTTAGAAAAATGACTCAGGCACAATGTTTTGATCGAAGTGAAAATAACAGAAGAACTCGACACAATGCTTAATAATGCGCAGAAAAGTAAGGTTAGCTTATTTCATAAAAAGAGTACTGAATAATAATGTAAAAGAGCTTCAAGAGCTTACTGTCTTTTTGGAAAATATATAGAGATCTGAAAATATAGACATCCTGTGCCTGTCTGAGCACCACGGGACCATACGTTTACATAATTTACGTATGAAAGGTTACAGTATTGCACCTTACTCATGCAGAAATAACGTGGGAAAAGGAGGAATTGTTACATTCATTTAAGTGGAACACAAAACATTGAGACAAGTAGTTCTTGTGGTGGCCAGCACATAGAAGTGTGTGCTTGTGAATGAATGCAGAAAAATATTTCACTTTTTATTGTAACTGTATATAGTACCCGACTGGGAAATTGGAACTATTTATGAGGAGTCCGGCGGCCTTACAGGGCTATCTGTCAGGCAGCAGCAAGCAGTTAAATATCTGTGGTAATCTCATCGTAGATTTTTCTGAAGGATTCTGATAGGAAAAACTATCTGGAGACCTCAATTATCATCATCATTATCAATTAGAGACTGATTATGCCTTTCAGCGTTCAGTCTGGAGCATAGCCCCCTTATAAAATTCCTCTATGATCCCCTATTCAGTGCTAACATTGGTGCCTCTCCTGATGTTAAACCTATTACTTCAAAATCATTCTTAACCGAATCCAGGTACCTTCTCCTTGGTCTGCCCCGACTCCTCCTACCCTCTACTGCTGAACCCATGTCTCTTGGGTAACCTTGCTTCTCCCATGCGTGTAACATGACCCCACCATCTAAGCCTGTTCGCTCTGACTGCTACATCTATAGAGTTCATTCCCAGTTTTTCTTTGATTTCCTCATTGTGGACACCCTCCTGCCACTGTTCCCATCTACTAGTACCTGCAATCATCCTAGCTACTTTCATATCCGTAACCTCAACCTTGTCGATAAGGTAACCTGAATCCACCCAGCTTTCGCTCCCATACAACAAAGTTGGTCGAAAGATTGAACGGTGCACAGATAACTTAGTCTTTGTACTGACTTCCTTCTTGCAGAAGAGAGTAGATCGTAGCTGAGCGCTCACTGCATTAGCTTTGCTACAACTCGCTTCCAGTTCTTTCACTATGTTGCCATCCTGTGAGAATATGCATCCTAAGTACTTGAAACCGTCCACCTGTTCTAACTTGTTCCTCCTATTTGGCACTCAATCCGTTTATATTTCTTTCCCACTGACATTACTTTCGTTTTGGAGATGCTAATCTTCATACCATACTCCTTACATTTCTGATCTAGCTCTGAAATATTACTTTGCAAACTTTCAATCGAATCTGCCATCACAACTAAGTCATCCGCATATGCAAGACTGCTTATTTTGTGTTCACATATCGTAATCTCACCCAGCCAGTCTATAGTTTTCAACATATGATCCATAAATAATATGAACAACAGTGGAGACATGTTGCAGCCTTGTCTTACCACTGAAACTACTCTGAACCATGAACTCAATTTACCATCAACTCTGACTGCTGCCTGACCATCCATGTAAAGACTTTTAATTACTTGCAAAAGTTTGCCTCCTATTCCATAATCTCGTAGAACAGACAATAACTTCCTCCTAGGACCCGGTAATATGCGTTTTCTAGATCTATAAAGCATAGATACAATTCCCTGTTCCACTCATAACACTTCTCCATTATTTGCCGTAAGCTAAAGATCTGGTCCTGACAACCTCTAAGAGGCCTAAACCCACACTGATTTTCATCCAATTGGTCCTCAACTAATACTCGCACTTTCCTTTCAACAATACCTGAGAAGATTTTGGCCACAACGTTGATTAAGGAGATACCTCTGTAGTTGTTACAATCTTTTCTGTTTCCATGTTTAAAGATTGGTGTGATTACTGCTTTTGTCTATTCTGATGGCACCTGTCCCGACTCTCAGGCCATTTCAATTATCCTGTGTAGCCATTTAAGACCAGACATTCCACAGTATTTGATGAGTTCCAACTTAATTTCATCCGCCCCAGCTGCTTTATTGCACTGCAATCTATTGACCATTTTCTCCACTTCCTCAAATGTGATCCTATTTCCATCATCATTCCTGTCCCATTGTACATTGAAATCTGAAACATTACTGATTGTATTTTCACCTACATTGAGCAACTCTTCAAAATATTCCCTCCATCTGCCCAAGGCATCCACAGGATTCACCAGCAGTTTTCCTGACCTGTCCAAAATACTTGTCATTTCCTTCTTACCTCCCTTTCGAAGACTGCTAATTACACTCCAGAATGGTTTTCCAGCAGCTTGACCCATAGTCTCCAACCTGTTTCCAAAGTCTTCCCAAGATTCCTTCTTGGATGCTGCAATTATCTGTTTGGCTTTGTTTCTTTCTTCAACATAACTTTCTCTGTCTACCTGAGTTCTAGTATGTAGCCATTTTTGATACGCCTTCTTTTTCCTTTTACAGGCTGCCTTGACTGTGTCGTTCCACCAAGCCGTTTGCTTCATCCTACTTTTACACACTACTGTTCCAAGACATTCTTTAGCTACTTCTAGTACTGTGTCCCTGTACCTCGTCCATTCCTTTTCCAATGACTGTAATTGACTACATTCAACTAACTGGTACCTTTCTGAGATCGCTGTTATGTACTTGTGTCTGATTTCCTTATCCTGAAGTTTCTCCACTCTTATCCTCCTACATATGGACCTGACCTCCTGCACTTTCGGCCTCACAATCCCAATTTCATTGCAGATTAAATTATGATCAGTGTCATCAAAGGATCCCCTGAATACACGTGTGTCCCTCACAGCCTTCCTGAATTCCTGATCTGTTATTATATAGTCAATGACAGATCTGGTTCCCCTGCCTTCGCAAGTATACCGGTGAATGTTCTTATGTTTAAAAAAGGAGTTTGTGATTACTAAGCCCATACTGGCACAGAAATCCAAGAGTTGTTTCCCGTTCCTGTTGGCTTCCATATCCTCTCCAAATTTACCCATAACCTTTTCATACCCTTCTGTTCGATTTCCAATCTTGGCGTTAAAATCACCCATGAGCAGAACACTGTCCTTGTCCTTTACTCTAACAACTACATCACTGAGTGCCTCATAAAAACTATCCATCTTATCTTGATCTGTCCCTTCACAATGCGAATATACTGACACAATCCTAATTTTCTTACTAGACACTGTCAAATCTATCCACATCAGTCGTTCGTTTACATACCTTATTGCAACTACGCTGGGTTCCATTTCTTTCCTGATGTAAAGCCCTACACCCCATTGTGCTATTCCTGCTTTGACTCCTGACAGGTAGACCTTGTATTCTCCCACTTCCTCTTCTTTCTCACCCCTTACCCGAATGTCACTAACAGCTAAAACGTCCAGCCCCATCTTACTTGCAGCCTCTGCCAGCTCTACCTTCTTCCCAGAGTAGCCCCCACTGATATTAATAGCTCCCCATATCATTACCATTTGTTTGCCTAGTCATATCTCAGGAGTCCCTGGTTTGTCAGTTAGAGGTGGGACTCCGTCACCTCCAGAGGTCCGAGGCATTTGCTCTGATTGTTGCCAGCATCATATTTAAAATACCAGGGAAGCAGGTTGCTAGCCTTACTTGCCCCGAGTCCCATTGGGTTTTACCGGTTGAGGGACTAACCGGTGGATTTGGTAGTCTTTGCCGTATGAGCACAAAGGTGACCACGACTCAGAATATGTCCGAGATGCCCAGCCTTATTCCAAAGTAACTGGTATCCCGACTTTTGGGACCACTTAGTTGGCCACTCATACGTTGCCCGTGGTTCATGAACTAGGACATGACTACAGGAACCCACACCATGAACCACAGACCTCAATTAGGTTCTATAATTTGATCTCACTAATTAACTTCCCATTGTGGATGGATAAAGAAACTAGAACTCTAAATGATAATGTTTTCTTTGATGAAGCTCAGAGAAAGAAAATAGATGTTTACCTTGTGACAAACAATGCTCTATCTGATCACGATGCACAGCCTTGCAGTGTGACTACTCCTCAGTGGATTAATTAATGAATCTAGGACAAATGATTTAATGAATAGTTTACAGGAGATGAGAGGGTGTGTAATTTACAATGAACGAAATGCTAACATAAAATTTAATCTATTCCACTATAAATTCATAGCATTATTTGAACATAGCTTTTCACATAAGCTAATCAGAAAGGACACTAAACAGCAATGTGAAAAACTGTGGATCACTAGAGGGATTAAAGTATCTTGTGAAAGGAAATATATATATATATATATATATATATATATCGGGATGGTTAGTAGACCCGCCTCCCCAGGTGGCGGATAAGGGAATGCCTCCTAGATATAGGAGGAAATGAAATACTTGGGGTGGACCAAAACTACTAGTAGCGTCTGTTCCCACAGTGGGCGGCTACAAAAGGCGTCTGCTCCACTTGTCAGTGGCGGTCTCAACCAACCTCCTGATCTGGAAAGCCAGGTTGTAGTCGGCAGCATGCCATACATCCAACTACTAAACATCATGATGGTACAACGAGAAAAATCTCATTACCCCGGGCCCCAGTCAATAGACTGGGATCGTCGTGAGCATCGGATTCCGGGGGCTCACGGACATCATGAGAAGAATCGGAGCTTCTCAAACTCCCTCAATACCAAACGCAAACACTACATCGGCACACTCAACGTGAACACACTGATGAAGACAGGAAAGATGAAACAACTGACACACACTCTCGAAAAATTTCAAATCAAAATATGTGCACTGCAAGAAACACGATTCACAGACGAAGACCATTTCAACACGGAGAATTTCAGAATATACAAAGGAAAACCATCGAGACAACTGAAAAACCTAAGGCTTTTTGGAACAGGATTTGCAGTACACAGGTCCATCACGGACAGCATAATCGACATTTCGTCACCAAACGAAAGAATCAGCACCATCACAGTGAAATCAGCCAATAAATCCTACACAATAATCAACGCACATGCACCGACTAATGACTACAACAGGAAAAACCCGGACGAAATTGATTACTTCTGGACGACAGTGGAAGAAACTAACAGAAAAATTCCTGCACATAGAGTCAAAATAATACTGGGAGACTTCAACGCTAAACTCGGAAAATAAAAGATATACAGACATATCACAGGAAAAAATACTCCACACAAGGACACCAACAAAAACGGAAAACATCTGATAGACTTTTGCAAAAGCCACGACCTCGCCATTATGTCAACAAAATTCAAGAAACCAACACGAAAACTTACCACATGGAAATTCCCCAGCGGAAAGCAAGAACTACAAATCGACCACGTAATAGTCCAGAAAGACTCACAAAAAGAAATTTTGAAAATAGACACCCGTAAAGGCTACTTCGACTCAGACCACCACCTACTACAGATCAGGATTCGTCTTTTGCCCAAGAAAAAGCTCCAGAAGAACAAAATTGTTAGACCAGATCCAGAATACGTTACTTTAAACCAGACACAAATATTACACAAAATTAAAATGGAGAAAACGACAGACTGGACACAACTTTCACGAAGAATCCGAGAGGCCGTGAAACTAGCACAAGCACCACGCACCCGGAAACACCGTTGGTGGAACCACACATGTGACCAAGCTATTGACCAACAAATCAGTGCATGGAAAAAATTTAGTAGCCATAAATCCAAAGAGAATTGGATGAACTTCTTGAAAACACAGAAGCACTCAAGCAAAATCATTCGCAGTGAAAAACGACAGTATGACAAACGGCGACTGACAGAGATCGAATCGGACTTCATGAAGAACAATACAAGAAACTTCTACAGAACGTTAAGAGAAAATATGACTGGATATCAACCACCCAACTTGTGCTTCAGAAGACCGAATGGAACCGTAGAAACCAATACCAAAAACAATTGTGACATTCTCGCAAAGTACTTTGAAAAACTGCTCAACACGGACCCTCCTATGGAAGAAATGATGACAGAAACGAGCACATACAATCCAGATAGTGAACCTACAACTCTAGAAGAAGTTAAAGAAATAATCAATTCACTCAAGAATCGTAGAGAACCAGGAGAAGATGGCATCATCGCGGAAATCTGGAAGTTACAAGACCCAGAACTCACCAAAGACATCCACAGGATCTTGGAAGACATCTGGAAGACCATGAAAACTCCTGACGACTGGAAGACTGCCCTGACACACCCACTGCACAAAAAAGGTGACAAGACTGACCCGAACAACTACAAAGGAATATCCCTACTACCGGTCACATACAAGATCCTCTCTAAAGCTTTACTGAACAGACTAGAATGCCAGACCGACCACTTGATTGGGGATTACCAAGCAGGCTTCCGTAAAGGGCGGTCTTGTGCGGAACAAATTTGGAACCTGAAAATGATTTTACAACACAAACAGAACCTGATCATTACCTTTGTTGACTTCAAAAAGGCGTACGACTCTATCGACCGGAAAACTCTCTTCAAAATTCTAGCAGAATACAAAGCAGACAACAAAACACGGGCTATCATAGAGCAAACCTTAACCAACACGACCACCAAGGTAAGGTTCTGTGGGGAACTATCAGAGCCCTTTGAAATTCGCACAGGTGTCCGACAAGGCGATGGCCTCTCATCTCTCCTTTTCAATCTGGTGTTAGATAAGGTCATAAAAGAATGGAATGCATCACAACAGGGGATAACCTTAGGAAACCTACAGATTAAATGCCTGGCTTTTGCAGACGATTTGGCGATTGTCACGAAAGGTATAAAGGAAACAAAAGACGCTATTGAAAAACTGCACGAAATCGCTTCCAAAACTGGACTACAGATCTCTTACGAAAAGACACAGTTTAGGAGCCAAAGAAACTCTCATCTCTGAACACAAAGTATGGCACGATTTACAAAACGGCAAACTTCAAATACCTCGGTGAAACACTACAAATGAGTGGACATAACAGAGACTCAAACGAAGAAAGAAAGACTAAACTGGACAAGGCATACAAAGTAGTGTGGAATCATTACAACAAGAAGTCTATCTCACAAAAAGCCAAATTACGCCATTACGACACGGTGGTGCTCCCCGAGGCACTATATGCAGCAGAGACTACACTAATCCTAGGGCATACACGTATCAGACAATTAGAAAAAGTAGAACGGAAAATACTTAGGAAAATATTTGGCGCAACTAACAACAATGGAATATGGATCAAGAAACCTACTGAGGAACTTTACAAACATACGGAGACAATCACAGAAAAGATTAGAAAACGCAGACTACAATTCTATGGACACCTATACAGAATGCCATCACACAGGCTGACCAAACAGATCTTTGACTGGGTAACCACTAGAAACAACAAATGGGTGGCAGAGGTAGAAAACGACCTGAACCAACTTAACATAACAGCAGACACAATAAACGACAGAATAAAATTCAGAATCATCATTAAAAAAAGTAAACTACACGAGATACAATGTGACAAACGAACAGGCATAAAATGGACCGACGAACGCAAGCAAGATCACAGCCAGAAGATGAAAGAAATATAGGCAACCAGAAAGGCAATCAAGATAAAGCCGAAGACACAAAGCCGACAAGAAGCATGGACAGAGGACCGGAAACAGAAACACAGCAAGCGAATGAGGGAAGTTTGGGCAGCAAGGAAGGCAGCAAAAGGAACTGGCCATGTAGTTTAGTCCAAATGCGCTCTTTAAGGGCAAAACACCAATAATATATATATACAGGGTTATTACAAATGATTGAAGCGATTTCACAGCTCTACAATAACTTTATTATTTGAGATATTTTCACAATGCTTTGCACACACATCCAAAAACTCAAAAAGTTTTTTAGGTATTCACAAATGTTCGATATGTGTCCCTTTAGTGATTCGGCAGACATCAAGCCGATAATCAAGTTCCTCCCACACTCGGCGCAGCATGTCCCCATCAATGAGTTCGAAAGCATCGTTGATGCGAGCTCGCAGTTCTGGCACGTTTCTTGGCAGAGGAAGTTTAAACACTGAATCTTTCACATAACCCCACAGAAAGAAATCGCATGGGGTTAAGTCGGGAGAGCGTGGAGGCCATGACATGAATTGCTGATCATGATCTCCACCACGACCGATCCATCGGTTTTCCAACATCCTGTTTAAGAAATGCCGAACATCATGATGGAAGTGCGGTGCAGCACCATCCTGTTGAAAGATGAAGTCGGCGCTGTCGGTCTCCAGTTGTGGCATGAGCCAATTTTCCAGCATGTCCGCGGGCTACGCGTGAAACTTGCACGCACGCGTTCAACCGTTTCTTCGCTCACTGCAGGCCGACCCGTTGATTTCCCCTTACAGAGGCATCCAGAAGCTTTAAACTGCGCATACCATCGCCGAATGGAGTTAGCAGTTGGTGGATCTTTGTTGAACTTCGTCCTGAAGTGTCGTTGCACTGTTATGACTGACTGATGTGAGTGCATTTCAAGCACGACATACGCTTTCTCGGCTCCTGTCGCCATTTTGTCTCACTGCGCTCTCGAGCGGTCTGGCGGCAGAAACCTGAAGTGCGGCTTCAGCCGAACAAAACTTTATGAGTTTTTCTACGTATCTGTAGTGTGTCGTGACCATATGTCAATGAATGGAGCTACAGTGAATTTATGAAATCGCTTCAATCATTTGTAATAGCCCTGTATTCTCAAAAACAAAAGCTTAACTGGTGTTGATGGTGTTTCCAATAGAGTACCAAAAATTTGTTTCCATGTAATAAGCCTGGTCATATCCGAAATACGTAATGACCGCTAACTCAAGGCGTTTTTCTAGAGAGACTTAAATATGCTGTTGTAGATCCCTCTTTAAGGAAGGTGTCAATAACTACTTACCTGCTTCACTGCTGACATCATTCTGCAAAATTTTGGGAAGATGATGTATTCTAGAACAATATATTTCCTTAAGAACATTAGATCCTTAGCAAATCACAGTTTGAGTTTCAAAAGGGTTGCTCTACTAAGAATGCAACCTACACGTTCACTGGCCAGATTTTACAAGCATTAATAAAACATTGCTAAAGCATTTGACAGTGTGAATCACAGTATTCTCCTTGATGAATTGACGTTTTATGAGACTGATGGTATGTAAAAACAATGCATAATGCCATATCTAACCAAATCAACGCTGAAAGGTGGACTTAGTAGTTCAAGCAATACAGTCCAGGGACGTAATTCTGAATGGGTTGAAACCACGTTTGTGGTTCCCTAACGTTCAATATCTGAGGTCCACTAACGTTCCTCAAATATGTAAACGATCTTCCGTGTAGTATGCAACAAGCAGAATTAGTTCCTTTTGGAGATAGCATTAGTACTGTAATCAATCGAAACATATGTACAGAAAAGAGGAAATGGTAAACAAAGTTCTTAAAAAATCGTTGACTCTTTTTCTGCGAGTGGTCTCACATTCAGTTTTAATAATGCACGACATATTCAGTTCTGCAGATCTAGAGATACAGTGATGAGTGTAAAACATGGTGAGGAAAAAATAAATAGTGTACAAACTTCAAAATTCTTATGGACACAAATTGCTGAGGATTTAAGTTAGAGAAAAACACATTTTGGAACTCGTAAAACAACTTAGTTCGGCCACATTTGCTCTTAGATTCATTTCAAATCTTGAGGAGAGGCAAACCAGTATGTTGACATATTTTGCATATTTTCTTTCCATAATGTCATATGGGATAATGTTCTAGGATAACTCATCTTTAACAACGGAAGTATTCATTGCGCAGAAAAATGCTGTAAGAATAATATATGGTGGTCACCCACGACCATGTTGTAGACATCTGTTTAAGGAGTCTTGTATTCTGAACACTGCTTAACGCAATTAAAGTACGAAATAGAAAAATGATATTCATTACTCCACATTAAGGTTGTCTTTAGCACAAGAATGGCTGCACAATGCTGCAACAAAAATGTTTGATCACTTACCCAGTGATATAAAATGTCTGACAGAGAACGAAGATTGATAACAAACTGAGAAATTTTCTATTACCGTAATGTGTAAAATATAGTAGGTAGGAATTACTAACATCGGTATAACTTTTTGCTTTTTTAAAATTTTCTTAAAAAGAAACATCAAATAAAAATGAAGTTTAGAAATGTTCAGAATGTAACCGTACATACACATTAATTTGCGACGTGAATGTAAAATGGCTTATTCCACATCATTATGATGTCTCGTGCAAAATGGTCCATGGAACGTGTAACTAAATAACTTCCTGTATGTGCTGTTGTGGACAGAGAGACGATATGTGGTACTGTCTTTCTTAAGACAGCGCGAGCGTTGAGATAATGATCTGTTGTTTCTGAGTTCGGTCACTCAAACAATCTAAGCTTAAGAAGGTTCAGTGCAAGGTTAGCTCATCCTAAATATAGAATATACGATGCTAGGCTTGCATCTTTCAAAGGTTGGTCTTTTGCTATTAAGTAACGTCCTGACAAATCAAGTAAAGCTGGAGTCATTTGTACCGGTGACAAGAACGAAAATATGAATGCGGGAGCAATTGCAACGCATGTACGTTGGTGAATTTAGGTTGACTTCCTCAGTTCAGCTTTGTGCCGAAGGCCTGGGAATGACCACTGAGTTCAATTTTAAAAGCTGGCCTGGAGCGCAGGACTGACACGACCTTATCTTCCCGGGTTTTGTTAACATGCGGCTTGCAATTTTTTCTCTCAGACTCATGTATAAGAGACACATTTATTCAGAGTTTAGACGTTGAAACGATGGAAAATTTTGAGCTAGAGAAGTGGCGGAGGGATGGGCGTTGTGGGGAGGGGACTTGATTTTCCCACCATTTTTAAATCATTCTATTGCCCTGCTTCGATGGGCGGACGGTGATCCTGATTAATCATGGACATCCGGTTACACTATCACCTTGAACGTAGCACACACAGTTGCTCTTGAGGCGTGGGTGAGGTATAAGGTTACACCGTGACCTGTACTTTGGTCACAGAAACCACACAGATACATTACTACAGTGATACCCATATCTACAACAACGAGCTGAGAATGAACTTTATTTTTCGTCAGTAGCCCAGAAAGAAGTTAAATATCCACCAAGAAAAATTTTTCGTCATTTTCTTCAAAAGCAAACATTTTAGTTTGGGGTTTACCGTGACTGTTGTTGATATCGTATGGAACAACCAATTTATTTATTTCCACGACGCGTTTCAAAGGTTTAAACCGCCATCATCAAGTGGAATTACACTTATTAGTATGGAATATGTGTATGTTGTATTACAATTGTGGGGGAACTTGTGGCGCTGTCTCCAGTAGTCGCAGGTTCCTTTCAGTGTCGTAACAGATCTCATTTAAACTGTCTTTTACAAAGTATGACACTTTAAATGTGGTGAGCTACGCTGGGACTACTGTAGACAGACAAGTTTTCCCAAAATCGTAACACAACAGACACATATTTCATACTAACAAAGGTATGTCCAGCTGATGATGGAAGTTTAAACCTTCGAAACGCGTCGTTGAGATAAATAAACCGTGACTGTTACAGAAAACTTGTTCTTTCATTCGATTTTTGTCATTTGACCAATAACATGAAATGGACAGAAGTAGTAAAGCAACTTTTCAATCTAACCTTAAATCGTTCTGGACAAGCCTTTCTATTCCTTCGAAAAAATTTTATTTAGGAAATAGTAACATGCAAAAAATTAATTGTGAATGTAGTTGCATGAGTAGTAATGAAAAGTAATATGTTCATTACCTTAAATTTAGACGATAGTGCTATTTAGGAATTTCCGACTGGCAACCATTGAACGTAATCATTCTTAAATATCGTACAAACTAACTCGTTCCACACCCTTTCCGTAAAAAAATCGTTGAAATGTATCTGTGGAATGCATAACAAACTAACTAACTGATAAAGTCACGTTTCATGAGCTGATTTTCTTTTCTTTTCTCCTGGATAATCCAGTTCCACATTTCTTCTTCGGTTGTTTACGTTGCCGCTTTGAGAGGTACTCTTAGCACTTCCCAATTTGGTATTTAAGAAACTCCAGGAGGCGCCCGAAGCTCGTATTTCCGGCCTGGCTAATAGCTGACCGATTCTGTATAAGCGGCGGCAACGGGCTGCAGAGAGGCCTTTGCTGACCTTTAAAGGCCAATGCCCAAGGCGCTGTGCTGCCGAGTCTTCTCGTCGCTCGGTGCTGCACGTGTTCCAGGAAATCTCGGAAGCAGCACTCGATACTCATCTGGTCTAATTCCACTGACCGTTCGTCATCTGGAGAACGTCAAATTCATTATCTCTTTCTAGTAATCGTGAGACGTCTATGGTCTAATAGTTGAATGATGTTCATAATTCTGTTACTGTTGAACAGAATTGCAAAGATATGCAGGGCACAACTTACGATTCGTTTCTTGAGTGAATAGCCCATGAATTTACTCCCGGATTGTTTCTTTTCCGTTTCCCATAATGCAGACAGTATGGAAGTAGACAACGACCACTCTTCAGCAAAGAAATATTTACAGAGGTGAAAAAACAAAAACAAAAAGTAGATGACAATATACCGCCGGCAGGTGTGGCCGAGCGGTTCTAGGCGCTTCAATCTGGAACCGCGCGACAGCTACGGTCGCAGGTTCGAATCCTGCCTCGGGCATGGATGTGTATGATGTCCTTAGGTTAGTTAGGTTTAAGTAGTTCTAAGCTCTAGGGGACTGATGACCTCAGATGTCAAGTCCCATAGTGCTCAGAGCCATTTGAACCATTTTGAAAATATACCTTTGAAACCATACAGAGAGCACGTGTTGATCTTTAAAAAAAATACGGTGTCATAAATTTTAAGATACCTAGTAGAAATATTATTTGTAAAATGATTAAAAATACGCTTAATTTATGACGTCGATGACGCAATAATATGATGGTTGCGGTTGTGTGTGGATACAATCATGCTAAAAGATGATGGCGCCCTAAGGCACCGCGAAAAGCGCTAGAGACTTTGTTTGTGTAGGTGTGTGTGTGTGTGTGTGTGTGTGTGTGTGTGTGTAGGTATGGGAAGTTAGAGAACGGAGAGGATCGGAGGAAACCAGAAGACGCGCTGATGTAGTGCTCGAATGGGTCATTGTTGACTATCGCCGGGTTGAAGAGTGAGTTTTAGGGGTGTTAGAAGCTGGTAAAATTCCGGCGGGAAAGAATAGACAAGCCATAAGGTTGTGTGTAATTTTTTATATTGGTGTAATGACGTAAAAAGGTAAGTGTACTTGAGATAAGAGGGTATGAAATGGGATGCTTAAGCCTTGTACCTTGTAGCTTCAAAGAAACCGGACTTTATCGGTGGCGTCAGTATAGAGACAGTGATTAGTGATCAAGATGTCATCGTAGCGACTGTCGTTACGAAAGTTCATAAATTAATCAAAAAGGCTGGAAGAGTGTTTCTGCTACAAAGAGGAGATAAGCAGTTCTTGGCATCTCACTTAGACAATGAACTGACCTCATTTACTTTCAGTATGATGGACATAGAGGAATTATGAGGAAAGTTCACACAGACTGTAAATCGTGCTCTGGACACGTACTGGTATGTGCCTAGTAAGTGGATTATGCACGGAATATGCCCACCTTCATTTAACAACTAATTCCGAAAAATGCTGAGCGGGAAAAGGCAGAAGTACTCGCGGTTCAAAAGAGAAAGCGCGAATGACGACAGGCAAAGGTTAGTAGACATTCGTGTGTCTATGCGTGAAGCATACATTCACTAGCAGATCACATATTTAGACATTTCTGAAAGGTATTTGTGGTGTTACCGCCAGACACCACACTTGCTAGGTGGTAGCCTTTTAAATCGGCGGCGGTCCGTTAGTATACGTCGGACTCGCGTGTCGCAACTATCAGTGATTGCAGACCGAGCGCCGCCACACGGCAGGTCTAGTCTAGAGCGACTCCGTAGCACTCGCCCCAGTTGAACAGCCGACTTTGCTAGCGAAGGTTCACTGCCTCCATCCGCTCTCATTTGCAGAGACGTCAGTTTAGCATAGCCTTCAGCTACGCCATTTGCTACGACCTAGCAAGGCGCCATATTCGGTTCCTATGTCTTCTGAGCAGATAATATTGTGACCCATGTACCGTCAAGAGCGACGTTCATCATTAATGGATTACAGTTAAGTATCAACTAATTACGTCCGCTTTCTGAATTCTAATTCCTTGTCGTGTTCCAGACCTCACGTCAGTACAGTCCTTCCCTCCTCACGCCAGCCTGCGTGAGCTGAAACGCGTGCATTTCGGCCTCCATTCGTAACACGGTGTTGGCTCTTCAGCCAACACAACAGTATTAAATGCGGGTCCTTCTGCAGATTGTTAATGAAGGTACGAGGATATGGAATAGGTCCCCAGATATGTATGTCGAAGACATTTAACTTAACAGGACCCAGTATAGGTTCCTCGACGGCGAGTGTTCATCGGAGGCAAGGACATCGTCAGGAGCACCCCAGGGAAGAGTGATAACAGCAGTGTTATTGCCTATATACATTTATGACAGACAGGGTGGGCAGCAACCTGCGTGTTTGTGCTGTTGGTGCTGTGGTGTACGGGAAGGTGTCAAATTCAGGTGACTGTTCTATGATACAAGATGACTTAGAAAAGATTTGTAGCTGGTGTGACGAATGTCAAGTTAATGCAGATGAGTAGGCAAAACAAATCCGTAATATTCGAATACAGCGGTAGTAGTGTCGTGCGTGATGCAGTCACGTGGTTTTGATATCTCAGCTTAACGTTGCAAAGCGATATGAAATGAAATGAGCATGTGAGCATTGTCGTAGGAAGGCAAATGGTCAACTCTGGTTTATTGGGAGAATTTAGGGAAAGAGTGGTTCATCTGTAAACGAGACCACATTTAGGAAACTAGTGTCATCTATTCTTGAGTACTGCTCGAGTGTTGTGGATCTAAAAGAGATAAGATTAAAAGAAGACATAGAAGCATCACAGACGTGGGTTGCTAGAATTTTTATCGATTGATCGAACAACATGTAAGCATTACGGAGGTGCATTGGGAACACAAAGAGGAATCCGTGGAGGGAAGGCGACGTTTTTGGAGGAGCACTGTTGAGAAAATTTAGAGGACCGGCATTTGAAGCTGACTACAGAACGATTGTACTGCTGCTGATATACGTTTCATGTAAGAAGCAGGAAGATAACAGACGACAAATTAGGGTTCATACGGAGGCACCGTAGTGGTACAGGGTACCCACCACCACGAACCGTACAGTGGCAAGCGGAGTATGTACGCAGCTGTAGAGGTAGATGTAGTTGATACGGTTGTTTTTTTCTGGTTTACATACTGGTTTCGAAGATATATTAGGAAGAGAAGAAGGTGTAGTTGCGCGATGAGTAGGTGTAGGGTGCGATTTGAGGAAGAACCCATATATGGAAGACGAGGTGGATTACATGCCTCTCGACGATTTCAAGAGATTTGTATAATTTGGAAGGAGCAGATGTGCAGGCAAAAATGGAGTAAGCTAGGTTGGGTGACGGATTTATAACTTCCGAAGCCACAGTCTCGATATCTACAAGCGCTACACGCCGTAATGAAGGTGGAGTCCTCAAAACAGCCTTTTATAGACCACTGCAAGTGTGGTCCATTTGTTCAGAAGCTGTATATTGGCCCTAAATGTACTTCCTGTACCTCCATCTTTCGTAGCGAATCTGATGGGCTGTGGTATCATAGTAGGTAGGCTCACGCGATCAGAAGGCTCACCAGCACCCCACCATTCGAAGCTAAAACACGAAGGAACTCACAACGATCTGAAAAATACCGATTAGGGAGCAGTAATATTATGACAGAGTGCTGCAACTAAAACCATTAGTTACTAATTTTATACCTCACACATAAGAAGTTGTTTACAAATTCTTCACACGAGGAGGTCATAATACTACAGCTGCGCAGAACGAATAACTCCACCGCAGTAGAAACTATGAATGGGCATGCGATGCAGAAACTGAAGGATGTGCTGCGAATTTCTATATGTGACAGGTACTCTGGCGCTGTGTGCCTCAAAATCCACGGATAGAGTAAGGTTCCAATACCTCTACTGGCAGAGTAATTTCTACTTACTTCTACTTCGAATGGTGCTTCCCTAGATAGATGTAAAGGTTTTACATCCTATAGCTGCGAACATGTTACTTTGACTGTCATGGTGACATTTATGAATATCAACTGAAAATACAAATTACGAAAACTATGTACAAATATTATTTTTCACACTAGGCGCTTCGGAGAATTATACCTTTCATCATCAGTTGGATTTACTTCAGCTAATATGGCACACATGACATTTGTGTATGACATTTTGTGGACAGCTTGTGGCACTATTTGGCTACCCAAGACAAAAAAAAATCTTTTAGCCAAAGGCTGAAAGTAATGCGGAATTTTGGTTGCATAAGGAACAGAAATTTAACTGCAGATTTTTTTTCAGTTGTCACAACGTACTTTTACGAACACATATTCGTTGCATACGCATTCTACAAACGAAATTAAAGGAGGACGGCCGATTAGCAATTAACATTTACAAAGGCTATATAAAATACAATTGATTTCTCCTCGACAAATTTCTTACAATATATTTAATTGTTATAATCATTCTGTTTAATTGATACTGTATGTAATAGGGTCAGCCGAAAAAATCAACTTTTTATTTATTGTCTAAACACGACACTGCAGAAAAATGCTAGTTAGGGTGAAGAAAACAGAGAGAAAGTCAGATCAATTCATATCTTCCAATTTCAAATGCACATTTTCTGGAAATTTGCAAAAATCTCATTTATACGGTAATTTTAATATTTTTACCTTGCCAATCTCCAGACACCTACCTCAAACTTTTATGCTTGGAACAACATAAAATATTGCTGAAATAGTATTTGAATTTGTCAACAATTTTCGGTAGGGCGTTGCCTTCAAAGTTGATGGAAAATATGAAAAATTGACTTAAAAAGATAGCTCACAGCTGAAGGATAAAACTATTAACAGCTTATTCTCTTTTATTTCGCTCAAACAGGCTGTTACTGGAATAAGTACAACTACTGTGGTCGTTGATACCTTGTTATGCGCCCACTTCAATGTATTAGTTATTATTTCTCTGCGTCTAATTGTCTTCCCGGAAACACATCATGTAATTTCGCATCTGATGTTCTCTGCACAGGCCAACTGCACCACTAAGTGGACTATGCCTGTCAATACCGACTAACCATTTTGCAACCATGCGTCCACAATTCAACACTTGACCTGATAGCAAGGGAAAATAAACATTAATGGCTAGCTTTCAAATGGTTCAAATGGCTCTGAGCACTATGGGACCCAACATCTATGGTCATCAGTCCCCTAGAACTTAGAACTACTTAAACCTAACTAACCTAAGGACAGCACACAACACCCAGCCATCACGAGGCAGAGAAAATCCCTGACCCCGCCGGGAATTGAACCCGGGAACCCGGGCGTGGGAAGCGAGAACGCTACCGCACGACCACGAGATGCGGGCAATGGCTAGCTTTGGTCACATGTACTTGGAGGTAGTAGCCGATCTAAAAGCATACTGCTCCTAACAGCTATGAAGTAAATATCCTCTGCCACCAATAAAAATATCTGCTCTTCACTCCTAACGCCCAGTGTAAGTTAAAACATTTAAAAATAGTTTAGAAACTCAGTAGCATTTTTAAGTAAAAATCTTTTTAGATTCAGATAATGAAAGATACTGAAATATTTTAAATACTAAAGACTTCCAAGAAAATAACATAGAGTCTCTTAGTTGTATTACTTGTGCACAGCTGAATACATTTGGAAAAATGATTTCTTGCTGAAGTTAGGCATGGCCGATCTTGACAGCAGAGTCCTTCTAATTAAGCCGTCTCTACAGTCAGCTCCGAAAATTATTCACGATGCTTCCAAGTCGAGATTCACACATCACTCAACCTCCTGTGCGTGAAACGGGATTTCGTGTTTATTATACTCCATTAGGGACTGAACCACAATGAATATATGATTTAGTCCCATCGTCACTGTCTTCCCTCAGCCGTGCACGAGAAGATAGCTCACAGCCCACTTAGTTAATCATCTTTGAGTAGTTATGAGCATCGAAATTGAGCGTTGGCATAGTGAATGTTCTGTTAGTTCCCATCTCTTGATCTATGATTCTCTGGGTGGCCCAAAGAACTACTGCATTCAGTAATGATATCAGTAACACAAATTAAGTCTTCTAACAGGTAACATGATTTTACTGATTGACACATAAGTTCTGGGCCGTTTGTAAAGTATTTACTAGTTTTAATATTAATAAACACTAGAATGTATGACGTCAAAATAAATACAACCATTTCTTCAAGTTGGGATGTGAGACTTTATTCAGTCAAGTACAATCTGAGAGTTCTATTTGGTATGGAGAGCCTCCTGGAGTATGAAAAGGGACCGGAATCACCTACATCCAACGTAACTTTATGATTTATCTCCTAAGGAAATACCAAGCAGATATTGTTAATTCTTACTTAGCATATTTCTGTCTTTTTTGTGGATCTGACAATCAACGTTCTTCAAGCCAATCGTCAAATGTTTTCTTATAGTCAGCTTTGCACCGATTGACCCTTTCAGATTTCTCGGACCTGTTGAGGTCGTTCCACCCTTTAGGAAATAAAACAGATGGTGAAATGGGACGTCATTGAACTGAAAAAGGCAAACCGCCAGTTTTAAAGGTTTCTCCAGACATATTTTCATTATTTGAATCAGACCATTTTCACAACTTACATTAACCACCATGCCACCACATCCTAAAACAACCAATTTTTCAAGAGAACTGTCACAACCATTTATATAAGAAATAACAGAAGAGACAATATTTTCGGAACTTGCATGTGTGGGAGTAACATAGCGATTGAGCACTGAACCGGGCTCGACAGTTACAAAGTACTGCTTTTATAGATCTACGAAGTCATTACCAGTGAGCTAAATCCATCACCAACGTATTACCTCTCCGCTCATCCAACTAAATACCTTGTAGAAGCACTTCGTCACGTTTACTGCGCAGTTCAGTCCTAAAATATTGTTTTCCCCTTCTTATCTCGTTTTGGCAAGCTTGGGGGATGAATCTGAATGGATAATTACTACAAAGTTGTGCAAAACAACTGATGTCGTTATACTGGTTGGGTGATATGAAACGCCATGGCGATCGCATAATAACGTAGTAGATTTTAACTGCACTCTCTTCTGTCAGTTGCAGGAAACTATTTGCCCACTTCATATTCACTAGACAGATGTCGATTTTCAGTTCCAACAACATAAAAAAAAGTCACAGGACAAAGGAATTATCAAAATAGGAACGGAAATGGGCAGATGGAAAGTAGATGTTCAGACAAACGAAAGATTAGAGTTTCAGAAACATTGGATCATTTATTCTACAGGAAGTGCTTCACACGTTGAGCAAGTCAAATTTGCGTTGGTCCCTCTGTGGAGTTACTCGGCTTGGCACTGATCAACAGTGTTGATGGATGTCCTCATGAGAGATATCTCACCAAATTCTGACCAACTGGTGCGTTAAATCGCCGAAATCCTGAGATGGTTAGAGCGCCCTGCCGATAATGCTGCTGACATTTTCAATTGGAAATAGATCCGGCTGCCTTAATGGCCAAGGAAGGGTTTTACAAACATGAGGGCAAGCAGTAAAACCTCTTGTCGTGTGTGTGTGGGGGGGGGGGGGGAGGGAGGCTTGGGGGGGGGGATTATCGTCGACGTAACGCTGTGATATGTGTCGCCCATGACAGCCAAAGGGGTCTTGCTATGAAAATAAGTGGAACCGTAAAACATTACTGCTGGCTATCGGGCCACACGGTGGGTGAGGTTAGGTTGGTATCACATCGCAGTCTGGGAGGCTTATTTGGAAGCGAGACATGACACTCCTTCAGCCAATGAGATTCCAGCCCGGACTGCGGCGGGATTCCAACGTGACTATAGTGGCTGTCATCCACGGCATTGCGTTCTGTCAACGATATTATACACCTCGTCATGTTGCTTTTTCTTGCCAGCCTTTATGTATTCGCATTTCAGCAAGATAACGCCCGCCCGCACACGGCGAGAGTTTCTCTTGCTTGTCTTCGTGCCTGCCAAACCCGACGTTGGCCAGCAAGGTCGCCGAATTCCTCCCCAATAGAAAGCATAATGAGCAGGGCCCTCAAACCATCTCGTGATTTTGACGATCTAACCCACCACTTGGACAGAATTTGACACTACATCCCTCAGGACAGCATCCAAGGTTTTTCTTTCTGGTCTTAGAGTACATCACTGAAAAACGAATGACTGTCGCGTTCTCTCGTTTATAATGTTCTATTATATTTGATTGTTTCTGTCAAGTGTACTTCTTAAATTCCTCCTATTCCGTACTCTCTTAGTGAGTAAGTAAACCTTAACTCAACAATAAATATTTTCTTTGTTATTTAACAGTTACAGTTGACAGTAATAACACATTTATATAAATAGGCGTTTTTGTTACAAATGCAGATTACAGCAGTGAGTCAGTTCCAAGCTGTTACATCAAAATAATACGTAAATGTTTAGATGAACTCGTCGGTTTGTCGTACAAGATAATCTTTATTTTTATCTCGTTGGTATCATTTGGAAATCATAGGCTTTAATTTTTATCACAGAATTCATGCATAAGTTGTACGATTTTCTTTTTTGTAACGCCTTTAGTGGATGGTTTCTGAAACAGACCTTTCGTTTTGTTACCTACTTCACCGGCAACTTTTGAAAATTGACGCTGTTATGAACTAAAATTGTCAAGTTACACCTTTCTTGCGGAGAATACCGGATCACATGTTCAACAATAGAAAGCTTGGCGCTTGAAAAATTACTAGAGCAAACATGTGGCACTTAAATACGTGTCTTGCGGTTGTTTTCCTAGATAAAGATATACACTGATCAGTCAGATCATTATGACTACGTACCTAATAGCCGGTATGTCCACTTTTGGCACGGATAACAGCGGCGTCGCGTCGTGGCTTGGAAGCAGTGAGGTCTTGGTAGGTCGCTGGGGGGAGATGGCACCACATCTGAACACACAAGTCACAAAATTCCCAAAAATTCCGGGGAGGGGCGACGAGCCAAGTTCAGTCACATCACAGATATGTTTGGTCTGGTTCCGGTCTGGCGAGTTGAGGGTGTGGGGGGGAGGGGCAGCAGTCAATGGGAACTCGCCACTGTGTTCCTTGAACCACTCCATCACATTTCTGGCTTTGTGACAGGGAGCATTATCTTGTTGAAATAAGCCACTGCTGTCGGGAAACACGACCGTCATGAAGGGGTTTACGTGGTCTGCCACCAGTCATGGTGCCTTGAACGAGCTCCACTGGACTCAAGGATGCCCACGTGAATGTTCTCTAGAGCATAATGGAGCCTACACCATCTCGTCTCCTTCCCACAGTACAGATATCAAGGAACTGTCCCTTCGGAACATGACGGATTCGTGCCTTCCCATCGGCTTGATGGAGAAGCTATCGGAATCCATCAGACCATGCTCTGTCACTGCGCCAACGTCCAGTGCCGATGCTCTCGTACCCATTTCAGTCGTAATTGCTCATGTCATAGTGTTAACATTGGCACATGCGTGAGTCGTCGGCTGCGGAGGGCCATCATTGGGAGTATTCGCTGTACTGTGTGTTCAGACACACTTGCTCTCTGCCCAGTATTAACGTCTGATGTTAGTTCCGCCACAGTTCGCCGCCTGTCCTGTTTTACCAATCTGCCCATTCTGGGGCGTCAGACATCTGTGATGAGGGGTGGTCGCCCATCCCCACTAGACGTCGTTTCACCTTGGTTTCGCCACGTGTTGAAGACACTCACCAAAGCATTCCTCGAACACCCGACATATCGCGCAGTTTCCGAAATGCTCGTGCCGAGTCTCTGGGTCTTCAGAATCTGCCCTCGCCTTCCGCATTCTGCAGACGGACACATGCTCACTGACACTACATGCAAGGTGCGAGTGTCTGACAAGCAGTCATTCCTCGCCAGGTGACGCTGCTAACGCCTGGATGGAGTTATATCAGGAGTAGGTCGTTGGTCATAATGTTCTTGCTGATCACTGTAGTTTATCACCACAACGTCACAAAATAACATAAAAATATCTAGTTTGTAAATGACGATTTCAGTGATAACAAAAAGAGTGATTGATACACGCACCAAACACTAGGAACAATTGCCGATTGTGAGGACAGTGGCACAGAGAAATAGGGAGAGAGGACAGGTGGGGACTACCGCTTCCTTGACCTCTAGTAATGCAGAGAGCATGTGTGACAAGATTGGCTTAGGATTTTCCAGGTATTTTGTTAAACTCGGCTACTGTTTCACGATGAAAAGGTTTTGCCCGACTTATCATTGTCATCATGTTCTTTTAAAGCTGATCGCGCTATCATCTTCGTTGTCCTCATACTCTTCTGCCATAGAGTCTATAGTTGTAGTATTTCCTTGCTATCCTGGTTTGATCCGTATGTAGCAGACGGTCATGTAATTCCTCTCTGTACTCTTTTCTACTATTTCTAGAACATGGAGCTCCTCTCTTACTTCGTGGTACCTCTTTTAATCTTCATTTACATCCTGCCAACGGTCTTAGAAGTTTCATTCCTCACGCTGCGTAACTGTTTGGTCATTAAAATACATGTTTCAGGTCCAGGGAGCAGTAAAGGCACAGTTATAGTATTACAGAATTGAAACAGTGTCTCACGTAGTTTTAATCGGCACCGTTGCCTTAATTGTAGCTAACAGGTGCAAGTACCTCTGTAGTTTGTTTTCAAGATCATTAACATAAGCATGAGAGATTTGACAGCACAAGTAGTTGAATATATTGACTTGTTCCAGTATGATTTTAGCTTAAAGATTGTCTTTTTTGCATGATGCCATAGCGTTAGCTTTGTTTCTGGATGTTTTCAAGATGTATTGTTTTACAGTTACATGTAAGGATCACACAGCTTCTTCTAGACTGTTTCCCGTATCCTCGAGTACAATATTTACATCTGCAAAAAGCATTGAGGTAAGCACTATACGTCTCTGTGGGTAGGAATCTACCATTTTCTTTTGACATCAAGGTGACAATATCAGTTGTATCCCCCTTCGACTACTAGCTTATCTTTGGGGAGGGGGGGATGTATTGTTTGTTTGTGTGTGTGTGTGTGTGTGTGTGTGTGTGTGTGTGTGTGTGTGTGTGTGTGTGTGTGCGCGTGCGTGCGTGTGTCAATGATCCACGGAGCTATGATGGCGGGAACAACGCTCCTGGTAGGATCTCCCGTGCCACACTGATCAGTTGGTGAGATTCCAGTCAAAGTGTAATTCCTTCCTTATGGGGCTCCCGCCTTAAGAGTATGTGGGCAGCAACCACAAGGGCCCTTAGCTAAGCCTAACATTACTTCCACTTACTTGTGTCGGTCATCTACTATATTCTTTCCTATCAGTTTCCATTGTGTTCCCGGGTTCGATTCCCGGCGGGGTCAGGGATTATCTCTGCCTCGTGATGGCTGGGTGTTGTGTGCTGTCCTTAGGTTAGTTAGGTATAAGTAGTTCTAAGTTCTAGGGGACTGATGACCATAGATGTTAAGTCCCATAGTGCTCAGAGCCATTTGAACCATTTTAGTTTCCCTTGTGTAAGTCTCTGCATGTTTGAGACAGATGGTATTAGGTTTCGAGACCCGAGGGTGTCTTTCAGTTTCCTATTTTTACTGTTATTAGCTTAGCTAGGATGCCTAAAGGCGGCACCTTCACCACCTAGCTGCCCTGGCTACACTATTTTTACTGTTATTAGCTTAGCTAGGATGCCTAAAGGCGGCACCTTCACCACCTAGCTGCCCTGGCTACAGGCTGTTAACCTATAACGGGGGAAACAAATCATTGATTCACGATAAACAAGCGAATAAAAGCCGGACTGACACTAAGATGGCAACCAGGTCTGTGAAAAGAACTATGTCGTCGGACCAATAAATTATTGGAGATAGCCGTATCGAATACAAGAACTTAAACACCAAAGGCGAAAACTGATATAGCACTAATAACTAAAAAAAGAAAAAGAACAGAGCTAATGCGTTAAATGGAGAGATTACGTTTTGACTGATGCACAGCAGAGTGGATATGAGTAAAAGCGTTTGAGTAAGAGATCAAGACCTGTAAAAATGTATGTACATTCATACACTACCATTAATGCAGGAAAATTCTGACCAGTGTCTGGAGGGAGCTGAAATAGAATTGCCACAATATAGCGTGGAATTTAAAATGTATACGACAAATGAGGAAGTCTTCAAAATGCATACTTCGCAAGTTTACCGAGTGAGAAATTTACGTATATCAGCTGAGGATGAATAAGATGTTAAAAGATTCAAAAATAGACCTATAGATAAATGAAAAATGGAGAGAAATTACTGATACAATAAGAAAATCAGCTGCAGAGGCTATAGGAAAGTGGGGAAAATACTTACCTAAAATCATCACAAGAAGCGTACAAGATCACACTGAAATTATAAGACAAATAGCATTAATTAAAAGAGAAACGAGGAAAGTGAGAAGGCACTGTTGGTAATACTACACCCGTGGAAAACAAATAAGAGCTTATAAATAATAACAGCTCTCAATGAAAAGGAAAAAAGATACACGTCAGTAGAATAACATCTCAGATGAAACATTGCCAGACTACTTCCAAAACCCATAGACAGGGAAAGAAGAAAATGTTGTAACAGCACAGTAAGATGTGAATGCAGACCTACGCTCCCTGGAACAACTGGAAGGTGCAGTAGGGGTCCATGAGAAACGGAAAAAGTCGTGGGGAAGAAAAAATAAATTCATAGCTTATTAAATTTTCCTATGAAAATCGGAAAATGAGGGCCCTAAAATTTATAAATCTTTGCTGGAAGAACAGACATGTTAAGGAAGGCTGGCAGAGGCCTGTATTCTTATCTATATTTCAAAAAGGAGATCGGAATGACTGCAATGGTAACAGAGGTGTAACGTTATTAAACTGTTGATATAAGTTACGTGCCGAGATACTTTAGACAAGAGTAACTTCTTTAACAGAGGCTTTTCTGATGGAAAAACAAAATGATTTTAGACGATCACACATATAACGTATCTTCTTTACAAAGCACATAGTAGAAACGCATAGAGAGTTTAGTCTACCAACATTGTAAGGTGTCAGGCAAATCCAACACCTTCCACGAAAACCCTGACATGATAGCAAACCCGGCAGTACGTCACATAGCTCCGAATAAATCCTGACATTAGATTAACCAAAGTAATACGATCAACGTGTGAGCAAATGGAGTACCACAGACTAACACAAGAACGCCTAAATGCATGTCATACATTCCCACCGTGAAACAGACGCAGTTCCGTGGGGAGAAACGAGAACAGAAGTCGAGAGCAGAGCTGTGTAGGCTAGAAGGCCCTACGATAAGGGACGGACACCCACGTCGCCGGCCAACCGCCAAGAGCAGCCCCCAACCTATGTTAAAGGTAGAGCCCTCCAGAATAGCAGTATAGATCTTGTGACAACACTAAATGGGTCACACCAGCTACCAGTTTTAGCATGAGACTATACGCGTCTCTGTTACGTAGCAAACATTAAAAACATTGCCCCAACACGAAAAGTATAACGTTTCTCATTGGATAGACAGAATATTTGTAGGCGTAGCTTAAGGTTAACATTGAGACCCTGATTGGTCAGTTGAAAACACAGCCAGATACCTTGTTCTAAAACCCACTTCAGTAAATTGTAGTAAGGAGAAGTCAGAGAGAGTTGCTTCTGAGACGGCGAGGTGTGTGGAGCTGCGCCTCCTGCCGACCCTGACGCTGACTAACCACCGACAAGGTAATGAACGCACGTGATGCCGCATAAGAGTGCATAAGGCTTCACTCAGAACTGCAGAAGTCTCATCTGTTACATCCCCTTTTTGCGTAATACTAGATCGTCAATTAAAGCTCATGGTATTCACATTTGTTACTTGAAGTTAAAATCTGAAATGCGATGATTTTTCTGTTATATAATTATTGAGAAGCCATATCAGCCACTGTAATTTACGACAAGTTAAATAAGTAATTAAAGATAATTGAGGGTCACTGTAGACCATTTTTGATAGTTTTCTCTTTTATGAAACTTAATTTAAACCTAGATTATGGATGTGATATGGCATAGGTCATCCTTCAATTCACTGTAGAACTTGGAAACCCATTCAGGGAATATTCGTTCACATTTTTGTTGAACGTAGTTGGTTTTTATCATCCTGTATTAAAATATTTCCTTTCATCAATAGCACAATTTATAAACAATGTTTTGTGAGTTGAATAAAAGTTCCAATGGTAAACTTAACTATTTTTTCGATGTTATTTTACCAGCTAACTAAAAATAGGAAAGCCTTGAACCCCTTCCACTAAATTTTGTTAGTATTAAGATTCTTTTACAGGGAGTGCAGTGGAGCTAACGCTCAAATCATTAAGCACTTGATTATATCTTTACTAGTCTCACTGAACTCTTCTGATCTCTACATGTCATGTGTGGTCTGGCGTCTCTTTACCAGCAACAGGTCCCAGGTTCAAACTAGTCAATTCCCTAAAAGACACGCTCAGAGCGTCGTTGCGCGAAAGTGGTAGGGAGACACGACTTAGAACAGACACCACGCAGAATGTTAGAACATATGTTTATTTTATTTGTTTATTTATGTATTCCGTCTCATCTGATAAAGCCCACCAGGCCGTCTCTTACATCGGACCAGAGTTTCACGCATACGATACCTTACCTCGTTCATAGTTAACATACGAAATGACTGTTTTAATATGACAAATATGATTACAAAAAATTTTAAAATGATTTGTGTGCCTGAAGTGGCAGTGTGACTGACTGTATGTACTGTAGCACTACTGTGTGTACTAGCACTACAGCAGCTGCCGCCGCTAATAGTTATAACAATTATGATGGCAGTAATATCAATAGTGGTAGTAGCAGATGCTGTAAGAATCTATAGGTGTATAAATTAGATGTTTTCAGATATAGCGAATTCTGAGAAAAGGAAGTTTAAGGCTGCTGCATCGACTAAAAATGTGGTGTCACCGCCAGACACCACACTTGCTAGGTGGTAGCCTTTAAATCGGCCGCGGTCCGTTAGTGATTGCAGACCGAGCGCCGCCACACGGCAGGTCTAGAGAGACTTCCTAGCACTCGCCACAGTTGAATAACCGACTTTGCTAGCGATGGTTCACTGACAAAATACGCTCTCATTAGCCGAGACGATAGTTAGCATAGCCTTCAGCTACATCATTTGCTACGACCTAGCAAGGCGCCATTATCAGTTGCTATTGATCTTGTTAATCACGTACCGTCAGACCGACGTTCACCATTAATGGATTAAAGTTAAGTATTCCAACAGCCACGTCCGTTTTTTTTTTAAGTCTAATTTCCTTGTCCTGTTCCAGACCTCACGCCAGCCTGCGTGAGTTAAAACGCGTGCTTTTCGGCTTCCTCTAGTATTCCTGGGTTGGCTCTCCTGCCAATCCACAACAAAAAATACTGGGTAATGAGAAAGATCAGGATGGAAAGAGGGACGAACAGGGTAACGGGTATGCACAGAAACGATGGAAGTAATTATTCTTACTTCAGTACATACATGTATTCTGAAGTTGGATTCTCTAATATAACGCGGTAGTTTCCTCTGAAGTCGAGTGCCTGCTACTGAGAAAGACTTCGAGAAAGTGGCTGAACGATGGACTGCAACTCAAAGAATTTTTCTGTGATGTGAGCGGGTGTTTCTGCCATGCTGTTCAGACAAGAGCGTTAAGGACGAGGACAGGTATGAGGGATGGTTTTCACTGATAAGACATTAGAGAAGACAGAGGGTATGGGAATCTCTGCGTTTGTCTGCACGCTGCAGGATAGCTGTGCATATGATGGTGAAATATGGTCAAAGAGAGTTTGACATTTAGAGGAGTCGTACAAGTGAGATCAACAACTGTGTTTTGTGAAAAAACAATGGATCGAACAAAAAGTTTTAACTCTCTTTACAATAATGTTGTGGGTGTCCAATACGAAATGTGGCGTATTGACACCAAATGTAGTGCGTGGTTGCCAGGAGGTGTCATATTAAAACTCGGTGAGAACTTTCCAAATGATTTATTCGTTTCCACTACAGTTTTTCGTTCACCTCGTTCTGTGTCAAAAGGCCGGCACCTTACCCAGCGGTCACTGTCCTCGTTGTCTCCAGGCTGCTCCACCGGGAGCCGTAGGCCAGTCCCACTGCTGCTTCTTCGCTCGCTGGCGTAGCACCATGGACTGGGACGCTGTCCCCCCGTCTGTTGCTGCGTGTAGCCCTGCGGTGTGACACGTCTCGCCGTCCAGGAGAGCTGCCACACTTGAATGCATCTCGTTAGAAAACAACACCTATTTACACTCGGCTGTATGTTTCGCTAACGCGTCTTCGCTTCACATATGCACCATACCCCGGTTGCGACAGTGGTCCCCTTCTGCCTATAGCTTGCGCCATGCGAACCACTGCGTTACTCTTTTCAGCGGTTCGACGGCCCTGCGGCCTCCATTCCACTTCGCAACCGCTGGTCAGCCTAACTTACTGCAATCCGGTCCGCACCTGGCTGTAACTTGTGCTCAGAATATCGCACAAAACTAACTTTCCTTATCCTAAGCATTGGTGCTGCTACAATATTAATTTAATGGTCAGTATGTAATTAAAGAAAAACTTGTAAAATTATAATATAATTGTACAAACAGGACTTAAAAGTATGAGGAAAGTAACAAAAATTTAGTTTTATATAGTTACTAATATTCATGTATGTCTCTGCAGCATTCAGACTTGGACCCTTACCAAACGACACGGAAATAAGATCCAGTCGTTTGAAGTAAGATTCCTAAGAGCAGCGAAAGCACGTGTAAAAATTCGAAAAATTAAAAATGAAGATATTAGAAAAGATGTAAGTATGCTGTTTATGTTTTCTTATTGGTAACGCCACGTAGCGCTCTATATGAAAAATCACTGGCTGTGCTGTGTGCAGTCTGTGGCTAGTTTGCATTGTTGTCTGCCATTGTAGTGTTGGGCAGCGGCAGCTGGATGTGAACAGCGCGTAGCGTTGCGCAGTTGGAGGTGAGCCGCCAGCAGTGGTGGATGTGGGGAGAGAGATGGCGGAGTTTGGAAATTTGTAAGATATACAATGATCTGTTATGTATATTATGAGTTTTCAACATTATTAAGGTAAATACATTGTTTGTTCTCTATTAAAATCTTTCATTTGCTATGCCTATCAGTAGTTAGTGCCTTCAGTAGCTTGAATCTTTTATTTAGCTGCCAGTAGTGGCGCTCGCTGTATTGCAGTAGTTCGAGTAACCAAGATTTTAGGTGAGGTAAGTGATTTGTGAAAGGTATAGGTTAATGTTACTCAGGGCCATTCTTTTGTAGGAATTTTTGAAAGTCAGATTGCGTTGCGCTAAAAAATATTGTGTGTCAGTATAAGGACAGTCTTGTATAATTGTTCAAAGAGGACGTTTCAAAGATTTAAAAATTGTACCAATAAACGGTGTAATAGATTAATACAGGAAAAGTTGGCAAATTAGGGAAACTGTGCATATCAAACAAAATAAAATTTAAAATTATAGTACGGTATAAAAATACTCATTTCCACAGGAAAATAAAAAAAAACATAAATGTAGTATTGTGAATTTCAAGAGGTCACTGATTTAAACAAACCAGTTTCCTACCAGGTCAGTGGATAAATTTGAGAAGACAGGTTGAAGAGTTTGCTGGTGCTGTGGAACTGTAGTTATAATAACGGAAATTTGTATATTTCACTCTTCAGGCACCAGCGAGTGGGTATTTATTCGTTACATGCAGTGTATCGTATCATTTATGTCTGTATAAATGAGTTAAATTCGCATAAAACAGTATAGGAAACTAAGCATAAAACCTTTGTCGTACAACTGCGGAACAGCTGAATGCAATACTGTTGCTGTCTGATTTTACCAACAGTATCATTTAAGCTCATTATCTACATTCGTATTGTCTCCATACACATTTTCGGCGCATAGTTCAGTGGTTTTACTTTTCTCGGACACGATAGTATAATACTTCAACGTTTACCTGGCTATTCACATACAAAAACTACCATTTAAAATATTTTAAGTCTTTGCGTGTCAGCACACGTCAGATATTGCGAGTCTTTCTGTCGTTTTGTCTTTCGTGGAGTGTATTCGTGGCCGATGTGGGTAATATTTAGTTAATTCGCGCATTTTTCATCGAACTTTTACATATTTCATGTTATTTATAACGTCTACACAAGAATTTCACAACTAACCGACATATATTTTAACAAAAGAAGTGTTAACAGATTGGATACTATCGTTTACATACTGAAACTCACTTACTTGTGTGAATTTTCAGAAAAGTTTTACAATACATGAAATTCGTAATGTAGTGCGCAGAACATAAGTAAAAGTAAGTAGGAAAAATAAAAGTTGAAGTTTTTAAAAAGCTCTTTTATCTGCGTATGAATATGCCCTGTAGTTTATGCTGTAACGTCTATCTGTTACGACCATATGGCGAATATTTCGAACAGAGAAAGAAACTGTTGGCGATTCGTTGCCGCGTCCCTTTAGAAGTGCTCAAAACACAGGCCACGGCTGAATGGTCTGTCGACAATCAGATAAAAAATATGAGTAATTTCCTTGTTTCCTTCTGAAACCAGCGGAAACAGCTGGTATGGCCGCGCGAGGTATCTAAAACTCGCATCTCTTTCTGACGCTTTGAAGCGCAGACGACTGACATTTATAAATGGATTCTGATCGCAGAACGATAAAGCGTTATAGAATGTGAGTCCTGCTTTCCGTCACTGACGCTCTAAACACCGACTCAAAGCATTGAGAGTCGGTCTTGCACAGCCGTCATTTCTAAAAGGCCTCTCTTTTATGTTTCGTCAGCTCTGTTAAACGAAAGCTATCGCCCTCCTTTACCAACCGCACATTCGTCCTTTTGTCTGTTGTTGTCGTTCTCGTTAAATGTTGGCATGAATGTACTTTATTTATCTCTGTTATTATTCGGGTTACTGGAAGTGGAAGAATAGCAGCATACAACAGGAACACAGCAAAAGTTCTCTACATTTCTTCCTAGTAGTAGAAAGAAAGCAAACGAATACACACATGCAAAACTGGTATGTTGATTGACTATGTTGCTACATAAGCAGAATGGTTTTTCAGTCCATACTCAATTTTTCGAACGCCGTTACTGCTATAAATGCACCACGTATACCTGTTAACACTCCCATAACGATCATCTGCTATCGACAGGGGTTCTCATTACCCAACGTGTTGAGGTACAAAACAAATTTGCATTGCCACGTTTCAGGAGTGAGTAGCAAAGGCCGCGACGTCACTATGCCCAAAGTATTATTTACCCTGGTAAGCAATTACGGAGCTGGTTCCACTCAACCGACAGGCAAAGGCACTTCACGTCCCCGCCATGTCCCATGGTAGTAGTAGAGGATCGCAGACAGTATGGTAACAGTATTGTCTTTCACCGGGTAACACACTTTTCTCGGTGAGCTTATTCGGAGACTATTTGGCAAAAACAGGACTACAATGTAACAGAATAAGAATTCTGCTATAGACTCTAACGTGGACAAGAACACACCTACCTACCGAGCGAGGTGGCGCAGTGGTTAGACACTGGACTCGCATTCGGGAGGACGACGGTTCAATCCCGCGTCCGGCCATCATGATTTAGGTTTTCCGTGATTTCCCTATATCGCTCCAGGCAAATGCCGGGATGGTTCCTTTCAAAGGGCACGGCCGACTTCCTTCCCCATCCTTCCCTCATCTGATGAGACCGATGACCTCGCTGTCTGGTCTCTTTCCCCCAATAAACCAACACACCTATCCTCACCGAAATGAAATGGCAGACAACCTAGCAAAAGAGGCGTCCAGATGGATAGAAGAAGTAAGTAACAACAAAGATACATATTTTTTACGAAACAAATGTCACGAGAAACAGTTCTGTAAGAACAGGAGATAGAGTAGCAAGTCCACAAAAGTAATTATTATAAAAGCGTACGACTACTTGCCGTGGTACAACAAAGAATGGCAGTTTAGATTCTAATCTCTCCAAACTTCACATCGAAGCCAACAACATACAGACGCTGGGTAAACGTATGGAAACACCGGTACACAAGCACGCTTGAACATAAACGCACATACCAACCAAGCCTGCAGACAAGGCTGTTGTATTTGACCACGAGCCGGCCGCTGGTGGCCGAGCGGTTCTGGGCGCTTCAGTCTGGAACCGCGCGACCGCTACGGTCGCAGGTTCGACTCCTGCCTCGGGCATGGATGTGTGCGATGTCCTTAGGTTAGTTAGGTTTAAGTAGTTCTAAGTTCTAGGGGACTGATGACCTCAGATGTTAAGTCCCATAGTGCTCAGAGCCATTTGAACCATTTTTTTGACCACGATCGGCATCTGTGCAGTGTCCTCAGTACTTTGCAAACCTCAGTTTTGGTCAACACAGTGTTCTTTGTAGATCTGAGTGCTTTATGTCGGACCTAAGTGAATTCGAAACCGGGTAAGTTGTTGCCGGTCGTATGGTGGGTGCATCCGTAACCAAGATAGCCGAAGTTCTCGGTGTTTCAAGAGGCACCGTGCAATATGTACCGCGTACTGGAAAAGCCGGAAAACAATGATCCAAAAAATGTTTCAAATGGCTCTAAGCACTATGGGACTTAACGTCTGAGGTCATAAGTCCCCTAGACTTAGAACTACTTAAACCTAACTAACCTAAGGACATCATACACATCCATGCCCGAGGCAGGATTCGAACCTGCGACCATAGCAGCAGCGCGGTTCCAGACTGAAGCGCCCAGAACCGAAACATGATCCATAAAGCCACAACACGGATTAATGTGTGTGTTGGTCGATCGTGACAGGCTCTCGTTCAAGAAGATAGTGGCGAGCAGTAGGAGGGCCACGGAACTGAATATCGCACTCGCTAACCTACCGAGCTACAGAAGAATGCTGAAGATAAGGTGGGTAGATAACGTAACTAATGAGGAGGTATTGAATAGTATTGGGGAGAAGAGAAGTTTGTGGCACAACTTGACTAGAAGAAGGGATCGGTTGGTAGGACATGTTTTGAGGCATCAAGGGATCACCAGTTTAGCATTGGAGGGCAGCGTGGAGGGTAAAAATCGTAGAGGGAGACCAAGAGATCAATACACTAAGCAGATTCAGAAGGATGTAAGTTGTAGTAGGTACTGGGAGATGAAGAAGCTTGCACAGGATAGAGTAGCATGGAGAGCTGCATCAAACCAGTCTCAGGACTGAAGACCACAACAACAACAACAACCTACCGAGCGAGGTGGCGCAGTGGTTAGGACCCTGGACTCGCATTCGGTAGGACGACGGTTCAAACCAGCGTCCGGACATCCAGATTGAAGTTTTCCGTGATTTCCCTAAATTGCTCCAGGTAAAACTCAGGATGGTTCCTTTGAAAGGGCATCGTCGATTTCCTTTCCATTCCTTGACACGATCCGAGATTGTGCTCAGTCTCTAATGACAGTGTGAATGGGGCGTTAAACCCAATATGCTCAGTCTCTAATGACAGTGTCAATGGGGCCTTAAACCCAATCTTCCTTCCTTCCTCCTTCACTCGCGAACCCTTTCAGCACCGGAACAACGCGGACGGAGCAACAGTGAAACATGGTGCCGAAGCCATGCAGCAGTGGAAGGAAGGTATCTGGTCGGATGAGTCTTGTTTCACACTGTTTTCAACTCCTGGTCGAGTTTACGTCTGTCTGTCCTAACGATGCGGAACTGCTTTTCAGGGGTTCGGACAGCCATATGGTAATAGTCCATGGACCCCCAAGGTTACTGTGCAAGGCTACATTGCTGTCAAGGATTATGCGACCATTTTGGTTGATCAGGTCCACGCCACATCACAATATGTGACCCGCAGCGGTGATGCTGTGATCCAAGACGACACGGTCCTTGTTCACAGAGTTCACATCCTCCCGGACTGGGTTTGTGAGTGCAAGAATGAATTGTCGCATCTTCCCTGGCCACTACAGTCACCAGTTCTCAACGTTATTGAGCCTTTGATGTATGCGCTGGAGACATGGAACGTTGATCAGTATCTGCCTCTGTCATCGTTACATGAAGCTGCCACAGTTTTGTAGGAAGAATGCCATAAGGTTCCATTGAAACACACACATAGGACCTGTATTTATTCATTCCAAGGACTGAAAACTGTTTTGAGTGCCAATGATTTGGGCGTGGAAATGTGTTGTGTGTTTGGTGTTTGTATGTTTTTGCCCAACCCCTGTACAGGAAATCTGACGGCTACTATCAACATCTCAGGATAATCAATGGCGCCACATTTCTACACGCTGGGGACATATGTTGAATTTGGCCTGCTACCAGGAGGTACTTTAAAATAACGTGAGGCCTCGGAGCCGAAACACATTCTCTCCCTGAAAACTGAGCAGCTCCTCCACTCCATGGCGGAGGGGTGGCCGCCTCGCTTTACTGTCGCCTGCCGACGTACACACTTCGAGCGTCCTCATTTCTATCTATGTACCTCATAGCATAACACAATATTCCTCGCACAGCGTAGGTGCGGAGTTCTTCATATTAAGCCACGTGTGATTCTACGCAGTGCCATTAAATTTATGTTTGGAGAGACAAACGAGGAAATAAAAATATCATTAAAGAGTGTGCTTCAGAGGATTTCACGAACCAGCAACTATTTCAAGCCAGCTATTCCAATTGCACAATAAATATACTGCGCAGGTGAAGTTAAGGATCACTTTTTAGAAACCTCTTAATTGTCTCGCACTGCGATGTTGAAGTTTGAAATTTGGCTCAAAGATACCTACAACGTTCCTTTGTAATGGTGTAAAAGGATACTGCTCTGTAACGTCAACCTCAGGCTCGACGACGCAGCAAGGTGTCGGCACATGCCTAGAAAAGGCTAGAGATAAGGAGTTCAATGAGTTGTAAGGCGGGTTGATGATGTTGCCTTAGCACCAAACTTCTCCACCATTCTCCCCAATGCCACCGTGCACATTTCACTCTATCGGAAGGTCGCCACATCCACTATTACCCACATTTCACTCTTTTGACGCTTCTGCGGTTAATGTCAGGACCGTGACACACAGCGTTGAAATCGCGCGGTTGTCTTATGAATGGACGAGTAAGACATTTCAGACACACAGCTGCTCGAAATGGGAACGAAAAGGCTGCTGGGGATGCATAAAGGACGACAATATAATCACCCCATTTCCCCGGTCCACAGAATCCCACACATTTCACTGTCGAAAGCGGCAGTTCGCAGTGCGATGAGCAACACGAAGACGTTCTTGACAATCTTTGCTACTGCTGACACCCTCGGACGTTTCAGTCCTTCTCCAACGACGTTGTGGGGCTGCGTTCGCATCAAACATGGTCTGACCCCTTCGGCGCAGTGCGACTGCAACTTTTTCTGTCATGTACAAGTATGAACTACTAGGCAGCATTTAATACCACTGGACGAAATTTGAACGTGAACTGAAGCTGCTAAAGGTATCCAGTAAGGCTATTTCGGGCACTCTTGTGACTTGATGAGGGGGCATGAGACACTCACATACGCGTGAATGAAACCACAACATATCTCTCGAAGTTCTGGAAAACCTTCGGAGGCACCGACCTACCTTTATGGACAATTTTAAAAAGGAATTCTGCCATTCCATCTGTGGCATGACTCAGCAAACCCATGTTTAGTAGTATTAGTTTAAGACAGTCTTGGTTGCAATTTTGGTTTTTTTATTTATCAACTACGCGTTTCACCTTATTTAGGCATCTTCAGGCTGATTTTAATTTGGTATTTCTTACGACGATCCCTTAGACAGTGTAGCTAAAGGGCAACGTCGAGCACATCAGGACAACATCGCCTTCGTTAATCTCAGTAAATACTTCCTAGATGGACGTGAGTGACTCCAAGACCTGCATAACGTGTACGCGTTGACCTGATGTACTCGACGATGCCCTTTAGCCAGACTGTCTAAAGAGCCCGTATCGAAGTCCTAGGCGCTTGCAGACCGACGACCACTTTGATACCCTCCGATTCCGGATGTACTAATATGAGGCGAAAGGGCAGTATTGTAGCAGCGAAAGAGTGCCAGCGTAGCCTGCCTGCAGGCGAGGTGGTGCTTGGCGGGTGGGTGGCACCAATGGTTCTACCGAACTGTCGGGTCTCAGAAGGATCATTTTCCGGTTTATTCACCCATGTGTGAATGTCGTCACCCCCGCCCCCGTCCCCACCCCAAGGATACGTTCCACAGGAGGATCCCGTTCAAATTTCGTAGTATGATATTGAACGGTTCCTAGTAGTTCCGCCCTTTACACGAAAGCAAAAACTATGGTCGCACTGTGCTCCCCCCCCCCCCCCCCCGCCCCACCCTGCCTGCAGTCTTGTAGTGCTGATTCTGAGAGCGGCAGTATGTCTGCAATGTTTTTCTCCGCTATTCATAAGAAAACCGCATGATTTCAACGGTTCTGACCTCCTCTGCACACGTGTCAAAAGAAGGGGTGAAGTGTGGGTAAGACCCTTCTTACCCACACTTACCTTACCGTCATGTGACGCGTTTCCTGTGGCGATGGGCAGAATTATGGTTAAGTTTGGTGCTACTGTACCATCATTAACTAACCTTATACGTCGTATGAAGCAATATGTTGTAGCCTTTTCTTTTCGACACCTATCGACATCTCGGTGTTTGACCTCCCGCTGAGGCCAGGACTGGCGTCGCAAGGCAGTACGCTTTTTTACCATTACAGAGAAAGGATTTACACACGTTTGAGCCATATTTCAAACTTACCCTTCGCTACGGGTGGGTATTACGGGATTTCAGAGAGTGGTCCATTGATTCTGTTGCGCAGTGCCGGCCTCGGTGGTCTCGCGGTTCTAGGCGCGCAGTCCGGAACCGTGCGACTGCTACGGTCGCAGGTTCGAATCCTGCCTCGGCCATGGATGTGTGTGATGTCCTTAGGTTAGTTAGGTTTAAGTAGTTCTAAGTTCTAGGCGACTGATGACCACAGCAGTTGAGTCCCATAGTGCTCAGAGCCATTTTTTGTTGCGCAGTGTAGAATAAAAAAGGAGAAACACCACTAAAAGTTCCTTCCAAGACTCTACCACTTCATAAAATACGCGAAAGTAGGAGAAGAAAATTTAATTTTTAGATAGTGCTTAACAACAGTTTGTTAGGGCACTTAACGTAATTTCCACGTGACACACCTTCGGTATTTTCCTTAGTCACTATCATAATGCCAGTACGTGATATTGTCTACTACGCTTAATTTTTTATGTATTGCTTGTTATACGTGGTTCCTTGCGGCAGCACGTGTTCGGAATCGTTTTACTTTGGGTCACCCTTTGTTTTACGCAGCCACAGTAATGAGTCAATGCATTATGACCACCTGAATGAGATTTTCACTCTGCAGCGGAGTCTGCGCTGATATGAAACTTCCTGGCAGATTAAAACTGTGTGCCCGACCGAGACTCGAACTCGGGACCTTTGCCTTTCGCGGGCAAGTGCTCTACCAGCTGAGCTACCGAAGCACGACTCACGCCCGGTACTCACAGCATTACTTCTGGCAGTACCTCGTCTCCTACCTTCCATACTTTACAGAAGCTCTCCTGCGAACCTTGCAGGACTAGCACTCCTGAAAGAAAGGATATTCCGCAGACATGGCTTAGCCACAGCCTGGGGGATGTTTCCAGAATGAGATTTTCACTCTACAGCATAGTGTGGCTAAGCCATGTCTCCGCAATATCCTTTCTTTCAGGAGTGCTAGTCCTGCAAGGTTCGCAGGAGAGCTTCTGTAAAGTTTGGAAGGTAGGAGACGAGGTACTGCCAGAAGTAAAGCTGTGAGTACCGGGCGTGAGTCGTGATTCGGTAGCTCAGATGGTAGAGCACTTGCCCGCGAAAGGCAAAGGTCCCGAGTTCGAGTCTCGGTCGGGCACACAGTTTTAATCTGCCAGGAAGTTTCATTATGACCACCTGCTTAATAGGTTATTTGCTCGTCTTCGAAACGAAATACATAGATGATTCTGCGTATCAGGGATCTGAAAATTTCTTGGTATGTTAGTGGAGCTATGTCGCATTACATAACTACTCACAGATCACTCAATTCGCGTAAATAACTGGCCGCTGATATGCGTACGCGGTGATAGCGTCCGACAGTGAACCAGATGGGTTCCACAGAATTGACATTAGGCGAATTAGATCGCCGCGACATCAGCCTGAGTTCACTATAATGCTTCTCAAACCACTGTAGCACGGTTCTGGCTCCGAGACAAGAACAATTACACTGCTGAAAGATGGCATCGCCGTAGGGGAAGACATCAAACAAAGGGATGCAGGTGGCTCGCAGCTGTCGGCGTGTCTTCGGTTACTACCACAGGTCCCATGCAAGCACAAGAGAATGTCTCCCATAACATAATACTGCTCCCACCAGCCTGCGTCCGTGGCGCGATGCACAATTCGAGCTGCCTTCCACCTTGGTGACGGCCTTTGTGGAGATGACTTATTGTAACAAAAATGTGATTCACCCGAATAGCCGACATTGATCTACGGTCGATTACTGACGATCTCGTGCCCACTGCAAACTGACGACGTCATTGAGTCAACATGTGAACACGTAGGAGTGATCTGCTGCGGAGCTTCATGGTCGACAATTTACGATGAACGTTGTGCTCCGAAACAGTTGTGCGTGCACCAGCATTATGCAGAGATGCCACTGAAATCTGACACCAAGGAAGGCAGGCTTGGGTTGCGATTTTGGACGGAGCCGTTATCAGTTACTGTTGGTTACTTTATTTTTCAGTTACGTACACTTTATTTGGAAACAACAGCAAATAAAAGGTGACAATAAATTAATAAGTGTTCCACGGCTGAAGGCCTCAATGACAACAAATTCGAACTATTTATCGGCTGAAGGCCCCAATAGTGATAATTTAAAACAGCTTCACGGCTGAAGGCCTGAATAGCAATCTTAACAACCAGTTACACTACTTAAATCAGCAATTACAGTTATTAAAATATTTTTAAAAGGACAATCATCAAAATCTCACTGCTAGAATACCATCGTCTAATTAAAATTTTAAGACTAGTAACACCCACGGCTGAGGGCCTTAATGAGAACAAATTCAAAATATTTCTCGGCTGAAGGCCCCAATAGTAATAATTTAAAAGCTGTTTCACGGATGAAGGCCTGACTAACAATCTATTAAGACCCAGTTAACTTCTCCAACTTGCAATTACAGTTACTAAAATATTTTTTAAAGAACAATCATGAAAATCTCACTGCTAGAATACAATGGTCTAATTAAAATTTTAAGACAAGTAACACTCATGGCTGAAGGCCTTAATGACAACAAATTCAAACTACTTCTCGGCTGAAGGCTCCAGTAGTAATAATTTAAAACTGTTTCACGGCTGAAGGCCTGACTAGAAATCCTTATAAGAACCAGTTAAACACTTTCAAACCTGAAATTAGAGTCATTAAAATATATATTTAAAAAAAAAAACAATCAAATCTGATCAAACCAAGGGGGAGGGGGGGCCGCTGACGTTGCTCCAAGGATCGACCTGGGAAAATCCCTCAAAATTTCGCAAGCGATGAGACAGGCAGTCAAGAGTTGCCTTCATTTCATGAGATGGTAACTCAGACTAGTGTCAGTTTAAACGCATGACCAGGAACCGGAGTGCAGCGCTACGTCTTCAGACACTTGTGTTTAGAGGATGCGGAAGCAGAGAGGAACCACTACTACCAGAGCAGGAAAAAAAAAAAAAAACGCGCCACCCGGCCCATAAGTCAAGGAAACTATCGAACTACACGCCTTACCGGACAGCAGCGACAAGGCGAGGAAAAGTAAACAGCCGTAACATACACTAGGCTCCAGGGCAGGTAACTGGGGCGTTAGAGGCCACGAGGCAGGAAAAGTATCACTGGCTGAACTTCACAAATAATAATATATAGAATGCAACAATTAATAATAAGAAGTGGAGGAAGGCTAATTAGGTTCGCCTTCCCCAAAGGCTCCCTGTTCCTCATCTCGGCGACACTGCGAGCAGCAACACGCAAGCAAATGGCGAGATCTCACAATGGTGGAGGTTTCACTACTTGAAATAAGGCCCACTCAACTTTAACTTCCTGGATCCGATTGACAACGAGGTTGTACCCCTTGCGACTACAGCCCTTCCATCCGGCAGTGCATGCGTGCTGCCAGTGGTCCCGGCATGTTTCTCGCGCTGCGTGGACCTGGCTGCTCGTCCGTCCCCAACCAAACTGCTGACTCCACGACACGGAAACACCACAACATCGCCCCAAAGATAGTAGCACCAGTACTAGATATCGATAACCGCCGCTGCTGCCGCTAGCGTACAGAAACGCTTGCCAACGGAGTGGCGCCAATGAACTCAAGAAGGAGACGACAACCATAACTTGTAATGTTGTTGCATTAATTTGTTCTGAAAGCGGTGCTGATAGACAATAAAAGCGGGTTAAAAGCTGTGAGCTGTCTGGGGAAGTTAACCTTGCATTACTGAGCAACTGTTTCACCAGGTATCCAGTGTAGCTTACCAAATTCCCAACCAGACTAACATTAATTATAATCTTTTAATCGTCACACGACAACCGGTTATATATATATATATATATATATATATATATATATATATATATATATATATATATATATATATATATATATATATAACAGAATTTAAATAAAAAGAAATAAATCAGTTTATATTTGGAAATTTATATAACATTTATCATTGAAATTTGAGCATATTAAACTTGATTCATAACTAAACTGGTGCCTTATTTAGGATTGTGAAAATGTGAGTTTGTAATCTTACAGAACACATCAAATATGGAGCCAAGATTGGGAGACTGCATACAACACTGCATTCATAAAATAACACACGAAGAACGTTGAAACATATGCAAGAGGAAACTAACCACAACCAACCGACTGAATTTTCACCGAAAGAAGTTACGTTCGTAGCGCAATCCTGTCCGCCATGTAATTATCACACACTGGTATACTAAATTCATACTAACTCTCTGTGAAATCTTCCCAAAAAGAATAGCTGAGGGCTACTTTGATGATTACACCACATGCTTCACGTGGTCAACTTGGTTTGCACAAAGAGTGTAACTACACAATAATTTTGATAATTAAAATAAATTAGATACAAAAGCAATTTACAAAAGAAAAACCTAGAACTGGTTACTACCGTCTTACTATTAACCTGATGGTTCAAACAATTGTATAAGCACGTGGTACTGGTCTCACAAAGTACACCCCACGTGGGTTAAACATAAAGAAAAGTTGCTATATTGAAAAATATTGTCAAGACGAGACGTTATAATCTCACGCACATTCGCATTTAAGATTGATGATCTTAGACTTACTGATCAACACGTGGTTCCACTTTACTCACAAAGTAGTGACAAAGCAACTACTGGAAGATATTCTGAACTTCACACTCGAAATACACAGCGTTGCAATTTAAGATAACATTAGATATTTTAGAGCTAAACCTGAAATAAAGGTGATTAAATTTTCAGTTAGGCTACGGACTTACCAGACACGCGTTTAGCCGGAGATCTTACCACTTCAGACGCTCGCCGCGGACAGACTGACCTGGGCTCCTACCAAGGGTGCCTCCGTATACAAAACGGAAGTGACCAGAGAGGCAGATTCCTACACCAACATGACAAGGGACGGACAGGACAATACTAAGGATAGAAACCTCTTTGCTTTTAGAAAGCGTAGCTACCTGTTCCGACGTTGGTCCTACTGTTCTCTAGCAGACAGGCTTGTCTGCTACCATCAAGCATGCAACTAGAAATACATTTGTTCATTCATCCTCTCACACAGAAGGGAAGGGGGATGACAGTATCTTATGATATACAGTATATAAAAGAAAGCGCATGTAGGTTGCATATGAGAGTGTGTGACATGAATTACATATAAACTGTGTTTTAAAGTGCAGTAGTGTGACAGATCGTTCTTGTTTATGTATAAAAGTAACACGTTTCACTACTCAGTCTCCTCCCAGATAGTCAGAAACACCACAGTAAATTTAGAAGTGGAATGTATGCCGTAAATGACAACAGATTTAAGAAATTAACATGAAAGGAATCCAACAGAGACCTTTCAAACTATACCAAATAAACGGTGCCAACCTAGCAAAAGCACCAACGCGAGCCGCAGCAAGGCTCAGCCACAGATCACCATCTAACCTACCTTAAACACAAGCCTCCGAACCTGACGTTCCGTGGCCGGCAGGAGTGGCCGAGCGGTTCTAGGCGCTACCGTTTGGAACCGCGCGACTGCTACTGTCGCAGGTTCGAATCCTGCCTCGGGCATGGATGTGTGTCATGTCCTTAGGTTAGTTAGGTTTAAGTAGTTCCAAGATCTAAGGGACTGATGACCACAGAAGCTAAGTCCCATAGTGCTGAGAGCCAGCCGACGTTCCATGAAGAGTCGTGGACGTCCAACCATTTAGCGCCTAGTGGTAGTTTCGCTGTCCTTCTAGCTCTTTCCGTAGATGCTGACGACGGAAGCACGTCAGCATTCGACCAGATTCGTTTCCGAGACGTTCATAGACCCTGAGTAACAATAATCTGACTTTGACAAATAATAATGTGTCAAAGTCCTTTATTGGATTTCCCTATTTGCAACAATATCTTTGGTAGGGTGATTTCTCGTCCATGTCTGCTGTGCTAACAAACTTTTCGTTACCGCGTCACGTGCCCACAACGCTTCCAGGCGGCATCCAACGTCGCGGTAGGCGGTGGTCATAATGTTTTGGCTTATCGGTGTATCTATTTTTCGGTAATGTATTGAGAAACTATTGACACTGAACGTTTGTATTTGTAGGATATTTGCCAGTACCGACATAACCTGATAATATGATTGTTTGCTGGCTCATTAGCTGAAGCTTACAACATAAATACAATTGTAGCTAATCTTCAACTGCCAAACAGTATGTTTTCTACCACGGAGTACCCATCACCACTGCGTTGTCCCCTCCCCTAACATGTCGTCTGTGCACGTCTCGGTCAAGCTATTTTGTACGGACCTTAAACTGTTTTCAAAAGAGTTCAGTAAACACTCAATTCAAACAGAACTTTCAAATGTGTGAATTTCACCCACCAGTAACACACTATACTGTAAGAGACACAACCGCACTCATAAGTAGACATCTTGAATAGTAACTGCTTGCATGCTATTTTAAATATTTTATTTAGTGACAGGCTTCGTAGCTTAAAAGCTACATCATAAGGTTAGATTTGTTAAAACTGAAAAAAATAAATAAATCGTTGCCTGAAGTTGTGGTCTGTTACAGTTACAATCAACCGTGAGAAACTGTACAAATTGCTTACGTGTTAAGTCATGACATTGACCCTGCGACATGGTCGGAAACGAAAATTCATTGTCTAGGAATAAATAATGCAGTTAGAATTTCGTCAGGCAAGCAGAAGGCATGGGTCCACGATTCCTCAAACACGCCTGAAAAGAAATTTTTTTATCACTAAGCGGGCTCTTGTCTTCTATTAATTTCTAGGGATCTTCAATCGTCTGTAACCTACGATCTAATGGTTAAACGGTTATGTTAGATCTACCATCGTCCTTTCTGGATCCATGGTAATCGTTTTTAATTTTCGGATGGGCGTTTTACGTCACATTAGGATGGGCGGACATTTCTTTACGGCTCTTATAGTAATTTTTTAGTAAACTTATGTCAGGCATTGAAAGTGTTGTTAATAAAACTTCTGTATTTAAACTTGACTGAACTGCATGTGACTGCTTCAGTCTTTAATAAAACTTGCATCTGACTGCGTATTTAACTGAACTAAACTTTATCTGACTGCATGAAAATATTGTTGGAAATTTAATACTTAAAATACACATCTGACTGCATAAAAGTTTAGTGGTAAAAATAAATGAAAGTCACCAACCTGCATCTGACTGCGTCTGTGGACTTAGCTCGTGCACTCCTTCCCGTTTAGCCGATAATAAAATATATATTCAACTCAGCCGTAGTGCAATGGCAAAAATTGTCATTCTAGATAATTTTACTCATTTTGGCCCTGTTTGTTACTTAATAAAAATTCTGTCCTGATCTGAATAATTTGCCAACTGTGCAATGGCATATAGATTATTTTACTCCGATAAATGAAATTATTAGCTTTACTCATGGAAACTTTACTTTAATGTATCTTTTGGTTCAATGCAAGCACAGGATGTGGAGAACGACATAAGGTGTGAGATGAAACTCTAATTTTATCTAAAAAATATTTATTGTTCAAACTTTTACGGCACATGTGAATAACTAAAAGAAACTTCTATAGCATGGATTTACGAGAAAGTTTCACAAAACGCTTATTGCATCAACAATGGGATTTCTATCTAGTTTTAGACATTATTTAACCAAAGAAAACCTATTTTATTATTCTTTCTGGTTTCCCCAGGTACGTGCCGAGTGTCGTTCAATATATAGCTTATTATGTGCGTAGCGCCAATTCTTACTTTGATGCTGTCACGACCCGGCTGCCTCCTGCAGGCATCTAGCTCCGACTCGAAACACGTCTGCTGTCTCTGCGCATGTCCTCACCACTACTCAAACTTTTACCGCGTGCACCTAGCTCTGTTAGTTGTCAAAGATCTTACTACTCGAAGATGTACTACTCGTCCAACCTTGCGGTTGGGAACTATCGACATTTTTCACTGGCTCTATCCTGATCGAATCTCAGCACATACCTTTCAGCGTGTTTGAGGAATCGTGGAACCCATGGTTTCTGCTTACCTGACTAATGGCTCACTGTTTCATTTATTTATGGACAATGAATGTTCTGTCTCGTCCATGTCGCAATTTCAATATCATTACTTAACATGTCATGTAATTCGTTCTGTTCTTCACTAGTGATTGTAGGAATAATAGACCACAAGTGCAACGGTAGCTTTTTCTACTTTAATACACATAACCTGATGATGTGTATTCTAAGCTACGAAACCGGTCGTTAAACGAAATGTGTAACGAAGTAGCCAAGCAGTTATTATTCAAGATGCTATCAAAAAATTAAAGGCAGTATTCATTGTAACTGAAACATCATAATTTTCAAAAAAATGTATTGTGTATCTGCAAGAAAGCTCGTAATACATAACCAGTACGTGTGTTAATACTATATGTTTTATATTTCTCGTAAACAACAACACAAACTGTTCACCCAGGATTTATTTATTATAATGGTTTATTGTTTATACTGGGTCGGGCAAATAACACTGGCCCGGACAACTGATTTCCGGGGTACGAAGAAACAAAGCAAAGGAAAGAAAATACAGTATCAACCTGATTATAGCAGATGTTGAAGTGAGTACGGTTCATCTTTGGTGGTCAACAAGTTCCAGCAGGTGGGTCGAAGCTAGACTGCTGAATTGCTGATGTTGTGTTGTAGTTCTTGAAGACTATGAGGCTTGTGTGTGTACACCTTAAACTTGAAGGCTCCCCACAGAATGTAACCACTCATTGACGGATCAGGTGTCCTGGATGGCCAGCTAGTGCCGCGACCGGACTGATCTAAGAAAACTGTCAGGCGTGAAGAATGTGTACGTGTCCTCCAAGGTTCGGTCGCAGGTATTTGAGTGGTTTCAAAATGTTGGAAATGTAACGCGCCGAAGTAAGCCCATGATGAAAGAAGATGGGATCAATAATGCGGCGTGCAGACACTGAACATCAAAATTCAACCTTCTGATCATGCAATGGTTTTCACTGGATGTTATGCGGCTTTTCCGCTGCCCAAAACTTGTGATTCTGTGAACTGACGTAAGTTGAAACCATGCTTCTTCAGACATAAGGAACAGTTCCATGTCCGAGATATTCACTGTTATCTCAGCAAACAGCATATCACAAAACTGGAGGCTTTAATGCATGAACATCAGGCACTCGGACTGGATGTATGTGCAGGGCCAGGTGGAGTATTTGTCCGCATGATCGACGTGATATTCCGGTCTCTTGCGACAGGAATCGGGTTGATTCAGTAGGACTCTGAAGCACTTTATGGTGAATTCAATCACATTTTTTGGTGTGCGGGCACGTTTCCGAATGTTATTCAACTTGTTCAAAATAGATCCTGTCTGACGGCAGATTTTTACGAAGCGTTGCATGGCACTCTTTACCATTTTTGTACTAAGCGTTGCATGGCACTCTGTGCTGGAACATCGGCACCATTAACTTCCCAGCAAACAAGTGATCACATCGTTTCCACGACTTTGTTGTCATGTTAATTTCCACAACGAACACTCGCAGCTCCACTGTGGGTACAATCTTCCCCTTTGCACTGCTCCACTCACACTGACACAGCCCGCATTACGCTCTGAACCGATGTGGATTACATGGCGGACGTACACGTGGTGTGCTCTTCATGGGGTGTGGTTATATACATAAACTGAATTCCAGTCGTATCCATTCGTCGGGCCACTTTTATTTGCTCCACCCTGTACTTTACAGTTCTGTCATTTCTTGTTATGTGTGACTCCAGTGCAAGGAAACCATCAGGTAGGAATTCCCTTTTTATGTATCCAAAGTGACAGACTGAAGTCAAAGAACGTATGAGAGCGATCCTGTGGATATCCGCAGAATCACTCTAGCAAACGTACAGTTACACATGTGCAGAACACCTCATCTTGATCGTCGCTGCAACGTGGCTGTTAAACGAAGCGCTCAACAACTGCGGTATTTGAGCGCTCTGTCAAAAATGCATTATCATGATTGAAACCCAGTCGCACTGTTGGTCATAGCTGGACTGCTCTCGCAGGTTTGCGCTGATATGGCAAACTGGTAGCTTTAACTAGCTGCAGTGAAGGCAGCGGTGAACCTGAAATCAACAGCGGCTGCACACAGCAACCCAAAGACGCCTACTATACCCGGGATGTCAGCACAAAGCCACAGCTGAACGCTGAAGGAGCTGCAAAATAAGTCTTTGACGCATTATACAAGAAGCCTAGGGCTCAGCGTGGAAATGTGCTTCTAGGATCTATCTATCCTCTGCTTCCAATGAAATTTCTCTTCCACACACTGTACTCAGACATCTTTCAGTTTTTCTTCTACCTCTGGTGATGGCAGAATTGATAAAGCATTTGCTATTATGTGCGACAAAAAACAATTTCAGATTACGTCAGCGGTCAGCATTGCTGACACTGGAATGCTGAACGTATGTCGACAAGGTTCCGAAATTCAAGTGCAATGTATAACCGAAGCCGTACCGACGTGATCCTGTTCCCCTGGTGTTTCCTTCCCTCTCCCCTCCCTACCCCACCCCACCCAAAAAAAACTATCTTTCTGCAGTTTTGCTACACAGATACAGGATATTTTCTAACTTGCAAGGTTAATATAATAAAAGTGGAACGTCATTGAAAAACGTAGGTTACATAAGCTATATAGACGAAAAATATTGCAAACAAGACATTAAATGTATCATTTTAGTAAATAAATTGCAAATAAATATTGAAAACTGCATAAACTTTAAAAAAACTGAACATCAAACTAAATCTATGTCTTATTGTTTGTGGCAGCGACAGTACACTGATTTTATCACTTTGCATAACATATAACAAGTTCTATTATTTACTGTGTATGAATCATTAATAGGAAATAAAAGAAAAATAGGCTATAATGAAATGATGAGAACACAAGCTTTCCCAACAGTTGTGTGCTTCCTAAAACTTTACTTTCCATTTCGTTGCTGTGCGAGCAGTAAGACCATTGATAATGCCATAGAAATCTAATTTAGCAGCTGTGACTGAAGAAACTGAAATTGACATCCTGCTTCATCTATACTCAACCTCAAGAATTTTTTTATCACTTTAAATTTGAAACTAAGTTGAAATTTTGATAACTATCCTTAAAAAAATTTACACGTTTGGATAAGCATCTCGTAACATATGTACCGAAAAAAATTCATAGTATCCAAACTGGAATCTTTGTTAGTGTTCTTCGCCACCACTTTTTTCTGAAATTTGAAAGCAGTTATTTCGTTAACTAGCGCTGCAGTACTGATATTTCTGTCAATTTTTTTTTTGCCAACAACTGCTTCAAGTTTTTCAAAGGAAGACACAGAGCTCTTGTTTAACGCTTACCTAACAGGGAACTGGAGTGAGGTGAAATTTGTTATATGTGTGAGCTGTTTCCCCTTTCACTTATTCTTCTACCAAATACTTTGAAACAGTCTAGCTTAAATGGTTTAACTTGCAACGAACTAGCAGTAAAAATACGATGTGCCGGAGTGGAGCCGGCCACCGTGGCCGAGCGGTTCTAGGCGCTACAGTCTGGAACCGCTCGACCGCTACGGTCGCAGATTCGGATCCTGCCTCGGGCATGGATGTATGTGATGTTCTTAGGTTAGGTAGGTTTAAGTAGTTCTAAGTTCTACGGGACTGATGACCACAGAAGTTAAGTCCCATAGTGCTCAGAGCCATTTTTGAACCGGAGTGGAGAACAATTTTTACCTCTTTAATTATGACGAATTTTGCATGACAACTAGACACACACTCGACCCCCTCCTTACCTACCACCTAATTAATTATGCGCACAACGGTAACGAAATGACTTGTTAGTGGACACTGCTAGTTGGTAAAATAAGGAAGGCACACTCACAATAATTTAATAAAAATCGTAATGTACTCAGAGGAAGAAAAAGGGAACTTTATCATAATAAACAACAGGAAATGGGATTCTGCATCCATCTACGAAATGATATGTTGATTAAGTATTACAATGAGATATATTGTAGATCAGAACATAAAGACCATTGATTATCGACACAAACAGTAGTTTAAAGGACAGGATATGCTGAACTATTATGAGAATAAGAATTGGCTCGAGAACAAGGGGCTCCCACTCTCTGAGATCCAATATACTGACGACAAAGGCTGGAGATCCTAAGGAATCAAATATTACTCCCTCGACTAGAATGCAGTATTCCTATTAGTAGTGAGAGCCCAAATGGGATCACATGGAGAAACAAGCAAGGTGGACTTGTAGCGAAGCGAGTGTGGGTGCTGCTGAGGAAAATGGTTCAAATGGCTCTGAGCTTTATGGGACTTAACTTCTGAGCTCATCAATCTCCTAGAACTTAGAACTACTTAAATCTAACTAACCTAAGGACAACACACACATCCATGCCCGAGGCAGGATTCGAACCTGCGACCGCAGCGGTCGCGCAATTCCAGACTGTAGCTCCTAGAACCGCTCGGCCACTCCGGCCGGCTGCTGCTGAGGACTTCAGTATAAGAAAGATAGTTCCTACAATGCCTGAGCCGCAAAATACATTATCAGTCCTGAAACCTGCGCCGGCCGGTGTGGCCGAACGGTTCTAGGCGCTTCAGTCTGGAACCGCGCGACAGCTACGGTCGCAGGTTCGAATCCTGCCTCGGGCATGGATGTGTGTGATGTCCTTAGGTTTAAATAGTTCTAAGTTATAGGGGACTGATGACCACAGCAGTTAAGTCCCATAGTGCTCAGAGCTATTTGAAGCATTTTTGAACCTGAAACCTGCAGCTCGTCCTCGGTAGGCAGCGTTCTCATGATGTAGGCACCGACTTCTGCCGGTCACGTGTGAAAACGGAGAGCAAGAATATGGGTGTTAAGTCGCAGAATGAAACTGGAGTATGACCGCTCCACCACGATTCCAAAATTGTGCGACTAAGTCTCAAGACCACCTGATTCCGAAGAAGACCAGATCCTGAAAGCCCTGTGCCTGCACGACGCAAAAGTGAAACCAACGTTACTCACTCCCCACTACCCTCCAAAAACCGCCAATCATCATTCAGTGCTGATTCCAAAATTCCCCCACACCATCTCAGAAATTCGCGCCAACAGCAACCGTTCACTCCAATTTCGAGCATCGCTTTATGACGTCAACTGGCCTCAGTTTAAGTCGACCAATCATGCCTCTGCTATTCAGCTTAGGGCAATGAACTTGCCGTTTGACCGGCTACGAAAACAACATGCCGAGACCACCGTCCAACTGGCGCCAGACAGTCCCGCCCAGCAGGGCACGGTCCACAGGTATTCGCAGAATCATGAGGACTATGCAGTCAGTCGGCGCCAGGCCGGAACGGTGAACACATAAACTGCGGCAACACTTGGATGTCTCGCCGGTCGTTTCGCCTTGTATACAACAGACGAAACTCGACCGACGTCAGTCGACCCACCAGGCGCTCAAGCCGATGAAACGCAGTGTGCCGCGTCCTCTGGTGCTCGCCTCACAACAGGCCACCCAGGGAAATAACAGAGGAAACTAAAAGCAAGACCACATACAGTTCCCAACATGTATAGCAGTCAAGTCAAAAGTACCTTCAGCTCTCAGTACAAATACTCTGATTAAGATAACCTTATTTGGTCTGTTACCACCATGCAATGGCATAAAACATTAATAATTTTGATGAACATGAGAGTCGACAGGCAAAATAAGGCATGGAACCTCTCGAACTCCATAGCTGGACTTGAGTTGATTATGTTGGAAACAGCCGTATAAACCTAGTGCACACGTAACTCAAGCGATAAGTGTTCAGTAGTGTGCTACTTGACGAAATGACTGACAATAGAGTGCATTTTCAGTCTCGTGGGGAGGAAAAGGCTATTTCTCTTTTTAAACCAGTTATTGAACCCTCTCAGTGCCTGCGCCCTTGGCATAGGCCTAATTCATCGTGGCTTCGGTACCGACATGTATGCAACACGCCTTAGACAAGTTCACTGATGAGCCAAAACATTATGACCACCTGTTTAACGTAACAGGTCTGCTTGGCACGGATTGCACAAGTCCTTGAGAGGATTGCGGACTTATGTGGCAACAGATAACTATGCACAGGTCAAGAAATTCTCGCAAATGGCTCTTTAAGGGCTCGAGCTGGGCTCAACATGTCCTCAAGTGGATACAGATGCGGCACATTTGCTGGCCTAGATATATGAGTTCACAATAACGCCCATCAAATCACTGTAGCACTATTCTGATCCGCCAACATGGACAGTTATCCTGCTAGATAATGTCATCACAGTAGGGTGGGACTTCAAGCATGAAGCGCTACAGGTGATCTGCAATAATGTTCATGTAGTGCACTACTGTCATGATGCATTCGATGGCCGTTACATGTCGCACGGAAGACCAACTCAGTGTACCTCATACACTCCTGGAAATGGAAAAAAGAACACATTGACACCGGTGTGTCAGACCCACCATACTTGCTCCGGACACTGCGAGAGGGCTGTACAAGCAATGATCACACGCACGGCACAGCGGACACACCAGGAACCGCGGTGTTGGCCGTCGAATGGAGCTAGCTGCGCAGCATTTGTGCACCGCCACCGTCAGTGTCAGCCAGTTTGCCGTGGCATACGGAGCTCCATCGCAGTCTTTAACACTGGTAGCATGCCGCGACAGCGTGGACGTGAACCGTATGTGCAGTTGACGGACTTTGAGCGAGGGCGTATAGTGGGCATGCGGGAGACCGGGTGGACGTACCGCCGAATTGCTCAACACGTGGGGCGTGAGGTCTCCACAGTACATCGATGTTGTCGCCAGTGGTCGGCGGAAGGTGCACGTGCCCGTCGACCTGGGAGCGGACCGCAGCGACGCACGGATGCACGCCAAGACCGTAGGATCCTACGCAGTGCCGTAGGAGACCGCACCGCCACTTCCCAGCAAATTAGGGACACTGTTGCTCCTGGGGTATCGGCGAGGACCATTCGCAACCGTCTCCATGAAGCTGGGCTACGGTCCCGCACACCGTTAGGCCGTCTTCCGCTCACGCCCCAACATCGGGCAGCCCGCCTCCAGTGGCGTCGCGACAGGCGTGAATGGAGGGACGAATGGAGACGTGTCGTCTTCAGCGATGAGAGTCGCTTCTGCCTTGGTGCCAATGATGGTCGTATGCGTGTTTGGCGCCGTGCAGGTGAGCGCCACAATCAGGACTGCATACGACCGAGGCACACAGGGCCAACACCCGGCATCATGGTGTGGGGAGCGATCTCCTACACTGGCCGTACACCACTGGTGAATAGTGCACGGTACATCCAAACCGTCATCGAACCCATCGTTCTACCATTCCTAGACCGGCAAGGGAACTTGCTGTTCCAACAGGACAATGCACGTCCGCATGTATCCCGTGCCACCCAACGTGCTCTAGAAGGTGTACGTCAACTACCCTGGCCAGCAAGATCTCCGGATCTGTCCCCCATTGAGCATGTTTGGGACTGGATGAAGCGTCGTCTCACGAGGTCTGCACGTCCAGCACGAACGCTGGCCCAACTGAGGCGCCAGGTGGAAATGGCATGGCAAGCCGTTCCACAGGACTACATCCAGCATCTCTACGATCGTCTCCATGGGAGAATAGCAGCCTGCATTGCTGCGAAAGGTGGATATACACTGTACTAGTGCCGACATTGTGCATGCTCTGTTGCCTGTGTCTATGTGCCTGTGGTTCTGTCAGTGTGATCATGTGATGTATCTGACCCCAGGAATGTGTCAATAAAGTTTCCCCTTTCTGGGACAATGAATTCACGGTGTTCTTATTTCAATTTCCAGGAGTGTAGAATAATTCTGCCTCACCTGCCTGAATCTGTGGCGTGGTACATGTTTCGTACAGCCATTCGCCTGGATGAAGGCTTGCAAGGACTGAACCCTCGACCTTGTGTAACAGGGAATGCTATTCATTCGACAGGCAACACGTTTCTATTGTTCCATGGTTAAATCTCAATGATCCTGTGGGCACTGCAATCACAACTAACTGTGTCATTGGACTAGTACGGGAACACATAGGGTTCGTATGATATGGAGCTCCATGTTCAATACTGACCTTTGAGTGGTGTGCTCCGAAACGTGTCTTCACCGGCGCTGTACTCTGTCATCAGATCTGCCACAGACGACTGCCTAGTCTAGATTGGGGGATCCTGCGCCCGCTAAGTTTTGTGATGAGACGTGCTCGTCCAGTACCATATGGCCTACTCGTTACCTTGCCATTGCCAGCCTACATATCCTCTCTACTTCGACTATCATCAGTTATTTTGCTATCCAAATAGCAAAACTCGTTTACTACTTTAAGCATTTCATTTCCTAATCTAATTGTCGCAGCATCACCCGATTTAATTTGACTACATTCCATTAACCTCGTTTTGCTTTTGTTGATGTTCATCTTATACCTTCCTTTCAAGACACTTTCCATTCCATTTAGCTGCTCTTCCAGGTCCTTTGCTGTCATCGGCGAACCTCAGAGTTTTTATTTCTTCTCCATGGATTTTAATTCCAATTCCGAATTTTTGTTTTGTTTCCCTTATTGCTTGTTCAATATACAGATTGAATAACATCGGGGATAGGCTACAACCCTGTCTCACTCCATTCCCATCCACTGCTTCCCTTACATGCCGCCGGCCATTGTGGCCGAGCGGTTCTAGGCGCTTCAGTCTGGAACCGCGCGACTGCTACGGTCGCAGGTTCGAATCCTGGCTTGGGCATGGATGTGTGTGATGTGCTTAGGTTAGTTAGGTTTAAGTAGTTCTAAGTTCTAGGGGACTTATGACCTCAGATGTTAAGTCCCATAGTGCTCAGAGACATTTGAACCTTACATGCCCCTGGACCCTTATAACTGCCATCTGCTTTCTGTACAATTTGTAAATAGCCTTTCGCTCCCTGTATTTTTCCCTTGCCACCTTCAGAATTTGAAAGAGAGTATTCCAGTCAACATTGTCAAAAGCTTTATCTATGTCTACAAATGCTAGAAACGTAGGTTTGTCTTTTCTTAATCTATTTTCTAAGATGAGTCGTAGTGTCAGTATTGCCTCACGTGTTTCAACATTTCTACGGAATCCAAACTAATCTTCCCCGAGGTCGGCTTCTGGCAGTTTTTCCAATCGTCTGTAAAGAATTCGTGTTAGTATTTTGCAGCAGTGGCTTCAACACTTTCAACAGTAGTACGCCAACAGGCGACCAGGTTCGCCGTTTCAGAGAGTCTCGTTCTCAGCCGCAGCGCAACAACTATGCGTCCTTTGTGAAAACCGCTTATATCAGTGGATTTCCACAATTGCGTCCCGTATCTCAGCTATAATCACTGCCCGTTCGTCTCTGTTCCGCTTACAGTCATTCCTTACTGCGTCACCAGGAGCCATTCAACCTCGCCGTGGGCAGTGGTCATTATGTTTTGGCTCACCAGTGTATGTGCCGCGTGACGTTGTAAGGGACGGGAATGGTCCATTGCGGTTTGACATCAGTGCTTGAAAGCTAAACCGAAGGCGAAGAATCTTCACTGCAGACTTAAACGTAGCCAAAGCATCAGTCATCATCATCATCACCATCTGGTGATAACGTTTGATATTTAATTAGTTCTGCATTTGTTCCATTTTCTGTACTTCATGCCTTTCAAAGCTTCTTGTATTCGCCATAGCTAGACATGGAAGGCCCATCACGCAACTTAAGCTGCGCAGCGCTCCTAACAGTGGTAGATTATAAAATTACGCCTTAGACACAGAACTGGATCAACTGGTGACAGCCGCGTGGGGTAGCCACGCGCGGTCAGGGGTTTCTTGTCAAGGCCCACGCGGTTTCTCCCGTCGGAGGTTCGAGTCCTCCCTCGGGAATGGGTGTGTGTGTTGTCCTTAGCGTAAGTCAGTTTAATTTAGACTAAGTAGTGCGTAAGCTTAGGGATCGATGACCTCAACAGTTTGGTCCCACAAGACCTTACCACAAATTGCCAAATTTGTAAACCGGTGACAACCAAAGCATCAGTTGCAGCAAACGTTGAACGAAGGCAAGTTAGTGCAAGAGAGCAATGAGAGAAGGTTCGACTAATTATGAATTAAATTCTATTTATCGCTCTAGCAGATATTCCTGGCCTTACGTTGAATCAGTATACGGATAAAAGGAATGTCTCCGAACAGTCTGTGAACACAACGGCACCGAAAGACAGAACTACACAGAGAAGGCTGAAGTACCAAATTTCTTTTCCCAAAATTGTACCACTGAGGAAGTTCTCAATGTGAATGCTCTTTCGAATCATTGCACAAACATCGTAACGGTGGGTATAAGTGACCACGGACTATAAAATCAACTGAAACCGCTCAACAGAGGCAAGTAGCCTGAACGTGATGGCATACCTACACGACTGAACACAGAGAATGAGGAAGAATACGCTCCGCTTGTAGCAGCGATCTACTAAATGTCACTGGAGAAGCAGAAGCGTTTCCGGTAATTGGAAAAATGCGCAGGTTATTCCCGTTTTCAAGTAGGCTCGTCGACCAGACGCTCAAATCTACAGGCTTATATATCTAATGTCAGAATCTTCCACAATTTTTGAATTCGGTTTTAGTTCGCTTATTGTAACATTTCTGAAAACCTAAAACGTTCTGGAGTGGGAATCAACAAAGGTTTCGGAAACAACGATCGTGTGATACCCTGGTCGCTCTTTTCTTCCACGAGACCCAGAAAGCAGTAGAAAAAGGTGCCCAGCTTGATTCCATATTTCATGACTTCCGGAAGGCGTTCGATGCAGTTCCACACTGCCGCCTAATGAGCCAAATACGTGCTGACGGAATATCAGACCAGCTCCCTTGCTGAACTCAAGCGCAAACTGGTTCAAATGGTTCACTATGGGACTTAACTTCTGAGGTCATCAGTCCCCTAGAACTTAGAACTACTTAAACCTAACTAACCTAAGGACATCACTCACATCCATGCCCGAGGCGGAACTCGAACCTGCGACAGTAGCGGTCGCGCGGTTCCAGACTGTAGCGCCTAGAACCACTCGGCGAACTAATGAGCACCCAGTAAACAAAACACACCATGTTATTCACAACGGCGTGAAATCTTCAGACCTAAAAGTAAATACCCTGTGGAATGTTACAAGTCCACTGTTTTTCAGAAACGATCGAGCCGGATGATGTGGGAAGTTCCATGATGTTTCTCACAAATGATGCTGTAGAGTGCAGAGAGGTAAGGTCCGCATCTCGTGGTGTAGTGGCTAGCGTTGCTGCCTCTCGATCACAGGGTCCCGGGTTCGATTCCCGGCCCGGTTGGGGATTTTCTCCGCCCGGGGACTGGGTGTTTGTGTTGTCCTCATCATTTCAGCACCGTCATCATCATTCGTGACAGTGACTAGATTGGATTGTGAAACAACATGGATTGCGTAAAAATTGGTACTTTGTATGGGCTCTGATGACCGCGTAATTGAGCGCTCCACAAATCCAACATCATCATCATCAGAGAGGGGCCAAAGCTAGAAACTTGTTGCGAAATGCAGTGAAACTTCCAGATGATCGACGCTTGGTGCAGCCATTGGTTGTGGAACATTAACATAAACAAGCGTAGAATGATGAACATAAACAGGCAGCAAAACTCGTTGTTGTGTGTTTACACAATTGCAGAACAATCACTAGCACTCAGAGTGTGTTGAGTACCAGAAAACACTGATAGAGGAGATCCAAAGAAGAGGAGCACTCTTCGTTACAAGTTCCCTTAGAAAGCATCCATGTTCACCAACTCCGGAGGCAGAGGCGCTGTGCATCACGAAATCGTTTAGTATAAAAATATCCGAGACCGTATTTTAATAGAAAAATCAACCAATATACTGCTTCATCCTACGTACATGCCGCCGAAGGTAGTCGACGTAAAATTAGAGATATTGGATCTCACACCGAGCCTTACAAACACCTATCCATGGGACATTCGCGACTGGAACGCGAAATGGAGGAACTGACTGTGGTATATAATGTGCATTATCACACCTACACCTTAATGCCAGATTCTCGTGTCCTAGGCGGCTTGCGTGAAAAGCTCTCGCCCCAGTTTGCGGGCGAAACAAATACTGATAGGCAGCCAGAACCTCATATCAATATTCTCCCCAGTATCAGACTGTGTGGAAGGCGTGGACTACGACTCTACTTGCAGGGACCCACGATTTGAGTGGGTTATAGGGGAAGGTGGCAGTAATCGCAACATTGATAAATAAATGATTTAGTTACAATAATGACAGAATTTGTGCTATAGTCAGGTCTTGAACCCAGGTCTCCTGCTTACAACGCACATGTGCCAAGCATTACACTACCGTAGGAGCGCAGCTGATGCAGCAGCATGGTCTATTCTAGTCCAGTGCCCTCTCTAACACAAACATCATTTCAGCCGTTCAGCCCACTCTTCCCTCCTTAAAAAGTCATGATTGTCGAGGCTCTCCAGTATTGGAATTGTAACTCAGATTTCGGTGTGGTGGGGTAATCCTACCTGTACCTCGGATGTAGGTGATCCATTGATCTGATGAAATGGTATTTTCCTTGAGACGTACGAGGGCAAAATGGGCTGAAGGAGTGTTTTTAAGTTTGGGTAAGGGAGGGCATTGGATCAAGGTAGTCTGTGAAGCTCTGTTGGCCTTATTGTTGTAGTTGTGTAATGGCTAGCACATCTGCTTAGGAAGCGGGGAACCCAGGTTCAAGTCCTGGCTGCAGCACAAGTTTTAATTCATTTCTTCAGCTCCTATCATCATCTTAGATTGAGACGAGTATGTCTCAAGAAAAAATAATTCCGTCAAATCAATAGATTTAATATTTCTAAAATAAACAAACAGATAGATTCTAAAATTAGTACAGAAAAACGTACTCGTAACCGACAGCAACCTTCACAGACAGAATGAAACATTTTCAGAACTACGTATAGAAAAAAAGGAACATTGACCTATAACTACAGAATAGCTTGGAGAGACAGTACTAAACCAAGAGAACTAGGCTTCGGCAGCAAAAAGGTGCTGGCAGGCTTCGATGAATCTTATCACGTGACTGACGCTGTTGCGCTCCCGTAGTATAGCGAAAAATTCGCTATTGCCAAATGACCGAAACGACGATTGAGTGGGAGCGTCATTACTAGATAGTACCATAAGTAACAAACAGTTAAACTTCACTTATGCCTGGCGGTTTGTAACTACATACAGGACGCGGTGGCGGACGAGTTGGCAGCCGGTGGTTCTTCCAAGAAGACGTCGCAGAATGTCTCAGAGCGGCGGCGGTCGGGGGTTTTGCTAGATAGCCGGCACCTCACGCTAGTGTGCCTTCGACTGAAAGAAGTAGTTGTGGTGACAACTTGCTGCGTGGTTAAGCGGCTAGCTGTCGCTCGCTAGGCCATACAACTGGCCTCTTTCTTTTTGCCTCAGAAGTTTTCTAACCCGGCTCAGCGTCGGCCGTTGGAACGGAGGGCCTTTCTCTATTAGTGCGCTGTTCAAGAGCAAGGAGACACTCCGTTTAAACTTGAATCTTTTTAACAGCCGCCGCCGTATTGAACAAATTACTTGTTTCTCTCAAAATGACGGCAGCCGAATCTGAGTACCTAGAGGATTATTATTTAAAGGTTTCTTTCGTTTCTATAATTATCACGTCATTCTAATACGCGGATGAATTTTTATATAAATCTAAGTTGTTGCTAGAGCAGCGGTTTGTTCCTCATCAAAAGGTCCCGAATCTGTCACCTGCTTTAACATTCATTAATTAGTTGTGGATTTCTGGCTTTGCGGAGCTGCCCAAGCGCTCGCTAGAACACTTCGCGATTTTCACGGCGTGGGTGTGGGTGTGGGTTACCTCTATCGGTTCTCCCTTCTATTCCAGTCTCGTATTGTTCGTGGAAAGAAAGATTGTCGGTATGCCTCTGTGTGGGCTCTAATCTCTCTGATTTTATCCCCATGGTCTCTTCACGAGATATACTTAGGAGGGAGCAATATACTGCTTGACTCCTCGGTGAAGGTATGTTCTCGAAACTTCAACAAAAGCCCCTACCGAGCTACTGAGCGTCTCTCCTGCAGTGTCTTCCACTGGAGTTCATCTGTTATCTCCTGTAACGAAGCGCGCTGCTCTCCGTTGGATCTTCTCTATCTCTTCTATCAACCCTATCTGGTACGGATCCCACACTGCTGAGCAATATTCAAGCAGCGGGCGAACAAGCGTACTGTAACCTACTTCCTTTGTTTTCGGATTGCATTTCCTTAGGATTCTCCCAATGACTCTCAGTCTGGCATCTGCTTTACCGACATTCAACTTTATATGATCATTCCATTTTAAATCACTCCTAATGCCTACTCCCAGATAATTTATGAAATTAACTGCTTCCAGTTGCTGACCTGCTATATTGTAGCTAAATGATAAAGGATCTTTCTTTCTATGTATTCGCAGCACATTACACTTGTCTACATTGAGATTCAATTGCCATTCCTTGCACCATGCGTCAATTCGTTGCCGATCCTTCTGCATTCGTTACTGAAGTACTCTCCGTCACATATCATAACGTGGCTTGCGGAGTATAGTGTATTTACAGATAGATGTAGATGTAAAATGAACCAAGACAGTACTATTTCATTACTACCTGATGTTGTCAGGATATCGGAGTTAACATGCCGGTATGGCACCAGTGTTTATCAAATGCATAAATTGACAGCTGCAGTCCATTTACAAAATTGAGTATACCCGGCCATGAGGAAGCAACTAATCCCGAAGGGAAGTGACCCAATTTACAGACTAGATCTGCAACCCACCAGATGATTTCTTTATACCATCGTGTGAACGGTGGACGGAAGTTTATAACAACACACAGTACCTATAGCTGTGGCGGGGCCTAATGACATTCAGTCCTGCATTGTAACACCTACTTACGTTGCCTTCTCCAAGTTTCTGGAACGTAACCTCACAGGCGTAGCTGCAAAATCTATTGGTTCACTATAAGGCGAGTCGTTCACGCACTCTGGGCTGCACCATATGAATACTGCATGAAACGAAAAGAGATCAGAGTAGAAATGAAAACGTTATCGTCATTCGTAAATTGGCCCGAAATTCTGCGGTCTTAAAATCATTTGGCACTACTTTTTTCGAGTATTTTACTTAGAGTGGCCACTAGGAATACTTGCACGCAGACGTAAATGCTAAACCCTGTATATATAGTCCGTCTCACCTTACAACAGATAGAAGGATACTTGCCTTATCAGTTATGATATTCAGAGAGTTTCAGGAACATTAAATAGCGTTACTTGTTGTTTCTGATTTACATACGACCTCTCCGGAGAAGGACTTATTGAACTTTTAGGCCGTTATTAAAAATTTTGGACGTCTGTGGAAGCGTCCGTTTTGGTCAAAATGAGATTAAGATAAGTTACGACGCCATTAGCGAACGCGAAACTACATTACGAAGCCCGGGAAGACAACTCACCTGCGGCGAAGGGTTGGATTCAGCGGGGGGTTTGTCGGGTGGTTCCGAAAGCCGGCTTCCAACTTATTAGTCCCCCACTGTGCGCTGCGCAACCAGCGCGATACGTCATTACCAGCCCCACACAGCGCCGCTATTAAATCAGGAGCGGGGGTGGAGACTTGGTGAGCAGTGGGTTGGCTCGCCGGTTAGCAAATAGCGTTTGCGTGCAGGAGATCTGCGGTGCAGATCAGTTTCCCGTCATCGAGATTTTGAGTCTCACATCCCCAAACTCCTTAACGCAAACGCTGGAATGGTTCCTTTGCAAAGAACGCGGCAGAGTTCCTGCTGTGTCCTGTTCCCAAATCCAATTTTCTGCTTGAGAAATGTATAAACAAAGCGTTTATAAATGTGAAGTCATATTGACTCTCCCATCGATGCTTGCTATAACATTCATGTTTGACATATTTAAACGGCTTGGTGCCTGAATGATTACATATTAAATGAATCAAATAGTTTGTTTATTCGACCACAGATCATTTACACAATGACACTTGTCATGCTGTAATTACACTTCTCTTCCTTAGACTTATGCATACGAGTACGTTGAGGACTGCCTGAGTGCTACCTTATTTAGAAAGCGCTGTTGGCAAGCGGGGTGCACACAGCCCTTATGAGGCAAACTGACGAGCCACTTGATTGAGAAGTAGCAGGTCCGGTCTCGTAAACTGACATACGGCCGGGACAGCGGTATGCTGACCACATGCCCTTACATATCCGCATCCGATGACGCCTGTGGGCTGAAGATGACACGACGGCCGGTCGGTACCGTTGGGCTCTGATGGCCTCTTCTGATGGAGTTCTTTTTTAGTTAGAAAGAGAAGCTAACAATAAGAATTTAGTTGTCCAGTCGCGAGCACAGGATTCTCGTAATTGATGTTAAAATTGTTAAATCAGAGATCAGGACTTAACACATTTCAGACAAAAAGCTAATGCTTGTTATACTTGTTCTTGTCACATAAATCAAACAGCCTACTTCATGACCTCCTTTTTATATTTTATTCTTCACGCGTATTTCATACAAAAAAGTTCAGCTAATTAACTCACTTCCCGGCGAAGGACGCGGCGTTACTTCCTGATCTTGGCACAGCCGTATCCTCTGCCACATCAGAGGTCACATCCCTGGCCTCTGCACTACCATATATATTTTTTTTTCTCCTTGTTTCTTGTTTAACAGCTTCACAAGTGGCGTACCTTTTATTTTTAACTATGTATCACTATTTTCTTGTTTGATATATATTTGCGGATATTAATATCATTTTAATAAATCACTCAGTAAATTTGATGTAAAAGTTGGAGCTCTGGTCAACAATGGGCCTCTCTTATGTAACTGAGTTCTTTAAGGGCCCAGAAGAATTTTATAATACCTACTGTATCCAGTAATTTTTATTGAATACTTCTATTTGTTGGGATCCTTTGAAAAACGATTTCTCATAATAAATTTACATCTTACGCAGAACTGAATGTATATTGCATCTCCATTGTTTTCAGCACACACTTACTTCGTCTCTGGATTCATAACGACAATGAAAAACCCAGCGATACGGGTTTTGAAAAAGGTCTTCTGTGAGTCTTTAAGTTTTTGACAAATAAATATCTGAGTTTCAGAGATCCATACTGGTAAAAACGTGATCAGTTACTGACTGAAGCTTTTGTTACCACTGGTACCCTATTTCGTGACACCCCTAAACTGCGAAGAATGTGGTGTGCCATGGTTTTTCTATAAATATTTCGGTTTATATTTAAGTCTCAACACACATCTTATTTTAGGATTTTGGGGAAACTGAGACGTTGTGAAGGACCACAGTTAATTTTTTTATATTATAAGAAGGTTTCTAATTCCTACCATGTTATCCACGCACTTGTGCATAATGATTAATATGTAGCAAATAACAGTCTCTACTCACGCAATTCATACTATTCCAGAATTTCAGTCACCACTATTTATGATAAGCGGCATGCGTTTAAACTTTCTGACTTAATTTACATGAGCGCATGATTTTCCACGCATTTAAGGAACGCCTACAAAACAGCATATCCTCTCATGTGGACATAATGCTACATGTTCTTAATAAGCATACCTCTAGCTGTAATGGAACTTTGTGCTCTGGTGGGGACATGTATTTGAACATATGTTTTCGGACACCTGTCCTCTATGCTTTCCTTAATCAGCTTAAAACATCTTTAGTTCCTGGTGCCGTTCTGCTGTAGGGCTGTAGGCACTGCCTTGTCAAACTCCATCTGTCGATCGTCCCGAACGGCACCAGTCAAACATTCCCAGGGTCAGCACACTGGACTCGCATTACGGTGCACGACAGTTCAAATTCACGTCCGGCCAATCAGACTTAGGCTTTATCTGATTTCCCTAAATCGCTCCAGATAAATGTTGGGACGGTTCCTTAGAAAATGGCCCTGTCGATTTCGATCGCCATTCTTTCGTAATCCGTCTCCAATTACTGCTCTGGCGACATGACTTTAATCTCTTACTCTTCTTTCCTTACTTTCTAACTTCTCAATGTCAGTACCACTTTTAAAACCGGTAATGACTTCCAAGCAGTTGAACGAAGTGTACTTTGTTGGAAAGAGTCTGGCAAGCTACAGTGTCCAGATCATGACCTGCAATCTATGTCAACATCCTATCCAAACTGTTACCTTCCCCACCCACTGCAGGCACCTCATCCTTGAGACTTCCTGGCAGACTAAAACTGTGTGCTGGACCGCGACCATAAACATGGAATCTCTGTCCTTCGTGGGCAAGTGCTCTACCGACTGAGCTGTCCACGCACAATTCACAAACCCCCATCACACCTCCACCTCCGCCATTATCTGTCTCCTACCTTCCCGCAAGGTATGTAGGAGAACTTTTGACGAGTTTGGAATATGGGAGAAAAGTTACTGGTGGAAGCGAAGTTACGAGTCGTGATTGGATAGCTCAGTCGGTAGAGCACTTTCCTGCGAAAGACAGAGGTCACTGTCCGGCACACAGTTCTAGCTTGCCAGGAAGTGTCGCATCAACAGAAATTCCACTGCAGAATGGAAATTCATTCTGAACACCTCATTGATCTTTGCGCAGTCGCTACCTAGAGCCCATAAGACCACAATCTATTGACTCAGCCTCCACGAGGCTTAATAATGGTGAGGGCCTTGTGCACTGAGCGCAGTAGTGCCCGCACCATAGCCGCTCATTTCGCTTATTCCTACTACCTAACTCCAGTACAGGTACATTCGTCACCTTAACATTTTCTTCATTCTACCGAGTCCCGATTACGGTTGGAAAATGCTATATATCTTAAATTCTAATCCTAACTGAGGCTCCTTGGCGCAACTCTGTCAGCAGGTTAAACAAGAATTCCACATGTACAACAAAACTCTCAGCTTCCGTACCATCTTGTTTCTTTACTCTCTGCCGACTGCAATTCTCAAATATCCCTCTCCTCTTTGTAACACCTTATCCTCAGCAATTATTTTTTTGCCTCATTCCTTGCCTGATAAGCACAGATTCTTTCATCCCATCCGTTGATTAAAAGATTGCTGCTGTAGATGTTGCAGTACCAGGAGAGGCCCTATCTGCCATTCTCAGCGATCCCCAGACTGCATTCCTCCACACTCTCCCTTTCCCATAAAATCATTTCTCGCAAGGTACGCAGTTATTACCATTTGTCTCTACCCTATGGCAGCTTCCACTCTTTCCAGTTAAGCTCAAGCTTTTGGTATGAAGAATCACTAATAAAAGAACCTTTCGCATACTATGATATGTAAATAAGCTGATCGTGTAGTGTCAGTCATGGGAGTAAATTTAGCAAAGGTAGCTGATGTTTTAACTAGACAAAGTTCCTAAGTTGCCTTTTTTCACATCACAGTTTATCTGACCGCTTTAGTGGTCCCCTACCTTTCTCTTTCTTCCTTCTTCTTATTCTTCTGCTTAGAGTTAGTACAGTCTAGTACGGGCTTCGCTGTTCCTAGCACCCGCCACATTTATTGTACTTAACTCTGTGGTAGGCTGCCCTTAGATTCGCCGGTGTTGTCAGTCAGTTGTGGGAGGAACTCGCGTGCTCAGCCTGTCTGTCAGTCATGTAAAATTCGGTCTGTGTACTATATTTTTCCTGTTTATGTGTCCCAATTTGCCGGCCGAAGTGGCCGAGCGGTTCTAGGCTCTACAGTCTGGGACCGCACGACCGCTACGGTCGCAGGTTCGAATCCTGCCTCGGGCATGGATGTGTGTGATGTCCTTACGTTAGTTAGGTTTAAGTAGTTCTAAGTTCTAGGGTACTGACGACCTCAGAAGTTAAGTCCCATAGTGCTCAGAGCCATTTGAACTATTTGTCCCAATTTCGGAGACAGGATCTGGAGACTAACCGAGCATTTGCCTAAATGATTGCTGGAAACCGCCTAGAGCCCACACTCAGGCCACGGTCGTTAATCCTCTCTCGCAACCTACACCCGTACGCAATATGCTACACAGTGTGGGGCAAATAAAATAGGCCCCACTGAGTGGGTACAATTGGGCGTGAATGTATGCATATAACCACGCTCCGTGAGGCGCACACCATATATTCCCCCGCCAGGTGATCCACACCGGTTCTGCACTCTGTGTGAGTGAAGCAGTGCAAAAAGAACGATGCTACTCACAATCGAGCATCGTGTGTTCGTTGTGGAGACCTAGATGGCAACAAAGTTGTGGAAACGGTGTGGCTAGTTGTTTGCTGAGGTGTTTAATGGTGTCAGAGAGGCAGAGAAGAGGGCCATACAACGTTTAGTCCTAAAAGGGCGTAAGGCAGGATCCGTTTTGAACAAGTCAAAAAACATTTCGGAAAGTGCCTGCACACCAGAAAATGTGACTGCACTTCGCCAGAAAATGTCTCAGCGTCCTACCAAATCAACCCGGCTCCTGTGGAAAGCGACCAGCGTATCACGTCGACCATGAGGATGAATTCTCCACCCGGACCAGCACATGCATCCCTAACGACTGTCTGCTGTTCATGTGCTGAAACCAACAAACGCTCCTCGGCGCCTCGAGTTCTGTGAGTTGCTCTTCATTCAGATAATACTGGATTGCTTCAACAGAGATCTGTTCTTCATGTGTGATGAAAAGCCTGGTTTCAACTGAGTGGCTATGTCAACTGAGAGAATTACGGATTCTGGGTAGTGGAGAATTACGAAACACCATTGCACGATCAGAAGGTCGGCGGAGTTTGGTGTCCAATGTCTGCACGCCGCATTATTAGTCCCATTTTCTTTCATCAAACGCTTCAGCGTGGCAGCATTAATGGAGGAGGAAAAGACCTAAAGTTACTTCCAACAAAATGGATCGACTGCCCATTCAGGTGGCCCAACCTTGGAGCACATTTACAGTCTTCACGCCTGAAAAAGTTGTTAGCAGAGGTCAGTCTGGTCGTGACCGTAGCCGGGCACGCAGGTCACCTGATCTGTCGGAATTACGAAACACCATTGCACGATCAGAAGGTCGGCGGAGTTTGGTGTCCAATGTCTGCACGCCGCATTATTAGTCCCATTTTCTTTCATCAAACGCTTCAGCGTGGCAGCATTAATGGAGGAGGAAAAGACCTAAAGTTACTTCCAACAGAATGGATCGACTGCCCATTCAGCTGGCCCAACCTTGGAGCACATTTACAGTCTTCACGCCTGAAAAAGTTGTTAGCAGAGGTCAGTCTGGTCGTGACCGTAGCCGGGCACGCAGGTCACCTGATCTGTCAGTGTGTGATTGCCCTGCCTTCGGAGCGCTGATGTCTACAGTGTATCGGAACAACCCTCATAGTCTTCAAGAACTGCAGCAGAACGTGTCGGACGAGACTGCAGGATTTCCAGCTGTTCAGCCTCGATCCGATTTCAGAAATTTGCTGACAACGGCCCAGAAGTGCCATGAGATGGATGTTGGTCACTGTCAGCACCTTGTATAGTCAGTTTAATACTGTATTTCTTTTGCTGCTGTATTACTTTGTATCCTGTATCTCTGTTGCCTGGACCAGTTTTATTCGCCCCACATTATACAAGCTGGTACTTTCGTGCATCCTTCTGTTCAAAGGATTTACTTATACTCTGTTCGTCTGACTAGAGTCTTCAGACTTCATCCCTCGAGAAATTTCTCTTAGATCACAAATACTGGAATCACATCTTCTAAAGCGCGCTATACATCATCAAAAAGTCGCTAACAGGTACTGAAATATGTATTCACCGGTACGTGTGATCCGTTCGAGCTCAACTCTCCATAGGGGCCAGCACGCCCGGCTGGTGGCCGTATTGTGGATGATCGTGGTAGGTTCCTGGACGCGTCAGCGGACGCAGTAACAGGAGAATCAAATGTAAGACAAGTTTATTCAGTAATTTTACAATCCACATAGCGCCTTCCCTCATCTGCTATGTTCTGGCTGCGGACCCTCACGTCCGTCTGGTGCTGCGGTCTCCTGCCTGGACCTCTGATAGGGTGCGGCAGTGCTCTGTTCCTCCCGCAGACCCCTCTCTTCCCACAACGCTTTGTGGAGTTGGATGGCGCTGCATGTTGCCGTGCTGTCGGCTATCGAAATGACCGACGCTGCTGCCCATCGGGTGACTGCTTCATCGGACTGTTCACAGAACCTTGCTTCCCGCGTCCGGCCATCCTGATTTAGGTTTTCCGTGATTTCCTCCAGGTAAATGCCGGGATGGTTCCTTTGAAAGACCACGGCCGACTTCCTTCCCCGTCCATCCGCAATGCGATGAGACCGATGACCTCGCTGTCTGGTCTCCTCCCCCCAAAATCAACAACAAGAACGTGGCTCGCCCTTCACTAAACTGGCGGTGGATCAGAGGCTGCGGTATTACCGCAGATCGTGCCCTAGCTCGGTGTCGTGGCAACCGTCTCCTTAGTGTCTCACCAGCAGTAGTCCTCGGTCCGGTCTCGAAGACCGTTCCTAGCAGCTCACCAAGATGTAGTCATCCTCGCCCAAAAATGTGGTGTAGATGTACCGGAAAAATGGAGCAATGTTAAACACACTGTTTCCTGGCAGTAAGAAGAGAATCGATTGTGAATGAAGTGAACGCCATCGATCCTTCTGAACGGCTCTTCTGGACTATCGGCTGCATATGCAATACTGTTGACGAAGGGTTTTTGCTATTAGACATGATCCGTAATGACCGATCCGTCATTATTTGTGCTTCCTACGTGTCACAAAGACGTTAGTCTATCATAACAGCCTGTAATGATACAAATTGGCTTCATTAATGAGAAAGTTTTAAGATGGAATGTATTATCTATCTTGACAATGTTTCATGGTGCTATGCAGGCTTGAGAATTAACGTATTTGCTGCAGCGAACGAAAGTGAGTGTGAGAACAAAGTCTGTTTAGGCGGTACTACTCTTTACAGATACAACTTCCTTGATAATCAATTAATAATACTTTTTACTATGACTTGAGATTCTGGAATAGAACTACCTGTTGTCAGGGCGATATCATTATATTGTTACACGGTAGCCATTGCGGAAGTAGAGAATGATTTTTATTTAAATGCTGAGGCGTAATATCTTGTGAATAGAAATACCAGAGTGGTTATTTTGTTAAACATAACAACTGTAGAAATAAATATTTAGTCAAAGGTGAACAATTTCATCATTTGTACAACTCTGAAAATTTGTGCTACAGGTTTACATATACACACGATTAGACGTTGGTCTCTGCGGCTTTATGGGTGTTAGTTCGAGCCTGCACACGGTCCGGTTTCATCGTAATAGGCTATGTTTTCATTAGAACTGCAATTTTCTATTATTTTCTACACAATAAACTGAGACTACTACATTCATATATACCAGAGTGCGCTACAAGTGTAGGTGGGCACGCAAGTCCATCGTGAGAAATTAAGCTGTCGAGGAGACCAGTATGCAACAGCAGCATTGTGGAGCGCGGAGGCTACGGTTTCATATCGATACCATTTAATCATTATGGTGACTCTATGAACCTACATCACACAAGTAAACACAGGCATAGCTGGACAGCACTGAAAGCTTATATCCATTCAAAGACACTCTTAATTAAGGGGAAAGGTTTCTTTGCGAAGCATATTACCATTTGACTTAACATTCAAGTAAACTTATCTTCCTTTATTTTTCTGTAGCCATATAAAAATCGAAAAGCTCTACTTACTAACCTCTGGCTTATGTCTGTCCTATTTACCTAGCCTATTCGCACAGTCATCTGTCTTTTTACGTCTTTGTGTTAATTCACTCTACAAGAATCTCGTGAATCAGTCTTTCATTCTCATACATGATTATTTTTCTATGATTATAATACAATGAAAAAATAAATGGTTGCAACATGGTAATTCTTGTGATTGATTCCCTCATCTTTAAATGTTCTGTTTACATTGTCCGTAATACTCCTCTACATGTTGCAACATGTGACTCATTGACATTTTACGTCTGTCTGATTCCGTCATGTCGTCAATTGATAATAACAATGTGAAATGTAAAGTACTATTCAGGTAGATTAAAATTTGTGAAGGCAGCATGTTGAAAGTAGTTTCTGTCCAGTACATCATTGGCCTTGTCTCTGTAAATATATTGTTTCTGGTTATCACAACAGGAAGGTGAAAATGTGTTCCAGCCATCTCAGATGTCGTATCATTAATCATTAGCCCACTGCCATGTAGCAACAAGTTTGCTAGACCTGTAAAACTCCCATTGTTATAACAATTTACTGCCACATTCTCTGGTGGAAAGGCACAATAGATCCAATGATTCCACATTCTCTGGACAGCAAAGAAAATTATTACAACACTAATCAGGAGAATCAATATATATCCATCTCCCCTATACTTTCTTGGACCTGAGTCTGTATGGCATGTTACACCTTGCTCCAGCTTTATGTGTCAGCTCATACTTTCGTTGCTTGAAAGAAGATGCTTCTGTTAAAGCGTCAGCTACACCCTGAAAAGGTTTTACACAACTAGCATGGGCCCTAGAAGTGCTAGTAGGCAAGTGCAGCTCAATATTCACCAGTGACGCAATTTATACCACTTGGTGTGACCCTTGAAACTTAGGGATTACTTTGTCTTACCCTTCAGCATATATGGTTTCATGAACAGAACCCATTGTATTACCTCGTATTTTTGTAGCTTTCTCGTTGCTAACCCCATATGCTCCTGACATTCTTGAAGTGTTGGCAGAAGTGCCAACACCGTGTTGCTAGAGGAGGCCGAAATGCACGCGTTTAACTACACGCAGATTGGCGTGAGGTCTGGAACAGGACAATGTCTTGAGAATTGCAAATAAAGTACGTAGATGATGTAATACTTAACTTTAATCCATAATTGGTGTACATCGCTCTTGACGGTACAGGTTTTATAATAAGCTCAATATAACTGGTAACGGTGCCTTGCTAGGTCGTAGCAAATGACGTAGCTGAAGGCTATGCTAACTATCGTCTCGGCAAATGAGAGCGTAATTTGTCAGTGAACCACTGCTATGAACGTCGGCTGTACAACTGGGCGAGTGCTAGTAAGTCTCTCTAGACGTGCCGTGTGGCGGCGCTCGGTCTGCGATCACTGACAGTGGCGACACGCGGGTCCGACGTATACTAACGGACCGCGGCCGATTTAAAGGCTACCACCTAGCAAGTGTGGTGTCTGGCGGTGACACCACAATTCTAATGCTTTCATACCGGCCGATTTCACCTTCTGCAATACTTCCATTAATGTTCTTACAAACTGTTTTACTTGCTTGCCTTCAGCCTCTAAATTCAGCTGTAGCACATCAAAAGGTGATTGCATTTTCTGCCATGTCTGTACACCCATTTTCTTGTGGATGGAACACAAAGGTATGCAATTTATTGACTCTCAACAAAAAGCGCAACTGCTTCATGAGATCAGACATTGGTTTAGTGCCTCGGTGTGTGGTTATGGTCTCTGGAAATTCGAATCTGAGCATCCAATTATGGACCATAACTTGTGCCACTGTATTTGCTTTTTTATCTGGTATTGCCACCATTACCAAATATCTCTAAAAATGATCCAACTTCATCGACATCTATTTGTTCCCCACTAAACTCCCGCTAAAGAGTCCTAGGATATCAACCGCTATCATTGGAAACGGTTTCTCTGATTCAAGTAACCCCAAAGCTGAATTTTTGATGACTGAAGCCCCCACACTGAGCACAAGAAATACAATTCTGAGTGTACTGCTCCACATTTTGCTGTCGTTTTCTCCACAAAACTTTTCTACAACTCATGTGTCTGTTGCTCTCCAGCCTCAATGACCCAGAAGTATGTGATGATGTGTTTGTGCAAAACTTCAGTTGGAGTGCAGCAGGAACAATGATTTGCAAACCACACTTCGTCAATCTGTCGACCAATGTGTCCTGCACACAGACAATCTGCTTGCCATATAGTTGGTTTTCATAATCAGCTGCTTCTACCTTCTTCCAATAAACTTGATTCTGTCCTAACTCTTGTAACACAGCAACTTTCCCACTTATGTATCCACATTTGCATGTTTAACTCTCATTTTACGGGTTACCCCTTATGGGAGTTGCTCAGTTTATAAAGCTCATCTCTTAAGCCGACATAAAGAGTCTTTTAAGCCCAGCAACCGGTTTAACAATGCATAATCTATCAATACCATGAAATTACATCCTTATAAATTCTGTATATCACAGCTAGTAATTCCTTCTCCAGTTTTGAATACTGTCCCAAAAAGTGTATGGTCTATCTTGATGATGCTATAACGTTTGTTAAAGATTTGGACATGCACACAGAATGACTGGAAGAAGTGTTTAACAGATCAAGATCTGCACGACTCACACTTAGCATCAGCAAGCGTCATCTTGCTCAGACAAATAGGTGGGTTACCTGGCTCCTGAACCCCTGTTGTATACCCTCAGCTAATTCAGAAAATGTTGACTGGTCACTAAAATCCTCACAATATAAAACATTTCGCATCGCCTCTGTCGAAGAATTACGAAACTTAGCCGTGGACCAGACATCACTTATAAACACATTTGTATCCTCAGACGTTTCACCAGACAAAGGACTTGCAAGTTTGTGGCAGAGGGATCCAGGGGAATAGAAGAAACAGTTACCTCAAATTTCAGTCTATCAACCTTTGACCCTGACAGCTGTAAGGTTTAACATACAATTCAATTGCAGCACCTAATCATGGCCCAGGGACATTCTAGTCTTCAGGTTCATGGCCACATCTCCTGCAGGTGGGACACATAGCAGGTATGAACTTATAAAAGGGAGCAAAATGACCTGTTAAATTGCAAACCACACATGAAGCTGGAAATAGAACCATACCCTCTAAATTGAGATAGGTCTTGTGGTGTCACCGCCAGACACCACACTTGCTAGGTGGTAGCTTTAAATCGGCCGCGGTCCATTAGTACATGTCGGACCCGCGTGTCGCCACTGTCAGTGATCGCAGACCGAGCGCCACCACACAGCAGGTCTCGAGAGACGGACTAGCACTCGCCCCAGTTGTACGGACGACGTAGCTAGCGATGCACACTGACGAAGCCTCGCTCATTTGCAGAGCAGATAGAATAGCCTTCAGCTAAGTCAATGGCTACGACCTAGCAAGGCGCCATTAGCCTTACATAGCTTGTATCTAAAGAGTCTCACTTGTATCGTCAAGAGCGATGTACCACAAGGATGGATTAAAGTTAAGTATTCCAGGAGCTACGTACTTTTCTTTATAGCATTCATTACGTATCCTGTTTCAGACCTATCTACTAGCCTGCGTGAGTTAACGCGTGCCTTTCAGTTACTTCCGAGTGGCGGGGCTGTCTTGTTACGCCACAACAGGTCTAATGCCTCTATTGGTTTCTCAAATGAAACTTTCCAGTCCCTAAGCCTTATTCTGGACATGGTATACCAACAAACCACCAAAAGCACTAATGGTTCTTGCCCACTCACCCCACAACTAATGCAGGTATTGGCTACTGATGTGCTGCTGCAGGCGAGGTTCTCTAGTGGTGGCGACAGCCGATATCAGCTCTTCTGAGGCCAAATTGTAGGGAGAAGGATACCCAGCTGGTGCCCCTACTGTGTTCAGGAATATCGTGGTAGGTTTCTGGACGTGTCGGCGCACCCAGTGACAGAAGAATCAAACGTAAGACAAGTTTATTCAGTAATTTTACAACCCAGACAGCTTCTTCCGTCCTCTGATAGGTGTTCGGGATGGCACCTCACATCCGTCCGCTGCTGTGGTCCTCTGACTGGACCTCTAAAAGTATGGAGGAGTCCTCTGTCCCTGTTGCGGGTTCTCTCCTTTAGTACACCGCATTGTGGTGTCTCCAGATACCCTCATCCCTACCAGACACTGCATGTTGCTGTGCTGCCAGTTGCCGTGACGGCGGACGCATTGTTGTATTGTCATGCTATTCGACAAGCCCCACCTGTCTTTCTGCAAACCGATGGGGGATCGGAGGCTGTGACATTATAGCAGCTCGTGCCCCAGCTCGGTGATGTGGTGACAGTCTCTTGAGTGGTTCATCAGTGGTAGTAGTCATCCTCGTCTTGAAGATTGCTCCTGGTGGCTAACACAGATGCAGACATCTTCGCCCAACAATTTGGTGGAGATTTACCAGAGAACTGGAACAATCTTGCACAAACTGTTACCTAACAGCAATCAGAGAATTATTGAATGTGAATGAGGTGAATGCCATTCATCCTTTCCATCGAGTCTACTGGCCTGTGAGCTGGCATATTTATTACTGTTGTGGAAGGGCTTTTGCTATTAGACATGATTCGTAATTTCCGAACCGTACTCCTTTATTCTTACCCGTCAGCAGTCTCTCCCACGTCTACATTTGCTTACCCCTCTCGACAAACCTACAGTGAGTGAAGTTGCGAAGCGATTAGTGCTTCTTTCACAACGTTACCCAGGCTCCCCAGCTCTGTCCCTGCCGTGCACTTTCTGATGAATGGCTCGCAGTCACACGCTGCCTTGCTGGGCTTGCCGTTCTACCGACCTGGTCGCCCCGATTACTCGCTTACAACACGTGCTGCGGCTGTCGACATATTGCGGACGAAATACACGGCCGGTGAACTTCAAAATTTTCAGCCTTCCCAAACTGAACTGGTTCGCTGTGCAGCAACTCCCTTGTTCACAGAAACAGCTATGAATGAAAAGTAGTTTTGTGTTTAACTCCTCAGCTATCCTGTACACTTGTACAAAACTGAAAGGAATAGAGGCATTCTACATCTACATCTACATACATACTCCGCAATCCACCATACGGTGCGTGGCGGAGGGTGCCTCGTACCACAACTAGCATCTTCTCTCCCTGATGCACTCCCAAACAGAACGAGGGGAAAATGACTGTCTATATGCCTCTGTACGAGCCCCAATCTCTCTTCTTATCTTTGTGGTCTTTCCACGAAATGTAAGTTGGCGGCAGTAAAACTGTACTGCAGTCAGCCTCAAATGCATTGAGGATGACTTCACTAAAGTTGGAATAACATCAAGTGACATCTGTGGCACAACTACAGCAATGATGAATCTTCAGTCCAAGGAATTTGTCGCGACAAAATAAAATATGCGCCACACATGGACACAAACCTGCATTTATTGCCTTACCTGATTATTGGCCTTAACCATTGGCTACCGTTTCATATTCCCTTTGTTCCTGCCTGCCTTTTTTGTAATTTTTTAAATAAACTATTTCATGCCCACAAGCCTTTAGTTCGAAATAAAATATTCCTCGCGGAATTTGACCTCGTGAGAAAACCGTTATCTGCAAATAAATAATTTCCTGCACTATCGATGGGCGTTCCCTTCGCCGTTCTTTAGAGTGTTTAACTCATAGGAATCTTCAGCTGAAGAGAAACAACACCTCAAGAAATTCATAAACTGAATCCATGAAGTACTCGAAGTAACGAAACATGAGTATCATAATTATTGCTGCTGAAATGATTAGCAAGAACCTCATACTGAGAAAATATAGGTGTAACAATACTCATCATTTTACATTGTTTCGTCATTCCTTAGTTGCTTCTGCTTCCATGGAGATGTATTCCGTTTTTGCAACTAAACGAAAGGCAATTTGTTTTGTGCCATACGTGTTTCGCTTCCTTTATCTGTGGAATCTCTGCAGTGATATGTAATACATGTTTGTTCCGTGTATCCGATAATTGCGACGTATAGTAATTACAAGTATATTACTACATTGCGTTTTTATCATTACTACTTCTTTTCCTTTTGTAGGAGAGAAACAGCTTCTGCAGAACAAGTTTCGTGAGGTTAAATTACGAAAATATAATAAATGACCAAATGTATATAAGCGACAACTGACTGATCGTGTTAGCCACTAAGACAATAACAAACACAGGTGTGAAACATTACCAAACTACATCACACGTTAATCTCTCTCCCTGACTCTCAGTCTCTCTCGCTCTCTCTCTCTCTCTCTCTCTCCCCCTCTCTCAGACACAACACACACACACACACACACACACACACACACACACACACACACACGCGCGCGCGCACAGACTGAGACACTCAAGCACATAACAACACACCCACAAAAACAAATATCAGATTAGATTTAGACATCACAACAAAGACAAGGGACGAATGATAGACAAATAGCGATAGTTAGGAACACTAGACATAACAAACACTCAAAGTTGTAACACAGGGAAAGTGGAAGTGAGTTTTCAATTAAATGCGTTCGCAAAAAAGAAACAAAAAAGAAAAACGTAGATCGGCTATCTGGAGTATGTAGATCAACTAAATACGACCCCAGGACAGCACACATGGATTAATAGCACCATAAATCGTAGGTAATAACAAACAGTAATTTAACCCCACGAAATTTATGCTTCAAAAGTTGTTTCTTGCCTAAATAAAAAGATAAAATGTAATGTAGTAGCATATTTGTAATTACTACACTCCTGGAAATGGAAAAAAGAACACATTGACACCGGTGTGTCAGACCCACCATACTTGCTCCGGACACTGCGAGAGGGCTGTACAAGCAATGATCACACGCACGGCACAGCGGACACACCAGGAACCGCGGTGTTGGCCGTCGAATGGCGCTAGCTGCGCAGCATTTGTGCACCGCCGCCGTCAGTGTCAGCCAGTTTGCCGTGGCATACGGAGCTCCATCGCAGTCTTTAACACTGGTAGCATGCCGCGACAGCGTGGACGTGAACCGTATGTGCAGTTGACGGACTTTGAGCGAGGGCGTATAGTGGGCATGCGGGAGGCCGGGTGGACGTACTGCCGAATTGCTCAACACGTGGGGCGTGAGGTCTCCACAGTACATCGATGTTGTCGCCAGTGGTCGGCGGAAGGTGCACGTGCCCGTCGACCTGGGACCGGACCGCAGCGACGCACGGATGCACGCCAAGACCGTAGGATCCTACGCAGTGCCGTAGGGGACCGCACCGCCACTTCCCAGCAAATTAGGGACACTGTTGCTCCTGGGGTATCGGCGAGGACCATTCGCAACCGTCTCCATGAAGCTGGGCTACGGTCCCGCACACCGTTAGGCCGTCTTCCGCTCACGCCCCAACATCGTGCAGCCCGCCTCCAGTGGTGTCGCGACAGGCGTGAATGGAGGGACGAATGGAGACGTGTCGTCTTCAGCGATGAGAGTCGCTTCTGCCTTGGTGCCAATGATGGTCGTATGCGTGTTTGGCGCCGTGCAGGTGAGCGCCACAATCAGGACTGCATACGACCGAGGCACACAGGGCCAACACCCGGCATCATGGTGTGGGGAGCGATCTCCTACACTGGCCGTACACCACTGGTGATCGTCGAGGGGACACTGAATAGTGCACGGTACATCCAAACCGTCATTGAACCCATCGTTCTACCATTCCTAGACCGGCAAGGGAACTTGCTGTTCCAACAGGACAATGCACGTCCGCATGTATCCCGTGCCACCCAACGTGCTCTAGAAGGTGTAAGTCAACTACCCTGGCCAGCAAGATCTCCGGATCTGTCCCCCATTGAGCATGTTTGGGACTGGATGAAGCGTCGTCTCACGCGGTCTGCACGTCCAGCACGAACGCTGGTCCAACTGAGGCGCCAGGTGGAAATGGCATGGCAAGTCGTTCCACAGGACTACATCCAGCATCTCTACGATCGTCTCCATGGGAGAATAGCAGCCTGCATTGCTGCGAAAGGTGGATATACACTGTACTAGTGCCGACATTGAGCATGCTCTGTTGCCTGTGTCTATGTGCCTGTGGTTCTGTCAGTGTGATCATGTGATGTATCTGACCCCAGGAATGTGTCAATAAAGTTTCCCCTTCCTGGGACAATGAATTCACGGTGTTCTTATTTCAATTTCCAGGAGTGTATACATTGCAATTATCACATATATTAAACAAACATGCATTACATGTCACTGAAGAAGTTTCACAAACAAAAGAACTGAAATACGTATATCACAAAACAAACTGCTTTTCATTTAATTGCAAAGACGGAATTCATATTCTGGAAACAGTACTGATTATAGCAAAAAATGACAAAGTAACTCGCCCTGTTCTGTGGTATGAAGAAAGTTGAGCAGGGAGTGATCAGGATGGGAGGTCGCTATATGGAAGATGAGCTGACCACGCCCACTCCAAGCTTCAGGATGTTTCCTCCTGCGATATCAGAACACCACAATCTTGATCTATCACTCTGGACGTAAGTAATAGCGCTGGTACGGGGAACCTCAGAGTGATTATACAAACCAGTTGCGATCACAGCCCACCGCGCAATTTGTGGCATCTGGTGGAGGACTGCATACGTGACGTGCTAACCATTGCACGTAACCGGAGCACAGGCGAATGGGAAACCGTTCTACCAACGATACGTCAGCGAGTGGAGAAACCCACTAAAACAAGACACTTTGACAAGGGGCAGATTCCTGTAGCCTCGGCGAAGCTGATCGGCATTTCGCGCGGTACTGACGTGAGAACCTAGGGGGAGGGGAAGGAGGTTGCTGCCATCACGAGTAGTCGACAAGGTGCTGGACGTACACGCCTCAGCACACAACGTGGAAGTGTAAGACTTCACAGTTCTGTAAAAGGGGGCAAGCGGAAATCTTCTGTAAAATTTATAATTTACGATTTAGCTGTTTCATTTGGATCCTTCAATCTTAAAACCGTCTGCGGTTTGAACTTTGAGCCTTATGATATGTTGTATGGCAGCGCCTCGTTTGTGAATACGTTATGACAAATGAAAATTTGCGCCCGAAGGCACTCAAACCTGCATTGGCTGCCTTTCGCATGCAGTCACCCTGAAACTGAGAAACCAGAGGCGATTGCGTCTTTACTGATTTCACAGGCTCCACTAATTTCATGTCGCTGCATTTCATAATACTGTTATTCGAGATTCAACGTAAATATGCTGACGTACCTTGGTGGCTTGAGAGGGGCGTAGATAAAGAAACTGATGTCACCAACACACGCTCGGAAACGTGGTCAGAGTTAGAGGGATACGCGCTCGCCGCTGGACTGTCCCTTCGGTAACAAACGT